>NC_136985.1:7587420-8194920 GCF_032717465.1 Coenobita brevimanus | reverse complement strand
GCAGTAGGAAATACAGATGGAGGGAGACAGTTCCAGAGTTGACCTGTTGCATGCATGGAGCACTGGGAGTATTGGTTAACTTACCTCCTACCTACCTACCTACCTACCTACCTTTCTACCTACCTATATCCCTACCTACCTACCTACCTTTCTACCTACCTATATCCCTACCTACCTACCTACCTACACTGGAGATCGTAGGCAGTAGAAAATACAGAGGGAGACAGTTCCAGAGTTTACCTGTCTATCACACGAGGGGCGCCGGATCCCAACATGGCTTTTGTACTGTAAATATACCCGTAAGACGGTCCCACAGGAATTGCTTACCTGTGGTCGACGGGTCTGCTCGGGGTTAATTAGCAACACCAACAACCTTATTCCATCACTCGCTAACATAACCCAGTCACGTCAAAAATCAATCAAAGCCTACCAAATCCTACAAAATCCTACTAAATCCTACCGAATCCTACCAAATCCCACTAAATCTTACCAAACCCTACCAAATCCCACTAAATCCTATAAAATCCTACTTAATCCTACCAAATCATACCGAATCCCACTAAATCCTATTAAATCCTACTAAATCCTACCAAATCCTACAAAATCCCACTAAATCCTACCAAATCCCACTAAATCCTACTAAGTCCTACCAAATCCTACCAAATCCCACTAAATTCTGCTAAATCCTACCAAATCCTACTAAATCCTACCAAATCCTTTTAAATCCTAACAAATCCTACTAAATCCCTCTAACTTCCTACCAAATCCTATTAAATCCTACAAAATCCTACCATCTATCTATTGCCAGATGCCTTAATCCCATAAGGGGTGGCCACAAACAAATCGCCTCCATGTCACCCTGTCCCCTGCCTTTTCATTTTTAAGTAGACATAACTGAGGAGTGTAATTATATAGGGAAAGTTATGTGGTATCGTCGATGGGAGTGGCAGCAGACGAGAGAGTAATGGTGAGGCATTGTAGATGTCAGGGTAGGCCTTCTCTTCGTATTTTGAGTGGGATGATTGAAGTAGGCAGATTTGGGTCGATGGAGTTTATAATGAGACAGGTACTTAAACAAATGTTAAGAGCTTGGTGTGACCCATGTATGGTTAGTAGCAGTTTGTGCTTGCTGCTGTCCTCCCGCTTTACTCTCACTCTCGTACTCCCTATCGCTGTCTGGGAATCTGTCCTGTTTTCTGATGTTCTCTAACTCTGTCTAACCTTCCTATATTTGATATCGGACTTATATCCCCCACTAGCTTCCTGCTAAAGTGTGTGGGTGTCCGTGTGCCTAAGTTTGTGCGTGTGTGTGTGTCGGTCATGTTTCCGGCACATGATCAGGGGTGTTTGGCATTCTTTATTAGTATAGGTAAGGGGATGTATAGTTGTCTCTTCCTAGAGAACTCAGACATAACTACCTGTTTTACATATTGTTACCTATAGCTATATAGTTAAATACTGTAGTTACAGATAGTATTGTGTTATAACATGTTATGCCTACATATCGCTCGGTCACGCCCAGTGTCATACCAATGACAGATAAATATTGTCATAATATATTAATGCACACATATACACATTACAGTCACCTTGCAAGCTAATTAAGTGAAATACACAATAGTGTAAAAGTTACATAACTGTGATTATATAGTAATTATTGTAACTGTAGTCACTGTAGTAATATAACTAACATAATGAAATGGTACATGTATAGCAGATACGTAATATAACAGTAATATTAACATAATACATTGGCAAGTCTACTGTAGTCAGTTATATATTATATATGAGAAGGAATTGCTGTTTATATTCATATATAAACCCTTTTGCACGCTGGTAAGTTTTTAAGTTTATGACACATCTGCTTTTCTCCCCTCCCCCCGGCCGCAGTGGGCTCCAAAAACGTGAATTCTCGGCTTATTTTCACTACCCAAACATATTTATTTTGCCACAAAACCCACATGTTCCTATTGATCGATGTTTGTTCAACACGATAAACAAACACACACACACACACACACACACACACACACACACACACACACACACACACACACACACACACACCATGACCATCAAGTGATCCTGACCGACCCGGTGAATTACACACACACTATACGTACATTAAGGCCCTGGGAATAAACATTCGGGAACAGAGATCTCACTTCCCATCATAAGTCGAATGTTTACTAATCAATCTCTATATGTTATCCATCATTGAAAAAAGAATTTTAATAGCTTTTGAATGCCGGAGGTCCCAGTTTGATACGAGATATGGTGATCGAGTAATAAGCGAAAAAGTAAAACCCATTTCTGACAGATAACAGATTTTTTATGCAGGGAGCTCTAGAAAAAAAATTTTTTCTTGCCACTGTTATGTTTTTTTTTCTATCATCATATTCAGAATTTCATTGGCTTTCACTTGAGACAACAACAGTGATCCTATGCCACATAGTTTTCGAGAAAAATGCAAAAAACTTCGGTGTATTATCATGCGCACTGAACCGTCGTCACCCGTGCTCACTTACGTTATTTTCCCATAGCACGCAAACATTTTTATGCTTGCTAGCTCGGTTTTCTTTGGTTTTATACCAACAACTATTTTATATAGGGCAGACCTGGGCTAGTTGGCACACTTTTTACTTTCTCGGTGATGGAAGAAAAACTACGAAGAATTTTAGTTTGTTATTCCTTTCATTGAAAAATACAAACATTCCTCTTACTTTTCATGAAATAAAAGCATGGTTTTCTTTCCAAACTAAAGCAGAGCATTCATTAGAAAAAAATAACTTAACTGTGCCAACATGCCCCATGTACGGGGTAAGTTGGCACACACTATGGGGTAAATTGGCACATCACATATAAATAGCAAACTCGACCCATGTAATTTTAGTATAGACACAAAGTATCCGTGAAGCTTAATTTCAAGAAGATCCAGTTCTAATGTAAGAGGAAAATATTTTGTTAGTAAGGAAAGTAAGCAATTTTTTATTATAAAATTAATAAAAACTTTTTCTCGTATATTGAGGTGAAAATAATTATACTTCCAGATAATAATGGCACATAAGATAATTGACTTAATCTAAATCATCATCTGAATCACAGTTATGGCATATATAAAACAAACCTTTATCGTTGCAATCTTCGTGAGCTCACAAGTTGCACATTCTACACTGGATCCACACACTCGTGGCTTGCTACTGGAAAAAGGCTCCATGCACACCAAACTGAGAATATCCTCTTCATCTGAGTTTTCCTCGTCAACATGAACAAGTTTCGATATCTTTGATTGCTTTTTCTTCTTCGTTTCTGAAAATACGTTTCATTTGGTTTTATATGTTTTGTGTTCTGATTCTTTTTCAAGTGATTTTTTACTGGTGTGCTGGACGCTAAATAATAAATGTATCAAGATTAATATATCACAAAAATAATATAAATCAATATAATCTGAAAATAGAAAGGGAAAAAATAAGCCAAAGGTTATTCACATATAATATGGGGCAAGTTGGCACTGTGCCAATGTACCCCATTTTCTTTGAGCCAACTTGCCCCATCCGTAACATTATTCTTAACAAACTACTTTCGTATACACTAAGAAATCTTGTATGATCTATTTCAAGGGTAGGCAGTCCTTAAACCCTAAGTAAAATTATGGCTAAAATGAATATCACTCATATATAACAGAACGCATGTTACAACAATGTAGGGAAGTGAAAATTTACTTAGCAGCATCAAAATTGAACCTTTCCTCACTCCAGTCAAGTCATGTGACCTTCACGCGTGGCTGTTTGTTGGTAATTGAGGATCCACCCGGTGATCATGTGGTGTGAGTAGCAACGCTATCTAGCGGTAATTAATGGAAATATTTCAGATGTGCCAACTTACCCCTGTTGCCAACTTGCCCCGGTCTCCTCTAATTACTTATGTTTAGTTTTTAGTCCTCTCAGAAACCACACATGAACATTAAATCTGTTGCTAGCAACTGAAACTGAAGCTGTTCTTATTTCCCTGTCATTTGTGTTGAGATAAATAACAATATATATGTATATGTAAATATACTGACATAAAGATAGGTAAACAGATAAATAATAACAAAAATCGCTCACTTCTCCAGTGGCGATGCTCTTCTTGCATGACCAGATGGGTTTGGAGGTGAGGAGTTTTGTACTGTGTGTGTGTGTGTGTGTGTGTGTGTGTGTGTGTGTGTGTGTGTGTGTGTGTGTGTGTGTGTGTGTGTGTGTGTGCTCTACTAATGAAGGTATCGCTCGGCATGGTATTGCTCAAAAGAATCACCCATGCAAAGAGGCACATCATATACAGGACACAAGTTCCTTGTGTTCTTCCTCATCCCCAACTTGAAGCACAAAGTACACCTGAGCCTCTTCCCATTGGGGATCCTGGCCCAGTTGTGGCGCAGAGTGCAATCCAACCTCGCATCATCGTCATTCACCCGGCGATGTTTGCTTGGATGCCCTCGTGCTGCTCTGTGGTCCTGTCATGCGGGAGCTGCAGGCCCAGGCACAGGTTCTCCTGACGGACCAGCAACTGGAGATGGTGGCGGTGCTGGCACCCGTGATGGGCATCCTGCAGGCAATGCTGGTGGTGGTGACAGCACCTGTGATGGGCCTCCTGCAGGTGGTGCTGGTGGTGGCAACGGCACCTGTGATGAGCTACTGCAGGTGGTCATGATGGTGGTGATCCTCCTCCAGGCAGTGCTGGTGCTGGTGGTGGCTGAGCCCATCCTGGCGCTGGTGCCTGTGCCTGCTGGGTGCCACGTCTTGCTGGTGCTTGCCGCTGGGTAGGTAAGTCTGGGGCGTGGTGGAGAACGTGTCTAGTTGCGGGCCAGTCTTCTTCATGGAAATGCAGAAGATCGTAGATAATCTGCTTCACAAATTCAAGGAGAGTTACTGTCGTGTGTCTGTAAAATTTGTACAAGGGAAACGCATTGAACAGTGCCATGTGGATGAAGTAGAAGGTGATCTTCTTCATCCACTTGACAGTTCACAGTTGGATGGAGTAGTACTGGATATGATCAAAATGATCCACCCCACCCATGTACCTGTTGCACTCCTCCACAACAATGGGCTTGTTAACGACCTTCTCCACATAGGTTGTCTGCCCGTCATTACCCCGAACCTTCCCTTGAACCCTCTTTGGAATGGTATTGACAGTGTGGAAGGTAGTCACTATGTTGACAATGTACTTGTCCTTCCACAGCAGGTCTAGCACATTGTCCTTGTGCTTGTATGCCATGCCCCTCTCAAGCAGGCTCTTGGCCCTGGCAATGGCCTGCAGCTGGCGTGGTGCTCCTCTAGGCAGCTGTAGGGTCCCACACACGTAAATGCCTGCAGTGAAGAGACGTTTGCACAGTGCTGCTGAATTGTAGTAGTTGTCCATGAACAACTGGTCATTCAACGGTTCCACAAGGCCCCATACAGTGTTCTTGAGGGTCTGCTGCACCCGTGCAGACCTGGAGGTTCCAGATGTACCCCGAGGATGACTCAGCCACCATATACATCTTTATGGCATACTTGGTGGGCTTCTGGGGGTTGTACATGTGGAAGGACAGCCTGACCTTCCACCCCAGAGAGCCCTCGTCCAGGCTGAGCTGCTCCTCGGGTTGGTATGTGGACCGGAACCACTGAAGGAGGTACTCCATGACCGTACGAACGCGAATGAGCCGATCTTGGTTGTCCCGGGGTATGGTAAGCAAGTTGAAGGTGTGAAAGTGCATCAGGATGATGTTGAAGCAACTTCCACTCATTGCCCGCCTGAACCATGGGTAGTCGTGCAACTCAGAGCTCCTCCAATAGTGATATATGGTGAGCATGTGCATGACCCCCATGAAAAGGTACAACACCAGGAACTTGGCCATCTCCTCTTCATTACAGGTGAACCAGGCATCCAGATGAATCCCCATGAATGTGGCATACCGGTTGGTTTCCACAGTGAGATATGACAACTCCCGCATGAAAAACAGCTGGAAGAACTGCAGGGAGGTTGTTGGAATATCCACCTTGATTCCTGGGGAGCCAGTGAACAGCCCGTGGTTCGGTGTGAACGGGCCACTGCTCCAACCAGGATCCTCTTCAGCAGTGGTGAAGGCCGTGGCAGCGGGTCGGCCTGCCTACACCCTTCGGCCTGCCCTCTGACCCATTGGACATCCCCCACATCCAGGTAGCGGACCACGACCCCCTAGTCTTGGAGGGGACACCTCGGACGAGGACGAGGACGAGATAGAGGGCTCTGGGGACACCACTCCAAGGTCTGGCCAGTGAGCATGTCACCATAGCATGCTGGACATCAGATGCAGGTGGCAGGGCCATGACAAAATATGATGGCCTGGCTTCCGGTGACACTGGCTCGCCCAGGGAGGCAGAGGGGCCTTGAGATGTAGAGCTGATGAAGAGGGCAGTGGGACTGGCAGGTCCTAGAGGTGGGGAGTGCCCTCCGGTAAGGCTGGCTGCTGATAGTGGCAGTGTCTCCTGTTGTGGAAGGCGGCGGAGCAGCTCCACTTGCTGATCAGATTGCGTCAGCTCAACCTCCCCCACCCAAGAACGGTCGCTCTTGCTGTCGCTCTCCGTCTCCATCTAATCAAGGAGTCTTCTCCACTCGGTGCCAACCTGCATCTCATCTTAGCAAAAGACTTGTTGTTGTTGCTGCAAGCCAGCTGGAGAAATAATTGCTGTGCTATGGGTGTGAACTGAAATAAAGGAGTCAAGATACTGTATTCACAGCCAGCCAAGAACTTTGCTCAACACTGGCACAACGCAAGGATTCATGATATAAGTTATGTCCTTGAAAAACATCGTCTCCTACACTTGACTTAGCACACAGGTGGGGGTCACCTACGTGACATACGGAAGACTTGCATGTACTTGTAATGGTGAAATGTACTGTTTCTTATAAACTGATAGATTTGGTTGTGTGATGTGAAAAGGAAATGAAAGAGTGACCAATGTGCTCATAAGAAAGAGTGCATCTCATACACCTAAGGTAGCACAAAGGTTGTGAAACCCAACGTGAATTACAGAACATGTGCATGTGCTTGTAGTGGTGAAATATACTGTACTATATTTCTCATAAAGTGATTGATTTGGTTATGTGTCATGTGTAAACAACACACAAACAGCGCACCGTGTGCTCGTAACAAATTCTGGTGTGCATGACAGGTAGCGCTACCTTTGCACTACATCCTTACGAGAACGTGCTGCACTGTTTACGTTTTTTGTTCACATGAGACATAACGAAATCCATTATTTTATGAGAAACAGTATATTTCGCCAGTACATGTACAGACGTCGGAATAAGTTCGTTTCCTTTTCCGTGGACTAAAGTGTTTGTAACACTGCTCGATGGAGAGGTATCCCCTCCTCCTCCCCTCCTCATAGTCCCACACTCCCACCCAACCCCCCCACTTGTCTCTCCGACCCCATGACTCCACCCGGTACCCTCCATACTCTCGCTCACAGCCAGCTAGGGGTTTCTGTACTTCAAGCACCATCTAAATTACGTGTAGTCCAAACAACTAATAAAGGAATAGTACAGTATATATCATAAACCAAGTTAGGAAAAGGTTTACTACACTGTGTGTGTGTGTGTGTGTGTGTGTGTGTGTGTGTGTGTGAGAGAGAGAGAGAGAGAGAGAGAGAGAGAGAGAGAGAGAGAGAGAGAGAGTTAAAAGACAGGGAGCAACAGGCGGAGAGGGAGAGCGAGTGGAAAAACGAGAAATAAGAGGGCAGTTACGGAGAAAATATAAAGGGGAGAGGCAAGGAGAGAACAACGAGAGTTAAGAGACAGAGAGTAAGTAGAACAGTGAGAGGTGAAATGAGATACAAGCAGTGTGAAAAGGAAAGAGAAAAGGGAGATGTGAATAGAAAGGCAGGGAGAGAGGGAAGTAGAAACAAAAGGGGAGACAGCTGAGAGAAAATGGGAAAGGAGCAAACACAGACATAGGGATAACAAAAGGAGAAAGTGGGAAAGACAGCTACGGAACGGAATACTGAGAACGATGATGAGAAAAATTAGAAAAGGAGGCAAGGTAACAGGGAGGAGGAAGAAAGTGTGTTATTCTGGCAAGGACGCAGGGAAAGAACTAAGCAGGATAAGACGAAAGCATTGAGGCTAAGTAGAACGATTGACATTCAAGTAAAAAGGGAGGGAGAGAAACAGAGAAATTAGAGAAATTTGCGGAGAGAAAGTAGAGATTATGGGTGGGAACAAAATAGGTTAATTTTTAGGGCAAGAAAGAGGAGGGGAATTGTAAGAAGGGAAGACAAGGGGAGGGAGAGGGAGGGAGGGAGAGGGAAGGAGGAAGAGAGGGAAAGACAGTGGGAAGAGCGGAATGAAAGAAGAGATTTCGGGTGACAGGAAAAGACGGAGAGAGGATAGAGAAAAAGGAGCATGCAGTTATTACTGGGGAAAGAAAGCAGTGAAGGAAATGGATTTAGTACAAGAAATGAAACACGAAGAGAGTAATGGAAGAAAAAAGGTAACACATGTGACAGATGAAAAAAAGTAAGACAAAGTTGTGACACAGGGAGGGAGAAAGAAGACTGAGGTAAGGAGGGAGTGACAGAGAGGGAGATAGACGAAGGAAAGGAAAGAGAGAGGGAGGAAGGTAGGGACTGGGCAGACAGCTATAAAGAAAGGGGAAGGAGGGAAAAGGAAACTGGGGATGAGACAAAGGATCCACAGAGAGAGAGTGGGGGGAGGGGGCAGTACTCAGACAGGCACAGACAAATAGGTCGACAAATATTCAGAAAGTGTGTGTGTGTGTGTGTGTGTGTGTGTGTGTGTGTGTGTGTGTGTGTGTGTGTGTGTGTGTGTGTGTGTGTGTGTGTGTGTGTGTGTGTGTGTGTGTGTGTGTGTGTGTACATTCGTCCCTATGTCACTTCTATAACACTGTTCATTTTTTTCACCTGCGTATATTCCTCTTCTCTGCTTTAGTTTCTCCTCTCACTCAATTTTTTTTTTTTTTCAGTAATTCTCCTTATTGTTCTCACCATTCCAAGTCTCTCTCTCTCTCTCTCTCTCTCTCTCTCTCTCTCTCTCTCTCTCTCTCTAGGAATAAAGAGATTGTTCTCACAGTTTATATCTCCTTAATACGGCCACATCCTGACTTGCTGTGGAATTTTGGTCGTTAGAAAAAGACATACGTCGACTTAAAAATAGTTCAGGAGACTAAGGTATCAGGTTCGCCTGAGGGCTGTGGGACTTTTTTAGTAGAAACTCGTAGACTACGAGGTCAGCTCATTAAAGTGTTTAAAATCTGAATGGGTTTCACAATCATTACATAGAAAGTTGCTTACTCTTAACACGGACTCGGCACACAGCCATGGTTGGAAGCTGTAAATGAGAAAATTTACCAGCAGAATTACGTGAAAACTTTTTCACGTGCAAGATCTGCTCCACGTGGAACTGACTCAACATGGACGTTGTTAACACTATAGTAGAGAAGTTTAAGGGATTCATCGGCAGGATCTTACACTAGAATAAATGTGAACTAGATATGCATTCCCAGGCAAACAAGAAGTATCTCCACGGTATGAGCTGCATAATCATTAAGATCCTAACTTTTCCTTGTTGCTCCTCTCTCTCTCTCTCTCTCTCTCTCTCTCTCTCTCTCTCTCTGTATGTATGTGTGTGTGTGTGTGTAAAAGAGGTGTCTACTACCGCAACATTTAATCACAGCAGATTTATTCTCTCTCTGTCTCTGTCTCTCTCTCTCTCTCTCTCTCTCTCTCTCTCTCTCTCTCTCTCTCTCTCCCTCTTTCTGCGTGTGTGTGTGTGTATGTGTGTGTGTGTGTGTGTGTGTGTGTGTGTGTGTGTGTGTGTGTGTGTGTGTGTGTGTGTGTGTAAAACAGGTGTTTACTTCCGCAACATTTAATCACAACAGATTTATTCTGTGTGTGTGTGTGTGTGTGTGTGTGTGTGTGTGTGTGTGTGTGTGTGTGTGTGTAAAACAGGTGTTTACTTCCGCAACATTTAATCACAACAGATTTATTCTGTGTGTGTGTGTGTGTGTGTGTGTGTGTGTGTGTGTGTGTGTGTGTGTAAAAGAGGTGTCTACTACCGCAACATTTAATTACAGCAGATTTATTTTCTCTCTCTCTCTCTCTCTCTCTCTCTCTCTCTCTGTTCTTACCTAATTGTATCTTTACAGGAATGAGTCAAGCTCGTACTGTCCCGTGTCTTAAACCATATTTATCGTACATATCCTTAAATTTGTGAATTGTTTTGGCACACACTATTTCATTCGGTAGTGCATTCCATTGATCAATTGCTCTGTTTGGGAAACTGAATTTCCTTACGTCTTTATCGCCTCTCTTCTTATGCAGTTTTTTGCAGTGTCCTCTTGCTGATGCTTCTCCATATGTTAAGTAATCATTTATGTCTATTTTCTCCTTCCCTGATATGCACTTATATAGCATTATCATGTCACCTCTTTTCCTTCTCTCCTGTAGTGTTGGTAGATTCAGTTTATTTAGTCTTTCTTCGTAGCTTAGGTCCCTTAAGCTTGGTATCCATCTTGTAGCGGCCCTTTGAACTTTTTCAATCTTGTCTATGTGCTTTTTGAGATGAGGACTCCAGACTACTGATGCATATTCCAGGGTTGGTCTAATGAATGATGTTAGTATCCTTCTTAGCATGTCTTCATTTATGTATGTGAATGCTATTCTTATATTTGCAAGCAGTGTATACATGTTCCATACCTTCTCGCTGATGTGGTCAGCCGGAGATAGTCTGTTATTGATAATCACACCTAGGTCTTTCTCTCTTTCTGATGTGTATAGGGTTTTATTTCCTAACTTATAATCCCAATCAGGTCTTTTTCCACTTTTACCAAACTTGATTACATGACACTTGTCCACATTGAATTCCATTTGCCATGTACTACTCCATTCATCTATCTATCTATCTATATACCTAGGCTGCTTCCCCCAAGGAAAGGGAGGTAGCCGAGACAGGACGACTCACTCTCCATTTACTAAACACATTCATTCGCATCTTAGCCCCAAAGGGGAAAACGGACAGATCCTCACCACATCACACCGCACAAGGGTCAACTGCGCAATGCAATCAGTGACATCCACAGCAGGGCCCGACAGCAGAACTGGTTTACCCCTGCCACATCATAACAGACCCATCCCCTTACCCGCACCTGACCTGACTAGCTGATCAGACCAAATGCGGGAGAATATCCCCTCAGGGCTGCGTCATCACTTTATTCATTCACAATTTCTCTCCATTTATTTCTGTCACGCACAGCCACTCTTCCTTGCTCAACAGACATCCCTCTCGCATCCAGCGCTCTCTTCACACTGTCCATCCATCCTATTCGTGGTTTTCCTCTCAGCCTTACACCTCTCACATCAGATCTAGTTATCTTTTTCACCAATCGTGAAGTTTATTTAATTCTTCTTGTAGCTCTTTACAAGAGTCTGTGTTAGTAATTCTCCTTTGTATTTTTGCATCATCTGCAAACATATTCAGATAGCTCTCATTTCCAGTGTTACTGTTTATATCATTTATATACACTAAAAACATGATTGGTGCCAGCACTGAACCCTGTGGTACTCCACTAGTCACTTCTTTCCGTGATGAGTAGTTTCCTCTTAGTACTGTTCTCATTTCTCTTTTTATGAGAAAGTCTTGCATCCAACAAAACAGTTTGCCTCGAATTCCTCCTTGATGGCACAGTTTCCATAAAAGTCTTTGGTGTGTTACTGTGTCAAAAGCTTTCTTGAAATCTAAATAGATACTGTCCACCCATCCTTCCCTTTCCTGTATTGTGTTTGTTACTCTGTCATAGTAGCTCAACAGATTAGTAACACATGATTTTCCTTTTCTGAAACCAAACTGTCTTTCTGTTATCATACTGTGTTCTTCTAGATGATTTACCCAAGCTTTTCTTATAAGCTTTTCTAATACCTTGCTTACAACACTGGTCAGTGATACTGGTCGGTAGTTGAGTGGATTTTGTCTATTTCCTTTCTTGAATAAGGGGACAATATTTGCTTTTTTCCAAATATCAGGTAGTTTACCTTGACTCAAGGATTTCTTGAAAATTAAAAATAATGGTTTACTTAACTCCTTTGCACATTCTCGTAGTACCCAACATGAAATTTCATCAGGACCACTTGCTTTTCCTCTGTCTAATCTACTTAACTCCTCCTGTATTACTTTTTCTGCTATTTGTATATCTGGTAGTATGTGTGGACATGCATGTTCCACATAGTCCCTCTCAAAATTTTTTCTTCTGTAAAAACTAATTGGAAATTCTTATTTAGTGCTTCACAAATATCTTTCTCTTGTGTATAAGTGATTCCCTCGTCCGTAATGGATTGTATTATATCTTTTACTTTGGACATGTGGAGAGAATGGAGAATGAAAGACTGACTAAGAGGGTGTATGTAGGTGAGGTGGAGGGAGGGAGAGGGAGGGGTAGACCGAGGATGAGGTGGAGGGATGGAGTTGAGAGGTATATGAGGGAGGGGGGGTGAGTTGGGGGGAGGGGAGTCAAATGGTGGGTGACAGAGTGACTTGGAGGCGTTTTGTCTGCGGCCACCCTTTGCGGGATTAGGGCGTCGGGGTATAGATAGATAGATAGATAGACTTTGGTTTTGCTTCTGATATAGCTGTAAAACAGCTTTGGTTGATCACTACTTTTATTTATTATATCCTCCTCAAACTGTTTTTGGGCTTCCCTCCTTATTCTTGTATAATCGTTTCTTGCCTGTTTGTAATTATTATACGCCCTTTCACTATTATGTCTTCTGTATCTATTCCACACCAAATCTCTTCTTTCTTTTGATTTTTTACATTCTGTATTGAACCATTTCTGTATTTTCTTATCTGCTTCTTTGTGCTGTGGGATGTACTTCTGGACTCCTATTTCATAAAATTCACAATTTTTTTTATATGCAGCATTTAAATCTTGTCCTCTAAGCTCATTTTCCCAATCAACTTCTAAGAAATACTTCTTTAGGTCTTGATAATTTCCCTTGTTATAGTTTAGGCTCTTTTTGTAACTGTCATTGCTGTTTACTATGTCATATACTATCCAGAAGTTATAATCTAGTACTGCATGATCGCTTTTGCCGAGTGGAGGGTCATATATTAAACTGTCAATATCATTTTCTTGCCTAGTAAATATTAGATCTAGCACTGAAGGTACATCAAGTCCTCTCTTTCTGGTGGTTTCCCTCACATGTTGCGTTAGGAAGAACTCTTGTACGAGATCCAGGAGCTTTTGGTCCCAACAGCTTTCTTGGCTAATTACATCTAGAGTATTCCAATTTATATTTGTATTGAAATCCCCAGTTAGTATAATTCTTTCTGATTTCTCTTCCATTTTATGTAGTAATGATCTTAAACTCTGAATTGTACTCTCTGCCGGGTCCTCATATTCATCTCTTTCCCATGTGTGTGTGTGTGTGTGTGTGTGTGTGTGTGTGTGTGTGTGTGTGTGTGTGTGTGTAAAAGACGTGTCTTCTACAGCAACATTTAATCACAGCAGATTTATTCTCTCTCTCTCTCTCTCTCTCTCTCTCTCTCTCTCTCACACACACACACACACACACACACACACACACACACACACACAGTGTAGTAAACCTTTTCCTAACTTGGTTTATGATATATACTGTACTATCCCTTTATTAGTTGTTCGGACTACACGTAATTAGAGAGGTGCTTGAAGTACAGAAACCCCTAGCTGGCTGTGAGCGAGAGTATGGAGGGTACCGGGTGGAGTCATGGAGTCGGAGAGACAAGTGGGGGGGTTGGGTGGGAGTGTGGGACTATGAGGAGGGGAGGAGGAGGGGATACCTCTCCATCGAGCAGTGTTATAAACACAGAAAAGGAAACGGACTTATTCCGACGTCTGTACATGCACATGTTCCTTAATTCACATTGGGTTTCACTACCTTTGTGCTAACTCAGGTATACGAGATGCACTCTTACGAGCACGTTATTCACTCTTTCATTTCCTTATCACATTACACATAACCAAATCTATCATTTTTATGAGATACACAGTACATTTCACAACTCCAAGTACATGCACATCTTTTGTAGGTCAATTAAGTGGCCCCTACCTGTACGCTAATGTGCAGCAGACGATGTCTTTCCTTACGAGAACACACTGCACTATTTACGCTTTTATATCACATGAGACATGACCAAATCTATCATTTTATGAGATACACAGTATATTTCACCACTTATAAAAGTACATGCACATGTTCCATATGTCAAGTTCCATTTCATTACCTTTGTGCTACCTCATGTGTATGAGACACATTCTTTGTTACGAGCACGTGGTTCACTTCCATTTTCTTTTCACATAACACATAACTAAATATATCAATATATGAGATACACAGTATATTACACAACTACAAGTACATGCACGTCTTTTGTAGGTCAATTACGTGTCCCCTACCTGTGCGCTAAAGTGTAGCAGACAATGATTTTCAGATGATCAAGTGGTTCACTTTCATTTTCTTTTCACATTACACATAACCAAAGCTATCATTTTATGAGATACACAGTATATTACACCATCTAAAATTACATGTGTCACGTTGCATTTTGCTACCTTTGTGCTAACTCAGGTATACGAGACACACTCTTTGTTACAAGCACGTGGTTCACTTCCATTTTCTTTTCACATAACACATAACCAAATATATCAATATATGAGATACACAATATAGGTCAATTACGTGGCACCTACCTGTGCGCTAAGGTGTAGCAGACGATGAATTCCTGACGAAAAGATGCTGCGGTGTTTAAGCTTCTATTTCACATTACACATAACCAAATCCTTCATTTTATGAGAAATACAGTATATTCCACCACAACAGTACATGAACGTGCACTGTATGTCACATTTGCAATACCTACAGTATCACAGACGATATTTTCTAACGAGCACGTGGTGCAGTGTTCATGTTCTTCAGCACAAGCATACGATAAACATATCACTATAACACTCATGCTTTATTTCACACAAGAAGCATACGGAATAAATATAACAATATAATAAAATGAAATATCGCTAAACCTCCACTATTATCCCCTCCTGACAGTGGCGTGCCGTGGCTGTAAGGCATATGTAACTCATGCCCTAGCCACTATTTTATCATGTACACTCGTTGTACTATACTCCCATTCATTGCACAATAACACTATCCACCATATCTGAGCATAAAACAATGATTTCATGAACACCTTGGCAAATATTCTGTTCATGACAACACCATGTCGTAAGGCGTTTTCCCATCTCCCCCTAAAGCTGCTGCACATTTCACCATGTCCTTGCACACTAGCAATTGCACACTATATTCACCTGATTCACTGTCACTATTGTTCAATGGTTGAATACTCGCATTTGGTGCAGGGTAGGGACAATGTAGTTGTGGGGCCACGGAGAATAAAAGATATGGTAGCACAATCTTCGTTGGACCAACGGCTGATAACGGCCAGGAATGATTCACAAAAACCTAATTTCCTATTCCAAACACCAAATCTAATCGCAATAGTGCACAAAAAGTCAACACAAGAACTATTGGTATAGTGAAAAATAAGTTGCACCCGGGTCAGGGGTAAATAGAGGAAAATTTAAAGGGCCCACTGCACGCTACCTTCTCCCTCAACAGCCAGTATGGTACAAATCAACCTGTCTGGGCTGCCACACATCTTGGGATCCACAGTTGCCAACTCATTACTTTTGACAAGGGGCGGAGAAACTATGACACCTCCAAAAATGACACCAATCAGCCAAAAACTTTTTCTCTGATGAAGGTTTTTATGCTTTAATGACGCCAAACAAGTCAGTGTGTCTGGGCACAGCCATGCCTAAATGACGTCAAATGCGTCATCATGTATGAAGGGGTAAATGAGACACAGTGGTATAATTAACCCTTAGCCATCGGCACACGCCTCCCTACGGGCGATTTCTGAGATTTTTGGAAAAATACCCTTATTTCAAACCATTATATCTGATAAACTATAATAGCTAGAGATTCAAATAAAAGTTCATAAGACTCACCAAGTCTTCCTCTTTCCAATGATGGTATCCCAAGGTCTCTAGGTGGTCCCATCGATGAGTAAGGGTGAGTTGAAGACGAGTGGTTTTTCATGTTTTGGAGTGCTGTTCTGAGTGCGAGTCACTGGCTGCGGCCTTGGCCCAGCTGGCTAGCATTGGCAGCACTGTCTGGAGTGGTGATTGTAACACTGCCCGTGCATCCTTGGAAGGAATGCGGAAAATTCCACTCGTTTTTTTCACTCCTTCTTACTCACCATCGTGAAAATGAGTCATCACCCGGTTCATGTGGCTCACCCAAGGATTTACCGCCCGCTCCATAACTCCTAAATGCCCTGTAGGTGTGTGGGAAAGGTAATATCTCGTCGTTTTTCTGTACTCACTTCTTCCATAAGGAATATTTCTCCTTTACCTCGTTTTTCTGTTCTCACTTCTTCCGTAAATAATCATATTTCTCCTTTACTATGACACTTAGAACTGCACTGTACATCACCATTACGTGTAATTACACTTTGATAGGTAAGTGTTGTCGTTCTTTCACGCATTATCATAGAGTATGAGGTAATTATTTGTACTGTAAATCATACTGCTTTGTACTATTCAGGGTTATATTGAAAATCATATAAATGTTTCACACAACTAACATTATTTGTTCTTCACATCACAGATACACTGATGCTCATATTTGGCACAATCTCCCTGAGTATTGAGTGAAATAATTTAGGTATAGCCAAGCAGGTATTTTTCTTTGTGGCCCGCTCACAAGTGGTTTTCTTTCATGTAACACGTAGGCAAACGCAAAATATTTCCAATAATTTTCAAACCAGTATCCAATACACAGTATCAATTTCTGTATTGCACTTACTGTAAATCACATATTTGCACTTGTTGAACTTTTTATAAAAGACTTACATCTTAGCACTTACTATACTTCACCCATACTATCACATTTTTCACTCATTTATGAAAATACACAAACTGTGCATTGCTGTACATTATTTACACTTCCCCACACACCTCAGTACTCACACTTGGAGTGATACTTTGAGAAGCAATTGGGGCATAGGGGGACCTTACATTCTGCACATTGGTATGAGGTCTCTTTTCGTGCTGGGGGATGGCGTCTGGTTGTGCAGCAGACGTAGCACCGCCTGTATGCCAGACGACCTGCTGCTGTTCTCCCGATCTCCACAATCTTGTGCCTACGGAGATACTCAGCACAGCTGAGCCTGTCAGCTGGAGCTGCTGTCCCCCGCCTAGCACCTGTCGCCTGAGCAGTTGAATATTGCTCAAGGAGTTCGCGTGCAAGCTCTCTCTCAAACTCTCATAAAGAGAGAGGTTTCCTTACAAGCTACTTGAAAACAGTATGAAACTGTTCAGGACGGCGATATCAAGAAGGTGTAAGAACTCCTTCTTGTACCACCTGCAGGACTTATGTAGGCAATCGACCTCACCAATTTGCATGTCCGATTTATCAACCAGCCGCATGTTGATATTGTAATCATTGACTGCATCTGGCTTTACCACGGGTTCCCTGGTCCTGTAGTCTGTTTTACCAGTTTCCTTCAGCACACCCTTATGAACTGTAGACAACATGTTAACCCATCTCTTGCCATGCCCACATTTTTTTGTCAGAAGGGCTCCTTTCTCAGTATTTGCCGGAAATATCGGGAAATTCTTTCTGTTGGCCCTAACAGTTCCACAGGACCCAGTACCATGGTCAAGCAAATACTTTGTCAATGCCGGGGCTGTGTAATAAGTATCGGTGTACAGAATGTGGTGCCTGTTGACATACCTTTCCATCAACACTTTCACTACTGATGCAGAGAATCCATGAGGATCATCACTAGGTATATCAACATCTGTTGCCGAGTAAACTACTACATCCAGCACATATCCAGTTTTACAGTCACAAAGCACAACGAATTTCAGGCCAAATCTGTGATGCTTTGATAGCACATACTAAATAAATGCAAGCCTGCCCCTGAATAACACCAGTGACTTGTCAATAACCATTTTCTGGAACGGAATGAAAACCCTGGAGAATGACTCTTTCAGCATTGTCAGGATTGGTCTTATTTTCCATAACCTGTCGTTTGGTGCAGGCCCGTAATTTCGATTGAAATGTAGGAACCTCAGGATCGCCAGGTATCTATCACGGGCCATGTATTTTCCTAAGACAGGTGTGCCAACGAGTTCATCCACCGACCAATTGTCGTGGAGCACATGTTTTTTTTACATGCGCCATCAGCATGGTCAGGGCGAGCCACACAAACATCTCCCCCACCTCAGCAGGTATCCATTCACGCATGTGCGTGCTCACGCTAGCAGGCACGTCCAGCCAATGCACGCACATAGCCTGGTGGAAATTAATTTCATCAACCAGGTACTGCATAATTGCAGTCATGAAAATTGCCTTGAATGGACCGCTAATAGTCCAAGGCCTGGGGGGAAGTGCATCCTCCTGCACACCTGCACCCTCCTCATCAAATGCTGGCACAGACGGCTCAAAGCCAGCACCATCCTCCCACACAAATGTATGTACTCTACCCACACGTGGTAAAGCAGGCCGTCAGGCAGTTGCACTGCGTTTTCCAATCACTTGTGCACGACCACGGGCAGGGGGAAGGGGATGAGAGGGAGAGGGAGAGGTGGGGGAGGTAGGGGAGTAAGCGGATGATGACTCACCTGACACAGAACTTTCCTTAGAAGACACTCGGTGCTGTGTATCACCACATGGCTCCCATCTAGGCAATACTACTCCTGAAGGGCCTGGTTGAGGTGATTCTGCCCTTGAAGTGCTAGGCTGAGGCGTGGGGGAGCGGTGGAGGAAGATACGTCAGCGAGCAGGCAGGGAGAGTGTGGGGGAAATGGCTCTCTGGCGTTTTTTCTGCAGATGTCTGCTAGGTCCATGGCCACTTTCCCGATCTCTTAGGTCATCTACCGCCTCCTCATCACCAATATCATCGCTATCGTAGGCTATCCCTTTCTCCTGTGGAAGTCGGAGAGCCCTCTCTGGCATCGGAGAGCGAGTAGGGGATGGAGGGTGAGAGAGTTTGCTCTCCACGTGGTAGCTCTCTTTACCCTCAGATGATGTACTTTCACTAAATGTCCTTGAGGACACAGTTTCGTCTAGGGCACGTCCTATGGCACTATGACTAAGCCCTTTCCCTGGCACAAAGAGCATGACTTTAGCGGGGGTCGATGAGGTGATCGGCCCTTCACACTGTGGAATGGAATCGGACGACGTTGAGGAAGATGACATGGCTCCTTTCGTTACCACTGCTGAGTACAGATTGAACCGCACAACCGCGGGGTACCTGTGGGTCCTACCTACCCTGTAGGTATCACAGAAAACAGTCCCACACTCAAACAGAGGCGGGAAGGTGAGTGCGGTATAGCAAGTCAACCGGCGGCCCTGCATGCCCTGAATCCTGTCATGCATACACGTCAACCAGTGGATAAGGGTTAAAGTAAGCCTATATTATGTGTAACCCATATTTTATTATATATATATATATATATATATATATATATATATATATATATATATATGGCCATAAGTAATATAGTAAATATGATGAAGAAAATTACAAAGATATCTGGAGCTGGGCTGTATACATAATATGGATTGAACATAATCCTACTGTATTCTTCCCAAGGCTGGATTGTCTGATTTATTAGTTGCATGGTTTTATACTTGGGTGAAGTCAAGTTAATGTGTGCACTTATATTTAAGTTCATCTTAGGTAATGGCTGGAAGTACTTGTGTGTGTGGTTGAGAATGGCATAATGGTTTTTAGTGGGTAGATAGTGTCGGTGTCAGAATTGCACAGTAATCTGGTGAGATGTACTCGTATAAACCAGATGCTGATGTATGGGCTGGGGGTGTGTCTGGGCAAGTCACAAAAACTGATATAATTTGAGATAAGTAGAACTGTGAATGTCCAATGCATCGAAGATGAATGAGTTTATCTGGAGCGAATGTGAAGTTGCAATGATGAGGGATGTCATGATCTTTAATGATAGCCATTTCAAAGGGACTGTCTCAGCTGGCTGAAACGTGAAGATGTACGCAAGACAAAGATGAAATGCATGTAATGATGTGCGACATTTGTGATCAATTGTTGTTTCACTAGTGAAAGTGACAGCGTCCTGTCTCTTGGAGACCATAATGACTTCTGTTTTGATGTTGATGGTGACTAATGAGTCATCTTTCTTAGAAGGAAAAGGGTATATTTGATAGATGATGAAAAAATCATCTGTTACAAATGGTACATGAACCACTATTGATGTTTTTGTGAGTGTTGCTTTCAAGTATGAGTAATATAACATCAGATTTCTTTCCTCAAACGAAGGTTTCAAACCATGTTTATGTATACCTTGACTAATTATTTGATGGAGATTTGTGAATGGATAGTAGATTAATGGTGATCCTTCTGTTACCAGCATTAGTAGTTCCTTTCATGAAAGACTGATACTGACCTCTAGTATTGTCTAACTGTAGTATTATTATGTCAGTATGTTCCGTGATCACTGAGAGGTGTTGGAATAGTGTATTGTTTCCTTCTAGTGCATTTACTTCCTCCACAAGTCCTCGAGTAGATGCATCTGCCTTCCTTAGGTTCTTTACAATCGTCAGCATTAAGGTGATCTGGGTATCAGCCAACTTATGTTGATATGAAAGAATTTGTGCAATTTTGTTAAATTTCTTATTTATTTCCTTTAGGTCATTTTCTGTAGCCAATCCAAAAATGTTGCCTATAATCGCTCCACCCAGGTCGAACAAACCACGTCTGTTACATGTATTTGTGATGTCATTTTCTGCCTTAAATGTGTTACTTCCACTTGATGGGATGTCCTGGATCATGATGATCCTTATGTGCTTTGCCTGTTCTAGCATCCAGTCTGTTAACTTCATTAATTCAGCTACTTCCTGTGTGGGATGATCATGTGAGGAGGGGCGTGTTAATATTGCTTCCAGAGTTCTAAGTGCTTCTGATATTATCTGGAACATTACTGGTACGTCTTGCAGTAGGTCCAAACTAATTTTGGTACTTATTATGTCCTGTACAATTGCCGTTGAGGCTGCTGGGGCAATCAGGCACCCTTCTCTGACTACATGTTGGGGATGCAATTGAGGTGATCCTCTTGATATCAACAAGAACATGATCCATGGAATAATTCGCCTCATCTTTGCCTACAGAAAGAACAACTATGCTAGATATCTAATCCACCGTTGTTAGGAAACTATGCTAAGGGTGATGATAGTGATGATGAACGCTGCAGTTATCTCGACCTATAAAAGGAGTCTAAATCGATTCCTAAGTCATGTAAATGCCTTCTTATAATGAGAGCTGTATTGGTTGCACCTATGTTTGTCTGTTTGATATGCGACCACAGTTTATTCCGATGCGTTAATTCCTTCTGGCTTATTTTCACCGTCTGTACTAGGCTTTTCGATCGTGTCTGGCGTTCTATTGTTGCAGTCTAAATTTCTTGAGACCTTTTTAAGTGATCAATATTTCTTTATCTTTTCCAGTCTCTACTGACTTAATTACTACCTTATTGGCTTTTCTCTTAATTACTCTGTATGGGGCTTCAAATTCCGGTGACAGTTTATTGTCTCTAGTGTGAATGATGCCATAGACAGTATCACCTATGCCGGTATTTGATTCTTTTGCCGAAAATGATTCTGTCCTTTTTTTCCTTGGACATCGTTAACTGTTTTTTTACCTTTGTGTGCATTTCTTGAAATTCATGTAAGCAAAGTTTAGGATAATCATCTTAATTATATACGGGAATTTTTTCGCCTTGTAACGTCTCGTAAGGGAGACGTTTGTCTGGCCCGTAAATGATGAAATGAGGTGTATCTCCTATGGATTTATTAATTGCACAATAAATTGATGTTTCTGGTCTGGGGATCTAATCATTCCAGTTTCCATAATTTTCGTTGAGAATGTGCCGTAGTACATCTAATATTTTCTTTATTCCGTCTTTCCACCAGTCCATTGGAAGTTGGATGGTAGGCCAGGATATTAACCTTCTTCATATTTTATTGTTTATATATTTCTTGCAAAATTTGTGAGTTAAATTCACCCCCATTGTCACTTAATACCCGTGCGACTGTTTCCGCTGTTTTATCCGTAATTGGAACCAAGATCACATATCATGAGAAATTATCAGTAGCAACAAAATGATACTGATTGTGACTGGTAGTTAACAGTAATTTAACCCCTCTCCTGCGCCATAAATTTTCAATAAGTTTCGGTTCCATGCACAGAACCAAAACCTCACTCAGGCTGGCTCCACTTGCACGGCAAGGGAAAAAATTCTATGGCCCAATTTACCCTTGCAAGGTGCTTCTATTGTTATAAATGGCATCCCATCATCTTCGCTGATGTTTATACTATCAGGCAAGAAAAAAAACACATAAAACATGAATAAATGTACAGAAATGAAGCCAGAATAACTTCCCAACATCACCGTGAAAATTTTGTCCCGTGACGCACAGTTGCAAATGACATGTATATAGGCAGAGTTTCACGATCTTTCATATGGGAAAGTTTCAAGTTGATACGTCCAATTGTTTTCCAGTAAATAGAAAAAAAATACAAAAATCGCCTAAAAACGTCTGATTTGTTTATTTTGTATGTCATTAGTGACTCTGTAACAAACATATGTGTAAGTTCTACCCAGTTTTGTAGCCCAAAGGTTAAGGAAGCCCGTGATATAATTCACAGTGTTATAACCCTTATTGTTATTGAGAAAATGAATTTTGAAAAGTTACAATAGGTTGCATGCAGTGACAGCACCTACCCTCTGGCCCGTAGGCTGATTATGTTCGTCTTTCACAACTTTTCCTCAAATAATTATTTGCACACATAGGTTACTTTGTTTGACAAAAGTATGTATAAGAAATCATCAGCTTGATCGTGCTTTCTTCAGATTTTTTATGTGACCTATACTTAGCGAGTAAAATGACAGAGAGAATAAAAGTGAAATGCACCACATTTTCCCTATGAGAGATATAAACACACAGTTAATACCTTACAATACAATAGTATAAAAAACTAGACAAGTTGGTTACTCACGACATCTAGCAGTGTTGCAGTGTTTCTTGAGAGGAGATAGAGTTGCAGAGAGAGGGATAGATATGATCACAGTCTGTGTGTGTGTGTGTGTGTGTGTGTGTGTGTGTGTGTATTTGTGGTGTGTGTGTGTGTGTGTGTGTGTGTGTGTGTGTGTGTGTGTGTGTGTGTGTGTGTGTGTGTGTGTGTGTGTGTGTGTGTGTGTGTGTGTGTGTGTGTGTGTGTGTGTGTGTGTGTGTGTGTGTGTGTTTTGTGATGGCAGTGGTGTCAGTTGTCATAGGAGTGATGGCAATGGTGTCAGTTGTCATAGGAATGATGGCAGTGGTGTCAGTTCATATAGGAGTGATGGCAGTGGTGTCAGTTCATATAGGAGTGATGGCAGTGGTGTCAGTTGTCACAGAAGTGAAGGCAGTGGCGTCAGTTATCATAGAAGTGATGGCAGTGGTGTCAGTTGTTATAGGAGTGATGGCAGTGGTGTCAGTTGTTATAGGAGTGATGGCAGTGGTGTCAGTTGTTATAGGAGTGATGGCAGTGGTGTCAGTTGTCATAGGAGTGATGGCAGTGGTGTCAGTTGTCATACGAGTGATGGCAGTGGTGTCAGTTGTCATGTACTCTTTCTCCGATAAGCCCTTGTGAGACATCGTAGGTTTAGTGTACAATAAGGGAACGGTTAAAATCGGTTAGGAATTTCCAAATCTGGCTTTCTCTGAAAGTATATAATAAACACTTATACACCTTCATCACAAGCACACTGCACT
The DNA here is from genome assembly GCF_032717465.1 of Coenobita brevimanus. NCBI lineage: Eukaryota > Metazoa > Arthropoda > Malacostraca > Decapoda > Coenobitidae > Coenobita > Coenobita brevimanus. The sequence goes on along the minus strand of NC_136985.1, from coordinate 8,171,017 downwards.
ATATATAACACAAAATCACTATAATACACGTAAGGTATGGACAGTGCAGTAGCAGGAAACGTGGGTTTAAATGGCTGGCTGCGCGTTCACATACCCTACGAGGCTGACTGCCAGGAGAACACTGAGCTAAAAATAGGCCACTTGCCCCTCTGATGAGTTCCCGAGAGTTGCCATATCATTCCCCTAAACCTGGCCACCCTCAGCTTTGACTCAACAAAATTTGATGCAAATCCATTCAGAGGAAGTTTCTACAACCATTTATAGGGTATTTGCATCATGTTGCATCATCAGTTACTCTTCAGATTGCAAGGATTATGACTCACATTGAGTCATCGAGTGCAAAAGAGTTAGGTAAATCAACCACAACAATGTCCCACGATTGGTTAGGTACAGAATATTTCCCTATAGGTGCAGGTGATAATGTGTAACCTTCGTGTCTTGCACAAGACTCACATTTGTTTATGTGATTATACAGTATATGTCTTTGTGTAATGTTGGCCAATAATATGACATCCAGGCCTGCCTGACTGTCCTGTCCTTGCCAGGATGCCCTGCATGTGTGGACTGTTGTGTATTATCCTTAAAATGTGAGGTATCATTGTACTAGGAATGACTAACTGCCTAATATTTTTTCTATGGTTTGATTGTCCTGGATTTATCATGTATAAGGCATTGTTTACCACTGTGAGTTGTTTAAGTAGTACATGTAACCTGGGTAATGGTACATTATCGCCTGACTCAAGATGATATATTACTTTATGCCATACTGTGTCCTGTCTCTGTGAATGTAAGATTTCTTGATTTGTACGGATCATTTCACCATTGTTGGAGAGTGATTCACGTGGACTTATTGTAGCGACATTGGCTAATGGATTTTGTGATAAGATATCTGCTGCCAAATTTACCTTACCTTTTACATAGTGAATATTTGCATTGTTATTCTGGATTTTACATTTCCATCGTGCTCTCCTCAGAGAGGAGTTTTTCTTGGAACATGCCCATGAGAGGCTTGTGGTTTATAGGTGAATTTCGTATCTCTACACGAGGTCAAGAAATTTCTGTAGAGCAAATATTACCGCTAGGGCTTCTAAGTGTGCTGTACATTACTTTTATTTTTCTACTCCTTTTATTTGTCTGCTGGCAAAAACAATGGGTTGGTATTTACCTCGTTTATTCTCTTGTATGAATACAGTACCTAAACCTTTAAGGGAGGCATCTGTGCAAATTATGAATGGTTTTGTGAAATTGCGAGCCCTAAAAATTATCTTACTTCATCCACATTTGTGGGTTCAGGAAAATCCCTTACTGCTTGTATTTTGCCCTAAGAGGTATGGATCCCCTCTGCAACTCGTCTGTGGCCTAAGAAATTTATTTCCTTAAAGCAAAATTTACATTTAGACAGCTTAATTTTTAAACCTGCATTGGTTAACTTGTGTAGGAGCTGGTCTATAATCTGTAGATGTTCATCTATTGTGTGTATTGCAATTAGAATGTCGTCCAAGTACAGTAGATAAATATACCATCACCTAATATTCCAGACAATACACGAGTCATTAATTGTTGGAATGTGCTGCGAGCTGTCCTTAATCCCATCGGCATTCTCTTATACTGATAATGCCCACTGTCTGTTGAGAAAGCAGTGTATTTGCAGGATTCTACATCTAGGCCTATCTGATAATAGCCACTTAATAAATCGATTATAGAAAAGACCATATTTTCTGGGCCAATGTTGTACAGGACATCACTTAACAGTGCCATGGGAAAACGATCAGGAATGGTTTCCCGATTAAGTTTGCGATAATCCACAACTGCCCACAATGCCCCATTTTGCTTAGGTACAAAGAAGAGTGGTTAATTCCATGGGGACAGTGAAGGTTCAGGGATGTCCAAACCTAACATTTCATCAACATACTGCTTTGCTAGTGCACGTTGTGAGTGTATAACTCTGTATGCTGCCACATAGATAGGTTTTGAAACCTGGTTTACGTTAATATGGTGTTGGATTAGATTTGTACCCCTTAAGTTTTCACCAGGGAATGCGACAGCCTGTCGATGTTTCTGTAGTACATTTAATAAATAATTTTCCATATCAGAAGTATCTGAGCAAACCAAATGCTCCTTTATGCACTCTCTGTCTGATGAGTTTACTCTGCTCGATGCTCCTGCTACTGTCACTTCGTGTATAGGAGCTGGGTAAATCTCTAACCTACAAATACAGGTTCCTTTCTTAATCTTCACATTTCCATTCAGGGTGTTAACTAAAATGACATTAGTTTCACCCTTGTCATTCACCCAAAATAGGGCACTTTCTATCAAAAGGTCATTTATTCTAATTGTCTCTTCTAATACAATGACATTACAATTTCTCAGTTTACTCTTAATAGTAACTTGCATGAATGATTTTGATGGTAAATTTATATCATAATTAATGCTTGCTGGGTGAGTAAGCGAGTCACGATTGGATTGTGGGTGAGAGAGGGGTGATTGTCGGAATGTAATGGATGGTCTAAGTGCCTGTATTCTTTGAGAAATTGTACGGCAGACTCTACCTTTTTTGAGTTGTGTGTAATTGCTCTTGTGACTCTTATTTTTCTATAGGCCTAATTGTTGGTTGTAGTATCAGGAGATGAAATTTCTTCTATGAATTCTCTGTCGTAGTTAATTCCATTAAAATGGGGCATCAATATTATATTTTGTGTCCTCACTGCATTTAGGCCAAGCAACATATTTCCTCTAACTGATAATTTTTCTACTACGTAAAAGGTGGTAGTGAATGATTTTTTTTTTTTTCTCTCTGAATTTCATCATTAATTCAATAATACCAATAAACGGTATAAACTGAAGTCTGAATTTTCCAAAAACGTCATTTTTCTTTCATTTCAAAAAATTCTAATTCATCTTTTATTAAATTCACTGGTGAGCCTGAATCCAAAAATAATGAAATCTCTTCCTCCTCACATAAAGCAGCGACCAAAATACTTTCATTTCCAAAGATTCTTCCTTTGTTGACCATTTGTTTATTTGGGTGTTTTATGTGTCATCGTCTTTTGTTCTGGTAAGACCTTCCCTCGACCTATAGATGGATACCAATTTTTCTTTTGTTTTACAGTCTGAGGTCCAGTGACCGGAAGTTTTATGGTGCCTACAATACGGTTCAAACCCTGCTGCCTTATGCCTGTCCTCTTTATTCTTAACGTTACAGTGAGATTTTGTGTGACTAGGATTTAAGCAATAGTAACACAGCACGTTACGTGAGTCCAAACTACAAGGTGATCTTCCATGTGCCGACCGATGTCTACTGGGACGTTGGCCATACTTTTGTACCACCCTGTTACTGGTGTGCGAGAATGAGTCCTTCAGCTAACTTGACTGTGTGTTTGTTTGTTTGTGTGTGTGTGTGTGTGTGTGTGTGTGTGTGTGTGTGTTGGTCATGTTTCCGGCACATGATCAGGGGTGTTTGGCATTCTTGATTAGTCTAGGTAAGGGGATGTGTAGTTGTCTCTTCCTGGAGAACTCAGACATAACTACCTGTTTTACATAGTTACCTATAGCTATATAGTTACATACCGTAGTTACAGATAGTATTGTGTTATAACATATTATGCCTATATATCGCTCAGCCATACCCTGCTCCCAGCTCACACACCGCTCTCTCATACACCTCTCCACTCCATCGCTCCATATCATCCTTGGCCTCCCCCCCTCCACCTCACTCACATACACTTTCCTCATCAGTTTCTCACTCTCCATCCTCTCCACATGGCCAAACCACCTCAATGTGCTTCTCCTAACGCTTCCCATCACAACCACATCAACACCACAAAGCTCCTTCACTTCCTCATTTGTCAGTCAGTCTCTCAAAGTGACTCCACATGTTCCATTCAAGTAACTCATTTTCACTGCTCTCAGTCTTGACTTCTGTCCCTCCAACAAAGTCCAAGCTTCACTTCCATACATTAGTGTCGTTATCACAATACTGTCATGTAGAAATTTTTTCACTTCCATGCTCACTTCCCTGTTTCTTATCACTGCTTTCAAGGAACCAGAAACCTTTCTTCCTTGTTGTACCCTTTCAAGCACTTAACCCTCCAAACCTCCATCCTTACTCATAACACTACCCAAGTACTTAAACACACTCACATTTTCCATTTTATCCTCATCTATCTTCACTGCACATTCACTGACTTCACTTCTCTCGAAGACCATAACTTTACTCTTCCCTACATTCACCTTTAGATTCCGATTCTTACACACTCTCCCAAACTCATTCACCGAGCCTTGCAGCTCCCCTTTGTCTTCACTTAACAACACAGTATCATCGCAAACAACAGTACAGGGAGTTTCCAAACACTGCCCTTTCTCACTAGGGCCACTCCAGCATCTACTACCCTACCTTGTATATCTTTCATAACCCCAGGCATATACAGACTGAACAACCACGGAGACATGACACATACTTGCATCAGTTCAAACTTCATATAGAAAAATTCACTCAATTCCCTACCCACACGCACTGCAGCCTTAGCACCCTCATACATACTCTTCACGCCCTTCAACAACTTCTTATCTACTCCACATATTCTTAATACTTTCCACAATCCTTGTCTATCCACCCTGTTAAATGCTTTCTCCCAATCCATGAAGGCTGCATACAACTTCTTTCCCTTCTCTAGAAACTTTTCCACCAAAGATCTAAGAATGATTGTCTGATCTACACAACCTCTGCCCTTCCTAATATCTCTCTGTTCTTCTCCAACTAATTACTCTGCTATTTCCTTAACTCTGTCAATAAGTATTCCACCATATACTCTTCCTATTACACTAAGAAGACAAATGCCCCTATGAATACCACACACTTCTTTTTCCCCTTTTCCATTGTACAGGGAAATAATTATACCTGACTCCTAATCCTCCGGGATTCTACCTTCCTCCCAGGCCAATCTGCACATCTTCCACATCCATTCCACTACTATCTCCACCCCATGCTTCAGCATTTCACCACACACTGAGGCTTTCCCCATTTTAACTCTCTTCATTGCTTCCACAACTTCTATCCTACTGATTTCTTCCTCTCTTTTCACATCCCTCCTTTTCCCACCATTCTCCAGCCACTTATACTCGCATTACCTTTATTTTCTATGTTTAACAGTTCCTTAGAGTGTTCTATCCATATGCTCGCCTTTTCTCCCTTCTCCACTACTAATCTACCATTTTTATCTTTCACTCCCCAACTAACTTCTTTGGCACCCTGTCTAACTCTCTTTACCTCTTTCCAGAACATTTTCTTACATTCCTTCCACTTTACACTCAAATTCCCTCCAAATTCCTCATCCACTCTCTTCTTACTCTCTCTTACTAAGCTTTTCACCTCTCTCTTCCTCTCTACATATAACTCTCTCTTCTGTCTCTCAACTTCTTCCACGTCCCTTTGTCTCATCCATGCAATATATGCTTTCTTCTTTTGTGCCACAGCCTCTCACACCTTTTCATTCCACCTACCAAGTCCTACTAAATCCTCCCAAATCCTACTAAAGCCTACCAAGTCCTACCAAATCCTACTACTGTAAATCCTACTAAATTGTACCAAATCCTGTCTAACTTCATCCCAACCACCCTAACCCAAGCACTAGCCTTTTCAATTTACTCAATTCAGGTCAAACATATCTATCGATCTATTTATCGATTGCCAGACCCCTTAATCCCGTGACAGGTGGCCACAAACAAGTCGACTCCATGTCACCCTGTTCCCCGTCATTTCACTGCCCTCCCCCCAGCCCGCACCCCCTCTCTCATATACCTATCCACTCCATCCCCCCATCTCATCCTTGGCTTCCCTCTCCCTCTCCCTTCCAAACCTATGTAAAAGTAAATATAGCCAAGTCTGACCAAATTATTTCAAATCTCTCACTGAAACAAACCAATTCGAACACCAAAAACTAACCCAAGACAGAAACCACGACCTTCACAACATCCCTCCCTCTCAGGATGACACGGTACGACTTATCTGGGCCCTGGGAAGCAACGACCCGAAGCACGAGAATGACCTAAGGATCCACGACCGACGAGGGACCAAAAGCCTCTACCTACGAGACCCTCCGTTCGAGATACCGAAATTTCCGAACGACGTCAGGACCTGGGAGGTGACCGTGCGTGACGTGAGTGAGGAAGAGACCTGTTTTAATGTCATATGGTCTTTGTTATTCTGTTTGTCGTTGTTATAACCTCTTCTGATTTAACGGAGATCCCTAACGATCTTCTGTTCAGCTGGTGACTAGAGCTTGCTTCACTCCTCTCCTAAAAGCTTAGTCTACATTACGCATTATATATTACAGGAAATTGTGTAACCAATGATTCCATGAAATCCCTAGGGAATTCGTGAAATGAGTTTAAATTAGGATGGGTAAATTAAAGTTAGGTTAATTTAAGCTGCAGTTAGGTTAGGCTGGAATACTCTAGATTAAGTTTAGGTTAGGTTAGGCTAGGTTAGTAAGGTTAGGTTAGGCTAGGTTAGTAAGGTTAGGTTAGGTTAGGTTAGGTTAATTTACATGAATACTGAATTATGTTAAGCATTCATCTAAATTAACCTAACCTAATTAACCTACCCTAACCTAACCTAAACTTAACTTAGATTATCCCAGCCTAACCTAACTGCAGCTTAATTTAACCTAACCTTAATTAACCCATCCTAATTTAAACTCATTTCACGAATTCCCTAGGGATTTCATGAAATTACTGGTTACACAAATTCTCTGTAACATACAGTATACGTAAAGCTCCATATTCCATATCCGTACCCAATATATACGTAAAGCTCTCCAAACTCCTCTTTCTACCTAGTTAATTCCAGATCCACAGTTATTATCAGTACTTCCTAATCCTTCTCTCAATCCTTCTCCACACTTTGTCTCATTGGAAGTATTTAATTCACACCTCCCCTACCTCTCCCAGACCCACCCTGTTCGTCTCACCAGGCGTTCTGAGCTATCTCCCACTTTCTCTAACTTTAACTTTATGATAATTTTTCCATATACCTCTCCTACAACCCTCAAAAAATTTCTCTCTCTCTATCTGTCTACCTATCTGTTTATTTATTTATTTATCTATCTATCTATCTATCAATCTATCCATTCCCAAGCGCCTTAATCCTGTAAGGGATGGCCACAAACAAATCGCCTCCATGTTGCCCTGTTCCCTGCCATTTCGCTGCCCTACTCCCAGCTCACACATCCTTTTCTCAGGTACCTCTTCACTCCATCCCTCCATCTCATCCTCGGCCTTCCCCTCCCTCTTCCCCCCTCCACCTCACTCACATAAACTCCTCGTTAGTCTTTCACTCTCCATCCTCTCCACATGGCCAAACCACCTCAATGTATCTGTTCTAACGCTATCACATCCATATCCACACCACAATGCTCCTTCACTTCCTCACTTATCAGTCTGTCTCTCCATGTAACTTCAGATCCACAACACAACGCTTCTTCACTTCCTCATTTGTCAGTCTGTCTCTCCATGTAACTCCACATTCACATCACAACCCTCCTTCACTTCCTGGTTTGTCAGTCTGTCTCACCATGTAACTCCACATCCACATCCACACCACAATGCTCCTTCACTTCCTCATTTGTCACCTGTCTCTCCATGTAACTCCACATCCACACAACAACGCCCCTTCACTTCCTCATTTGTCAGTCTGTCTCTCCACGAAACTCCACATCCACATCCACACAACAACGCCCCTTCACTTCCTCATTTGTCAGTCTGTCTCTCCGCGCAACTCCACATCCACATCCACACTACAACACTCCTGCACTTCCTTATCTGTCAGTCTCTCTCCACGTAACTCCACATGCTCCTCTCAAGTAACTCATTTCCACTGCTCTCACTCTTGACTTGTGTCCCTCCAACACATACCTCAAAATCCCATGCCACGATAATTTTTGTACCTTTTTCTCTCACCTTTGTTGTTGTTCATGGATAAAATGACAGTCTTGTTCCTTTCTGCTAAAAATTATTGGTGAGCATAATGTTGGTAGAAATGTTGGTAGGAATGTTGGTAGGAATGGAATGTTGGAGTTGTCACAACGATGGCAGGGCTGATGATTTTATTCGCTCTCTCTCTCTCCCTCTCTCTCTCTCTCTCTCTCTCTCTCTCTCTCTCTCTCTCTCTCACACACACACACACACACACACACACACTTTCTCTCTCTCTCTCTCTCTCTCTCTCTCTCTCTCTCTCTCTCTCACACACACACACACACACACACACACACACACACACTTTCTCTCTCTCTCTCTCTCTCTCTCTCTCTCTCTCTCTCTCTCTCTCTCAGGTGGAGGTGCCAGGGGACCGGTCAACCTTCTATTGGTGTCAGCTATTCAAAATTCCGCCAGTCAGAAGGAAGAACCACATCATCGGGGTAAGTGAAACTTGGTACGGATTTAGACCCAAGGGAAGCGATAAATAAAAAATCAAGACAACAACAGGATCCTGTGTTCTCGTCAGTTAAGATAGCTACCTGACCTCTCTTCTCTAGTGATTTATTTTTGGATATGGCTGCTTAGTACCGGTATCCTTTTGTACATTACTTATGCAAAGTATTGTGATGTTGTAAGGATTTATGTAACACAGAAAAGGAGAGTAAGGTGTAATAAGCAAAATAAATCGCTTAGGAAAAGGTGTTAGGGAGCTTCACCAACCTGCGAGAAGAGGGATCAAAGTGTTATACGGAAATGAATGTGAAAAATAGTGCCAACCAGCCTCCCTACCTAACACCTTTTCCTAAGATATTTATTTTGTTTATTGTACCTTCCTGTCCTCTTCTGTGTTACCTATATCCTTCCAATATCGTCATACTCTGCATAAATTACATACAAAAAATAATTACCAGCCATATCCAAAAATAAATCGCTAAGGAACAGGTGTTACGGAACTTAATTAACAGGCAAGATTACAGTGGAGAGGTATAGAGAGGGAGGTGTGAGCTGGGGGGGGCAGTGAAATGGCGGGGGACAGGGCGACATGGAGGCGATTTGTTTGTGGTCACCCCTTACTGGATTAAGGCATCTGGAAATAGAGATAGATAGACAGATAGACAGAGAAGAACGTATCGGTGAAACAATGATTGCCAGGGTGTGTATATGATTTTAATAATAATAATAATGATAATAATATGATTTTAATAATAATAATTATTATTATTATTATTATTATTATTATTATTATTATAAAAAAATAATAATAATAATGATAATGATACTACTACTACTACTACTAATCATCATCATCATCATCATCATTACCATCATCATCCGGACCTCCTTTCCCGCCCAAGGGCAGGATGAGGAGTAGCAACGTGCAGACAGCTCAAATTTTACCCAGTCAAATGGGCCACGCTTCCATTCACTAATCATTCAAACCCCCGGAATCCTGGCTCAATCGGATACGCCAAAAACATTCACCACGTTACGTAGTTTCACATAAATGTCTCCAGCAGAGTCAATCCGGACTCTGTCACATTAAAAAAGGGTGCCAAATCCCTGATCATGCACTTCTCACAATGTTCATCCAGCCAGCTCGATCTCCTGTTAGTTCCCTAGCCTCACCGACTTCCAAACATCTCTTCCTCAAACACTCATCCACCATATCTCTCCACCTTCTCCTTGAAGTCTATTACGATTTCTTGAAATTGTGGCTGAATGAGGCATTTTTGGGGAAAAGCAAGCAACTTACTTTTTCTTATGGATTTTAAGGTGCTGAATACGACCAGGGGTGTTGTTAAGCGATATTTTGCCATTTAAGGGGTCAAATTAAAGGTCAAAGGTTATTTGGTGAATTGCGGGGTTTCCTGTTATATTTGAGATAAGGCACTGCTAAAATCAACACAACTCCATCAATAATGCAGGTAGATAAGTCAGCTAGGTCTCATATTGTAGGTAAGGAAATTCTGTATTAGATGACATTATCATTTTATGATTTTTTTTCTCCATGATATTGGTACTTTAGGTAAAAACTTGAGTCAACTCCTCGAACATTAAATTTAGTCCCTATTTTATTTTGATCTCCACTAACTAAAAAAAACTCTCATTATAATGTCTTTCTCCTAGATTCATTTGAAAGACTAATGTTCTGGGTAGTTTTTACAAAAAAGGAATTGATGATCTCTCATATAGGGTCTGAGATACAGAGGGCCATAATTGGACCGTTTTCTGCACTTTAATAAAATTATTGCATTTTTCTTTTTATCTGTATGTTATCCTCTGGTCATCATTCTTGGAGGGAGTGGAGCAAAGAAGGTGGTTTTCCAAATGGTTCTTGGGTCCATGAAACAAGTAAGGAGCTAAATTATCAAATTACATTTGGTTCTTGACCTCTGCCGAAACTCCCCCCCCCCCTTTTTTTTTTCTTGGAATCACGAGATAAGGAGCCGAATTTTCAGTTTTGGATGCAGTATCTCAACATGGTATCTCTCCTGCTCCAGTTTACCCGAACCCTACGTGAAGGGTCATGGGAAGACCATCTAGAAGCATTCTGAGCCATGCTGCCTTTCTTTTTCAGGCACAACCACACCAACTATGCACGCTGAGGCACAGTCTACCTTTCAGAAATAAACCAAATTCCTCACGAAGTGAAACATGAATTTCAGCAAGGAAACTGTTGTGAAAGGTTCTGACAAACTCTTCAATCAGGTGGATGCTGACCACAGTCTTGAATGGCTGAATGGGGTTGGAAAGAAGGCAGGTGGCATCATTGGGATAACAAAGATTACCTCTGCTCTCAGTCTTTGGGTTCTATCTTACAATCTACTAGCATGCATTGCAGCACAGACTAGAGAAATGTTCAGCATTGGCATTGATGATGAAATAACTCCAAATGAAGGTACTCCAGGAAGGGTGAAATGTAATAACCTAGATGAGAACAACATCCTGGAAGTTCTATAGTAGCCGCAGCGAGAAATGAACGCTGTGGTGGGGCAGCCGGTCATCCGGGGATTCCCCCACTGTAGCCATATCTACATGTCACCGACCATCGGCCACCGCTGCAGCCCCGCTCCATGATCCTTACCCTGTGTCTCTGGCTTTATCTTTCTCTCTCGGTTTTTATATAAACTGGTGTATTTCCGAAACTAATTATGAAATTATTATGAATTTTGTTCCACACCACCTTTGAGGTAAAAATCAAGGAGAGTTTTCTGTATAAAGGTTTCCCCCCCCTCCTAAATGTGGCATATGAGCGGGGGAGTGCGGCCTTGCCGATACCTCCGCCTGACCTATAATTATACACTCGCCAGAACTGACCTGCCCTCAGACAAGGGGGGGGAAACCTTTATACAGAAAACTCTCCTTGATTTTTACCTCAGTGGTGGTGTGGAACAAAAGTCATAATAATTTCATAATTAGTTTCGGAAATACAGCAGTTTATATAGAAACTGAGAGAGAAAGAGAAAGCCAGAGACACAGGGTAAGGATCATGGAGCGGGGCTGCAGCGGTGGCCGATGGTCGGTGACATCCTACCTCTATGGTCGGTGACATGTAGATATGGCTACAGTGGGGGAATCCCCGGATGACCGGCTGCCCCACCACAGCGTTCATTTCTCGCTGCGGCTACTATAGTTAGATTCAAGGTTTTCGAAAGTGTAGCATCATTGACTCAGCTTATGGACATTGCCACCAAAGACGTTGCGACACCAGAAATTCAGGAATCGTTCTTCAAAGCAGTGGATTTGGGACAGGCACTGTTAGATGACTTTGTTAAGAAACGACTTGTCAACAAGGAGTTGATCCTAAGAGATAGATTACAAAAAACTAAAGTATTAACTTTTGGTTCATTGCACGACGTCAGAACCGAGAGAGGACAGGGGAAGACAACTGTGATCAAAGCAGATAGGCAGATTTTCCAGCGATTGATTACGGCATACCAGGCAGGGAGACCAGTTGATTTGGATAATATTCTAAGCCATGAACTGACGGAAGTTCCCATCAGTACTGCTGAAGCTGATGGTTCACTGAGATCTGGGACAAAGTCAGTACTTGTAGATGTTCTTACTCAGGATGTGATATGCCCACTTAATCTTCAACTACCGGATAGTGAGAGCTCGTGTCTTGTCATAGATGGACAGGCAACTGTTGTCTCCATTGGTATACCTAGCAGGGCAAAGACATTTGCAGATTATGCTGATAGGTTTGCTGGCCACATTTTGAAACTTGGCAAACAGTTTGACTGCACTGATGTTGCATTTGACCAGTACAGGGACTCTGGCACATCAATAAAAGAGGGAACTAGAGAAAGACGAAAGAAAACTTCACATCCTATTCGAAGTTTGATAGACAACCTAGAGGTTCCATTACCATCCAAGTGGACTGATTTCCTGGCATTGTCCGACAACAAGAAGGATCTGTCTGCCTTTTTGTCAGATGAGCTAATTTCATCAGCTCCACCAGAGAAGCTCATGGTTGTTAGTGGTGAAAACAAATGACCCTCAGATGGATACAGCTAATTTTATATCTGACCACGAGGAGGCAGATACGCATGTGATTGTGCATTGCATCAGTTCCCCTGCTAAGCATATCGTTGTGTCTGCGTGTGACACCAACATTGTTGTTCTGCTCTTGGTGAATTATCACAGAATGCAGTGCAAAACTCTATGGGTGAAGGCTGGAACATCAAAAAAGCCCAAGTACATCCCCATTCATGAGATTCATAAATCACTAGCATTTGAGCAGCAAACACTTGAAGAACTCCTTGCATACCACACAATAACTGGGTGTGACACTGTGTCTTATTTCATCGGTCATTCTAAGAGGTCAGCCTGGACTGTGTTTCTAGAGAACTACAACCTGCTGCAGGATCTGGGGACCACTGGCACCATCTCAGATGAAGGGCTTCGTAAGGCAGAGTAATTCATCTGCAAAGTCTACAAAGTCCCACATGACACATGTGATAAGGGACGTGTGTACCTGTTCTCTAAGTTGAAATCACCAGAGTTGCTACCTCCAAATAGTGATGCGGCAAAGTCACATATACAAAGGGCCAATCTTCAATGCTTCATATGGCGAAAAGCACATGTTCCCACCCCCTCACTGCCATTGCCAACTACCTGTGGCTGGGAGAATACTGATGGAAAACTGAGACCAGTCTTGACTACGCTATCTCTCATTCCTAAAGCATGTAGAGACATAGTTTCTTGTGGATGCACCAAGAGCTGCAGTACTCACAAGTGCTCATGCAAAAGGGCAAGCCTTCCTTGCACAGCTGCTTGCAGATGTAATGAGGGAGAGATGTACTGCAGGCAGTACAGTGATGTGTAATATAAGCTACCAGTTGGAATACAGACTTTATCAAAAGCAATTGTATGTTAATTTACGGGAGTTTGGAAGTTGACCCTTTGTATCACAGTCCCTGTATGAGAGATTATGGATTCCTTTAGTGCAAAAACTACCCACATCATTAGTCTTTCAAATGAATCTAGGACAAATACATTATATTGTCAGGTTTTTAGTCAGTGGAGATCAAAATTAAGATTAGGACTAAATATAAGGTTCCAAGGGTTCACGCAAGTTTTTGACCTCAAGTACTCATATTATGGAGAGAAATCATTAAATGATCAAGTCACCTAATAAAGAATTTACTTACCTACAATATGAGACCTAGCTGACTTATCTACCTGCATTATTGATGGAGTTGTGTTGATTTTAGCAGTGCCTTATCTCAAATATAACGGGAAACCCTGCAATTCACCAAATAACCTTTGACCTTTAATTTGACCCCTTAAATGGCAAAATATCGCTTAACAACGCCCTTGGTTATATTCAGCACCTTAAAATCCATAAGAATAAGTAAGTTGCTTGCTTTTCCCCAAAAATGCCTCATTCATCTTAAATATCCATCTTTTCCGAAAAATGTACTAGTCTATTGGCCTACCTCGCCTCCTCCCTCCTTCAATTTCTCCCAGGTATACCTTTTTCACCACTCTATTTTTATCCATTCTTACCACATGAACATACCATCTCAGTACACTCTCTTCGATTCTGGTGTCCACCGACTTCCTCACTCCACATCTTTCACGAATCACATTATTTCGTATCCTATCCACTCTCTGTACGCTACATGCATTCCTCAGCAGTCCCATCTCCACTGCATGTACTCTTAACTTTTCATTTGCAAGCCACACCATAGTCTAAAATCCATATGTTAAAGTTGGAACTAATACTCCTTCATGTAAGTCTCGTGCAGCTGCAACACTCTAGCATCTTTCTTATCAAGGCCTTCATTGCACCAGCTACTTTTCTTCCTTATGTCACTCTACTTTCAACTTCTTTTGCACATTTTCCTCTCTTTTCTATCACGGACAGAATCAGGTGGGGAGTATGACTGGGGCGGTACATCTGTCATGTGATAATGCAGGTGTCCTAAGGCCAGCTCAGCGTGGACAGAAGCATCGCGTAGAATAAAAAAGCAGTCCGGACCTACCATTCCTCTCGAACTGAGCAGGACTGCTATACCGACAGAGAGACACACAACTTTGTTAACACTGGAAGTCACCATCTTTCTCAATAACCATCACTTTATTCTTTTCTACATTTACTCTCAAGGCATGATGTTCAGACATCAGCAAAACTCTGCACTAGCCTACCAAGTTCATGTCTGGTGTTTGCAAGCAGCACAGTATCATCAGCATACAACAAATTTGAGATATTTCATCCATCACCATTCATTAGCAACGCCATCCCCCTCTCCATTACTCGTGTGTTTACTTCTCTCATCACCCCATCCACATATATATTGAACAGCCATGGGGACATAACACAACCTTGTAGCACGCCCACGCCAATCGGGAACCATTCAACCATTCACTTAAATGCCCATTAACCCCTAAATATGCTTCATAAAAACTCTTGACGGCACCTAGCAGCTTACCATCTACACCGTAGGTGCGCAAAAGTTTCCACAATCCTTCTCTGTCCACTTTGTAGTATGCTTTTTCCAGATCCATGATGCCATATACACCTTATGGTCCTTCTCACAAGCCTTCTCTGCTATCTGTCTCACCGCAAATATTTGATCCACACATCCTCTGCCACTACTAAAGCCACCCTGTTCATCACTCACTAGGACTTCTGATATCTCTCTTACTTTCTCTGTAATAATTCTTCCATATACCTTCCCTACCACACTCAATATACTTATGCCACGATAATTCTTGCACTGACTTCGCTCACATTTATTTTTGTACAGGGGTGCAATCACAGCCTTTTTCCACTCTCCTGGCACAGTTTCATTCGTCCATGCCTTCTTACATATCTCAAACAAGCACTTCATTCCACTCTTTCCACTACACTCAAACATCTTTGCATACACCTCAACTGCAGCAGCTTTCCCATTTTTCAGCTGTTTCACAGCACTCTTCACCTGTGCGAGTGTCACGTCTCCCGGCACTGCATTCCTTCTCTGCACACACCCCAAACCAATCATGTTTACAGCCGCACTGCTCTCTCTATTCCCATTCATCAGGCAATCGAAATATTCTTTCCATCTGGTCCATACTTCATCCGCATGGGTTAATTATCTACCACCTACATCCTTCACACCATCATATTTCTTTCCGCTTTCACTTCTACATTTCCTCACCTCTTTCC
The DNA here is from genome assembly GCF_032717465.1 of Coenobita brevimanus. Taxonomy (NCBI): domain Eukaryota; kingdom Metazoa; phylum Arthropoda; class Malacostraca; order Decapoda; family Coenobitidae; genus Coenobita; species Coenobita brevimanus. Next base: position 8,155,383 of record NC_136985.1, on the reverse strand, counting down.
AGAACAACTTCCTATTTTCAGATTACCTTTCATTCATTTTTCTTCCCAGATCATCATTTACCTCCTTCTTTTTCCTCTTCAGTAGTCTACATGCTTCTTGCTCTCAGTATATTCAGTTGTTATTTCAACTGAACCCCTATCCTGTAACCACTTTAGCCACTTCTTCCTCTTTTCCTCCACTGCTCTCTTAACTTCATCATCCCACCATGCAGTTCCTTTCTTCTTCATTGTTACTCTTGCCACACCACACACCGCTTTAGCATTCCTAACTAAGCAATCCCTATATGCATTCCTCAGGCTGTCGAGATCCATTTCATTCTAATTTACTTATTCTAACTGATCCGCTACTTTGGTCCTGTATTCATCTGCCATTTCTTTTATCCTCAGCTTCTCAACTTTCAGTCTTTCTCCCTGCCTGCTCCTCTCTATCTCCTGACCCACCTCACTCCTCACTCCTCACAGTTTGATCTTGTATATCACAATCATGTAATCTGACAGACCTCCACATCGTACTCTCGCGGCCCTCGTATCAGCAACCATTCGCATCATCAACTTCTCTTCAAGTGTGTAATCAATCAGGCTTCTTTCAACACCATCCCTGTTCCCTCTATACCATGCACATTTATATGCATCTTTGTGTTTGAAATACGAGTTACAAATGCACAACCTCCTCTCCTGACACATATCCTTTAGTCGCTTCCCATTATCATTTTCTCCTGGTACTCCATAACAACCCATTATGTCATCCTCAGGACCAGTGCCTACTCTTCCATTCATATCCCCCATTACCATCACTTTATAGCTCCTGGGCATTTCTCTCACTACTTCGTCCAGCTCATCCCAAAACCTGTCTTTCTCACTCCTGTCCTCACACGGTGCATACGCTACAATCACTGCCACATTCACCTTCTCAAACTTGAACTTGTCATACATACATCTCGAGCTGACACATTTGTAGTCTCTCATTCCACTCTGCCACACCTCATTCATCAACAAAGCAACTCCTTCCTTGTATCTTCCTCGCCCATTCATTCTCGATCTTACACATTTCACACTCCCCCACTCCTCCACTTCACACCCTTTCATCTTCGTTTCACACAGTGCCATCACAGCATATCTCACACTCTTGAACACATTCACCACTTCCACCCTCTTGCTCTCCTCATTCACACCTCTCACATTCCACATGGCCACACGAGTCTGCCCATTTGGCTGGGGCCCTGGACTGGTATTGGGCCTGCCGAGGTTCTCTGAAACAACTGCCATGATTAAGTGATTTTGGATACGGGAATCTGGGGGACACTTAACTCTGCCAGAAACCCCGGTTATATTGTTACCACCCGGCATAGTAAATGGTTTCCAGGGTACAGGAAACCATTTGGCTTGTCACTCAGTGTAGAGATCATATGGCATCTCTGCATTGAGTGAGTGGATAAAAATAACACTAATAATAATCAGCACTCACATCACTCTCATCTTAAATATCAGGACCAACTTGCCTAGCTCAGGGCTCCTACGCTCATCATGGGGAAACATAGGATTAGATGATGGATGGATAATAATCATCATCATCATCATCATCATCATCATCCGGACCTCCTTTCCCTCCCAAAGGCAGGTTGAGTAGTAATGTCCAGACAGCACAAACTTGCCCAATCCAATGGACCACGCTTCCATTCACTCATCATTCAAGCCCCCGGAATCCTGGCTCTACCGGATATGCCAAAAATATTTACCACATTCTGCAGCTTCACAAAACCGTATCCGATTGAGTAAACCTGGGGTACCCAAATCCCTAATCATGCACTTCCCCTCACAACATTCATCCAGCCAGCTCGATCTCTTGTCAGTTCTCTAGCCTCACCGACTTCCAAACCTCTCTTCCTCACACACTCATCCACTATATCTCTCCACCTTCTCCTTGTCCTATCTTGCCTCCTCCCTCCTTCAAATTCGCTCAAGTATATCTTTTTCACCACTTTATTGTTATCCATTCTCTCCACATGACCATACCATCTCAGGACACTCTTCGATTCTGGTGTCCACCGACTTCCTCACTCCACACCTTCCACGAACCACATTATTTCGTATCCTATCCACCCTCTGTACTCCACATACATTCCTCAGGAGTCCCATCTCCACTGCTCTTACTCTTGACTTTTCATTTTCATGCCACACCATAGTCTCACATCCATATGTTAAAGTTGGCACTAGCACTCCCTCATGTAATCCTCGTGTAGCTGCAACACTCAAGCCTCTGTTTCTTATCAAGGCATTCATTGCACCAACTATTTTCATTCCTTGTGTCACTCTACTTTCAACTTCCTTTGCACATTTTCCTCTCTTTTCTAACACTGTACCCAAGTATTTGAACTCTCACCAATTCCAGTCTCTCTCCATTCAATGTGACATCACAGTTTGAGCCACCTTCTCTCTCAATAACCATCACTTTACTCTTTTCTACATTTACTCTCAAGGTACGATGCTCAGAGACATCAGCAAATCTCTGCACTAACCTACCAAGTTCCTGTCCATTACTTGCAAGCAGTACTGCATCATCAGCATACAACAAATTTGAGATACACCATCTATCACCATTCATTAACAACGCCATCCCTCTCTCCATTACTAGTGTTCTTACTTCTCTCATCACCTCATCCATATATATATTGAACAGCCATGGGGTCATCACACATCCTTGTCGCACGCCCACACCAAGCGGGAACCATTCACTTAGATGCCCATTAACCCTCACACATGCTTCGCTACCATCATAAAAACTCTTGACAGCACCTAGCAGCTCACCATCTACACCATACATGAGCAAAACTTTCCACAATCCCTCTCTGTCTACTTTGTAGTATGCTTTTTCCAGATCCATGAATGCTATAAACACCTTATGGTCCTTCTCACACGCCTTCTCTGCTATCTGTCTCACTGCAAATTCTTGATCCACACATCCTTTGCCACTACTAAAGCCACCCTGTTCATCACTCACTAGGACTTCTGATATCTCTCTTACTTTCCCTGTAATATTTCTTCCATATACCTTCCCTACCACACTTAATAAACTTATGCCACGATAATTCTTGCACTGACTTCACTCACTTTTATTTTTGTACAGGGGTACAACCACAGCCTTTTTCCACTCTGCTGGCACAGTTTCACTCATCCATACCTTCTTACATATCTCCAACAAGCACTTCATTCCACTCTTTCCATTACACTTAAGCATCTCTGCATACACCTCACCAATCCAGCTGCTTTCCCATTTTTCAGTCGCTTTACAGCACTCTTCACCTGCGCGAGTGTCAAATCTCCTGGCACTGCATTCCTTCTCTGCACACCCCCAAAACCAATCATGTCTACAGCCGCTCTACTCTATCTATTCCCATTCATCAGGCTTTCAAAATATTCTTTCCATCTGGTCCTTACTTCATCTCCATGGGTTAGTAACCTACCACCTGCATCCTTCACACCATCACATTCTTTCCACTTTCACTTCTACATTTCCTCACCTCTTTCCAGAATAACTTCCTATTTTCGGAGTAGTTTGCATTCATTTTCTTCCCAGATCATCATTTGCCTCCTTCTTTTCCTCTTGTTACGGAACAGAGATAGATAATGAACACTTCAAGTGAGAACACCAAAATCACTACTGTCCTGCAAAGTTCCAGGTTCAAAACAAAAGAGTTAGGTAAAATTACAAGTTAAAGTTTAATGCTCAAACTAACAACTAAACATTCAGGACTCATAAGGATACTATAATGGCAAAAAACGGGTTAAATATATGGTTAACTGCAATAGCCTCTATTAACACGAAAATAGCAAGAGTAAATTTATCTAAGTCAGCCCTGATAAATGAGAAAACCGGATAATGCTCAGTTAAAGCAAGATATATTATTACAGATACAAAATATTATTAATTCTGGCTGATAATATGAATTACAAAAACTTTACTAGGCCTAAGAATCAACACCTCATCCTACAGAGTATAAGAAAAAGTGTAATAACACTTATACTCAAATTACACAGCAGCTAGATGGTTGGAGACTTCCTGAGCACTCACAAAAATAATAACAACTGTACAGGGGAGGACGGAGATGTGAACAAAATGAGGAGTAGATCTAAGTGGCAATTAATGCAGAGACTGAGCTCATGATATAGGGGACGGCAGAGCTTGATACAACTTGTAAGAAGGAAGCGCAAATGAAGCCATTGGGGACAAAGAGTTGACACTCCTGCTCTGAACAACAGAAAGAACGACTTACTCTACTATAAGGGGGAGAAGGGGGGAGTGAGGTAAAACACGCAAGCCTGGTCACTATGGAAGCCACGAGGCGAATCGTGATCAAACATGCAGCATACTGTACGTTAGAATTATACAAAGGATGATGAAATCATAGGCTATGTAACACCTCCCCACAAAAAAAAAAAAAAAAAAAAAAAAAAAAAAATTACAAAGGAAATTTCTTATTACTCTAAAACAATCTGTCTAAAGTCTAGATAAGCAATCTGCAATAACATTTTCTTTCCCCTTGACATGTTGTATGTCTAATGAATACTCCTGAAGAAGTAGACTCCATCTTGTCAATCTCTGATTTTTATCTTTAAACTTACTAAGGAATTTCAGTGGGTTATGATCGGTATAAATGACTATGGGGTCAAAAACAGAACACAAATAAAATGAAAAATGCTGTAAACTCAAAATCAAGGCCAAAAGCTCTTTCTCAATAGTGGAGTAGTTCTTTTGAGGTGGAGTGAACTTCTTACTGTAATAAGATACAGGGTGTTCAATACCCTGATCATCCTCTTGCAGCAAAACAGCCCCAGCTCCTGTATCACTTGCGTCAACAGCCATCTTAAAAGGCTTTGCAAAATTTGGAGTAGCGAGCACTGGCTGACTTAATAGGATAGCTTTAAGTTTGCTGAAAGAGGATTCACAGTTATCAGTCCAGACAAATTTAACTCCCTTTTTCAGTAGGTCTGTAAGTGGTGATACAAGAATTGAAAAGTTAAGAACAAATCTCCTGTAATAACCTACCATTCCCAAAAATCTTTGTAGCTCTTTCCTACTTTTAGGTCTGGGAAGATCACTTATAACCTGAACCTTAGCTGCTGGTGGTGCAACGTGTCCATCACCAATTACGTACCCAAGGTACTGAACTTTACCTTGATCAAACTCACACTTTGATAAATTAGCTACAAGGTTAGCCTGAACCAAACGCTCAAGAAATTTACTGACATGGCATAGGTGATCTTTCCAGTTGTCACTGAAGATTAATACATCATCAATATAAACAACACACCCTGCCAAACCCTCTGTTACAACATTCATGAGCTTCTGAAATGTGGCTGGTGCATTCTTCATACCATACGGCATTACAGAACATGCAAAAGTCTTTCCTAGTGTTACAAAACATGAGATCTCCCTAGCACGTTCAGTCATAGGTACTTGCCAGTATCCCTTTAACAAATCAAACTTACTTATGTACCTAGCCTTTCCGATCTTGTCTATGCAATCTTCCACGGGAGGGAGAGAGTAAGTGTCTGTTTTGGTTATCTGATGAACACGTCTGTAGTCGATGCAAAGCCGCTGTGACCCACCTGGCTTAGGGACTAGAGTGACAGGAGAACTCCACTCACTCTGACAGGGCTCAATCATCTTGTGGTCCAACAGGTAGCCAAGCTCCTTCTGGATGAGAGGAACTTTCACTGGGTTCACACGGTAAGGAGGCAGTTTAATTGGCTTTGCGTCTCCAACATCGACATCATGCATCAACACAGTGGTTCTTCCTGGAGTGGCACGGAACACTTGCGGGTACTCCTGCAGTAATGCCGAAAACTCCTGCCTTTCCTCGCGAGCTAGATGAGAAAGCTTAGTCTGGAGATCATTCATGATATCAGGATTCTTCCCCAAACTATCACTCAGGCTCATGCTGCATGGGAGAACTTAACTTGCAGACTCGGGTGGAACAGCTACAGTGCAGACTGGGTTATTTTCGTCCCGCCTGTGATATAACTTTAGCATGTTGATGTGACAAAGTTGCTTGTTCTTTCTACGATCTGGTGTGGCGATGACATAGTTGACATCACTGAGTTTCTTCTCCACGAAATAAGGACCACTAAACTTGGCTTGAACAGGTTGCCCATGCACCGGTAGCAGAATCAAAACCTGATCTCCTGGCTGAAAGTGGCGTAACCTAGACTTCTTATCACACCAAGTCTTCATCTTCTCCTGAGCAGCTCCTAAATTCTCTCTCGCCAGCTGTAAAGCAGTGGACAGCCATTCTTTGAACTTCATCACATACTCCAGCAGGTTGACGTCATCTTCCTCCGACAGCCAGCATTCCTTGAGTAGCTTAAGGGGTCCACTTACTTCAGGGCCAAACAGTAGTTCAAAGGGTGAGAAGCCCAGTGATTCATTTGGAGATTCTCTTGCGGCAAATACAACGAATGGAAGACCTTTATCCCAGTCTTTCTGATGTTCCAAACAGTATTTCTTGAGCATCGATTTGAGTGTTTGATGATATCTCTCCAACGCTCCTTGGGTCTGGGGATGGTAAGCTGAAGAGGTGATCTGGGTGATGCCCAACTCTTTCAGAGACTGCTTGAAAATATTTGACATGAAATTACTTCCCCGGTCTGACTGTACCTCCTTGGGCAGACCAAACTTTGTGAAGAACCCTAGCATTTCCTTAACCACGTTCTTTGCTGAGATATTTCTAAGTGGAATGGCTTCAGGATAACGAGTAGCCATATCAATCAGGGTCAACACATAAGAAAATCCTGAAGACGTCTTAGGAAGAGGGCCCACAATATCCACCAACACACGGGTGAATGGCGCCTCAAAAGGAGGAATGGGAACTAGAGGTGCAACCTTTTCGGTCTGATTACACTTCCCCACAACTTGACAGGTGTGACAAGACTTACAATACCAGGAAACATCTCTGAAGATACCTGGTCAGTAGAAGTGTTTCAAAATGCATGCCACAGTCTTCCTCACTCCAAGGTGTCCTGCCAAACTGGAATCATGAGCCACTCTAATGATATCCTGCCTACAAACACGAGGGATGACAACTTGATGTACAACCTCCCATTCACAGTCGGCTGATGCTGTTGGGGGTCTCCACTTTCTCATAAGTACTCCTGACTTTATATACTAACAAGTAGAAGCACCAGCTAACTCTTCCTCACTGCAAGTAGAGTTAGCTAGACCTTTCAGCTCAGGGTCAGCAACCTGCAACTCAACCAACTCTTGACGAGACAAATTATCAACACTACGGGGTACTGCCTCATCTGGTGAGTGGTCCAAATTAGCAAGAAAAGTGTCAGCTAGGATAACATCATCATCATCATTATCCTCTAAGTCACCAGTAACTTTAGACTTAGCCCTAGTGACAGCACATGCAGAGAACACGTCAGGGACATCACAATCCTGGGTCGCAGTCACTGGTTCACTAGACAACTGAGGAGCTGGACACACTTGACCTCCACCAATATCATTTCCAAGTAAGAAAGTTACGCCTGACATTGGGAGTGTCTCAACCAACATTAGAGCCTAGAACACTGGTGAGCATAAGGGATTGGGAAGCACCTGTATCACGATATATTTTAACTGATTTCCTGTCATTACTGTCCAGAGGACTGACAAAACCATCAGACAGGAAATTAGCACATGAACTCTTGAGAGTGTCACCCACGTTACTGCTCAAAAGAGGAGCTTCATCATGAGAATTTAATTTACCCCTCAAAGCAGGTTCATTTAACTCGGTTAAAGAATTCTGGGAACTCTCAAGGGTGGACACTAGACCAATTGACTGAATATTTAAAGACTCCTTTTTGTTCACATCACGCTGTCTGCTGAAACATTTCTCCGTAGTATGACCAAGCTTACCACAATAAGTACATTTACTTTTCTGAAATCTAGAGGTGAAGCTGGTATTTACTTCCTGAGAAACATCATCTTTATTCTCTTTCCTGTTACCTGTACTCTGAGTAGAGGCAACTTACTTACTCTCAGCTTTCCTCTTTCTTTTAGAATATCTCTTGTGAGTGAGAACATATTCATCAGCTAAAACTGCAGCATCAGACAAATTATCTATTCTTCTCTCATCAAGATATAGTCTTATATCTCTATTAATACACCTTTTGAAGTCCTCCAGCAAAATCATCTGCTTAAATTTATCAAAATCAGAATTTACATTCTTAGAATTTAACCACTGCTCTAACAGATCTTCTTTGATTTTTGCATACTCAACATGGGATTGCTTATCTTGCTTATAAGTTGTCCTAAATTTTACTCTATAGGCTTCAGGAACAAGCTCATAGGCCTTAAGAATCAAGCTCTTAACTACATCATAATTATCAGATTGATCCTGAGGCAAAGATGCATAAGTTACTTGAGCTTTACCAGTGAGAACAGTTTGAAGGAGTACTGGCCATTACTTTTTGGGCCAATTAAAACCTGTAGCTACCCTCTCAAACAACTGAAATACTTTGTTAAATCAGATTCATTAAAAGGAGGGACAAGTTTAACATTTTTAGCCACATCAAAATCATCAGAGCTAGATGATCCAGTTCCACTTTGTTTCATGCGATACTCATGGTCTGCCTGAATCCTAGCAATTTCAATTTGTGCCTGTGCCTCCTTAGAACGTGCCTGAAACTCAGCCTCCTTAGCACGAGCCTCCTGCAGGGCTAGCTGTAACTTAGCTATTTCAATCTGCGTTTGCTCATCTGGAGGAGTTACATTAAACAAGCTTTTATTAATCATGTCAACAATTTGATCTTTAGACTGATGAGAGCGAACAGCAATTCCCAATTCTTGAGCAACAAGCTTAATTTCATTCTTTGTTCTGTTTTCTACATCACACACTGTTTGCACATTTGATAAAAAATCTTTGGCTTCATCAAGCGTAGTAATAGTAGACATCATGAATAAATCACAGTCACAAAATATCAAGCAATATCCTTATGATAATATCCTGAATATCCTAATAAGAGGTCGCCAAACTTATGTTACGGAACAGAGATAGATAATGAACACTTCAAGTGAGAACACCAAAATCACTACTGTCCCGCAACATTCCAGGTTCAAAACAAGAGTTAGGTAAAATTACAAGTTAAAGTTTAATGCTCAAACTAACAACTAAACATTCAGGACTCATAAGGATAATGTAATGGCAAAAAACAGGTTAAATATATGGTTAACTGCAATAGCCTCTATTAACACGAAATTAGCAAGAGTTAATTTATCTAAGTCAGCCCTGATAAATGAGAAAACCGGATAATGCTCAGTTAATGCAAGATATATTATTACAGATACAAAATATTATTAATTCTGGCTGACAATATGAATTACAAAAACTTTACTAGGCCTACGAATCAACGCCTCATGCTACACAGTACAAGAAAAAATGTAATAACAATTATACTCAAATTACACAGCAGCTAGATGGTTGGAGACTTCCTGAGCACTCACAAAAATAATAACAAATGTACAGGGGAGGACAGAGATGTGAACAAAATGAGGAGTAGATCTAAGTGGCAATTAATGCAGAGACTGAGCTCATTATATTGGGGCCGGCAGAGCTTGATACAACTTGTAAGAAGGACGCGCAAATGAAGCCATAGGGGACAAAGAGTTGACTCCCCTGCTCTGAACAACAGAAAGAACGACTTACTCTACTATAAGGGGGAGAAGGGGGGAGTGAGGTAAAACACGCTAGCCTGGTCACTATGGAAGCCACGAGGCGAATCGTGATCAAACATGCAGCATACTGTACATTAGAATTATACAAAGGATGATAAAATCATAGGCTATGTAACACTCTTCACTAGAGTCTTTACGGGCTTCTTGCTCTCGATATATTCAGTTCTTATTTGAACTGAACCCCTATCCTGTAACCACTATAGCCACTTCCTCTTTTCCTCCACCACTCTCTTAACCTCCTCATCCCACCATGCCGTACCCTTCTTTTATGTTGATACTCTTGCCACACCACACACCACTTTAGCATTCCTAACTAAGCAATCCCTATACGCATTCCACAGGCTGTCCAGATCCAATTCCTTCCAGTTCACTGATTCTAACTCGTCCTCTACTTTGGTCCTGTATTCATCTGTCATTTCTTTGATCCTCAGCTTCTCAACTTTCAATCTTTCTCCCTGCCTGCTCCTCTCTCTCTTGATCTACCTCACTCCTCTCAGCTTGATCTTGCATACCACAATCATATGATCTGACAGACCTCACATTGTCCTCTCACAGCCCTCGTATCAGCAACCATTCCCATCATCGACCTCTCTACGAGCACATAATCTATCAGGCTTCTTTCAACACGATCCCCGTTTCCTCTATACCATGTATATTTATGTGCATCTTTGTGTTTGAAATACGAATCACAAATGTACAACCTCTTCTCCTGACACATATCCTTTAGTCGCTTCCCATTATCATTTTCTCCTGGTGCTCCATAACAACCCATTGTGTCATCCTGAGGACAAGTGCCTACTCTTTCGTTCATATCTCCCATAATGATCACTTTATAGCTCCTGGGCATTTCTCCCACTACTTCACCCAGCTCATCCCCAAGCCTGTCTTCCTCTCTCTCACTCCTGTCCTCACACTGTGCATATGCTACCATCACTGCCACTTTCACCTTCTCAAACTTGATGAACTTGAATTACATACTCCTCAAGCTGACACATTTGTCGTCTCTCATTCCACTCTGCCACACCTCATTCATCAACAAAGCAACTCCTTCCTTGTATCTTCCTCGCTCATTCATTCTCGATCTTACACATTTCACACTCCCCCACTCCTCCACTTCACACCCTTTCATCTTCGTTTCACACAGTGCCATCACAGCATATCTCACACTCTTGAACACATTCACCACTTCCACCCTCTTGCTCTCCTCATTCACACCTCTCACATTCCACATGGCCACACGAGTCTGCCCATTTGGCTGGGGCCCTGGACAGGTACTGGGCCCGCCGAGGTTCTCTGAAACAACTGCCATGATTAAGTGATTTTGGATACGGGAATCTGGGGGACACTTAACTCTGCCAGAAACCCCGGTTATATGGTTACCACCCAGCGTAGTAAATGGTTTCCTGGGTACAGGAAACCATTTGGCTTGTCACTCAGTGTAGAGCTCATATGGCATCACCCTACATTGAGTGAGTGGATGATGGGTGCCCCGGCCTACCATAATAATAATAATAATAATAATAATAATAATAATAATAATTGTAATGTTAGGTGTTTTAGTGTCGGCTTCCCGTCCCTCTCACGCCTAGTGTGTAGCTGGCTTCTGTTTTCTAGACCGGAGCTCAGGCAAACAAGAGAGAGGCAGGACACAAAAACTCAAGGCAACAACCTTACACGTGTATTGCTAAATTCTACAAGTGGAACGGGTAGATGTCACAAGCGTAATTATACTGAACAATTATAAACCTTAGGCCTAGATTATGGGTGTTAGTATCACGCAGGATTCTGCTTGGGACAAGATCGGGTAAAGCGAACAGCACTACAATCAGGAGTCTTAGGGCAGTGAGGCCAAAGACTATTACATGGGGGAAGTCTAGGTTTTATCTATCGGGTGGAGTTCTATTCACTAGGGCCGTGGCACTGTTTTCACTGTTGGCAGTCTAACTGGTTTGTCTGTCGTGTCGTTAATTTATTGTCCTTACACTGGGGCCTCCATATGATCTTAATGTGAGCCTATATCACTGTATGGTAGCGTGTTCACTTAGACAGACATTTATTCCACTGCCCTGCCATATTCACTGTCTCACTGTTACCTTATTTATTCTTTCTTTTACATTACCACTGATGCTTTTATTACTGACTTCCCGTATTCTGATAATTCACTGTTCTGCCCTTGCTTCACTATATCACTTACACTGTGTTTTCACTGTCACTCGCTTTCGGGACTGGGCGTAATGGCTGTCAGGTATAAGAGCAGCAGGAATGACTCAGCCCCACTACTGACCGGGCCGAGTGCCACCAGGGGCCTCCGTATTCAGGGGCCATGGGATCACGTGTAGGGGCGTCCTCTCTCGTCCGGGGCCACTGATGGCAAAGGATCCCACACTCTCGGGGCTTGGGGCAGGAGTCTGTCATCTCAGCCGAGCTATTCCTGCCACATTCCGCACATCTCCTCACCACCCACACTCGTCAGTGTTTCATTAGCAAGCATGGAGGGCAGAAGTCAGTCACCTTCGCACAACCCACAACCCTCCACTTCTCTTGGTGCAAGACGTGAAATTATATTCAGGAAAACAGAACCTAAGAGAAGGAAGCAAACAGTGAAGAAATCAAGCAGCAGTAGTGATGAAGAAATTGTATCAAAGGTAAAAGAAAGTGGTAAAGGAAGGACAGTCATAGCCCCAGGCATTAGGCTTAGTGAGCCTGCCGCCGCTCCTTGTGGTGATATTCCCACCACATCCAAGCCTACCACAGCTAAACTATGGGTGAATAATAGACTCATATTTGGTTTTCCTATTCTTTTCCATGCACTCTTTCATTTATAAGAGCAAAAATTATTTTTGAGGAAAAAAAAAAAATCCCGTTTTCTTGCGCATGGGGGAATTGACTACGAAACCTAATGCCGCAGTTAACGGGGAATAATCATAATCTATCTGTCTATCTATTGCCAGACGCCTTAATCCCGTACGGGGTGGCCATAGACAAATAGTCTCCATGTCGCCCTGTCCCCTGCCATTTCGTTGCCTTCACCCCAGCTCAATCACAAATTACATCCAATATCACAGAAATAAGTCAGTCTCTCATCATGAATTGGTGACTTAACCACACTTCTGTATTTTGCGTTGTAATTCGGTCTATATTGTCACGTTCATTTTTTTAGCGTTAAGATTTCACCCACGCCATTCTGCTGCCCTCCCCCTATTCCCTACACACTCCCTGTAGTCTTCTTTCTCTGCCAACTCCAGTATTTGTGTCACTGAGAAAGAGTTTGTTTGTAATCTGAGAGAAAAGAGGCGCTCTCTGTCCATCCCTTATTCCCAACCACACGATAGGAGTGTGTATATCAGACGAAGATGGACTGTGCCTGTGTGTGTGTGTGAGAGAGAGAGAGAGAGAGAGAGAGAGAGAGAGAATGACAGATTCAGAGTTGTGTTCTCTCTCTCTCTCTATCTCTCTCTCTCTCTCTCTCTCTCTCTCTCTCTCTCTCACAACCAACCAACCCTTTTTTTTCAGTTCCAACCAATCGTGCAGAGCGTCAATCGAGATCACGTACACCACATGGTTTTATACGAGTGTCACGTACAAGAAGATAAAATGAGAGAGTTTGAAGAATTATTGGATAGCTCAGGATCAAATTGCTTTCTTCCCAATATGGTCCCCTACCGATACACGTGTGGGGCAACTCTCATCGCCTGGGCAGTGGGATCAGAAGGTAAGCTTGTCCTGTGATTTGTTTGTGGGTGTATTATTTCCTATCATCGTCCACTCACTTGATGTAGAACTCCTTACCTCTTCCTTCGCCTCTGTCATTCATTGTGTCTGACTTCCTCTCTGTTTCTTACCATCAACCACTCTTCTTCCTTCAACTTTATCATTCTTCGTGTCTGCCCTCCTCTCCTCCTGTTTCTTACTATCATCCTCTCACTTGATTTAGTGCTGCCTACTTCTTCCTTCACCTTTGTCATTCTTTTCTTTTTCTGTGTCTGTCCTCCTCTCTTCCTATTTCTTCCCATCATCCATTCACTTGATGTAGTGCTTTTTTTTTTTTTTTTATGTGACCGACTCTGGGCATAGGCTTCACAGCCTGCTTACAAGGCCCAGTAGTCCTCCTACGTACCGCACACCTCTACATGTCACCACTTCGGCGCTAACACCCACCTTCCATACTGAATACATGCTAGGGCTGTCTCATACAGGACTGGTGTATTGGTATTAGCGGGGGTATTTTTACGACATGTCGGCGGGTCTTCTGGTAGATCAGTAAAGTCTGATTTTATGAAATTCAAATCCTTAAACTGTTCCCTGCCCCAGCGGGATTTGAACCCGGGTCCGTTAGGACTGCAGGCCAACCCTCTACCGATTGAGCCACCGCCTACTTCTTCCTTCACAATTATCATTCGTTTTCTGTATTTGCCCTCCTCTCTTCCTATTTCTCACCATCATCCACTCACTTGATATAGTGCTGTCAGTTTCTTCCTTCACCTTAAGCATTCTTTGTCTGCCCTCCTCTCTGTTTCTTACCGTCATCCACTCGCTTGATGTAGAGCTTCTTACTTTTTCCTTCACGTTTATCATTCTTTTTCTGTGTCTGCCCTCCTTTCTTCCTATTTCTTACCATCGTCCACTCACTTGATGTAGTGCTGCCTACTTCTTCCTTCATCATTATCATTCTTTTTCTGTGTCTGTCTTCCTCTCTTCCAATTTCTTGCCATCATCCACTCACCTGATGTAGTACTGCCTACTTCTTCCTTCACCTTTACCATTCTCTTTCTGTGTCAGTCCTCCTCTCTTCCTATTTCTCCCATCTTTCCTGTCACTTTTTATAACTCTTCTTTCCATTTCAGGTGGCTTTACGTTGAGTGACAAGCCTAATGGTTTCCTGTAAGCCAGAAAACCATTTACAACGCTGGGTGGTAACCATATAACCAACCCATGTGTGTTCCCTACGTGTCAACAAGTGGGTTGGCGGAGGGTTGGTTCCCCTCCCCGTAAATCAACTAACTCAAAGACAAACAGCCATCCCTTGCAGGATTATGGCGTCTGACTATAGATAGATAGATAGATATAAAACAACTAACTCAAAGACAACGGCCACTCCTTACAGGATTATGGCGTCTGGCTATAAGTAGATTGATATATAATACAGACGTGGTATCCAATAATATAATAGGATACAGATGTGTAATCTGTAAAATTAATCTATAAGGAAAAGGAAACAAGGCACCAAAACCACTTAGAATGACGATCAGTTACCCCTTGAAGCAACGGACGTCTTTTTAAATATATTCTTGTTGCTTTGAGAAATGAACGCATCTTGAATTGGACTTCCTGTTATCTTTTTTATTTTATTTTTCTTGGAGGGAACACAAGGACGTAAATCCCAGATAGAGAAAGGTAAGATTTGACCTATATACATAAAAAAATCAAGCTCCCTTACCCTTTTCCTAAGCAACTCATTTGTGCTTATGCACCTTACTGTCCTCCGTATTACATTAATCCCTATGTAAGCCGCAAAGTGAGTGAATGTTTGTTGCTGAGTCTTTATGATTCAGACACTGCTTGAATGCATTGAATATCGCCATACTCTACGTAAATGACGTGTAAAATGATAGTAACCAGCCATACCCAAGCAAAATCACTAAGGAAGAGGTGTTTAGGAGCTTCCATAACCGAGAAGGATGCAGGACCGACACTTAAAATGCATCCCTGAGGTTTCTTTTCGCCCCTGCAAGTGAGGCAACCCGTCTCACTGCCCAATTTACTAACCGAACCTCCCCGGCTAACCCTCCCCAATCCGTCAGGGATGCGCAGATGCGCCTTAGGGGCCCTAGAAGGGAATCCATAGACGCCGCCTGCGCACTCCTTGACGACACAGACCACCTCTTCACAATGGAAGAGCTGGAGGGAGCCCTTTACGGTAGGAAAAACACTGCTCCTGGTTCAGACAGGTTGACCTACTCTCTCCTTGCAAGATAAGGAGAGAGGGGGAAATCATCGCTGTTAGACCTCATCAATCATTCGTGGGAGGAAGGACGCCTCCCCAGATCTCGGAAGAGTGCCATCATCCATCCCATTCCCAAACCACGGGACCCTTCAGCCATGAAACCTATATCCCTTCTCAGCTGTATTGCCAAAACAGCTGAGAGACTCGTCCTCTCCCGTCTCTCCTGGAAACTAGGCTCCTTGCACACACGCCTTTTTGCCTACTTCCCAGGCAGGAGTGTCCCACAGTGCCTTGCCTCGTTTGTGGGAGAACTGAGGAGTGGACGAGGGATGGCAGTCTTCCTCGATCTGGAGGAGGCCTTAGAGCTAGCCAACCCCGAAGCTGTCCTGGCAGCACTAGTAAAGAGAGGAGTTCGTGGCAAACTCCTGTCCTGGATACGAGATTTCTTCGTAGGCCGTGCTGCCTGTGTCCACTTCCAGAGTCGGCTCTCCCCTTCCTTTCCACACGTAAACGGTACGCTGCAAGGGAGCGTCCCCAGTCCTCTCCTTTTTAACCTGTTAGTTGAGAGATTACTGATGATTGACTTCGGCTAGCGAATAACACTACTCTGCTATGCTGACGATCTGGCTGTCGTATCCTACCGCAGGTCCTGCTACAATCAGGCCCCGACTGCTCTAACCCGCCTCCACGATAGATGCTGCAAACTAGGTCTGAAGATCAACCAAGAGAAAACCAAGGTCATACATTTTGGCTTCCGTACTCCTGAACGCCCTCTCTATCTCGGGGGACACCAGCTCAACCTCGTTCACAGACATCATTACCTGGGGATGTGATCTGACAGTCAGCTGACCTTCACCACTCAGGTACGTTACCTGCGGGAGCATGCTGCTGCCAGACTTTCAGCACCAAGAGCCCTCTACCACTGCAGTTTACATGCCTCGAGCCGTGTCCTCACCACAGTTTACACCCACGCCATGTGCCCTCTAGTTGACTACAGCGCCATGTGTCTTGTAGGACTCTCAGAGGCGCAATCTCACTCCCTTGAAGTTCTGCAGAACTCGGCGCTGCGAGTCATACTAGGAGCTCCTCCATGAACGCGGATCGAGAACCTCAGGGCTGAGAATAGCCCTCCCTCTTTCCAGCACAGAATCTGGGGTCGATTGTCAGTAACCGCTACTCAGATTTGCCAACTTAGGCCTTAACTTCCTGTTGCTACTCTCCTCCACACCGTCCTTTCCCGACCTCCACACCAGCATCCTAGGAAGGACTTGGCACTCTCCCTTGCTTCCACAATATGACAGCTAGGGTTGGCTGAAGTCTTCCTAGAAGGTCCAGACCTCCCTAGCCCCGACTTTTCTCCTTCCCCACCCTGAAGACCACCCGCCATCAGATACCTCATCCCCGCCAGCTCTTGCCCCCTAGCATCACTGCCCTCTCTCCATCAGGATGGTCTGAAGAGAATTTCATCCCTCCACACTCCAGGATCAGCCACACACTACACTGATGGAACCATCACACCAGAGGGATCAGCAGGTGTAGCATTTGTCTCTGGAGATCTTGTCGAGACTTGAAGGCTCCCTCCGGGGACCTCCACGTACAAGACAGAGCTCGTTGTCATCCTCGGCGCCTTGCAACACACTGAAATCTACCATTTTCATCAGCGTGTTGTTATAGACACCGATTCGCTCTCGTCTCTGCACGTTCTCTGCACAAGACACTTCAGAGACAGTGTTCACCTGCTGACCTCGATTCTGGCTGTTGTGAAGTCCATCGTGCAAGAAGGGGGTGATATTCTCCTCCACTGGCTTCCCAGTCACGTTGACATAGCGGGCAATGAGCGAGTTGACTCTGCTGCTCGGGCTGCCACCACCTTGTCTGATGTCACTATTCCCCTCCCAACTTCATGCATAAAGCATGAAGCGCGGCACTCCATCTCTAACATGACCAAAACTGACCACGAAAACCAGGTGGCTTAGAGGTCACACTCAGACACCTTGTTTGCCAGGGCCACGGCCTACAACCACTCCAAACACCCACAACCACCCCTAATTCGTTTGTAGTCCGCCTGCACAGACTCAGGCTGGGCTATCCCTTTTTTTCCCAGATCACCGGGACTAACCCCATCCCATGCCCACACTGCCACCAATCTGATGAGTATCCCCTCCTACACTACCTTCATGATTGCCCTGCCACCTCCTCAATTCGCTTCTTCCTTAGATCCAGCCTCATCAATCATCCTTCACGAGCATTCACAGCTGCTGAAATAGTCCATCTCTCCCCCACATCTTCTCTACTTCACACTGTCTTCACCTACCCCCCACCCAAATAGCCTACTTCACGCATAACCATAAGCCATTACTCTGACGGACTTCACTTTCCACTCTGACCTTCAGGTGGATAAATCTATAACAACAACAACGTTTCTTTTCGCATTTCCAGGTGAGGTTTACCCAGAGGAGGCAGGCTTCCCCATTGGCTCAAACTCCGGGGCTTCTGAATACTTCTACTTGCAGATTCACTATGACAACCCGAACTACAAGAAAGGTGAGACTCTCTCTCTCTCTCTCTCTCTCTCTCTCTCTCTCTCTCATAGATATCTGTCTAAGTATCTATTATTTACCAATCTGGCTAGCTAACTATCACACACACACATTGATAACTGATTCAATAATATAGTTCACGATTATTCTCATCTCTTATTACTAAATTAATATATTTTTTATTTAGGTTCTTTATTTGCCATTCAGTACAAGCCCCAACACTCTGGGGAACACTGTCCCTGAAGGCCAGTCAGGGAAGGGTGCGTGAAGGCAAAGGGTTACACTGACACCTTAGGGCATAAAAGGTGTAGAAGTGATTAACAGAACAAGCACAGTAATGAACAGAGACATACAATGACACGTGCACAAGTTTAGGAATGAGCAAAGGGATACACTGACAAACATATAAGTTACTATGATACGAACATACATATGCAGAGAGGCACATATGTACACATAAATATACATATATATCTATACATATATGTATATGTTCACATACATGTAGCCACAGACATACTATATGTACAGGATAGGTGTGTATGTATAAAGATATGGGTATGTGTACAGGCGTACATACACACACATGTGCTACGTGCACATATATTATGATATACAATATATTCATATGTACATATACAGGGAGACATATTATACATTCTAAATAGATACATATACATAGTCATATACACTGGTAGGTACAGTAGATTGAAACGATATGCATTATAAAGTTATCTCGTGATTCCAAACCCAGTACCAGAACAATACCTTTTTTTTTTTTTTTTTTTTATGTGTCCGACTCTGGGCATAGGCTTCACAGTCTGCTATCAAGGCCCAGCAGTCCTCCTACATACCATACACCTCTACATGTCACCACTTCGGCGCTAACACCCACCGTCCATATTGAATACATGCTAGGGCTGTCTCATGCAGGACTGGTGTATTTGTATTAGCAGGGGTATTTTTATGACATGTCGGCGGGTCTACTGGTAGATCAGTAAAGCCTGATTTTAATGAAATTCAAATCCTTAAACTGTTCCCTGCCTCAGCCGGGATTCGAACCTGGGTCCGTCAGGACTGCAGGCCATCTCTCTACCGATTGAGCCACCGCCTCCCCCAAACATACACATGACGTGTACGAGTGCACACACACACACACACACACACACACACACACACATACAGCTCTGAATCTGGTATACTTGATCTCCCTCTCTCTTTATATATATATATATATATATATATATATATATATATATATATATATATATATATTGTTACGGAACAGAGAGAGATAATGAACACTTCAAGTGAGAATACTAAAATCACTACTGTCCCGCAAAGTTCCAGGTTCAAAAAAAAAGAGTTAAGTAAAATTACAAGTTAAAGATTAATGCTCAAACTAACAACTAAACATTCAGGACTCATAAGGATAATGTAATGGCAAAACAGGTTACATATATGGTTAACTGCAGTAGCCTCTATTAACACGAAATTAGCAAAAGCAAATTTATCTAAGTCAGCCCTGATAAAATGAGAGAACCGGATAATGCTCAGTTAATGCAAGATATAATATTATTACGGATGCAAAATATTACTAACTCTGGCTGACAATATAAATCACAAAAACTTTACCAGGCCTACGAATCAACGCCTTATGCTATACAGTTCAAGAAAAATGGTAATAACACTTATACTCAAATTATACAGCAGCTAGATGATTGGAGACTTCCTGAGCACTCACAAAAATAGTGATACACTATACAGGGGAGGACAGAGAGGTGAACAAAATGAGGAGTAGATCTAAGTGGCAACTAATGCGGAGACTGGGCTCATTATATAGGGGGCCGGCAGAGCTTGATTCAACTTGCAAGAAGGACGTGCAAATGAGGGCACAGAGGACGAAGAGTTGACACTCCTGCTCTGAACAACAGAAAGAACGACTTACTGTACTATAAGGGGGAGAAGGGGGGAGTGAGGTAGAACACACAAGCCTGGTCACTATGGAAGCCACGAGGCGAATCGTGATCAAACATGCAGCATACTGTACGTTAGAATTATACAAAGGATGATGAAATCATAGGCTATGTACCACCTCCCCACAAAGAAAAAGAAATTTACAAAGGAAATTTCTTATTACTCTAAAACAATCCGTCTAAAGTCTAGATAAGCAATCTGCAATAACATTTTCTTTCCCCTTGACATGTTGTATGTCTAATGAATACTCCTGAAGAAGTAGACTCCATCTTGTCAATCTCTGATTTTTATCTTTAAACTTACTAAGGAATTTCAGTGGGTTATGATCGGTATAAATGACTATGGGGTCAAAACCAGAACACAAATAAAATGAAAAATGCTGTAAACCCAAAATCAAGGCCAAAAGCTCTTTCTCAATAGTGGAGTAGTTCTTTTGAGGTGGAGTGAACTTCTTACTGTAATAAGATACAGGGTGTTCAATACCCTGATCATCCTCTTGCAGCAAAACAGCCCCAGCTCCTGTATCACTTGCATCAACAGCCATCTTAAAAGGCTTAGCAAAATTTAGAGTAGCGAGCACTGGCTGACTTAATAGGATAGCTTTAAGTTTACTGAAAGAGGATTCACAGTTATCGGTCCAGACAAATTTAACTCCCTTTTTCAGTAGGTCTGTAAGTGGTGATACAAGAATTGAAAAGTTAAGAACAAATCTCCTGTAATAACCTACCATTCCCAAAAATCTTTGTAGCTCTTTCCTACTTTTAGGTCTGGGAAGATCACTTATAACCTGAACCTTAGCTCCTGGTGGTGCAACGTGTCCATCACCAGTTATGTACCCAAGGTCCTGAACTTTAGCTTGACCAAACTCACACTTTGATAAATTAGCTACAAGATTAGCCTGAACCAAACGCTCAAGAAATTTACTGACATGGCATAGGTGATCTTTCCAGTTGTCACTGAAGATTAATACATCATCAATATAAACAACACACCCTGCCAAACCCTCTGTTACAACATTCATGAGCTTCTGAAATGTGGCTGGTGCATTCTTCATACCATACGGCATTACAGAACATGCAAAAGTCTTTCCTAGTGTTACAAAACATGAGATCTCCCTAGCACGTTCAGTCATAGGTACTTGCCAGTATCCCTTTAACAAATCAAACTTACTTATGTACCTAGCCTTTCCGATCTTGTCTATGCAATCTTCCACGGGAGGGAGAGGGTAAGTGTCTGTTTTGGTTATCTGATTAACACGTCTGTAGTCGATGCAAAGCCGCTGTGACCCACCTGGCTTAGGGACTAGAGTGACAGGAGAACTCCACTCGCTCTGACAGGGCTCAATCATCTTGTGGTCCAACAGGTAGCCAAGCTCCTTCTGGATGAGAGGAACTTCCACTGGGTTCACACGGTAAGGAGGCAGTTTAATTGGCTTTGCGTCTCCAACATCGACATCATGCATCAACACAGTGGTTCTTCCTGGAGTGGCACGGAACACTTGCGGGTACTCCTGCAGCAATGCCGAAAACTCCTGCCTTTCCTCGCGAGCTAGATGTGAAACCTTAGTCTGGAGATCATTCATGATATCAGGATTCTTCCCCAAACTATCACCCAGGCTCATACTGCATGGGAGAACTTCACTTGCAGACTCGGGTGGAACAGCTACAGTGCAGACTGGGTTATAAATTTAGCATGTTGATGTGACAAAGTTGCTTGTTCTTTCTACAATCTGGTGTGGCAATGACATAGTTGACATCACTGAGTTTCTTCTCCACGAAATAAGGACCACTAAACTTGGCTTGAAGAGGTTGCCAATGCACCAGTAGCAGAATCAAAACCTGATCTCCTGGCTGAAAGTGGCGTAACCTGGATTTCTTATCATACCAAGTCTTCATCTTCTCCTGAGCAGCTCCTAAATTCTCTCTCGCCAGCTGTAAAGCAGTGGACAGCCGTTCTTTGAACTTCATCACATACTCAAGCAGGTTGACGTCATCTTCCTCCGACAGCCAGCATTCCTTGAGTAGCTTAAGGGGTCCTCTTACTTCATGGCCAAACAGTAGTTCAAAGGGTGAGAAGCCCAGTGATTCATTTGGAGATTCTCTTGCGGCAAACACAACGAATGGAAGACCTTTATCCCAGTCTTTCTGATGTTCCAAACAGTATTTCTTGAGCATCGATTTGAGTGTTTGATGATATCTCTCCATCGCTCCTTGGGTCTGGGGATGGTAAGCTGAAGACGTGATCTGGGTGATGCCCAACTCTTTCAGAGACTGCTTGAAAACATCTGACATGAAATTACTTCCCCGGTCTGACTGTACCTCCTTGGGCAGTCCAAACCTAGCATTTCCTTAACCTCGCTCTTTGCTGAGATATTTCTAAGTGGAATGGCTTCAGGATAATGAGTAGCCATATCAATCAGGGTCAGCACATAAGAAAATACTGAAAAAGTCTTAGGAAGAGGGCCCAAAATATCCACCAACACACGGGAGAATGGCGCCTCAAAAGGAGGAATGGGAACTAGAGGTGCAACCTTTTCGGTCTGATTACACTTCCCCACAACTTGACAGGTGTGACAAGACTTACAATACCAGGAAACATCTCTGAAGATACCTGGCCAGTAGAAGTGTTTCAAAATGCGTGCCACAGTCTTCCTCACTCCAAGGTGTCCTGCCAAACTGGAATCATGAGCCACTCTAATGATATCCTGCCTACAAACACGAGGGATGACAACTTGATGTACAACCTCCCATTCACAGTCGACTGATGCTGTTGGGGGTCTCCACTTTCTCATAAGTACTCTGACTTTATATACTAACAAGTAGAAGCACCAGCTGACTCTTCCTCACTGCAAGCAGAGTTAGCTAGACCTTTCAACTCAGGGTCAGCAACCTGCAACTCAACCAACTCTTGACGAGACAAATTATCAACACTACGGGGTACTGCCTCATCTGGTGAGTGGTCCAAATTAGCAAGAAAAGTGTCAGCTAGGATAACATCATCATCATCATTATCCTCTAAGTCACCAGTAACTTTTGGCTTAGCCCTAGTGACAGCACATGCAGAGAACACGTCAGGGATATCACAATCCTGGGTCGCAGTCACTGGTTCACTAGACAAATGAGGAGCTGGACACACTTGACTTCCACCAATATCATTTCCAAGTAAGAAAGTTACACCTGACATTGGGAGTGTCTCAACCAACCCAGCCATAACGGAACCATTAACAAAACCAGACTCCAAATTCACTCTGCACAGATTGACTGAGAAGTAATTATTCCCTACACCTTGTAAGATTACAGTTTCATCAGAGGAATTAACATTAGAGCCTAGAACACTGGTCAGCATAAGGGATTGGCAAGCACCTGTATCACGATATATTTTAACTGATTTCCTGTCATTACTGTCCAGAGGACTGACAAAACCATCAGACAGGAAATTAGCACATGAACTCTTGAGAGTGTCACCCACGTTACTGCTCAAAAGAGGAGCTTCATCATAAGAATTTAATTTACCCCTCAAAGCAGGTTCAGTTAACTCGGTTAAAGAATTCTGGGAACTCTCAATGGTGGACACTAGACCAATTGACTGAATATTTAAAGACTCCTTTTTGTTCACATCACGCTGTCTGTTGAAACATTTCTCCGTAGTATGACCAAGCTTACTACAATAAGTACATTTACTTTTCTGAAATCTAGAGGTGAAGCTGGTATTTACTTCCTGAGAAACATCATCTTTATTCTCTTTCCTGTTACCTGTACTCTGAGTAGAGGCAACGTACTTACTCTCAGCTTTCCTTTTTTCTTTAGAATATCTCTTGTGAGTGAGAACATATTCATCAGCTAAAACTGCAGCATCAGACAAATTATCTATTCTTTTCTCATCAAGATATAGGCTTACATCTTTATTAATACACCTTTTGAAGTCCTCCAGCAAAATCATCTGCTTAAATTTATCAAAATCAGAATTTACATTCTTAGAATTTAACCACTACTCTAACAGATCTTCTTTGATTTTTGCATACTCAACATGGGATTGCTTATCTTGCTTATAAGTTGTCCTAAATTTTACTCTATAGGCTTCAGGAACAAGCTCATAGGCCTTAAGAATCAAGCTCTTAACTACATCATAATTATCAGATTGATCCTGAGGCAAAGATGCATAAGTTACTTAAGGTTTACCGGTGAGAACACTCTGTAGGAGTACTGGCCAATACTTTTTGGGCCAATTAAAACCTGTAGCTACCCTCTCAAACAACTGAAAATAATTTGTTAAATCAGATTCATTAAAAGGAGGGACAAGTTTAACATTTTTAGCCAGATCAAAATTATCAGAGCTAGATGATCCAGTTCCACCTTGTTTCATGCGATACTCATGGTCTGCCTGAATCCTAGCAAGTTCAATTTGTGCCTTAGCCTGTGCCTCCTGAATGAGAGCCTAAGACTCAGCATCCTTAGCATTTGCCTGAAACTCAGCCTCCTTAGCACGAGCCTCCTGCAGGGTTAGCTGTAACTTAGCTATTTCAATCTGCGTTTGCTCATCTGGAGGAGTTACATTAAACAAGCTTTTATTAATCATGTCAACAATTTGATCTTTAGACTGATGAGAGCGAACAGCAATTCCCAATTGTTGAGCAACAAGCTTAAGTTCATTCTTTGTTCTGTTTTCTACATCACACACTGTTTGCACATTTGACAAAAAATCTTTGGCTTCATCAAGCATAGTAATAGTAGACATCATGAATAAATCACAGTCACAAAATATCAAGCAATATCCTTATGATAATATCCTGAATATCCTGATAAGAGGTCGCCAAACTTATGTTACGGAACAGAGAGAGATAATGAACACTTCAAGTGAGAATACTAAAATCACTACTGTCCCGCAAAGTTCCAGGTTCAAAACAAAAGAGTTAGGTAAAATTACAAGTTAAAGTTTAATGCTCAAACTAACAGCTAAACATTCAGGATTCATAAGGATAATGTAATGGCAAAACAGGTTACATATATGGTTAACTGCAGTAGCCTCTATTAACACGAAATTAGCAAAAGCAAATTTATCTAAGTCAGCCCTGATAAAATGAGAGAACCGGATAATGCTCAGTTAATGCAAGATATAATATTGTTATGGATACAAAATATTACTAACTCTGGCTGACAATATAAATCACAGAAACTTTACCAGGCCTACGAATCAACGCCTTATGCTATACAGTACAAGAAAAATGGTAATAACACTTATACTCAAATTATACAGCAGCTAGATGATTGGAGACTTCCTAAGCACTCACAAAAATAATGATACACTATACAGGGGAGTACAGAGATGTGAACAAAATGAGGAGTAGATCTAAGTGGCAACTAATGCGGAGACTGGGCTCATTATATAGGGGGCCGGCAGAGCTTGATTCAACTTGCAAGAAGGACGCGAAAATGAGGGCACAGAGGACGAAGAGTTGACACTCCTGCTCTGAACAACAGAAAGAACGACTTACTGTACTATAAGGGGGAGAAGGGGGGAGTGAGGTAGAACACACAAGCCTGGTCACAATGGAAGCCACGAGGCGAATCGTGATCAAACATGCAGCATACTGTACGTTAAAATTATACAAAGGATGATGAAATCATAGGCTATGTAACAATATATATATATATATATATATATATATATATATATATATATATATATAATGCACTATAATATCACCGAGGGCAACCCAACACCCCCCAGAAGGAGCCCACAGAGGAGCATATACAGCACATCTGTACTCTGGGCGACAGGGACACAAGTCAGCCTGGGCCGCGCACTCCTATGACCCGGAGCTAGCCTGCCGCCACCATAGCAGGAATACGAGACTACCTTCAGGGCGAGCTGACTGCCGACAACCATGGGGTGGAGCTGTTACTCCAGCTCCAGTCAGCACCCCTGAGACGGCTGGTAGCCGCTCAACCCTCCTACAGGAGACAGCCTGCAGCCGCTCTGGAGGTAACAAGGAGACGGCCTGTAGCTGTTCCTGCCTTCATCAGGAAACAGCCAGAAGCCGCTCTGAAGGTACCCCTTACAAGATGGCCGGTAGCCGCTCGACCCTCCTACAGGAGACGACCTGCAGCCACTCTGGAGTTAACAAGAAGATGGACGGTAGCCGTTCTGAAAGTGCCCTGAACAAGACAGCCGGTAGCCGCTCAACCCTCCTACAAGAGACGACCTGCAGCCGCTCGGGAGGTAACAAGGAGATGGCCGGTAGCCGTTCCTGCCTTCGTCAGGAGACGGCCGGTAGCCGCTCTGATGGTGCCCCTGAGTCAGCCTGTATCCGCTCCCTTCCCCAGGCCACGGCCAGTAGCCAGGCCTTAGCGACGGCCGGTAGCTGTGCCCCTAGAAGGCCATGGCCAGTAGCTGGGCCCGATGACAGGAGATGGCCAGTAGCCACTCCTCTGTCAGGTGCTGACTTCTGCCCACCAACCTACAACCCAGAGGGAGCCCCCAGCTTGGAGGAGTACTGGAGAGGCCCCGTGACTACCACCGGGCTCTTCTCCCTGCAGCCGGTTCCTAAGAGGACTCGCCTGATTGACCCTGACGTAGACTGATGCTGTAGCCCCCTTCTGACGGCATCCTTGACTGCTGGGGACCGCAGCCCTTGGGACCTCAAGACTGCCTCCAGGACCCCTGGGCGGGACCTCCCTATACCCCTACACAGGAGATCTTCATCCTCCGTCAAGCACCTGAGTGAGGTCAGGCAGCTATTTGGCCCCAGCCCTGAGGGCCAGACTTCTGCCCCAAGACATGAAAATGCTGGACCCTTTGCCACCAACAGCCCCAGATGAGTGAGGACGCCCCTACGCATGATCCTGTGGCCCCTGAATACAGAGGCCCCTGTCGGAACTCAGCCTCATCAGTAGTGAGGCTGAGTCACCTCCGCCGCCCTTGTACATGACCGCCATTATGCCCAGACCCGAAAGTGAATGATAGTGAAAGCACAGTGTCCATGACATAGTGAAGTAAGGGCAGAAGAGTGAGTTAACAGAATAGGGGAAGTCAGTGAGAAAAGCATCAGTAATAATATAAAAGAGTGGTGGAATAAGCAAGATAACAGTGAAACAGTGAACATGGCAAGGCAGTGAAATAAGGATCTATCTCAGTGAACACGCTGCCAGATGGTGACACCGCCTCACACTAAGATCATACTGAGGCCCCAGTGCAAAAGTAATAATTAACGACCCGACCAACAAACCCGTTAGCCTACCCACAGTG
This sequence comes from Coenobita brevimanus, assembly GCF_032717465.1. Taxonomy (NCBI): domain Eukaryota; kingdom Metazoa; phylum Arthropoda; class Malacostraca; order Decapoda; family Coenobitidae; genus Coenobita; species Coenobita brevimanus. The sequence continues at coordinate 8,127,962 of NC_136985.1, read as the reverse complement.
AAATAGTGCCACCACCTCCACCAGTACACAGAACCTAGACTTTCCTACAATAATAATGCATAACCTCTCTGCCCTAAGTGCTATTCACCTTACCCGATCTTGTCCTGAGTAGTATCCTGCGCGATACTAACACCCCATATCTAGGCCTTAGAATTATAATTGTCCAGGATACCTGTATTTGTGACATCTGCCCGTTCCACTGTAGAATTTAGCAATACGCATGTAAGGTTGTTGCCTTGAGTTTTTGTGTCCTGCCTCTCTCTTATTTGTCTAAATTCCGGTCTAGAAAGAGAACTCAGCTGCACACTAGGCGTTAGAGGGACGGGAAGCCGACCCTAAAACACCTAGCATTACACTGGTGGACAGCAGTGGTTCTTGACCTGGGCATACAAGAGAGGTAATCAGGAAATACAGGCAAAATGGCAACCAAACCACATGTGTGGTTACCTAAATTTGACCCCAAACAGTATGATGTGCACACATACCTGGCAATTATTAAACCTTTGCTAGATATCGGGTTGGAGGATGACAAGCAAAAAATCGTGGTCACACTCCCACAACTTGGCAAAGCGGCAGCTAATATAGCACCCAAGATCGTCCCGGGGCTCACCTGGCAGAATTTCACGAAACTCGTGATTCAGGCCATCACTCTATCACTAAGTAAAGTGGTGGCGCTATCCCAATTGGATAACCTAACCTTTGATGGCAATTTCGATGATACTCTAATCCAGGCTAGACGCCTGGTCACTGCTGCCTACCCTGTGGCAGATGATGAAACCCGGGAGCAACACATTTTTAATACTCTCCTTAGAGTGCTCCCCAGCATGGTCAAGGAGCACTTTACAATCCATGACGCTACTGGAGACATGGATACGGATATCCAACTGATACGCTGCCTCCTGACCTCCCACCCTACACCCCAGCAAATCAAAGTTGTGAAAAAGTTCCCCACGAGTATCACGGCTCCCCCAGTCAAGCCACATCCGCCTATGCCCCACACCAGCCCCACCCCAGCACCCAGCCTGCCTAGGGCGCACCCCACCCACCGGTGCCCCAGTCACAAGGAGAACCCCAACCTCATTCTGGCGAATCCCTGGGAGTTCTCTGCTTGCAGCCCCAGGTGCCCACTGCACGATATCAGGGACCAAATAAAAGCTGCCATACAGAAAACCACCACCCCAGGCCGACATAAAGTCTCCTCCCTAGAGAACGATGAACCAGAGGATGAACCTGCACCCACGGAGGAGACCGAACCCGGGGAACAGGAGCTGGAGGAAGAAGAAGAAGGCCTCCGGAAGTTGAATTTTTAGGACCACCCCCGCACCTTCTCACGGTGGCGGGAACCACTTCCACCAAATACCCGCCCCCCCCAGTTTACCACAAGATGAAGCTGAACAGGGTGAAAGCCAGACTTCTGGTCGACACGGGAGCAGCCAGATCCTGCCTGTATAGCCACTACTTCTCCCGTCACAAGTAGACTTTTAGCCCGCTATTCCCGACGGCTACTCACCTTGTGGACGTGGGGGATGGCCCCCTGCCGATCCGTGGGGAAACACGGGCCCTGTGCGTCGACACCCATCAGCCGGAGTTGACACATCACAAATTCGTTGTGTTCGACTCTTCCTGCCGCAGTTATGATGGATAGCTGGGGCTGGACCTGCTACAGAAGTTAGGGGCCATCATTGATTGCCGCAACAGACAGCTCCAGTTCCAGAAATCACCCGACCCTCTCCCCCCCCACTTGGGCCGTCTGCACCTGCATGCCACGGCCCAGGCTGGAAGATCTTGCATGCCACGGCCCTGGCTGGAAGACTCCATGCCTCCCCTTCTTCCCCCCTGACCTCCCTTCCCTCTCCTCCCCGCCCCCCCTCTTTTCCCGCCACCATTTCCTCCGCTGTCACCATTCCCCCCCACCACGAAGCCTAGGTACCCCTCAACCGGCCCTCAGGTACATCCGTCCTATACTCCCCATTCCTGCCACCCGGAACCCTTTCGGCCTGCCTCCTGCCCCCAACCTTCCTTCCCCCTCATCACACGGCAGTCTGGATTGCCAACCTTGCCCCCTCACCCCTAACTCTTCCTAAAGGGCTTATAATCGGAGAGATGGAGGAAGCCAAGCCCTAAGCCCCCTCCTGCTCCCCCGCCCCTCTGCCCCCCATTCCCGACCATCTCTCACCCACCAATCAGACGCCCTCTGCCACCCCCTCCCAGATTTCCAGGATCTGTTTGCGGTGGGACCTGCCGATATTGGACATACCACCTACCTGGCTCAAGAGATTCACATGACGGGCCCACTGATCCGACAGCCATCCTGGCGGAAGAACCCCAAACAGCGGGAAGTGGAAGACCGCCAGGTTCAGGAGATGATTGGTGCTGGAGTCGTCTCCCCCTCCACCAGCCCCTGGTCCTCCCCCGTCGTCCTTGTGAAGAAAAAGGACAGCATGATGTGGGTCTGCATTGGCTACCACCGGCTTAACGACATAACCACCAAAGACGCTACTCCACTCCTGCACATAGATGACTCCCTAGATTCCCTGTACGGCGCCTCCTGGTTCTCCACCCTCGACCTCCAGTCAGGGTATTGGCAGATCCCAGTGTGACCGGAGGACAGAGGCAAAACTGATTTCTCGACCAGCAACGGGAAATATTATGAATTTAATGTTTTACCCTTTGGCCTTTGTAACACCCCCATCACCTTCTCAAGACTAATGGAATCTGTCCCCAGCCGCCTCACAAGGGAGATCTGTCTAGCTTACTTGGATGATGTCATTGTTTTCAGCAAGACTTTGGGCTGACCACCTTCGTGCCTTCTCCACGTTTTCACCCAAATCCGACAGGCAGGCCTCAAACTCTGGCCATCTAAGTGCGTCCTGGCCGCCAGAACCGTCTCATTCCTGGGACACGTCATCTCCCAGGCTGGCATATCTCATGACCCAGACAAGCTCCGCGCCATTGCGAACATACCCTCACCACAAGATGTTCACGGAATTCGAGCCTTCCTTGGCCTAACGTCCTATTATCGCCATTTTGTGAAGGGGTTCACTCACATTGCTATGCCACTCCATGGCCTGACCCGTAAGGGAGAACCGTTCATCTGGATGGACGAGAGACAAGCCGCCTTCCAACAATTTAAGGATAAGCTCGTTTCCACCCCAGTTGTGGCCTTTCCTGACTATACCCTCCCATTCCGGCTAACACTGACATTTCCCTAATCGCGATCAGCGCTGTGCTAGCACAAGTCCAAGAGGGCCGCGAGCATATCATCACCTGCGCCAGCCGTACCCTCAATCAGGCGGGAAAGAATTATGCTGCCACCAAGAGGGAGTGCCTGGGCATCATCTGGGCACTCAAGCACTTGTCAGGACTCCAAATTATAATAATACAACTCATAGATAGACAGATAGATAAATAGAAGAACCAAACCAGGGTGCGAGATAGGAAGTGTATCAGCGAGAATCAACCAGCAGGAAACGAGTTTGCAACTCTTAAGTGAAGGAATGCTAGAAGTGCACCGGAAGCAGTACATACACACAGACATACAGAGTTCTAGAAGTTTCCACGACAGTATAGCCCACGTGACACGACCCCTGCTAAATGAGAATGTAGGAATCAGAGATCAGAAAGGGGCTAGCCATAGAACCGACAGGTAGTGGAGAGAAGGAGGCTAGCAACAGGGGTGAGAGGGTGGCAGAGAACGATAGAGCAAGACAGGGAGGTAGCTAGCGGGACTCTACTTTATACTTCACTCGTTTGTGAGAGACTTTAGTTAATCTTTTCAAGACAAATAAAATTATACATAGTCCCATACTCATCTTTACCTCTCCTGTCATTGCATGACAAAGGGAATGAAGAGTATTTTACTTACAATCCTATCTATCTATATACCTAGGCTGCTTCCCCCAAGGAAAGGGAGGTAGCCGAGACAGGACGACACACTCCCCATTTACTCATCCATTCAAACACATTCATTCGCATCTTAGCCCCAAAGGGGAGAACGGACAGATCTTCACTGCACCACACCGCACAAGGGTCAACTGCGCAATGCAATCAGTGACATCCGCAGCAGGGCCCGACAGCAGAACTGGTTTACCCCTGCGACATCATAACAGACCCATCCCCTTACCTGCACCTGACCTGACTAGCTGATCAGACCAAATGCGGGAGAATATCCCCTCAGGGCTGCGTCATCACTTATTCATTCACAATTTCTCTCCATTTATTTCTGTCACGCACAGCCACTCCTCCTTGCTCAACAGACATCCCTCTCACATCCAGAGCTCTCTTCACACTGTCCATCCATCCTATTCGTGGTCTTCCTCTCAGCCTTACACCTCTCACATCAGATATAGTTATCTTTTTCACAGATCGCTCATTATCCATTCTCTCCATATGCCCAAACCATCGCAACACCCTCTGCTCAACTCTACCAGCCATCTCCCGAACAACTCCAGTTCTCCTTCGCACTTCATCATTTCGCACCCGATCCATACGTGTCACTCCACGCATACTCCTCAGACACCTCATCTCCATTACATTCAAACTTTTCCTCTCTGCTACACCCATATTCCATGTTTCAGCCCCATATAACGCAGTCGGTACCACAACACCCTCATACAGCCTTCTCTTTACATCCATTCTAAGCGAACTACATTTAAACACTTTTTTCATTCCTCCCAGCACCTTTCCTACTTCATTTATTCTAAACTTCACTTCTGCATCTATTCTTCCATCTACAGCAACATGTGACCCTAGATATTTAAAACAATCTACCTCCTCAAGCAACTCACCATTCAAAACTATATTCATCCCCCTACCATCTATCAACCTCGTACACTTCATCAGTATACTCTTATTCTCATTTACTTTCAATTTCCTCCTTTCACACACCCTTCCAAACTCCTCTACCAACTGTCTCAATCTCTCCTCTGAATCAGTCACCAGTGCAGTATCATCTGCAAACAGCAGCTGCTTCAGATTCCACTCTCCACCATCAACATTCACCAGACTCAGACCTCCACCTAAAACTCTTGTATTCACCTCCCTTACAACACCATCCATGTAAATATTAAACAACCAAGGTGACATCACAAATTCCTGTCGCAGCCCCACTCTCACGGGAAACCAATCACTCACAGCAATTCCCACTCTTACACACGCTCTACTATTTACATAAAAACTTTTCACTCCTTTTAGTAACCTACCATCAAGTCCATACAATCTTAAAACAGTCCACAAAGCCTCCCTATCAATTCTATCATACGCTCTCTCTAAATCCATAAATGCCCAAAACACTCCTTGCCTTTCGCTAAATACTTTTCACACACTTGTCTCACAGGAAACACCTGATCAACGCATCCCCTCCCTCTCCTAAAGCCACACTGCTCATCACCAATCACTCCCTCTGTACCCTCTCTATCTCTCATAATTAACACTCTACCATACACCTTACCTACAACACTCAACAGACTTATACCCCTAAAGCTAGTACATTCATACTTATCACCCTTGCCTTTATACAACGGGACCACACAAGCACTTGCCCAGTCAATTGGCACCATACCTTTCTCAAAGCACACATTCAACAATCTTACTAACCAGTCAACAATAGTCACTCCACCACCCTTCAGGCATTCCACAGCACACCCATCCATACCTGCAGCTTTCCCTGTTTTCATCTCCTTTACTGCCTTTTCCACTTCTTCCTTCGTGATCAAAGAATCATTCAACTCTCCCAACACATTTATTCCTTGCACCTTTCCATCCGCCCCAATCTCAGCCACTCTTTCCTCCTCTACATTTAACAATCTTTCAAAATACTCTGCCCATCTCTTCCTTACTGCATCCATCTCAGTTAACATCCTTCCATCCTCTGCTTTTACTCGTTCTTCCTTCCCAGACTCTCCCTTTCGCACCCTTTTCACCTCCTTCCAAAACATTTTCTTATTCTGTTGAAAATTCTCTGTCAGCCGCCTACCCCACCTCTCATCTGCTGCCACTTTAGCATCACGCACAGCCCTTCTCGCTCTATTCCTCTTCTCCTTATACCTTTCATATGACATCTCATCCTTCCTCTGCAGCCACACTTCATATGCACGTCTCTTCTCAGCCACAGCCATACTTACTTCCTCGCACCACCATTCACTTCCTTTTCTTACACCACCACCCACACGTCTCACACCACACACCTCTTCTGCATGCCCCACCACAGCACTCTTAAACAACTGCCATTCCTCCTCCACGCTGCCATTTTCCCGATCTTTCACTGCGTTCCACTCAATTTCTCCTGATACTCTATCTTTTTCTCTCTTTTATCCAACTCACTGACTTTCAAAACCTCCCTGCCACACCTAACCCTCCTAGCTCTCACCCATCTCTTACCTACTCTTAACTTTCCCTCCACCAGGTAGTGGTCAGACATACCTCCACCCTCCCCTCTCAGAACTCTCACATCCAACAATCTTCCTATTACATTCCTAGACACAACCACATAGTCCATCAAAGCTCTATCAACAACCCTTCCACCCTCCTGTCTCACCCATGTATACTTATAAATATCTTTCTTCTCAAACAGCGTATTCCCAATCACCATCTCTCGCTCAACACACATCGCTATCATTCGTTCCCCATTTTCATTTCTTCCAGGCACACCATGCGTACCAACTATGCCTTCAACTGCTACATTTCCCACTCTAGCATTCAGATCTCCCATCATTACCACATTCACATTCGCTCCAAAACTCTGCAGACACTCATCAACATCATTCCAGAAAGACTCCCTCTCTTCTTCATCCTTTTCACTACCAGGCCCATATGCACTCACAAACACCCACAACTCACGTTCAAATTTCGCTTTCACCCACATCAGTCTCGATGACACCTCCTTTCATTCAATCACACATTGCTGTACTTCCGGACTCACTAACAAGGCCACACCTTCTCTTGCCCTTCCTCTATCAACACCTGACAATCTTTCATTCACACTTCCAAACATAGACTCCCCCTTCCCTTTCATCTTCGTTTCACTCAAAGCTAACACATCCAACTTTCTTCTCACAAACATTCTCCCAGTCTCCTCCCTTTTAGCCTCAATCGTACTACATCCACACATTCAATCTTCAGGGTACGGGGATAACTCCATCCCCCATCCCTTTCTCTGGCCTGTCTCTTTTTAGGAACTAAAAAACAGAGGAGGGGATCCCTAGTCCCCTCACCCCGCCCCTTTTAGTCGCCTTTTACGACACGCAGGGAATACGGTGGCAGTATTCTTCCTAACACAACCTGGCCGCAGAGTAGTAGTACCACTCCATAGTGCGGCCAGGTTGTGTCCCCCCCGCCACAGGGGGAGACTGGTTAGTAAGATTGTTGAATGTGTGCTTTGAGAAAGGTATGGTGCCAATTGACTGGGCAAGTGCTTGTGTGGTCCCGTTGTATAAAGGCAAGGGTGATAAGTATGAATGTACAATCCTAATCACGTATAACAACCGGTCGTCATAGAGTATAATATATGCATAACTGATCTACAAAAGACACTACAAGAAGCTACGAAGTTTCTACAAAAGATGGTGGCAGCGGAAGTACGAACCTCATCTACGAATCTACAGTGAATTTCCACAAAAGCAGGCGAGACTTTAACCAAGATTAGCTTCAGTTCTACAGTGAATTTCTACAAAAGCAGGCGAGACTGTAACCAAGATGAGCTTCAGTTCCACAGTTGATTCTACATTATCAAAATAGAAAACAAACAATACCTCTTACAACCAACAACTCACAACCAGCTCCTGACAGTATTCTCCCCCCCCTCCGTCTCCCCGATCATCACGCTGATATAGAGGGGAAGAGGTCACATAACGCCTTGCCAGTAGTTTAACAAAATATTGATACAAACAATCTTCCAATTTCTACGAGAAACCAGAGAGCTACAACCATCTATGATCAACTACAAGTAATAACTCTACGAGTCGTCTCTATAATCTTCTATATGCACCTACAAGTAGCGACATTATTCATCCCACAACGAGTAAATCACAAGAAAAAAGGACCGAGAATACATCGAGAAAGGAAAACTAAACAAGCAAACGTAGAGCGAGAGTTAACTCATAACCCACAACTACATCATCCCCCACCTGACCCCATCCTTCTCTCCAACCTACCCACCACCTCCACCAGCACCACCACAACCCTGAGGCAGGGGTGATGACGGCAGCAAATACCTGATCCCTCAGTCACTTCTCACCTTACTCATCGTTACTCAGCATTACTCATCGTTACTCTTTTACTCACCACAGCTACCAGAGTGTGAGAAGTCGACGTTGCTAGCGTTTTGCTGAGAAGTTAAGTACACCCTATGCCACGTCAGTCAACTCGTGTGTGACACCACCACTCACACCATTCCCACCACGGTAAAAATTAGTGGGTTACATAGTTACTTCATTTATAGAATACACAGTAACAGACACAGTGGTAGACAGCACCTTTTGCACAAACATATAAAACGTGCTGTATAGTTACAACTTAAATACATACCGGTATACCTACAGTTATCTGCATAATTCAGTCACTAAATACTTGCACCAACAATAAATATTCTACACTGTATATAATTATTCATTCCTTTATTATAGCATTTATTTACTACCAACGAGTGTTACCATTTATACCTACATAAAATAAGTGTTTCATACATACAGCTATACATTATTACTTCCACAAAGTAATAAAGAAAATATACTATCACAGTTACTAAATGGGAGATTAAAATAACTGTATTAACCCATCACGTCCCGAGGTTTTCCGCACCTCCGACATCCCCCAGTCCCGAGGTATTTAAAAAAAAAAAAAATTTGGCTAAAACCTTCGCTTTTGGTGAGAAACATCGAAAATTCATAGAGAAATTGCTCACCTGAGGTTTAAAATACCCAATCCAGGTAGGAGTTCCTCCTTACCTGACTGGGTTTTCTAACATGCTGGCACCAAAGAAAACGAGTTCTATGGGAGGGTAACTATTTTATCCACTCATAAACGGTATTTATTTATTTACTTGGTACGAATGTATATGTAGTATGAGAGTATATTGGTTTTCAAGCAATAATAAAGGCATTATAAGCATTGTTTCACTCACTAACTAATCACCATACCTGACCTTTTTTTGCCACATTACCTGATCATTATTTCTGGCTGTTTCTTCTTCTAATGCTATGTAAACATTGTCCTCCACATTGTCATCAATTGGGGAATCACTCTGGCCCTGAATATCTTTACTAGCCAGATCACTGGTAACAGGTCCTTTGCCAAGACAATGGCGTGAGGGGGGGAGGGGGGAGGTCATGCGGTGTAAGGCATTGTCCCTGCTTGGCATCTTGTAGAGGAATAGAGGAAGGTGTCCCGTGTATACATACGAAAAATCACGCGCGAAAATTGAAAATTGTGCAAATTAGGGACCTTGCAATTGCACGACGTACTGGTACGTCGCCGGGACTGGCAAATGCAAATTGTTGCAATGTACCCATATGTCGACGGGATGGGGCAGGTTAAATGTTTATTAATTAAAGCTACCTTGTGGAAACAGACAAATTAAATTACAAGGAAAACCAGGAAAAGAAAAAAAATGGCTAACACAAATGACATTAGCAAGAATAAACAACATCTTCCACACAAGCATGAAGACAAAGATTTCCACACAGTGCTGTCACATATATTGTCCACGATAGGTACAAATGAACAGCAAGTGAGTGTATATAGTTAACATTGTATATAGTGTATATACATATATTTTTTATATAAAATAACAAAATATGGGGCTATATAATATCATTTTCAATAATATCTGTGCAATATAAACGAAGCCTTAAAAAGGGTCCCAAGGGAATTAGCCAGCAATTATGCAACCTCGGACAACACCGAAAAAGCGTAGACAAACGAAGAAAAACAAACTATAGAAAATCAATCCATACAAAAAAATAAAAAATAAAAATACAGCAATATCGCATAACAAACAAATTAGGTGTACGTGTTACTACAAATGTCAAAATACCAAATACACCCCTTCCCTTCTAAGAATAATAACACTTTGGTCATCATCAACATCAACACAGACACCGAACTCATCGTGGTCTCCAAGAGATGGCACCCTGTCACTTTCGCAGGTGAATCAACGATTGAATGAATGTGCCGTACATCCTTACATGCTGTTCACCTTTGTCTTGCGTACATTTTCACGTTTCAGTCTACTGAAACAGTCCCTTGTTAAATGGCTATCATAAGGAATCACGACATTCATAATCACTGCAACTTCACTTTTGCTCCAGATATGCTTGTACACCATCAACGCATCGGACACTCACAGTTTTTTTATTTCACTCATAACACATCAGTTTACATAGTCTGTCCAGATATACCACCATCTCATACTTCTTCAGCATCAGGATTATACATATTACCAGACTATTGTGCGGTATTTACACCATCCATGTCCACTTTATCCACCATCAATCACTACGCCATCCTCAATCATACACACAAACATTTTCACCCACTGCCTGATATGGACTTTAACATGAGCACAGATATTAAGTTGACTTCACCTATGTTTGAAACTATGCAACTGATCACTGAAACAATGAAGCCCTGGGAAGACTTGAGTTTGAGTATGTTCAACCCATATTATGTGTATAGCCCAGCACCTACTGTCTTTATAATCTTCTGTATTGTAATTGCAGTAGTGCTGTTCGCAATGCACACAATGCATGCAAGAATTGCAAACTTGGAGTCAGTATTTACTGGGGGGTAAAGTGCGAATTCAAGTAAACCCCCCTGAATGAAGTGTACATATTTTGTATATAGTATTAATTTTACCAAAAAAAAAAAAAAAAAGAATGACACACGATATAGAAGTATACCAGTATCATTATCTCTATATGAAATAATAATAGCTCTTACCATAATCTTAACTTTGAACTATTTTTTTTTTTTTTTTTGCATATATACGTATGACTGTTATACATACACACCTTACAACATGTCATACAATAACCAATTTAACCATATTGCATTTGTTCAATTATATACTTGTTTAAAATGTAATATTACCGGATCATTGCAATATTAATATGAATATTATATCTATACAGTGTTATAATCAGTGTTATGTATTAATAGATTAGCATATGTCAGTAATGATTGCTGTCAGAGTACCGCCAGCTGGCGTGACCGAGCAATGTCAGGACTCTATATTATAATAATACAACTCATAGATAGACAGATAGAAGCACCAAGTCAGGGTGTGAGATAGGAGATGTGTCAGCAAGAATCAACTAACAGGAAACGAGCTTGCAAATCTTAAGTGAAGGAATGCTAGAAGTGCACCGGAAGCAGTACATACACACAGACATACAGAGTTCTAGAAGCTTCCACGACAGTATAGCCCACGTGACACGACCCCTGCTAAATGAGAATGTAGGAATCAGGGAGCAAAAAGGGGCTAGCCATAGAACCGACAGGTAGTGGAGAGAAGGAGGCTAGCAACAGGGGTGAGAGGGTGGCAGAGAACGATAGAGCAAGACAGGGAGGTAGCTAGCGGGACTCTACTTTATACTTCACTCGTGTGTGAGAGACTTTAGTTAATCTTTTCAAGACAAATAAAATTATACATAGTCCCATACTCATCTTTACCTCTCCTGTCATTGCATGACAAAGGGAACGAAGATTATTTATTTACAATCCTACTCACGTATAACAACCGCTCATCCATGAGTATAATATATGCATAACTGATCTACAAAACACACAACAAGAAGCTACGAAATTTTCATAAGACACTTCCAGACATACCTACTGGGCACTCAAGTTACTATCATCACTGATCACCAGTCCCTCCAATGGCTGCAGCAGTCTGACACCCACAATGCCCAGCTCATCTGATGGCACGAAACCCTGGAGTTCAACTATGAAAGCTCGTACCGCCCCGGCAAACTCCACACCAATGCAGATGCTCTCTCCCGGCTCCACATCAATGCCTCCCAGCCAGAACCCGATCTCCTCCAGCAGTGGCATTGTCAGGAACGACCCTGCTGGATCCCCCAGCACCTCTTCAAGAAGCTGTATCGACAGGGCGACCACCTGTTCACTCCGTCCGGGCATATCATCCTAGCCCCTGACACCGCCCTCAATGCCCTTCGACACCTGCATACTCACAATGGCATTCACCTGGGCACGAAAAAACTCCTGCAGGTCTTTAACAACACCTACTGGGCGCCCAATCCTTCGACCCTAGCAAAGGAGATTATTCAATCTTGCCGAGCGTGTGCCGTCGGTAAGGACATCACCCGTACTGCTGGCTCATCAGGACATATTACCACCCACAAACCTTGGCATTTGTTGGTGATCGACATAGTGGGACCTCTACCCCCGAAATCAGGCTATCAGTACGTGATCACGTTCATTGATATGCACTCCAAATTCGTCGTAGCCTGCCCAGCAAAAGAACACCACGCTGTCGCAGTAGCTGACGCCCCGATTTGGCATGTATTTCCATACTTCGATATCCCACAGGCAATCCACTGCGATAATGCACCAGAGTTCACCGGCAAAATCTGGGAGGAGCTGGCCCACATATCTGGCTATAACATCTCGCACTCGTCCCCTTACTTGCCCCAAGGAAATGCCATCTGCGAACGAAGCCATTGTACGTTGATGAATCAACTCTGCACCCGGATAGAAGCCACCAAAGACGACGACTGGCCTGTCCATGTAAAAATCATGCAATGGGGCATCAACTCCTGCCCCTGAGAGGACGGAATTTCGCCGTACGAGCGAGTGTTTGGGGAAACACCTTTTCTCGTGCCCCTTCGGCTGTCATAAAAAGACTTTGTGGTTCCTTTGTGGTTGAGTTATATATATATTAGACTTGTGGATGAGCGGTTTTTATATCTTGGAGTAGCTTGTAGTAGATAATCTTCTTTCCCATTTGTCATGTAGTGACAGGAGAGGTAAAGAATAGTATGGGACTATTTTTATTTGTCTTGGAAATATTAACAAGTCTCTCACACAGCGGAGTATAGAGTCCAGTCCTGTTAGCTATCTCTCTGTCTCTCTCTCAAGTTGCCAAGCCCTTCTCCCTGCGACCTGCCTCTTGTATGGCTTGTCTCCTTCTGAGCTCTCTTTCCTAAATTCTGGTGAAACAGGAGACGTATCACGTGTGTTCCTTGTGGATGGAAAGTTTAAGAAGCCTGTTTGTGAGTATGTGTGTATGTGTGTGTATGGTCACTAGGGCTTTGTTCACGGTTGGACTGCTGACAAGTAACTGCATCATCTCCTTACTGGCCACTGTCGTCAGCTTTCCTCAGTGTAATTTGCAAGCTCATTTCCTTTTCCCAGGCTCGCATAGGGCTGTCTATCTATCTATTTATCTATCTATCTATTATGATTTGTAATTATAATATGAAGTCCTGATATCTGCTCGGCCGCGCGAAAATGGCGTACCATCGACAGTTAATAGTCCTAACATATTAATACATATTATATACACATTATAATGAACTTATAAGCTAATTAAGTGAAATACATAATATTGTAAAAGTAACATAATTGTATGAATATTGTATACATATAATATTCATAGTAAATATTGATTATTCAGTAATATTACATTTTAAACAAGTTGTATACATATTTGAATAAATGCATTAAAGTAAATTATTTAACTGTAATACAGTATGTACTTGGGTTATTGTCGTGAAATGCATACATGCAAGAATAAAAAAATAGTTTAAAATTAAGATTATGGTAAGAGTTATTAATATTTCATTTAAAGATAATGGTACTGGTCTGCCATATATGGGTCATTTTTCTTTGTATTTTTTTTTTAAATATAATTAATACTATATACGAAATATATACACTTCATTCAGGGTGGTTAACTGTGATGTTAACTCTCCCCCCACTAAATAATGACTCCAAATTAGCAATTCTTGCATGCATTCTGTGCATTGCGAACAGCAGTACTGCAACTACAATGCAGACGATTATAAAGACAGTAGGTGCTGGGCTATACACATAATATGGGTTGAACATACTCAAACTCAAATCTTCCCAGGGCTTCATTGTTTCATTGATCAGCTGCATAGTTTCAAACTTAGGTGAAGTCAGCTCAATACTTGTGCTCATGTTTAAGTTCATATCAGGCAGTGGGTGGAAATGTTTGTGTGTACGATTGAGAATGGCGTAGTGATTGATGGTGGATAAAGTAGACATGGCTGGTGTAAATACCGCACAGTAGTCTAGTGCTATGTATAATCCTGATGCTGATGTATGAGATGGTGGTATAACTGGACAGACTATGTAAACTGATGTGTTATGAGTGAAATAAAAAAACTGTGACTTGTCCAATGCGTTGATGGTGTACAAGTTTATCTGGAGCAAAAGTGAAGTTGCAATGATGATGAATATTGTCATTTCTGATGATAGCCATTTCACAAGGAACTGTATCAGTAGGCTGAAACGTGAAAATGTACGCAGGACAAAGGTGAACAGCATGTAAGGATGTGCGGCACTTTCGTTCAATCGTTGACTCACTTGCGAAAGTGACAGTGTCCTGTCTCTTGGAGACCATGATGAGTTCGGTGTCTGTGTTGATGTTGATGACAACCAAAGTGTTGTTATTTTTATAGGGGAAGGCGTGTATTTGTTATACTGTGAACAGGTCTTCAGTGATGAATGGTACATGAACTACCACTGATGTTGGTGTTAGTGTTGCTTCTAAATACGGGTAATATTGCATAAATTCCCTACTGCGGAACAACGGCTTCAATTTATGTTTATGTATGCCTTGACTAACTATCTGACGTAGCTCATGAACTGGGAGTAAGTCAATTGTGATCTTGCCATCACCAGCATTCGAAATTCCTTGCATAAGTGCCCTGAAACGATCTCTAGTGTTCTCTAATTGTAGTAAAATCGTGTCAATATGTTCTGTGATGATGGAGAAGTGCTGGAAAAGGGTAACGTTGCCCTCCAGTTCATTCATTTTATCTACACTCTCGAGAGCTATGTTTTCTGCTTGTTTCAGATTTTTCACAATTGTCTTCATTGCTGAGTTCTGTCCTGTGATGAATTTATCTTGGTATGTTAGTACCTGAGCTATCTTATTAAATTTGTTGTTTATTTCTTTAAGGTCATCCTCTGTAGCCAATCCAAAGATGTTCCCAAGAACTGCGCCGCCCAGGTCGAACAAACTGCGCTTTTGGCGAGTACGGGTGATGTTGTTCCTGTCGCTCAGTACCTCCGTTCCATAAGATGGGAGATCTTGGATCATGACGAGCATAGTTGACTTCGCCTGTTCTAGTTTCCATTTCGCTAACTTTACCATTTCATTCACTTCCGTGGTGTTATGTGCTTGTAAAACATAATTTCCTATCATGAAGTCCAGAGTTCGCATCGGCGTCGCAAGCCTGTCTAGACAAGTAGGTAAGTCATACAAGTAATCTAGACTTATTTCAGTACTCATGACGTCCTTAACGATTGTAGTCGAGGCCGTTGGAGCTATGAGGCATCCTTGTCGTACTATATGTTTGTGGTCTAAGTGCGCATATCCTCTTGCTATGTAGAGGAGAATCCATAGCATAAGTCCCTTCATCGTAACCTACCGAAAAAAAAAAAAATCTATTAATTTCCTATAATGCTGTGGTCGATGATAGTGATGATGTGCGTTACGGTTGATTGTTATTTCATTTATAGAAGGAGTTTAAATCGATATTTAATTCTCGTAAATGATGTACTGTAGATTTGACTGGAACAGTTGCACCTATGTTCGATTGTTTGGTATATGACCTTAATTTCTTTTTGTAATCGTTGTTGTGTTCTTGCTTGGTTTCTTGAGGTACGTTCACCTGTTCGGTTGTATCCGAGGCTGAATAATTATGTGATAATTCCCTTGAAACTCGTTTTAAATGATCAATATGAACTTGTTTCTCCTCGCCACTTGAAAGTGACTTAATTAAAACTTTGTTTGCTTTTATGTTAATTACTCTGTATGGGCCCTCAAATTTTGGGGATAATTTATTGTCTCTCGTATGAATGACACCGTAAACAATGTCTCCTAAGCTGATAGGTGAATCTTTTGCCTTCTTGTTAAATGCCTCCGTCATTTCTTCCTTGGACATCGTTAATTGTTTTTTGACTCTTTTGTGAATGTCCTGGAATTCACGTAAACGGAGTTTAGAGTAATCATCGTAATTGTATATAGGCAGACTGTCACCTTCTAGGAGCTCATATGGTAATTTTTTATCTGTGCCATATATAATGAAATGTGGTGTGTCACCGATGGATTTATTTATAGACCCATTAATTGAGGCCTCTACTCTGGGAATCCAATCATCCCAGCTTGCATAATTTTCACTGAGAATGTGTCGTAGCACATCTAATACCTTTTATTTTGTCTCTCTACCAACCCATTCGATGCTGGGTGATAGGCCAAAACGTTAACCTTTTTGATGTTGTATTGTTTACATATTTCTTGTAAGATCTCAGAATTAAATTCTCCTCCATTATCACTTATTAATACCTTTGGGGTAGTAAAGCGACATATTACATTATCTGTTATTGCCTTTGCTACTGTCTCTGCTGTTTTACCTTTAATTGGAGCTAAAATGACATAACGGGAAAAATGATCCGTTGCAACGAATAAGTATAGGTTATTATTGTATGATAATGGCATCTTGAGTAAATCAACAGCGACAACGTCCCATGGTTGATGTGGTACAGGGTAATTACCCATCGGTGCAGGTGTGATTGGGTATCCTTTGTGTTTCGCACATGATTCGCATCTGTCTATATGATTGTTTATATCTTTTCGTAATGAAGGCCAGTAATATAATAGCTGGGCTTGGTTGAATGTCTTATCCTTTCCAGGATGTCCTGCATGTGGGCTGTCGTGTATCAATCGTAATACTTGGGGTATCATGTCATTAGGTACTACCAACTGGTTAGTATTTCTTTGGCGTTTTGGTTGTTTAGAGTTAATTTTGTATAATGTATTATTGACCATTGTGAATTGTTCAAGTGGGACATGCAGTTTGGGTAATTGTATGTCATCTCCACTTTCTAACTTGTATATTACTTTAGACCTTATTGGGTCAAGTCTTTGTGCCTTTGCGATATCCTCGTGGTTTGGGATATTTCCTTTGAGATCTAACGCCGCGACCTGAATTGTGTTCGGGTTCCTAGATAATGCGTCAGCTACTCTATTCATTTTACATTGTATATAATGAATTTGTACATTGTAGTTTTCAACTGTACATTTCCATCTTGCTCTCCTCCCAGAAAGGAGTTTTTCTTTAAACATACCCACCAGTGGTTTATGGTCGGTGAATAAGTGGATTTCGTAACCATATACCAAATCTCGAAACTTTTGTAATGCAAAAACCACTGCAAGTGCCACTAAGTCTGTAGTGCAATAATTTTTCTCTGCACCTCTTGTTTGTCTGCTGGCAAATGCAATTGGTTGATTCTATCCTCTTTTATCTTCCTGCATCAGTACAGCCCCTAATCCTTTAACTGATGCGTCTGTACAAATAAGAAATGATTTTGTATAATCCGGATATGCTAAACAAGGTGCATTTGTTAGTTTAATTTTTAGATTGTTAAATGCCCTTTTTTGTTCTTCTTCCCATTGAAATACAGCATCTTTTTTGAGTAGTTGGAATAGAGGAAAGGCTATATGAGAGAACTGTGGTACGAATGACCTATAGTACCCAGCCAGACCTAAAAATTGTCTAACTTCGTCAGTCGTAGTGGGTTCAGGAAAATCTCTCACTGCCTGTATTTTATCATCAGTGGTGTGAATACCATCAGAACTTAATTTGTGGCCTAAGAAATTTATTTCCTTAAAGCAAAATTTGCATTTAGAAAGTTTAATTTTTAATCCAGCATCACTAAGCTTTTGTAAGAGTAAGTCTAATATCCTGAGATGATCCTTAATATTCTTCGTTGCGATTATAATATCGTCAAGATAAACAAATATTCCTTGTCCTAAAATCCGGACAATACGTAATTCATAAGACGCTGGAATGTTCCTGGGGCTGTCCTCAGTCCCATTGGCATTCTTGTATATTGATAATGGCCTCTGTTTGTTGAAAAGGCAGTGTATTTACGTGACTCCTTAGATACCGGAATCTGATAGTAGCCGTTTAGGAGATCGATGGTCGAGAATATATTATTCTCAGGACCAATATTCTGTAGAACATCGCTTAGCAATGGCATGGGAAATCTGTCTGGTATTGTGTGATTATTCAGTTTATGGTAATCTACTACCGCACACATTTCTCCATTTCGTTTGGGCACGAAGAATAGGGGGGCATTCCACGGGGAGACTGAAGGCTCAATGATTCCAAGTTTTAACATTTCATCGACATACTGATTTGCAAGTGTACGTTGGGAGTGTGGTATGCGGTAAGCTGGTATGAAAATTGGTGGTGTTTCTGGGTGCACATTAATCAAGTGATTAATCAGGTTAGTACACCCTAATTGTTCTCCGGGCAATGCTACGGTGTCCCTGTGTGTTTCCAGCAGGGTTAACAAATCATTTTCTTCATCAAATTCACCTGAGTGAATTAAATTCTCTTTTATTCTTTCTCTATCCGTAGATTTTATCTCACTTGTTACTCCAGCTATAACTATTTCCTTCACAGGGGCGGGACATTTTTCAATATTAACTATGCAGGTTCCCTTTTTCAACTGAACTTCCCCATTCATGTGATTAATTATGAATATTTGAGTTTGCCCTTCGTCGTTCGTATGACATAATGCGTTTTCTACTGACAATCCCTTTACTTTACATAATTCTTTTAAGACAAGAACAGTACTATTCCGTAATTTGCTCTTTATGGTAACCTTCATGTATGAATTAGGTGGTATAACTAAATCATTAGTGAGATGGGCTGGAAAAATTGATAAATCAGTGCTGTTATCTGGGTCACTAATTCTGGAGGATGGGGATGGTGGTGGGATTGGATCTATACACTCATCTGTTTGTGTATGTTTGTTTAAGCCTTTAATATTACCAATTCTTTTTGGCTCTCTTCTACCAATCGGTGAGGGCTATGAAGTTATTTCCTCTATGAATTCATTATCAAAGTCTATTCCATTCATTTGTGGGAGTATAGTTATGTTCTCAGCTCTCATGGATCTTAAGCCCAGTAACATATGAGCTTTAATTGCTAAGTTTTCAACGATATAGAAAAATGCAGAGAATGGTCTTGTAGTTTCTGTGAAACTGAGATTTAATCTTATCATACCCTTCACTGTAATCTCTTGTCCATATACTGTGTATAAATCTAAATCAGCTTCATCCAGAAAAGTTACTTTCTTTATATTTTTAAGAATTCTATTTAGTTCTTCATGTGTTATTAAGTTCACTGGAGAGCCTGTATCTAAAAATAAGGAAACGTTTTGATCCTCACATACAGCTGGTATCAAGATACACTCATTTCCCAACATGCCTCCTATGTGAAGTTTAGCCTTGTTCTTCTTTACGTTTGTTCGTTTTTTGTCATGACTTGGTCTTCCCCCGATTTGAACATAGACACAATTTTTTCTACTGTTTTGCAATCACTAGTCCAGTGCCCTTGGTATCTATGATGCCTACAGTAAGGACCAAATCCTTGTGTCTTTTGTTTATCCTCTTTTGCCTTGATAAAGCATTCATACCTTGTGTGTCCTGGTTTTGCACAATAATGACATACTCGTAGAATGGACCTATCCCTTGACTGTGACCTACGAGGTGATTTCCCATAAGAAGTGTTGTTTATGGCGCGAGACCTGATCGGGCTGTGCGAAAACTTATGAAACTGCCTGTAGGAAGGCGTCTGGGAACGAGGCCTAGGCGTTTTTGTTTGTTTGGCCTGCCTGATTTCTGGTCGCGATCGATTTTGTTCTCTGTTTGGGGTCGGTGTAGATGTTTTCACAGCTGATACTGTCTCAGGTACCCTGATTCTACCAGAATGTGCATGTGTGTCGACCACACCTGCTTTACTGCACTGCATCTCTACCTCGTTCATTAAGTCTAGCAAGCACATTCCTGGGGTGTACGCGATCGTCTTGGCGATCTTAAGGGTCCTATCAGGTAATTTACACAAGGCAGCTACTGTCCACGACAAGGTCTGGGGACATCTTTCCATCATCTGTTATCCAATTAGAATTCTCCAGTGTAGCTAATAAAGTTCTCTTGATTGTGGAGACATCAGCAGTTATTTCACTGAGCACATGGTTTGTAGTGTGCTCCCTCACAAGATCTACAATTTTATGTAATTCTGGAATTATACCTGGCAAGAAGTTCATACCTCCAGAAAATTTCTTCAGAAATTCAGTTTTAAATTCATCATATGTCCTAGCACGATGGAGCTTATCTGATACGGCAACACTTAAAGCCCCCCACCTCTACTTCCACATCTGACCCAATACACCATCTCAAACAACGGTTAACCCACCTTCAAAACAACCTAGACCACTGCCCCGACACTGCCTCCAACCCCTACAGGCCAGGTGACACTGTTATGATAGAGCAGCTCCCCACCCCCCACAAACTCACGCTGCACTTCATGGGGCCCCATACCATCATTCATGTCCCTAATCCCTACCAGGTGACAGTCAAATATCACAGCACTTCCTGCACCCTCAGAAACGTCATGTACACCCTTTTCAAGCTCCCGCCTCCCCTGCCCCGGCCCCATGCCCCGCCCCACCCACTACCCCCTCACTGCTTCCCTCTACCTCCTATGACTGCTACATCTCCCCCTCATCATCTCTCTCTCTCTTCCCTTCCCCTGCCTCCTCCACCTCACCCCCCAGCATGCCACCTCACCCCCCAGCACGCCACCTCACACCTCATCTGATAGTTCACCGACACCGCCAATTCCTCGCCTCTCCCCCACCTTCTCACCACCAACTGCCCCGTCCCCCATGCTTAGCACCACATGCCCTACCCACGCCCCCTCAACCCATCACACCCCCGGCCCAGCCATTGCCCACCCCTGGCCCCAGATCTCCCTGCCTGCTGCCCACACATGCCCCCTCGACCCTGCCTACCCTGTCCCACATCCCTGACTCCGCGTGCGCCACCCACACACCCACTACACCACCACCCACTAAGCCTACACCCCATTCCATGCCCTGTGCTGCCCACACTCCTACCACCCCACAGCCACCCTCGCACACCCAGCACCTCACACACATGCCGACACTGCACACCCACATCGCCGCCCACACCCACCCTTAAAACAACCATCACATGCTCTGGCCGCCTCTCCTGCCCACCCACCCAATACACCCACACTCCCACCATACCCACCTCACCGCATAATCACTCTCCAGCCCCTGCCCTAAATCATCTCACATTCATGCTACACCAGGCCCAAATCCCAGCCACCTACACTCCCCAGAGACGCCGCACTGCATTACCCTGGCATAAAACCGCACACTTGCTGTCCATCTCCAGCATTCAGCACAGCCCTGTGCAGAAGACAACACCTACCACCATGAGGATTTCCCGAGCCGTATGGGCGCCGCCCTTCAGACAAAAACATCGAGTCCGCGGACCCCACCACCTCCTACGACTCCTCTGTTCCTCCACCGATCCATCCACCCTCTTCATCACCTGTGATGTGCAGCTAGATAAGAATCCTGCCACCACAGCCTGGCACGCACTCCTCCAACACTTACAGCCAATTTACCACACCTACGACACCAAAGCTTACCACCTCCAGTCACAGGGATGTGACTTTTTCCCAGAAGACGGTGGTAAAATGCAGTATAGTATCACCGAGGGCAACCCAACACCCCCAGAAGGAGCCCACAGAGGAGCATATACAGTGCACCTGGACTCCGGGCGACAGGGACATAAGTCCGCCCGGGCCGCATCCCCCTATGACCCAGAGCTCGCCCGCCGCCACCACCATAGCAGGAATATGAGACTACCTTCCGGGTGAGCCAACCACCACCAACTACGGGGTGGAGCTGTTACTCCAGCTCCAGTCAGCACCCCTGAGACGGCCGGTAGCTACTCAACCCTCCTACAGCAGATGGCCTGCAGCTGCTCTGGAGGTAACAAGGAGACGGCCGGTAGCCACTCCTGCCTTCGTCAGGAGATGGCCAGAAGCCGCTCTGAAGGTGCCCTGAATGAGACGGCCAGTAGCCGCTCAACCCTCCTACAGGAGGCAGCCTGCAGCCGCTCCGGAGGTAACAAGGAAATGGCCGGTAGCCACTCCTGCCTTCATCAGGAGACAGCCGGTAGCCACTCCGAAGGTGTCCCTGAGTTGGCCTGTAGCCGCTCCCTTCCCCAGGCCATGGCCAGTAGCCGGGCCTTAGCGACAACCGGTAGCCACGCCCCTAGAAGGCCACAGCCAGTAGCCGGGCCCTACGGTAGGAGACGGCTGATAGCCGCTCCTCCATCAGGTTCTGACTCCTGCCCACCAACCTATGACCCAGAGGGAGCGCCCAGCCTGGAAGAGTACTGGAGAGGCCCTGTGACTACCACCAGGCTCTTCTCCCTACAACCAGTTCCTGAGAGGATTTGCCTGATAGACCCCGATGTAGGCTGATGCTGCAGCCCCCTCTTGACGGTGTTCCTGACCACCAGGGACTGCAGCCCTTGGGACCTCCAGACCGCCCCCGGGACCCCCAGGCAGGACCACCCTACACCCCGACCCCGGAGATCTTCGTCCTCCCTCAGGCACCTGAGCGAGAAGTTCAGGCAGCTATTCGGCCCCAGCCCTGAGAGCCAGACTCCTGCCCCAAGCCCTGAAAGCGTGGGACCCTTCACCACCAGCAGCCCCAGACGAGAGAGGACGCCCCTACATGTGATCACGTGGCCCCTGAATACAGATGCCCTTGGCGGAACTCAGCCCCATCAGTAGTGAGGTTGAGTCACCTCCGCCGCCCTCGTACATGACCGCCACTACGCCCAGACCCGAAAGTGAGTGATAGTGAAAGCACAGTGTCCATGACATAGTGAAGTAAGGGCAGAACAGTGAGTTAACAGAATAGGGGAAGTCAGTGAGAAAAGCATCAGTAATAATATAAAAGAGTGGTGGAATAAGCAAGGTAACAATGAAACAGTGAACATGGCAAGGCAGTGAAATACGGATCTATCTCAGTGAACACGCTGCCAGATGGTGACACCGCCTCACACTAAGATCATACTGAGGCCCCAGTGCAAAAGTAATAATTAACGACCTGACCAACAAACCCGTTAGCCTACCCACAGTGAAATAGTGCCACCACCTCCACCAGTACACAGAACCTAGACTTTCCTACAATAATAGTGCATAACCTCTCTGCCCTAAGTGCTATTCACCTTACCCGATCTTGTCCTGAGTAGTATCCTGCGCGATACTAACACCCCATATCTAGGCCTTAGAATTGTAATTGTCTAGGATGCCTGTATTTGTGACATCTGCCCATTCCACTGTAGAATTTAGCAATACGCATTTAAGGTTGTTGCCTTGAGTTTTTGTGTCCTGCCTCTCTCTTATTTGTCTAAGCTCTGGTCTAGAAGGAGAACTCAGCTGCACACTAAGCGTTAGAGGGACGGGAAGCCGACCCTAAAACACCTAGCATTACAATATATATATATATATATATATATATATATATATATATATATATATATATATATATATATACGCGCACACACACACACAAATGCCCCATCATTGTCCCAGCGCCAGGGCATTACAATGAAAGGAAGTCCGGGTGAAGGGTGAGAATGTCTTCGAGTCCATGGATCTGTAGTTAAGTGGATACACAGCGTGGAAACAATAATCCGGAGGGTTTGAAGTGGGCAATAACTGGGCAGTTAATAATGAAATCAAGGTAAGTCAGTGAATGTCCACGTTCCGTTTTCTATCACAATCCTAGTTTGAGAAAATGTACTGAAAGGGATAACGAAGATATTTAACGAGACCTGGTTTGCGTGAGAGTACTATATACGTTTTTTTTTTTCTAACTTGGCCCAGGCTTTCGCCCTTTTGCAGCTTGTTTCTCGCAGCTCAGTGGCAGAGAGAAATAATGCTTTGACTATACATCCTTTCGATGGCACTTCTTAGTGACTAGCACTATATATAATACTCTAACTTGGCCCAGTTTTTTCGTCCTTATGCAGTTTATTTCACGAAGCTCATTGGCAGAGAAAGACAATGTTATGGCTATACATCCTTTTCACAGCACTTCTCCGTGACAAGCAACATATTCTAGTGTTAATATATTGTTACAACTCAGCTTTCAAGGAGAGATGGTAAATTTAGGCCTCTTTTGCTACTTTTATGCTAGTTGTTTTGTTTTTAGGTCGGCTTCCCCTCCTAGAAACGCCAAACTAGAAATGGGTTCTTTTCTAGACCGGAGCTAGATCACACACATGAGAGGAGTAGGGCATAAAAACTCTGGGCAACGACTTACACGTATATTCTCAAATTCTCAATTACAGGAACGGACAGACAATCTCACAATATATATTTCAAATCAATACACAGGCTGATAAAAGAGTTATTTGTATCACGCAGGATACAGGAGTTATTTGTATCACGCAGGATACAGGGCTGACACTGTACTATTTCTGGGCAGTGTGTGTGGCGAGAGTTCACAGTTTCTAGATTTGTACCTTATTATGTTGGGGAAGGTTGGATATGGATATTATACAGCTCCTGATTTCCTATACTGACATGTATGGTTATTCTGGTAGACGGTACACTGTTTACAGTTTATACACTGGTCTTTCACTTTACACAAGGTGTGGGAGTTTCTTTGGTACACTTCACACTAAGAATGGGTGTTCACTTGGCACATAGTCTGGTAACTGGGGGGGAGGGCTTAAGTATTGATACCCACTTTGCACTGAATATGGTTACGGGGGACGTTTCACTTTTTTTTTTTATGTGTCCGACTCCGGGTATAGGCTTCACAACCTGCTCCCAAGGCCCAGTAGTCCTCCTACATACCATACACCTCTACATTCCACCACTTTGGTGCTAACACCCACCATCCATATTGACTACATGCCAGGGCTGTCTCATACAGGACTGGTGTATTGGTATTAGCGGGGGTATAATTACGACATGTCAGTGGGTCTTCTGGTAGATCAGTAAAGTCTGCTATGATGAAATTCAAATCCTTAAACTGTTCCCTGCCCCAGTGGGAATTTGAACCAGGGTCCTTTGGGACTCCAGACCATCTCTCTACTGACTGAGCCACCGCCTCCCCCCAAACTTTGATTTCACTTCGCTGCACAATCACTTGTCAGTGGGCCGGTGGGAGGAGGGGGGGGTTGGGGGACTCACAGGTGTCGGCCTGGCATGGCTTGAGTCCCTCCAGGTGCTCTCTCGTCTTGTGGCCACATTTTTTTTTTTATGTGAGGAAGAAGGAACCAAAGGCAACAAGCCTGCAAAACTGTTCCTTCCAAGAGAAAAACAAAATACAAGAGAGAGCCAAATTCAAGATCCGATCATTTCTAGATGCCTGGACACACTGCGTTTGAAAGACTGGAGATCATAGGAAACAGGAAATACAGACAGAGGGAGACAGTTCCAGAGATGACCTGTTGCATAAATGAAGGACTGGGAGTAGCGGTTAACTCTTGCATTAGAGAGTTGGACAGAAAAGGGATGAGAGTTTGCTGCTAGACGAGTGCTATGCACTCGTCGTAGTGGTGGAGGAATGCATGCAGACAGTTCAGAGGAGCAGTGACCATTGAAGTAGCGATAGAAAAGAGATAAAGATGCAACAGTGCGGCGAAGAGACAGAGGTTGAAGGGAGTCAGTAAGAGGAGGAGAGTTAATGAGACGAAAAGGGTACCACTCGTAAGGCGTCATCTCACTCTGAGGGCTGCAGTTGGGCGTGTGTCGGGCCCCTCATGCTCAGGGCTGGGGAGGCCTCGCCCCAGGATGGTGGGGGCACCATCAGGGTCCCATGGATTGCAGTCCCCCTTCTGGTGCATCGCCATCAGGGCGGGGCTGCGGCGTCACCTCGGGCAGGGGTCCATCAGGGGCGGGTCTTCCTTGGGTGCCAGTTGTTGGGAGAACATCCCCCGAGGATAACACAGGGCCTCTCCACAGGTTCTGCAGGGGAGATAGGCAGCACAGGTTGAGTGGCTGGAGGCCATCTCTTGGATGGAGCGGCTAGAGGCCTTCCCCTTGTGTGAGCGGCTAGAGGCCGTCTCTTTGTGTGAGCAGCTAGAGGCCGTCCCTTTGTGTGAGTGGCTAGAGGCCGTCTCCTTGTGTGAGTGGCTAGAGGCCGTCTCTGGGGCACTGCCTGGAGTGTTGGATGCAGCTCCACCCCGATCCTGACGCAGGCCAGGTTGGTGAGAGGGTAATGTGCCCTGGCTGAGGTGTTCATGCTGGGTGCATTCCAGGGAGTAGGGGTGTGCGGCTACCTGGGGCTTGCACCCATATCGCACAGACATCCCGCTCGCTCCGTTTAACCCTCCGTTGTCGCCTCCAGGGGGTGTTGTGTTGCTGCTGGGTGTCATTATTTTACCTACCAACAGCCTCTCTTCCCTACCAACAGCCTTTCTCTACCAAGAGCCATTCTTTCCTACCAAGAGCCATTCTTTCCTACCAAGAGCCATTCTCTCCTGCAAAGAGCCATTCTCTCCTCTACCAACAGCTTTTCTTTCCTACCAACAGCTTTTCTTTCTATACCAACAACCAATCTTTTCCTACCAACAGCCATTCTTTCTCTACCAACAGCCATCCTCTCTCTGCCAACAGCCGTTCTTTCCTACCAACAGCCTTTCATACCAGCAACCTTTCTTTCTTACCAACAGCCATCTTTCCTATCAACAGCCTTTCCTACCAACAGCCTATCCTACCAAAGCCTATCCTACCAACAGCCTTTCTTTCCCTGCCAACAGTCTTTCTTTCTGTACCAACAGCCAAATTTTCTCTACCAATAGCCGTTCTTCCTCTACCAACAGCCTTTCTTTCCTACCAACAGCCTTTCTTTCTTACCAACAGCCATTCTTTCTCTACCAACAGCCTTTCCTACCAACAGGACTCGTAGACAGCTCCATTCTCTGTAATTTCTACTCTTCCTCTTCCTTCCAACAGCCATTCTTTCCTACCAACAACCATTCTTTCTCTACCAACAGCCATTCTTTCTCTACCAACAGCCATTCTGTCTCTACCAACAGCCTTTCCTACCAATAGGACTCGCAGACAGCTTCTTCCTCTGCAATTTCCATCTTTCTCCTCCTACCAACAGCCTTTCTTTTACTCCCAACAGCCATTTTTTCCTACCAACAGGAATCGTAGATAGTTCAGGCCTCCGCATCTTCCACACGGAGCAGCTTCGTCCATTTGATGCGGGGATAGTTACGGTTGGCAGTCGTGTGATGGTCAATCACATCATCCCTCCTCATCAGTACTGGCATATTGTTGGTCACTGCACGGCGGATTGCACTGATAAGGTGGGTTTTATCTACCTGTCTACCAGTTAATCTACCTGTCCATCTGTTAATCTACCTGTGTATCTGGTAATCTACATGTCTACCTGTTAATGTACCACATAATCTACCTATCTACCTGCTAACCAACCTGTCTACCTGTTAACCAACCTGTCTACCTGTTAACCAACCTGTCTACCTGTTAATATACCTATCTGCCTGTTAACCAACTTGTCTACTTGTTAATCTACCCATCTACCTGTTAATCTATCTATCTACCTGTTAATCTACCTATCATCCAATCTACCTGTCTACCTGTTAATCAACCTGTCTACCTGTTAATCAACCTGTCTACCCATTAATCAACCTGTCTACCTGTTAATCAACCTGTCTACCCATTAATCAACCTGTCTACCTGTTAATCTACCTGTTAATCAACCTGTCTACCTG
This sequence comes from Coenobita brevimanus, assembly GCF_032717465.1. Classification (NCBI taxonomy): domain Eukaryota; kingdom Metazoa; phylum Arthropoda; class Malacostraca; order Decapoda; family Coenobitidae; genus Coenobita; species Coenobita brevimanus. Next base: position 8,100,091 of record NC_136985.1, on the reverse strand, counting down.
TTAATCTACCTGTCCACCTGTTAATCTACCTATCATCCTGTTAATCTACCAGTCTACCAATGCATCATCAGTCTGCCCATTATATCTACTCCTGTATGAAATTGGATTCACCTATGTGTTAATCTACCTATCATTCTGAACTCTTCTTCTCTTTTCCTGCCTCTGCACACTAATCTATCTGTTAATCTACCTCTGTCATTCTGGACTCATCTACCTGTCAATCCACATATCATTCTCAATTCATTTTTTCTTTTTGTCTCTACATTAATCTACCTGTTAATCTACCTCTGTCATTATGGATTTATTTACTTGTTAATCTATCAGTCATTCTGGATTCATTTTTCTTTTCCTGTTTCTGTACACTAATCTACTTGTTAATCTACCTCTATCAATATGGATTAACCTACCTGTTAATCTACCTCTGTCATTCTGGATTCTCTGTATTCCTGTCTCTACATCTACCCGTTAATCTACCCGTGTCTGTACATGTATCTACCCGTTAAGCTACCTGTGTCTGTACATGTATCTACCCGTTAATCTATCTACCTGGTCTGTACAGGTATCTACCTGTTAATCTACCTGTGTCTCTACATCTATACACTTATTAACCCCCTTAACCGCGAGGTGTCACTTTCGTGACGCTCGGGCACAAGGGATCATACCGTGGGGCGTCACTTTTGTGATTCTGTGTTATTTTGAATTCGCTCAGGCTTTCAAGTGGTGGCTTGTGTCATCTATCAGTACTACCAGTGTCCAGCTATAGTCAGTTCTGCTAGTGTCATCTGTACTCCCATCCACTGTTGACAATTTGGCTATTTTTCCCCTGTCCTTACCTCCCCTCCATTACCCTCTCCTCCCGCCTGCCCAGCCGTGGTGCACTACGCAAATCCTGGACGGATTTTTCCACTTATTTTATCCATTGAAATGTCCCCTATGCCCTTTTCTTATACAAAGTAATATATAAAAGAAAGAGAAAAGGTAATTGATACTGCCATACATCTGGAATGGGCTAATTATCACCTGGGAACACCCAATGTGCACTCGTTCGCTATTTTTCCCTGTTTATTTCCCCTTGAAATATGCCATATAACCTATTCTTGTAACAAAAATATATATAAGAAAGGAAGGGAGAAGCCTAAGTGATATTTACATTCACCTGGAATTACCTGATTTATTATGTATTGTCTAGATTTCCTGCCGTTCATTTCATAGCATATAAATTAGCAGCTGTCACCAAGCTGACACTGTCAACCTTTCGCTGCCCATAGGCCACATTATTCAGTTTACTGTTGTCTTTCAAGGAGAAACCATGTTGGATTCGCGCCTGTCCAATTCCGCCGCCTCTTAGCCCACTGCAAACGGCCCTGTGACCTCTACCCCTACTAAACCTTGTGTGGGAAGGGATAAAGGGCTAAGTGACTCTGCTGTGGAACGTGAATTGGCTAATTTATCAGTGATAATGATGGACAGTGACTACAATCTTTCAGGTGACTCTAAAACAATACAAGTGGAAATGTAAATAATGTGTAAATAGCAAGTGAAAGCAATGAATGTAAATATAATTAAACAGTGGAAAATAGTTTTATAAGTTACTGCAAGTGACAATGCATAACATAGTGTAAATAAAATAGAAATATAAATAATATAAATAAAATAGAAAATATAAATAGAAATGTAAATAATTAGTAAAATAAGAATATGAGTATAAAAACTTGGAGTAATGAAAGTGAAAGTGAAAGCTACTGCTCTAGCATGTATAAATACTTGGAGTAATGAAAGTGAAAGTGATGGAGTAATGAAAGTGAAAGTGAAAGCTTCACTCTCTATGCTAGTTTACTGAATGAGAAAGTGAATGTCTGGAGTGAAAATAAACTACTAGTACAGAAAGAAACTTATGGATAAATCCTGTATATATAAATAAGTGTAATATAATACTAGGAATATAAAGTGTGAGTGTGTTTATGAATAATAAATGACAGCTCCGCCTCAGAATACCATCGGGGAACGAGTGCGGTGGAAAGCTCGTATGCACTCATAATTTACGTTGCTATCACAGTGTTTTTTTTGGGGGAGAATGTGGATTCCAAACTACCTGAAATTCATGGAATAGTGTTTGTAGTGATAATATCCGGCAGTGGTAACTATATTACGGGGTATCGGGAAGTGTAAAGTGGAGACTTTGTTACCCAACTTCAGAAATCTCCACAAGTCCTACGGTAGTCGACGAAGGCTCAACAAATATCCCAGGAGAAAGCTGAAGGTATGTGCCATAAGCTTAATTAATTGTAACATTCTAGGACTAATAACTGATTTTTGGCAAATATTTTCAAAAAGTCAGTCAGAGCGCGATTATCCCCGTGGGACACGCACAGCGCATTCCCGACATCCCCGCAGTTAAGGGGATAATCTACCTGTGTCTGTACATCTATCTATCTGTTAATCTACCTGTATCTGTACATCTATCTACCCGTTAATCTACCTGTGTCTGTACATCTATCTACCCATTAATCTACCTGTATCTGTACATCTATCTACCCGTTATCTACCTGTCCACCATTCTGATCCCCGTCACGCCCTCACACGTCACTATCTTGAAAATAACCAGACAAGTGGTGTACTGTACTATCCTCCTTTCGCCTTAACACCATCCACTCCTATGATGTAGCTTTTATACTCCTTTCACCTTAACACCATCCACTCCCATGATGTAGCTCTTATACTTCTTTCGCCTTAACACCATCTACTCCTATGATGTAGCTCTTATACTCCTTTCACCTTAACTTGGCCCAGATTTTCGTCCTGTTGCAGCTTATTTCACATAGCTCAGTGGCAGAAAAAGACAATACTACGGCTCTACATCCTTTCCATAGCACTTCTTCGTGACTAGCATCATATACTAGTGTTAAAGACAATGTTACGGCTCTACATCCTTCCCATAGCACTTCATCATGACTAGCATCATATTCTAGTGTTAAAGACAATACAATGATTCTACATCCTTCCCATAGCACTTCTACATGACTAGCATCATATTCTAGTGTTAAAAAAACAATACTACGGCTCTACATCCTTCCCATAGCACTTCTTCGTGACTACCATGATATTCTAGTGTTAATCTATTGTTACAACTCAGCATTCAATATAGACAGATAGTAATTTCAGGCCAGGTTATAGTGAAACACGTGTAGTAGGCTGTTAGCGCCGTTTTTATGGCTCAGAGAGAGAGAGAGAGGTTAGAGCAAGAAATCTTTTTCTCTAACGTTTTGGGCTACACAGAACTCATCATTAGAGAGAGAAAATATGGAATTCAAGACCTAACCTCTCTCTCTCTCTCTCTCTCTCTCTCTCTCTCTCTCTCTCTCTCTCTCTCTCTCTCTCACCCATTTCCACCTGTCGCTATGGATCATATAAAAATTCATATCATTAGGTGACGGGATCGTTCTAGCCTCCTTCTATACAACATTATGTTATGCTGTGTACTCAGAGATCAACTCCTTCCTTTCTGAGTACGAATAACTGACTTGGGTTCTTTCCAAGACCGGGTCTAGAGCATGCAACCAAAAGAACAGGGCTCAAAACACAGGCTAACCAATTTTTCACGTATATTATCACAAAAAGATACAAGTGCAGGACACAGTACAGTGGCACAGATTAAGCACAATATTAGCACACAAGAATATGAGCTGGGACTACAGGAGACCAGGTGGTTACAGGTGTTGCCCAGGTGTGGGACGCGTCCCGTGAGGTGTGTGCTCTCGGGAGAGGCGCCGGTCCCTTGTCGTGTACTGGATCGTCTGGTGTGGGCTGCTGGGCGATGTAGAGAGAGGCCTTTCTCTGGAGGGGCCTTGGTGCATGTGGCAGCCCTTGGGTCTGGGGTTAAACAGGGCAAGCCAGTGCGCTGCTCTGTACCTGCCCTTTGGGGAGGAGGACAGCTCACTGGTTGGTCTGGGCAGGTCCCATCTGGGAGTCCTGTGTGTGTCCTTCAGCAGCTGGGGGCTGCGGCCTCGCTGCCATCGAAAGGCTGTCAGGTGCTGTCTGCGGCACTGCTTCCTCAGGGAGTCCGACAGCGGCTGGCGACATCAGGGCACTGGCTGTAATGAGCTCACTCCCAGGCTCACGATGGGGCCCCTCCAGACACTCTCCAACAGGGACTCCACTGGGAAGTGATCTCCACCCCTTGGGGTGTCGGAGGAGCAAGAGGGGCGTCCCATTAGGCCTCTGGAGGAGTGAGGCAAGCAAAGGGGCATTGCCCTTGGAGGGAGCCGCAGGGGTAGCAGATGAGGTAAGTACGGTGGACTTTCCCTCCCCAACGGGCATGGTGGGTGCTGCCGCGGTTCTACTAGTCCCTGGGACTGCAGGTGAGAGGATTACGGTGGACGTCCTCTCCCAGGGAAGCATGGTGGGTGTTGCCACGGTCCTACTCCCTGTGGGGGCGGTAAATGAGGGAAGTATGGTGGATGTTCCCTCCCTGACAACCAAGGTGGGTGTTGCCACAGTTCTGCCTTGCCCTTTGAGGACAGGTGAGAGGAGTACAGTGGACGTTCTCTCCCTGGCAAGCGTTGTGGGCATTGCCGCAGTCCTGCTCCCAGTGGAGGCTGTAGATGAGGGAAGTACAGTGGATGTTCCCTCTCTGACAAGAACGGTGAGCATTGTCACAGTTCTGCTTGCGACTGTGAGTAAACAAGTCCCACCCCGATCCTGGCGAGTGGTGGTCTATCTGGAGAGTAGTGTGGCGGGGTGGCGTACTTCCTGCTTGCTCTTTAGAGGGGAAGAGGGGCGCATGGTGGCCAGGGACATAGTCCCATCTTGCCTGGGCCCTTTACGCATTTTACGCACCTCTCTGTGGTCTCTCCTTGGGGTAGGTTTTTTGTCACTCTGTCTGTGATCCCTCCTTGGGGTGGGTGTTTCATCATCCTGTCCGTGGTCTCCCCTTGGGGTTGGTATTTCACCACTGTCATGGGTGAAAAAGTCACATCCCTGTGGCTGGAGGTGATAGGTGTTTGATATAGACGTCTGGTGCATTGGCTTGACGTGGCGAAGGAGGGAGGTGCAGTGGTTTGCGTGTTGGTTTGGCTCCTGGTGTGGGTGGTAAATTATTTTGGGGGTGGAGGTATGTGTTGTCCTCTGCAGGAGGCACTGCAGTTGTGATGTTCCCCTGAGGCAATGTTTGCTCCCCTGGGCAGAGGTCCAGGACACGTGTTTGAGCTTCATCTCTGGCGGCACGAAGCATGGTGACTGGCTGGTGGATCTGGGCTAAATGCTGGAGACGGGCGAGGTGACCTGGATTCCATGAGGTCATGGAGAGTGCACCTTAATTGTTCTGGTGGGATTGGCTACTGGAATTTTCCATCCGGCCTGGTTTATTATGAGGGTTAGAAGGAAGGTGTTTGGTGTGGGTGAGCTGGAGGTGGATTGTGTGGGTGGTGTTGGTGGTGGTGGTGGTGGTGGTGGCGAGGGTGTCGGGGCATATCTTGCAGGTGGGCGGGAGAGATGGCTGAATCTGGTTGTGGTGGTGATGATGATGAGTGAGGGTGGGGGGGAGCTTGGACCACGTGGCGAGATGATCTGGTGGGAGTGGGGGGTTCTTGGTTTTGGCAGTGGGGTCATTGTGTTAGATGGTGGTGGTGTGGAGGTGATCGAGGATGGGGAGCTGGTGTGTGATGTCATCATCATCATCATCATCCGGACCTCCTTTCCCACCCAAGGGCAGGGTGAGGAGTAGCAATATCCAGACAGCCCAAATTTGCCCAATCCAATGGGCTACATTTCCATTCACTCATCATTCAAGCCCCCGAAATCCTGACTCTATTGGATATGCCAAAAAGATTCATCACGTTCTGTAGTTCACATAAACATATCTGATTGAGTCAATCCGGACGCTGCCACGTTAAAAAGGGGCACTACTTCTCACAACATTCATCCAGTCAGCTCAATCTCCTGTCAGTTCCCCAGCCTCACCAACTTCCAAACCTCTCTTCCTCACACACTCATCCACCATATCTCTCCACCTTCTCCTTGGCCTACCTCGCCTCCTCTCTCCTTCAACTTCTTTCAGGTATACCTTTTTCACCGCTCTATTGTTATCCATTCTTTCCACATGACCATACCATCTCAGTACACTCTCATTGATTCTGGTGTCCACCGACTTCCTCACTCCACAACTTTCACGAATCACATCATTTCGTATCCTATCCACCCTCCGTACTCCAATACATTCCTCAGCAGTCCTATCTCCACTGCTCTTACTCTTGACCCTTCATTTTCATGCCACACCATAGTCTAAGATCCATATGTTAAATTTGGCACTAATACTCCTTCATGTAAGCCTTGTGCAGGGGCAACACTCAAGCCCTTTTCTTATCACGGCTTTCAGTGCCCCGGCTACTTTTCTTCCTTATGTCACTCTACTTTCAACTTCTTTTGCACATTTTCCTATTTTTTCTATCATTGTACCCAGATATTTGAACTCTCACCAATTCCAGTCTCTCTCCATTCACTGTAACATCACACTGGGAGTCACTTTCTCCCTCAATAACCATCACTTTACTCTCTTCTACATTTACTCTCAAGGCACAACGCTCACAGACATCAGCAAAACTCTGCACTAACCTACCAAGTTCTTGTCCGATGCTTGCAAGCAGTACTTCATCATCAGCATACAACAAACTTGAGAAATTCCATCCATCACCATTCATTATCAAAGCCATCCCTCTCTCCATTACTTGAGTTTTTACTTCTCTCATCACCCCATCCATATATATATATATATATATATATATATATATATATATATATATATATATATATATATATATATATATTGAATAACCATGGGGACATCACACAACTTGTCGCACGCCCACACTGATCGTGAACCATTCACGTAGATACCCTTACATATGTTTGCTACCATCATAAAAACTCTTGACAGCACCTACCAGCTTACTATCTACACCATACATGCGCAAAACTTTCCACAATCCCTCTCTGTCTACTTTGTTGTATGCTTTTTCCAGATCCACGAATGCCATAAACACCTTATGGTCATTCTCACAAGCCTTATCTGCTATCTGTCTCACTGCAAATATTTGATCCACACATCCTCTGTCACTCCTAAAGCCACCCTGTTGATCACGCACTAGGACTTCTGATATCTTTCTTATTTTCTCTATAATAATTCTTCCATATACCTTCCCTACCACACTCAATAAACTTATGCTACGATAATTCTTGCACTCACTTCGCTCACCTTTATTTTTGGACAGGGGTACAGTCACAGCCTTTCTCCACTCTGCAGGCACAGTTTCACTCATCCATGCCTTCTTACATATCTCCAGCAAGCACTCCTTTCACGGATCCACCTGGTGAACAAGCCTACATCTTTTCTATCCTTAATGACCTAAAGCAGCTTGTACAGCACCCTACCCGTATCCCTGACCGCCTTGGAGAGAGCTCCAACATACTTGACCTCTTCCTCACAACTAATCCTTCTGCTTACTCTGTTAATCTTTTCTCTCCGTTGGGCTCCTCCGATCACAACCTTATTACCTTAACCTGTCCTATCGCTCCAGTACGGCCTGCGGACCCTCCAGGGAAACGTCGTCTCTGGCATTTTGGAGCTGCGGACTGGGAGGCCCTCAGACAGTACTTCTTTGATTTTCCCTGGAATGATTATTGCTTCCATGGCCGTGAGCCATCTGAGTGTGCCTTGCGCATTACGGAGGTTATTCTCTCGGGCATGGAAGCATACATTCCTTTCTCATATCCTTTGACTAACGCAAGAAAGCCTTGGTTTAATCACGCTTGTTCTAATGCTGTCCGCAACAAGGAGAAGGCCTACAAAAGGTACCGGAGCCAACCCACCCCTGAATCACATCATCTTTACGTTTCTGCCCGGAATCGTGCTAAGTCTGTTCTTCGCTCTACTAAAAATAATTTCATCCATACTAAATGCTCTCAACTGTCCAACTCGAATTCTTCCCGCTCCTTCTGGCACCTTGCCAAAAAATTTTCTAACAACTTTACCTCATCATCCTTCCCTCCTCTTTTCTACTCTGATGGTTCTGTAGCTATTTCTTCTACTGATAGCAGATCTCTTCGCACAGACTTTCTCCTCCAATTCCACCTTAGACGATTCCGGTGCTGTTCCTCCATCACTTCCCCCCTCTGACTTCCTCATGGCTGACATTAAAATTTCTTCAGTTGATGTATTTTCTGCCATTACTGGCCTCAGTACTAACAAGGCATATGGGCCTGATGGGGTCCCTCCTGTTGTTCTCAAAAACTGTGCTTCTGTGCTTACACCCTGCCTAGGCAAACTATTTCGCCTTTGTCTGTCAACTTGTACCTTTCCTTCTTGCTGGAAGTTTGCTCTCATTCAGCCAGTCCCAAAGAAGGGTGACCACTCCCAGGCCTCCAACTATCGTCCAATTGCTTTAACGTCCTGTATTTCAAAAGTTTTCGAGTCAATTCTTAATAGAAAAATTTTAAGGCATCTTTCCTATCACAACCTTCTTTCCGATCGTCAGTATGGGTTCCGTCAGGGACGCTCCACTGGCGATCTTCTCACCTACCTTTCAGACTCCTGGCCATCCTCCTTTCGGGACTTTGGCGAAAGCTTTGCCATTGCACTTGACATCTCAAAGGCTTTCGATCGAGTCTGGCATAAATCTTTAATTTCCAAACTGCCCTCCTACGGTTTCTATCCTTCTATCTCTACCTTCATCGCTAGCTTCCTTTCTGGTCGTTCTATAGCTGCTGTCGTAGACGGCCATCGTTCTTCTCCTAGATCTATCAACAGTGGTGTTCCTCAGGGCTCTGTCCTATCACCAACTCTCTTCCTTTTATTCATCAATGATCTTCTAAGCTGTACATCTAACCCTATCCACTCATACGCTGATGACTCCACCCTTCACCTTTCCATTCGGTTCCCGCAACGCCCATCTCAACAGTTACTTCAAGAAACAAGGGATGAGGCTATGGCACACCTAATGTCTGACTTGGCTCATATCTCTGACTGGGGTAAAAATAATATGGTTGTCTTTAATGCTTCTAAGACTCAGTTCTTACACCTATCAACCCGAGAAAATCTTCCACAGGTATACCCACTAATGTTTAATAATATTCAGATTAATCCTGCATCATCCTTGAACATGCTTGGGGTTTCATTTACTCGGGACTTATCTTGGAAAGATCATATTACATCTCTTGTAAAATCTGCTTCCAAGAGATTGGGTGTGCTAAGCCGACTCCGCTCCTTCTTTACCCCTGCACAATTGTTGACTCTATACAGGGGTTTTATCCGCCCCTGTGTGGAGTACAACTCTCATGTGTGGGGAGGCTCCCCACATACAGCTCTTCTCAATAGGGTGGAGTCAAAGGCTTTACGTCTCATTAACTCTCCTCCTCTTACTGACTCCCTTCAACCTCTGTCTCTTCGCCGCACTGTTGCATCTTTATCTCTTTTCTATCGCTACTTTAATGGTCACTGCTCCTCTGAACTGTCTGCTTGCATTCCTCCACCTCTACGACGGGCGCGTAGCACCCGTCTGGCAGCAAACTCTCATCCCTTTTCTGTCCAACTCTCTAATGCAAGAGTTAACCGTTACTCCCAGTCTTTCATTCATGCAACAGGTCAGCTCTGGAACTGTCTCCCTCTGTCTGTATTTCCTCCTGCCTATGATCTCCAGTCTTTCAAACGCAGTGTGTCCAGGCATCTCAAAATGATCGGATCTTGAATTTGGCTCTCTATTGTATTTTGTTTTTCTCTTGGAGGGAACTGTTACTGCGGGCTCATGGCCTTTGGTTCCTTCTTCCTCGCATAAAAAAAAAAAAAAAACTTCATTCCACTCTCTTCACTGCACTTAAGCATCTCTGCAATGCACCTCATCAACCCCAACTGCTTTCCCATTTTTCAGCCGCTTAACAGCACTCTTCGCCTGTGCGAGTGTCACATCTCCTGGCATCGCATTCCTTCTCTGCATGCCCCCAAAACCAATCATGTTTACAGCCGCTCTGCTCTCTTTATTCACATTCATCAGGCTTTCAAAATATTCTTTCCATCTGGTCCTTACTTCTTCTCCATGGGTTAATAATCTACTTCCTGCATCTTTCACACCATCACATTTCTTTCCGCTTTCACTTCTACATTTCCTCACCTCTTTCCAGAATAACTTCCTATTTTCAGAGTATTTCGCATTCATTTTTCTTCCCCTGAGTCAATGTGAAGTGGGTGTGGAATGAGGAGTGAGTGAGGGTGAGGGGTGCATGCGTGTAAGGTGCCCTGTCCTAGGAGTGGTGGGGGTGAGGGCAAGTGAAGGTGGCGTGGAGATCTGGTCACGTGGTGAAGTATGCGGTGAGGTTGCTGGGGGCAAATGAGGGGTCTGTGGTGAGGGTGTGGAGTCGGAGGAGGGTATGTTGGGGGACGTGATCATGGAGGGAGGAGTGATTGTGGATGAGGAGTGTGATGGTGTGAAGTAGCAAGTGCATTAATCAGCTGAGTGGTTGGGGGAGGTGGGTGGTGGTGCTGCTTGCTGGGTGGGGAGTGAGCATGGTGTGGTTGAGGGGAGGTGGGTGGTGGGCAGAAGAGACGCATGTGGCGATTGCAGTAGGTGCACGGGATGTTGTGGTACTGGATGGTTACTTGGTAGGGGTTAGGGACATTGATGACTGTATGTGGTCCCACGAATCAGGTGACAGTTTGTTCAGGACTGGTAACTGAGCCACCATGATGGAGTCGCCTGGCTTGTAGGGACTGGTGGGGGCAATGTCAGGTTGAACGTCTTCGTGGTTTTGCTGGTGATGCAGTCGGCTCATGAGGTCGTGAAGGGTGTCGGACCTCAGAGACGTGGAGGGTGGCTGTAGGTGGCGTTGGAGCAGTAGGAGAAGTGGGGTTTCTCCGAACACTTGTTCATGAGGGGTAACGCCGTCTTCTCGGGGACATGTGTTCATTCCCCATTGCACAATTTTTTCATGGGCTGGCCAGTCCCCGCTTTGTGTCTCTTCTATTCTGGCTCATACCTTGTTGAGGAGGGTAAAGTGGCTTCTCTCGCATATCCCATTATCCTGTGGCCAGTATGGTGAAGAGCAGGAGAGCTTGTATCCGAAGATGGTGGCAGGTTCCCTCCATATCTTGCTGGTAAACTCTGGGGCAATGTCTGAGTGAAGAGCATGGGGAATGCTGAAGTAGGGTAAGACGTGGTGGACGAGGGCATTGGCCACGGCGATGGCGTGATGTTCTTTGGCCAGGCAGGCAATCAGGAATTTTGAATATGTGTCTATGAATGTTATAATGTATTTGTTACCTGATTTAGGTGGTAGGGGTCTGACTACATGCACAGGCAAGAGTTGCCATGGCTTATGAACAGTGATGTTTTCTGAAGGGCTGGTTGTCCGTGTGGCATCATTTCTGAGTGCACAAGCCCGGCAGGCCTGAATGACTCGTTTGGTCAAGTTAGAGGGGTCTGGTGTCCAATACATGTCATTAAATACTTGTAGTAGTTTCTTGGTCCCGAGATGTATGCCACTGTCCGAATGTAGGTGGGTCATTGTGTTGAGGGCTGTGTCTTGGTCGAGCACTATATGCCCAGTGTAGGTGAAAAGGTGGTCGCCATGCCAGTAGATCTTGGAAAATAGTTGCGGTGGAATCCAGTCAGGGTGATCTTTGTCCTGCCATTGTTGGAGGCTGGTGGTGGCACTGATGGTGTTGATGGGCAACCGGGATAAGGCGTCGGCATTCGTACGTAGTTTGCCGGGCCGGTTTGCTGTGTCAAAGTTGAATTCTTTGAGGGTTTCCTCACCACCTGATTAGTTGGGCGTTGTGGGTCTGAGATTGGCGCAGCCACTGCAAGGATTGGTGGTCCATAATTATGGTGACATGGGTGCCCGACAGGTAGGCTCGGAAGTGGTCCAAGGCCCAGATGATGCCTAGGCATTCCCAATTGATGGCGGCGAAGTTCTTCTCTGCCTGGTTGAGGGTACAGCTGGCGCAGGTGATGATGTGTTCCTGTCCCTCTTGGACTTGGGCAAGGATGGCGCCGATCGCCACTAGGGATACATCGGTGTATAGGCGAAAGGGCAGATTGTAGTCAGGGAATGTGATGATCGGGGGCAGTGATGAGCTTGGTCTTGAGGGTGCAAAAAGCTTGAATGTGGTCTTTCGTCCAGGTAAAAGGCTCGCCCTTTTTCATTATATTGTGGAGTGGTTTTGCTATGTTGGTGAACCCTTTTACAAAGTGCCGGTAGTAGGACGGGAGCCCGATGAAGGCACGGACTTTGTGGACATCTTAGTGTAGGGGGAGGTCTGCGATAGCATACAGTTTGTCAGGATTGAGTGGTATGCCTTCCTTGGAGATGACGTCCCAGGAAGGAGACGGACTGTTCAGCCAGGATGCATTTCGTTGACCTGAGCTTGAATTCTGAGTCGGATTCTGGTGAAAACTGGTTTAAGGCACTGGAGGTGGTCGGCCCATGTCCGGCTGAAGATGATGACGTTATCAAGGTATGCCAGGTATATTTCCCAGGGAAGGCCACTGAGAACTGACTCCATCAGCTGGGAGAATGTAGCATTAGTGTTGCATAGTCTGAAGGGGAGGACGTTGAACTCATAATGTTTCCAGTTGCTGATTGAAAAAGCTGTTTTGGCCTTGTCTTCCGGGTGTACAGGGACTTCCTAATACCCCAGCTGGAGATCCAGGATGGAAAACCAGGACGATCTGTACAGGTAGTCGATGGAGTTGTCTATTCTGGGTAGGGGAGTGGCATCCTTTGTTGTCACGTCGTTCAGTCATCGATAGTCCACACCAAATCGCATGGTGCGCTTTTTTTTTTCTCTTTTTTTACGACGACGACTGGAGATGACCAAGGGCTGGTGGATGGGGATATGACACCGGCATTGAGCATTTCCTGGGCCTGCTGATCTTTCTCAGCCCGTTGTTTGGGTTTTTTCCTTCGAGATGTTGACAAATAGGTGGCTCTTTAGCGTGGATCTATTGTGCCAGGTATGTGGTGTGGCTGATGTCTGCCGGTCCTGATAAGAAGAGGTCTTGAAAGTCCAAGAGGAGGCATTGGAGGCTGTCAGTCCGGTGCAGTGAGAGGTGTTCAGGTAGAGGGGGGGAGTGTGACAGGGGAAGAGGGGGGTGATGCACATGGCTCAGTTTCTTCCATATCACTGACCACTAATCCTTTAGGGAGGGAGAGAGGGGTGGTGGAGATGTTGGCAATGCTTACTGCCCCGAGGTGGGGGGTGAAGAAGGTGGGAAATAGTTGACAGGAGATGGTTCCAGAAGGTAGGTTTGGAGAAAATAGGATGGAGGTTTCCGTTTGGGCCTATGCAGGTGGAGACAGGGTTTGTGGTGGGGGGGAATAGTAAGGATGGAGGTGATGGTGGTGGGGAAGGTGGTGTGTGGAGGAGCGGGAGGGTTAGGATCACAGGGGGTAAGGAAGGGAACATGGCAGGGGGAGAGTGGGCTGAGGGGGAAGGTGTGGGTGTGCACGTGCAGTGTGGCTAGGAAGGAGGGTCTGGAGACTTCTGGAAGTGGATGCATTGCTTGTGGCAATCAATGCTGGTGCATAACTTCTGCAAGAGATCCAGCCCTAAGTAGCCATCGTAGACATGGCAGGTTGAGTCAAAGGTGATGAATTGGTGTTGGGCAGACACATTCTGATGGTGTCAGCATGTAGGGCCTGGGTTTCCCCACGTATAGGCAGGGGACCATCCCCCACGTTTATGAGGTGAGCTGAAGTGGGGAGGAGCGGGCTGAAAGCCGAGGCATGACAGGAGTAGAAATGATGGTAGAGGCAGGATCTGGCCATTCCTGTATCGACCAATAGCCTCGCTTTCACCCCATTCAATCTCACCTTTTTGTAGACTTGGGGGCGATATTTTTGTGAGGTGGCCCCCGCCACTGTGGGGAGGTGCGGGGATGGTCCTAAAAGTCCAACTGTTGTTGGGCATTTCCTCACTGAGCTCTGTTTCCCCAGGATCGAAGTAGTTGGTGCTGGGTGCATTGTCTCAGTACAGTCATTCTCTATGGAGGAAACTTTGCGGCACCCCCGGGTGGTTGGTCTGTGCAGGGCAGCTTTCAGCTGTTCCTGTATGTCATAGTTAGAGAACTGATGACTACAGGCGAAGAACTCCTATGGGTTGATGGAGATGAGGTAGGCATTCTCGTTAGGGGTGGGGAGACTCTTTGTGGGGAGTGCACTCAGCATGGTGGGTGGTGCTGAAGGAACAGTATTGTTCGGGGGCATCCGGGGTTTGGGCTGTGGTGGTTTGCGAGTGGGGACCCTGCTTAAAGCGCTGATGTGTTGGGGGGGGGGGTGCGAGCAACGAGGAGGCGCCTGATCAGCTGGATATCTTTACTGAGGTCTCCCATCGGGTCATAGATCGTGAAGTGTTCTCTGATGGTGCTGGAGAGGATCCTCAGTAGGGTATTGAAAGTGTGTTTTTCTCGGGTGGCTGCGTCGGCCTCCAGGTAAACAGCAGTGACGAGTCTTCAAGCCTGGATGAGGGTGTCGTCCAGGTTACTGTCATAGGTGAGGGCGTCAAGCTGGGAAAAAGTGGCGACTTTCCCTAGTGATGGCGTGACCACTTGGGTCATGATTTGTTTGAACTGTACCCACTTCAGCTCAGGGACAAACTTCGTAGCAATGCTTGAGACTGCTTTTCCCAGGTAGGACAGAGTTACTGCAATCTTCTCCCTGTCGTGCTCGAATCCTATGTCTAATAATGGTTTAACCATGCACATGTACATGTCTATGTCACACTGTTCAGGGTCGAATTTTGGCAATTGTACATGTGGTTTGGCCACCATTTTCATTAGACTTTCTCTTTCATTCCTAGTTGCTCTCTTCTGACCAGATCTAGAACCACCACTGCCACCAGTGTTATGCTGTTACTCAGTGCTCAACTTCTTGCTCTCTGAGTACGAGTAACTGACCTGGGTTCTTTCCAAGACCGGGTCTAGAGCATGCAACCAAGGGAACAGGGCTCAAAACACAGGCTAACCAATCTTACACATATATTACCACAAAATGATACAAGTGCGGGACACAGTACAGTGGCACAGATTAAGCACAATATTAGCACACAAGAATAAGAGCTGGGACTACAGAATATCAGGTAATTGCAAGTGTCACCCAGGCGTGGGAGGCATCCCATCAGGTGTGCGCTATCGGGGGAGGCGCTGGTCTCTTGTCATGTACTGGATCGTCTGGTGTTGGCTGCTGGGCAGTGTAGAGGGAGGCCTTTCTCTGGATGAGCCTTGGTGCATGTGGCAGCCCTTGGGACTGGGGCCAAACAGGGCATGCAGGCACACTGCTCTGTGCTTGCTCTTTGGGGAGAAGGATGGCTTGCTGGTTTGTCTTGGCAGGTCCCGGCCAGGAGTCCTGGGGGTATCCTTCAGCGGCTGGGGGCTGTGGCCTTGCTGGTATAGAGAGGCTGTCAGGTGCTGCCTGTGGCGTTGCTTCCTCGAGGAGTCCAACAGCGGCTGGCGATGTCGGGTAGGTGGCTGTAGTGAGCTCACTCCCAGGCTCATGAGAGGGCCACTCCAGACACTCTCCGACAGGAACTCTGCTGGGGAGTGAGCTCCGCACCTTGGGGTGTAGGGGGAGCGAGAGGGGCGTCCCGCTCAACCTCTGGAGGAGTGAGGCGAGCAAGGGGAATTGGCCTCGGAGGGAGCCACAAGGGTAGCAGATGAGGGAAGTACAGAGGACGTTCCCTCCTCAACGGGCACATTGGGTGCCGCCCTGGTTCTATTAGTCCCTGGAACTGCAGGTGAGAGGAGTACAGTGGACGTCCTCTCCCCGGCAAGCACGGTGGGCATTGCCGCTGTCCTGCTCCCGGTGAGGACTGCAATGAAGGAAGTATAGTGGACGTTCCCTCCCCGGCAAGCACAGTGGGTGTTGCCGCAGTTCTGCTTGGGACTGTGAGTACACATGTCCCACCCTAATCCTGGCGAGTGCTGGTCTGGCTGGAGAGTAGTGTGCTGGGGTGGCATACTTCCCGCTGGCTCCGTTGAGGGGAAGAGGGGCCCGTGGTGGCCAGGGACATAGTCCCGTCTTGTCTGGGCCCTTTATGTGCTTTACGCGCCTCCCTGTGGTCTCTCCTTGGGGTGGGTTTTTCGTCACCCTCTCTGTGGTCTCTCCTTGGGGTGGGTGTTTCGTCACCCTGTCCGTGGTCTCTCCTTGGAGTGGGTATTTCACATACTTCTTCCCTAAAACCTGTAACAAGTGATTTATTCCATCTTTCCACCTGTTGCCATGGATCTTTAATATATTCAAATCATTAGGCGACCTGCGATCAATCTAGCGTCCTTCTAAACAAAGGACTGCTCACCTGACACCTGTGACACCTGATTTATTCTGTTTTCCAGACTATCCCGCCCAAAGGGGTCCAGATCTTCCAGGTGATGTTGCATGGACACCTGCTGCTTTCCAAAATATCCCTCACACACATACGAGATGGACGGGAGCTGGGAGTGCTGGCTGCTGGTAAGGTGGTGGTGATGATGATGATGATGATGATGATGATGATGAGGAGGAGGAGGAGGAGGAGGAAGAAGAAGAAGAAGAAGAAGAAGAAGAGGAAGAAGATGGTGATAATGATGAAGAGGAAGAGATGGATGGTGATGATGATGAGGAGGAGGAGGAGAATGGTGATGGTGATGATGATGATGATGATGAGGAGGAGGAGGAGGAGGAAGAAGAAGAAGAAGAAGAAGAAGAAGAAGAGGAAGAAGATGGTGATAATGATGAAGAGGAAGAGATGGATGGTGATGATGATGATGAGGAGGAGGAGAATGGTGATGGTGATGATGATGATGATGAGGAGGAGGATGGTCATGGTAATGATAGTGATAATAGGAAGATGATGATGTTGTTGATGATGATGATGATTATGATGGTGGTGGTGGTGCTGTGGTGTTGATTGTGGTGATGCTAGTTGTGATGGTGATGGTGGTGGTGGTGGAGGCGATGATGATGATGATGATGATGATGATGGTGATGATGATATTGATGATGGTGATGATGAGGAGGAGAAGGATGGTGATGATGATGATGATGATGGGAAGGAGGAGGAGGAGGACGATAATGATGGTGGTGATGATGATGATGATGATGATGATGATGATATGATGATGATGATGATGACGATATGATGATGATGATGATGATATGATTATGATGATGATGAGGAGGAGGAGGAAGAGGAGGAGGAGGAGCACAAGCAGAAGCAGGAGCAGGAGGAGGAAGTTGGTGATGATGATGATGATGATGATGAGGAGGAGAAGGAGTAGGAGGATGGTGATGATGGTAATGATGATGATGATGATGAGGAGGATGGTAATGATAATATGATAATGATGGTGATGGGTTGGCACAGGCTGAAGAAAAAGACAATAGAGTGTGACATGATGGTGACAATAAAAATAATGCTATAAGTTAGAATGGAATAATAATAATAATAATAATAATAATAATAATAATAATTTCAACCCCACCTCACACCCAACCTACTCACAGAAAACAATTATGATTTTAGCTACTCCATATTTACTTGTGGAAAACAACTACGATTTTAACTACTAGACCTCCACTCACAGAAAACAACTACGATTTCAACCTCATTTCACCTTAACTCGCAGAAAACAATTATGACTTTAACCCGCCATGTCCCGTTGATGTATATATACATCCACACGTTTTGTCACTGTCAGTCCCATTGACGTATATAAACGTGCATCAATTGCAAGGTCCCCAATTTGCGCAATATTCAATTTTCGCGTGTGACTTTTGGTACGTATACACGGGACACTTTCCTCTACAAGATGCCAGGCAGGGACAATGTCTTGCCCCGCATGACCTCCCCCCCCCACACGCCATTGTCTTCGCAATTCACCTGTTCCCAGAGTAGACATGTCATGCCATGGTACGAAATTCAGGGCCAGAGTGATTCCCCAGTCGATGACAATGTGAAGGACAAAGTTTACGCAGCATTGGTGGATGAAACAGTCAGATATGATGATTAGGTAATGTTGCCAAAAAAGGTCAGGTATGTTGATGTGTTTGGTGAGTGAAACAATGCTTATACTGCCTATATTACTGTGTGAAAACCAATATACTCTTGTACTACATATAAATTCGTACCAAGTAAATAAATAAATACTATTTATGAGTGGTGTGGAATAGTTACCCTCCCATAGAACTCGTTTTCTTTGGAGCCAGCCTGATAGAAAACCCAGTAAGGTAAGGAGTACCGCTACCTGTATCGAGTGTTTTAAACCTCACCTGAGCGATTTCTCTATGAATTTTCGATGTTTCTCACCAAAAGCTGAAGTTTGAACCAAAAAATGTTTTTTTCAAAATTGATCGGGATTGGGGGGAGTCAGTGGTGGAAAATCAGTCGGGACAGGGCGGGTTAACTACTACACCTCTTCTTACAGAAAACTACTACAGTTTTAACTCCTCCATCTCTACTCGCAGAAAACAACTATGATTTCAACCTCATTCCACCCTAACTTGCAGAAAACAACTATAATTTCAACTACACCTCTACTCGCAGAAAACAACTATAATTTTAACCACTCCACCTCTACTCGCAGAAAACAACTACGATTTTAACTACTCCATTCTACTCGCAGAAAACAACTACAATTTTAACTACACCTCTTCTCGCAGAAAACAACTATGGTTTCAGCTACACCTATACTCACAGAAAACAACTACAACTTTAACTGCATCTCTACTTGCAGAAAACAACTATGATTCCGACTCCACCTCTTTTTGCAGAAAACAACTACGATTTCAACTACCAACAAACACGAGTGCTTCACCAAGAGGTTTCACTGCTGCCTGGGGATACCTTATTGACTCACTGCTACTACAACTCCTCCACCCGGGACACTCCCACTTATGTGAGTTTAGGTCTGAGCTGAGGATGTGAACAGAGTAAGGGTATGAGCTGAGTGTGTGAGCTGAGAATCGGTCTGACCTGAGTATCTGAAATGAGAACTGGTCTGAGCCAGTAACTGAGATGAGAATGGGTCTGAGCTGAGTATGTGAGCTGAGAATGGGTATGAGCTGAGTATGGGTCTGAGCTGAGTTTATGTCTGAGCTGAAAATGGGTCTGAGCTGAGAGTCTGAGCTGAGTTTGGGTCTGAGCTGAGGGTATGAGCTGAGAATGGGTCTGGGCTGAGTATCTGAACTGAGAATGGGCCTGAGCTGAGAATGTATCTGAACTGAGTTACGGTCTGAGCTGAGTTATGGTCTGAGCTGGTCATGGGTCCGAGCTGAGGATGTGAGCTGAGTAAGGGTCTGAGCTGAGCTTGGGTCTGAGCTGAGTAACTGAGCTGAGAATGGGTCTGAGCTGATTTGGGTCTGAGCTAAGTAACTGAGATGAGAATGGGCCTGAGTTGAGTTCGGGTCTTAGATGAGTATTTGAGATAAGGATGGGTCTGAGCTGAGAATGGGTCTGAGCTGAGGGTCTGAGATGAAGGTCTGAGATGAGAATGGTTCTGAGCTGAGATTGGATCGGAGCTGAGAATAGGTCTAATTTGAGTTAAGGTCCGAGCTGAGAATGGGTCTGAGCTGAGGGTCTGAGGTGAGTATGGGTGTGAGCTGAGAATGGGTTTAAACTGTGGGTCTGAGCTGAGTATTTGAGATCAGGATGGGTCTCAGCTGAGAATTGATCTGAATTGAGGGTCTGAGCTGAGTATGGGTCTGAGCTGAGTTTGGGTCTGAGCTGAGTTTGGGTCTGAGCGAAGAATGGATATGAGCTGAGGGTCTGAGCTTAGAATGGGTCTAAGCTGAGAATGGGTCTGAACTGATTATGGGTCTGAGCTGAGTTTGGGTCTGAGCTGAGCATAGGTGTGAGCTGAGTATTTCAGATGAGGATGGGTCTGAGCTGAGAATGGGTATGAACTGATGGTCTGAGATGAGGATCTCAGATGAGAATGGTTCTGAGCTGAGAATGGTTCTGAGCTGAGAATGAACCTGAGCTGAGAATGAGTCTGAGCTTAGTTTGAGTCTCAGCTGAGAATGGGTCTGAGCTGAGGGTCTGAGCTGAGGATCTGAGCTGAAAATGGATCTGAGCTGAGTTTGGGTCTGAGTTGAGAATGGATCTGAGCTTAGAATGGATCTGAACTG
This sequence comes from Coenobita brevimanus, assembly GCF_032717465.1. Classification (NCBI taxonomy): domain Eukaryota; kingdom Metazoa; phylum Arthropoda; class Malacostraca; order Decapoda; family Coenobitidae; genus Coenobita; species Coenobita brevimanus. The sequence continues at coordinate 8,079,946 of NC_136985.1, read as the reverse complement.
AGGGTCTTAGCTGAGTATGGGTCTGAGCTGAGTAACTGAGATGAGAATGGGTGTGAGTTAAGTTTGTGTCTGAGCAGAGTATGGGTATGAGCTGAGAGTCTGAGCTGAGTATTGGTCTGAGGTGAGAATGGGGCTGAACCGAGTATCTGAGCTGAGTTTGGGTCTGAGCTGAGAATGGGTCTGAGCTGAGAATGGGTGCAGGGAGGGAAAGGAGAGGCAGACCAAGACCTTGTATTCTCATCACTTTCTCCCTAACACCTTTTCCTAAGCGACTCATTTTGCTTTTTACACCTCTCCTCCGTGTTACATAAATCATTCTAACACACCATACTCTGCATAGGTAACATAGGTAACACATAGTTAACACTTAGGTAACACAGGTAACACAGGTAACACATAGGTAACACTTAGGTAACACTTAAGTAACACAGGTAACACTTCGGTAACACATAGGTAACACATCAGTAACACATAGGTAACACATAGGTAACACATCAGCAACACATAGGTAACACATAGGTAACACATCAGCAACACATAGGTAACACATCAGCAACACATAGGTAACACATAGGTAACACATCAGCAACACATAGGTAACACATAGGTAACACATCAGCAACACATAGGTAACACATAGGTAACACATAGGTAACACATAGGTAACACTCAGGTAACACATAGGTAACACTTATCTACCCCCATGTTACATAAATCATTCTAACAAGCCATACTCTGCATAGATAATGTACAAACGGATATTAACCAGCCATATCCATAAATAAATCGCTAAGGAAGAGGTGTTAGGGAACTTCCTTAACCGAAGAAAAGACGACCTCTTCTCTGCCACAAACTAACTTATTACATAACGTCAGTGACATTAATTTCCCTACCCTTCCCTTAGTACTACTACTACTACAACTACTACTACTAATACTAATACACCACCACCACCATCATCATCACCACTATTACTACTGCTACTACTACTGCTGCTACTAAAACTACTACTACTACCACCACCGCCATTACTACTGCTACTACTACTACTACTAGTATTGCTTTTCAGGGTGGAGAGACGACGGAGGATGAGATGTGTCTGGCTTTTGTCGCGTACTATCCCAAAGTTGACCTCACCTGGTGTCTATCTACGTCCGGACTATCCACGGTGTTGGAGACGGTGGGGGTGGAGTGGGAGGATGTGGAGGGGTGAGTGGAGGGGAGAGAGGAGGGAGAGAAAGAGAGAAAAGACAGAGGAAAAGGAAGAGGAAAAGGGAGAGAAAGAGAGAGAGAGAAGAAACAGAGGAAAGTGAGGGAGAAACGAGAGAAGAAGGGAGGGAAAAAGAGTGAAAGAGAAACAGGGGAAAGTGGGAAGAGAGGGAGGAAAGGAAGAGGGCAGAGAAGGGAAAGCGAGAAGGGAGAGAAAAAGAGGGAAGAAACAAAGGAAGTGGGAAAAGTGAGGGAGGAAAAGGAGAAGGAAGAATGGAGTGGTGTGTGGGGCACAGCCTTCCTCTTTTCTATCTTTTTCTCACACACGCAGTTCAGTTCTCAGTTGAATTTTTTTTAAAGATAAATTAGTTTAATTTTTTTTAAATGATAATCTGGTTATGAGCCAATCATCTGTCTGTCTGTCTATAGCCAGACACAATAATCCTGTAAGTGGTGGCCGTTTGAGTTAGTAGTTTTATATCTACCTATCTATAGCCAGAAGCCATAATCCCATAAGAGATGGCTGTTTGTCTTCGAATTAGTTGATTTATATCTACCTGTCAATAACCATACTCCTTAATCCCATAAGGGATGGCCGTTTGTCTTTGAGTTAGTTGCTTTATATCTACCTATCTACAGTCTGACGCCATAATCCCGTAAGGGGTGGCCGTTTGCCTTTGCATCAGTGGTTTTATATCTATCTGTCTATAGCCGGACGCCATAATCCCGTAAGGGGTGGCCGTTTGTCTTTGAGTTAGTTGTTTTGTATCTATCTATCTATCTAAAGCCAGATGCCATAACCCTGTAAGGGATGGCCATTTGGTGACACGTTGACTCGTAGGGAATACATATGGATTGGTTATATGGTTACCCCCAGCGTTGTCAATGAATGGATGAATGATGATGATGATGATTATGGTGATCATGATGATGATGATGATGATGATGATGATGATTATGGTGATGATGATGATGATGATGATGATGGTGATGTAATTTAGTAAAGACGATTTACAAGAGATGAGTTGTCCACTTTTGTAAAACTTTAATGGAAAGATGAATTACATTAACCGAAATAAATCCTCCTGATAAAGCAAGCTCAACCCATTCTGATACCCATAACACCTTTTCCTCAGCGATTTATTATTGGACATAGCTAAATACCCTTTTGTACGATTTACGCAGAGTATGGTAATGTTTGAAGGATTTATATAACACAGGACATTAAGGTGTAAGGAAAAGAAATCTCCTAGGAAAAGGTGTTAGGGAGCTTCCTGATCTGACGGGCCACTCACAATGGTCTTATCACGTCCATCACAACAGGAAGGTGGAGGAAGGAGGAAGCCAGAAAGCGACAACACACAAGAAAATGGAGGAAGAAGTCAAAACCAAAATACCCGAAACGATATTGACAGGTGAGAGAGTGTGCCTGTATTATCCATCATTTTCTCAGCACATATATACACACTCCCGCATGCTTGTATTCCCACTTACAATCTTACCCACGCAATCCTTGAACCAACTCATCCGCACTCTCATATTCTCCTTCGATCTCTTGCACACAACACTACTTACACTCTCCTCTTTGCCCTCTCTTTATCACCTACACCCGCATTTCATATTCCCACTATCACACATTTTGAAAATCATCTTTCCTCTTATAACTTCTTTCTGGCCGTCAGTATGAGTTTTGTTAGGGATGTTCTACTGGAGATCTAATTACATTTATTGCAGAGTTTTGGCCATTCAACTTTTGAAACTTGGTTACGACCGTTGCCATTGCACTTGACAGTATAAAGGATTTCGACAAAGCCTTATAGTTAATTTGTGGCTGTTCCAGAGAGAGAGAGAGAGAGAGAATAGTTTACTCTGTGGTCACCATGGCTGCTGTTATACACGACCACTGTGCTGTGATGATCCTCAAGAGACTCATTTCACCAAATCCCTTGCCCCTATTCGTCAATATGTTGAGGTGCACTTGTAGCTCGCAATGGTGGTTGAGCAGTTAGCATCCCTGACTGCAAGCTGCCAGCCCGTTAGTGCCGGGGTTTGAATCCTGGTTTGGACAGCTGGGGTCACTGGACTCATGTGTGCATCCACCCTCTGTGGGTTGGTAGGTAACATAAGTACTGTACCTAGAGTAACAGCTAGAGTAGGTAACTGGGGTAACCTGGATGATGCAGTGGCCTTGTATCCCAAGATATTGGCCGAATAACCCGCCAAGGACTCAAAGGCCTCTGTTATGGATATGAGCACTGTGGCTAAACACCTCACGGTGTCTGCCCCCACTTTTACCTTACCCACACATGTAGCCCTGTATACATAAACACTGATGGCTCCATCCTTCACTTCCCCTCTCACGTCCACTTCTCACATCGTCCATGACAGTAACCTCAACAACCACAGGCTGAAGCAATGCAACACTTGGCTATAATATCTAATGGATGTATAAGAAATGCAACTATTTTTATACATCAGAACGGTTGGTCCTCCATCTTTCAACCCCACAAAACCTTTCATAAAAATGTTCACTTTCAGCAACACACAACTCATTCCTCCATATCTAAAATCTTTGGAGTTTGGTTCTCTCAGGTCCTATCATAGAAAACCACATTACCTCCCTTGTATAATCCTATTCCCAGAAAAAAATGTATGACCCAGTATGCTCATTCTTACCTGACCCCAGTGAAGACCTGAAGAGGAGGGCATAGGGAAACACTCAGGTGGGTCACAAACGTTGCTCCTCTTCAGGGGCGGCATCTTAGGAGAGAGTAACTTCCCTCCTCAGATGGCGATGTCACGTTGCTGGATAAGTGCCACACATTTAGATCTAGGTCACGCTGTAGGTGCTGACTTTAAGTCGTTTTTGTGGGTGGGAATGGCTTAGCAGGGATGAAGGTGGCAAGCCGAGGGTGGGTATGAGAGGAGTCGGATGAGGCGGAGGAAGAGGACAGTGTATATTGACTGCACAGGGATTCTCAGGTGACTGGCATGACCGCTCCCTGTTCTTAGCTGTCGGGTGATGCAAATATACACATCGCCTAGAGAGCTGACCCTTCCCTCCGCACATGTATACACATCACCCAGAGTGTAAGTTAATATTATGATTCTTGCAGATCCTGAATTATAATAAGTTTGGTTATATTTTATGGACAGAGTGCATTACTGTGATTATTTTGTTATATTTCTGTTATGCCACATTCTCAGAGATCAACTTCTTGCTCTCTGAGTATGTGGGTCTAGCACTGGGTTCTTTCTAAGACTGGGTACAGAGCATGAACCAGGGAACAGGACTTAAAACACAGGCTAACCAGTCTTACAAGTATATTACTCACAAAGAACACAATGCCTTGACGTAATACAGTACGATAGATTATACACATTATATGAAGTATAAGGGTCTGAGTCTCGGGTAAGATAATTGCAGGTGGCGCCCAGGTGTGGGAGGTGTCTCGTCAGGTATGCACTCTCTGAAGGGGCGCGGGACCACTGCTTCACTCCTGATCGTCGGGTGAGGGCTGCGGTGTGGTGTAGTGGGAGGCATTTTACTGGAGGGGCCTCCATCGGTGTGTCGGTCTTTGGGGCTGGGGCCAAACAGAGTCAAGTAGGCACACTTCCTTGCACCTGCCCTTGAGGGAGGATGGTTCGCTGGCTTGTCTAGGGACGTCTCAGCCGAGAGTTCTGGAGGCGTCCCTTTGCGTCTGGTGCCTGTGGTCTCACCTTCATCAGGAGTCTGATAGGGGCTGCCTGCGGTCCCTTTTCCTTCAGAAGTCCAACAGTGACTGGTGATTTAGGGGCACTGGCTGAATTGAGTACACCCCAGAACTCACCATAGGGCCACTCCAGACCCCTTCCCGTAGTGACTCCATTGGGGAGCCTACTCTGCCCCTGGAGGAGTGAGGCGAGCAAGGGGCACGACCCGCTTGTCCTCTGGAGGAGTGAGGTGAGCAAGAGTCGTGGTCCTCTATAAGTGCTGAAGGTTCAGGAGATGAGGCCCATATGGTGGGCAGGGCCTCCCCTGTGGGCACGGTGGGAGCCGCTGCAGTTCTGCTCTGGATGGGGACTGCAGGTGAGGGAAGCATGGTTTCCTCCCCGGCGAGCACGGTGGGCATCGTCAAAGTCCTGCTGGTGGCTGTAGGAGAAAGGAGCACTGTGGGCATCCCTCCCCCGATTGAACACAGTGGGCGTTGTCATGGTCCTACAGAGGGCAGTAGGTGAAAGGAGCACAGTGGGTGTCCTTTCCCCAATGAGCACAGTAGGCGTCGTCACAGTCCTACCTGGGGAATCTGCCGGCACACAGATCCTGCCCCGATTCTGGTGAGTGCTGGTCCAGGTAGAGGGTAATGTGGCAGGGCAACGTACCTCTCGTGGATTCTTTTGAGTGGAAGAGGGGCGCGTGGTGGTTGTGGACGTATGTCTGTCTTACTCGTTCTCTTTTTGCACCTGTATGTGGTCTCCCTTTGGTACATCTCATATTTTACCACCATCGCGGTTGAAAAAGTCATGTCTTCGTGACTGGAGGTAGTACACAGTAGAGGTAGCAGTCTGGTAGGCCGGCATGAGGTGTTGGAGGAGTGAGATCTAGTGCTGAGTGGGTATATTTGGCTCCTGGTGGGGTTGGTACACTATCTTGAGGGTGGAGGTGTGTGTGGTCTTCCACAGGAGACACAGAAGTTGTGGTATCCCTCAGAGGCATTGTTTGTTTCCCCGGGTAGGGGTCCAGAGCACATGCTTGATTTTCATTTCCAGAGGTGCAGTGTGTAGTGACTGGCCAGTGACTCCGGGTTGAATGGTGGAGATGGTTGAGGTGACCTGAGTTTTATGAGGTCGTGTGGGTGGAAAAGTACTGGGCTGACACACCTTGATTGTCCTGGTTGGTCTGGCCACTGGAATTTTACTTCCCAGCTGATGCATTTTGAGGTTTATGGAGGAAGTGTTTGATGTGGAGGAGCTGGAGGTGGCTTCTCTGGATGGTGTTGGAACTGGCGGGGGTGAGGGTGAGGGTGTTGGTGCATATCTTGCTGGTGGGATAGAGAGACAGCCAAATCTGGTAGTGGTGGGGGTGAGGAGCTTGGGTCACGAGGTGAGGTGGCCGGGTGTGGATGGGAGGTTCTTGGGCTGAGTGGCAGTGTCTTTGTGTTTGCTGGTGGCGGTGTGGTGGTGGTTGTTAATCTGGGAGGTGAGGTCGCCGGGGGTGTGTGGTGAGTCTGTGGGGAGGATGAGTAGTTGGTGGTGGGTATGGTGGGGGACGTGAGTGTGGAATGAAGAGTGAGTGAGGGTGAGGAGTGTGTAGGTGTGAGGCAGCACGCGTACGAATTAGTCATGCTGGCAGGGGAGGTGAGTGGTGGTGTGGCTTGCTGCATGAGAGAGTGGGTCAGTTGTGGTATAGGGGTGGTGGGTGAGGTGGATGGTGAGGGATGGAAGAGATGCATGTGGCGATTCTGGTATGTGTGTGGAGTGTTGTGATTTTGGATGGTTACCTGGTAGAAGTTGGGAACGTTGATGATTGTGTGAGGTCCTGAGGAGCGGGGTGTTGGTTTTTTAGGGATGGGTAGTTGGGCCACCATAGCTGAGTTGCCAGGCTAGTAGGGATTGATGGGGGTGATGTCAGGCTAAAGGTCTTGTTGGTTTTGTAGGCGATGCAGTCAGCGCCTGAGGTGGTGAAGGGGGTCGGACGTGGGGGACGCGGAGGGGGGGCTGTAGGTGCTGTCGGAGTGGTAAGAGAAGGGGAGTTTCTCCGAACACTCATTCATGAGGGGTAATGCTGTGTTCTCTGGGACAGGTGGTCATCCCCCACCCACAATTTTTACGTGGGTTGGCCAGTCTTCGTTTCGTGTTTCTTCTATTCTGGCTCTACTTGGTTGAGGAGGGTATGATGACTTGTCTTGCATATCCCATTTCCCTGTGGCCAGTATGGGGAAGAGTGAGAGAGCTTGTACCTGAAGATGGTGGCGAGTTCTTTCCATATTTTGCTGGTAGATTCCGGGGCACTGTTGGAGTGAAGGGCCTGGGGAATGCCGAAGTAGGGAAAAATGTGATGGGCAAGGGCGTCAGCCACAGCAATGGGGTGGTGCTCCTTGACTGGGCAAGCAATCAGGAATTTTGAATAGGTGTCCACGAAAGTTATGATATACATGTAGCCTGCTCTAGGAGAGAGGAGCCCGACTACGTCCACGGACAAAAGTTGTCACGGCTTTTGAGCAGTGATGTTCCCCGAAGGGCCTGGCGCCCATGTCACGTCCTTTCCTAACACACAAATGCAACAGGCCTGTATGACTTGTTTGGCCAAGTTGGAGAGGCCGGGTGTCCAGTACATATCGTTAAGTACCTGCAGGAGTTTCTTAGTCCCTAGATGTATGCCGCTGTCTGAGTGTGAGTCATCGTTTCAGTGGCGGTGTCAGGATCGAGTGCTACATGTCTGGTATGGGTGAACAGGTGGTTGCCCTATCAGTATAGCTTAGAGAATATTTGTGGTGGTATCCAGTCGGGGCGATCTTTGTTTTGCCATTTTTGCAGGAGGCTGGTGCCAGTACTGATGACAATGATGGGCAGCTGGGACAAGGTGTCGGCATTTGTATGTAATTTGCAAGGCCAACATGCTATATTGAAATCAGATTCTTTGAGGGTTTCTCTCCATCTGACTAACTGGGCGTTGTGGGTCTGAGACTGGCATAGCCATTGCAAAGATTGGTTATTGTTATTAATGTGAGTACCCACCAGATAGCCTTGAAAGTGGTTCAAGGCCCAGACGATGCCTAGGCATTCTCGTTTGGTGGTGGCATAGTTTTTTTTCTGCCTGATTGAGAGTACCCTGTACGACTGGTGTAGGGGATGATATGTTCTTGTCCTTCTTGGACTTGGGCAAGGACCGCACCAATTGCTACTGGGGATATGTCGGTATACAGGTGAAAAGGCAGGGTGTAGTCAGGGAATGCAATGATCAGGGTGGTGATGAGCTTGGTCTAGCTGGTGTGAAAAGTGCTGATGCAATCGTCTGTCCAGATGAAAGGTCCACCTTTTTTAGTCATGTCATGGAGGGGTTTTGCGATGTTAGTGAACCCGTTTATGATGCGTCGGTAGTAGGATGTGAGCCTGATAAAGGCATGGACTTCATGGACATCTCGTGGCAGGGGGAGGTCTGCTATAGCATGCAGTTTGTTAGGATCACATGCTATGCCTTCCTTGGAGATGACTTGTCCTAGGAAGGAGACAGGCCATTCAGCAAGGATGCATTTCGATGGCTTGAGCTCAAGCCCTGCCTGTTGGATGCAGATGAGGACTTGTTTAAGGTGTTGGAGGTGGTCGGCCCAGGTTCGGCTGAAGATGATAACGTCATCTAGGTATGTCAGGCAAATCTCCCAGGTGAGGCCACTGAGAACTGACTCCATTAATTGGGAGAATGTTGTGAGGGCATTGCAGAATCCAAAGGGAAGGATGTTGAATTTGTAATGCTTTTCTTTGCTGGTCGAGAAAGCTGTCTTCTCTCTGTCCTCTGGGTGCACAGGGACCTGCCAGTATCCCGACTGGAGATCCAAGGTGGAGAACCAGGATGCTCCATACAAGGAGTTGAGGGAGTCATCTATCCTGGGTAGAGGGGTGGCATCCTTTGTGGTCACATCATTAAGGCATTGGGAATCCACACAGAAGCGCATAGTGCCATCTTTCTTCCTAACTAACACGACTGCAGAGGACCAGGGGCTGGTAGATGGGGATATGACACTGGCATCGAGCATTTCCTGGACCTGCCAGTCTTCCTTAGCCCGCTGATTAGGGTTTTTTCTCCCAGATGATTGGCGAATAGGTGGTCCTGCAGTGTGGATTTCGTGTCAGGTACGTGGTGTGACCAATTTCCGCAGGTCCTGACGAGAACAGGTCTCGAAAGTCCAGGAGGAGGCGTCAGAGGCTGTTGACTTGGTGTGGTGTCAGCTGTTCAGGTAGAGGAGGAAGGGTGGCAGGAGAGAAGAGGGGGGGTGCACATGGTTCGGCTTTTTCCATCTCTCCGACCCCTAATCCTTTGGGGGGGGGTGAGAGGGATTGTGGAAATGTTGGCAATGCGTTCCGCCCTGAGGGGGGGGGGAGGAAGGTGGGAGACAGTAGACAGGAGGAGATGGTTCCAGAAGACAGGTTAGGGGAGAATAAGATAGAGGTCCTGGTGGGCCTGTTAAGGTGGAGCTAGGCCTCGTACTGGGGAGGGATAGTAAGGGAGGAGGTGATCGTAGCAGGAAAAGTGGTATGCGAAGGAGCGGGAAGGGTAGGAACAGGGGAGGGTAAGGTAGAAGACATAGCAGGAGGAGTGTGGGATGAGGGAGACGGTGTGGAAGTGCACATGCAGTGTGGCTGTGGGTAGGTCTGGAGACTTCTGGAAGTGGAGATGTTGCCTCTGACAGTCGATGTTGGTGCGTAGTTTCTGCAGGAGGTCCAGTCCTAGGTAGCCATCATAAGCACGGCAGACTGCATCAAAAATGATGAACTGATGTTTGGCTGATACTTTCTAGTGAGTGTCGGCTTGCAAGGCCTGAGTTTCCCCACGAATAGGCAGGGGGTTATCTCCCAAATCTATAAGGTGAGCTAAAGTGGGGAGAAGTGGGCCAAAATCCGAGGCGTGGCGTGAGTAAAAATGGTGTTAGAGGCAGGATCTGGCTGCTCCCGTGTCAACCAGTAGCCTTGCTTTCACCCCATTCATTCTCATCTTATCGTAGACTGGGGGGGCAATATTTCTGTGAGGGGGGGAGGTGCAAGGGTGGTCCTAAAATTCCAGTTGTTGTGGGGCATCTTCATCATCAGGCTCTACTTCACCAGGTCGGAGTACTCAGTGGAGGGTGTGTTGTCCTTACCGCAATTGTCATCTATAGAGACCTTGTGACGCCCTTGGGTAGCTGTTTTTCATCGGGCAGCTTTAAGTTGTTCCTCTATGTCATGATTCGGGCACCAGTGATTATGGGCTGAAAATTCACACGGATTTATGGAGATTAGGTTGGTATTTTCCTTAGGAGGGGGATGCCTTTTGGTGGTGAGTGCCCTGGGCATACAAGGTGGTGTTGGTGAAACTGTGCGGGTGGGGGGCATCTGTGGTTTTGGTTGTTGTACTTTATGTGTCGGGACTCTGCTCACTGCGCTAATGTGTTGTGGGGTGGTGTGGGCAGCGAGAAGACGCCTGACGAGTTGAATATCTCTGTCAAGGTCTCCCACCGGATAATAGATTGTGAAATGTTCTCTTATGGTGCTGGGGATTATCCTTAACAGAGTGGTGAAAATATGTTGTTCCCAGGTGGCTGTGTCAGCCTCCAGGTGAGCGGCGGTGACATGTCCGAATAACATTTATTAATCCAAATTTCCCCTCAGTTATATGTTGTCAGTTAATAATGCTAAGTAAAGAGATTATGAAGTAATCATCACCAACCTGTCAAGTGCATCTTCACCTTGATAAAAAAAAAAAATACTGAGTATAGTCACCTAGCTTGGTTGAAAGTGTCATCCAGGTTGCCATTGTAGGTGATGGCATCGAGCTGGGACAAAGCTACAACTTTTCCCAGTGATGGTGTGACTGCCTGTGTCACAGCTCGTGTGAATTGTGTCCATGTCAGCTCAGAGATGATCTTTGTGGTGATGAGCGAGACTGCTTTTCCCAGGTGGGGTAGTGTTACAGCTGTCTCTTCCTTGTGTTCAAACCCAATATCCAATAGTGGTTTCATCAACTCAAGTATGAGTCTATATTGCACTGTTCAGGGTCAAATTTTGGTAGTTGTACATGTGGTTTGGCTGCCATTTTGTCAGATTTTCCCTTTTTGTTCCTAGTTGTGCTTTCTCCTAACTGGATCTAGAACCACCGTTGCCACCAGTGTTATGTCACGTTCTCAGATATCAACTTCTTGCTCTCTGAGTATGCAGGTCTGGTACTGGATTCTTTCTAAGACCGGGTACAGAGCATGCAACCAGGAAACAGGGCTTAAAATACAGGCTAATCAGTCTTACATGTATAGTACTCACAAAGAATAAAGTGCCTTGACACAATGCCATATGATAGATTATACACATTATATGAAGTATAAGGGTCTGAGTCTCGGGTAAGATAACTGCAGATGGTTCCCAGGTGTGGGAGGTGTCTCGTCAGGCATGCGCTCTCTGAACGGACGCAGGACCACTGCTTCACTCCTGAGGGATGCGGAGTGGTGTAGAGGGAGGCTTTTTACTGTAGGGACCCTTCGTCGGTGTGTCAGCCTTCGGGGCTGGGGCCGAACAGGTCGAGTAGGAGCGCTTTCTTGCGCCTGCCCTTGAGGGAGGATGGTTAGCCGGCTTGCCTTGGGAGGTTTCGGCCAGGAGTCCTGGGGCATCCCTCTGAGTCTGGTGCCTGCAGTCTTGCCTTCATCGGGAGTCCAACAGGGGCTGCCCGCGGTCTCTCTTTCCTCAGGAGTCTGATGTGACTGGTGACTTAGGGGCACTGGCTGGAGTGAGTGCACCCCAGGACTCACAGTAGGGCCACTCCAGACCCCTTCCCATAGCGACTCCATGGGGGAGCCTGCTCTGCCCCTGGAGGAGTGAGGTAAGCAAGGGTCGTGGCCCTCTATAAGTGCCGAAGGTTAAGCAGATGAGGCCCGCACAGTGGGTGGGGCCTCCCCAGTGGGTACGGTGGGTGCAGCTGCAGTTCTACTAGACCCTGGGACTGCAGGGAAGAGGAGCACTGTCACGGGGTTTTGTGAACTTATATATTAAAGAATACTTTAAATGTTACTTAAAAATATGGACAATGAATTGACCGTGAAATTAAGCAGGTAGTTTTACTTTATCCCGGCTTACTTCACCGATTCTCTAAGGACGAGAATTTATAAACTTTCTCAACAGTGCACAGCAGAGACTAATTACTCACGCATGCTGTTTATTAGTACTGTTAGCCTCTAGAGAAAGTGACTCCACCCCTGACAATCAATAACTAATACTTATAGTAATAAACAGGTTCTTGCTGGTGCATTAACTCCTGGCTGGCACAACGGATTTAAGCTTAATACAAAAGGACTAGCCTAAGTACCAGTTATAAATAATGTAAAGCATTTGTGCGAACTAGGAGCGACAACTACAATAAGCTTAATATGGAGAAATAAAACACGATTTTAATTACATTAAGCTCAAAGAAAAGAACTATAAATTTATTGATTACACTGAATTAATTTTACGTTACATGAGTCTCAAAATGAATTCAAAATAACAATGGAAGTACACTCACTCGCTCGCTCTAAAGTTAAACTTAAACCTAGGAAAAACGAAAAGAAATACTGGTCAGTAGAGGGGGCTAAGCGGAATGACTGGGCGCTGATATGTAGGATGGACGCTGCAATACGCTGAACCTCTTCACCGTCTAGGTGGAGATTTCAGGAACTCGCTGTGGCAGCGCTGCTCCACACTGGGCAAACCTGCTCTCACGACGATCAAAGCCTGACTAAGTTCGAATTATGAAAGAAGGCGAGGGCCGGCCGTGTTTGCTTCAATGGTCAACAGAAAGAAAGTGAGTGATATACACTCACAATAAATCACTCAGCGAAGGTGCTAATGTCGCGCACAAGGATGATCACTTATGAAACTGTGAAAAATGTTCTGAAAACCATCCCAACTGAGTGAATGCGAGGACGGTTGAACTGAGCGATACACAGTGAGAACTCCACCAGAATTCGTGGTTTTCCCACTGATGAAAAATGTCACAAATTTATAAATATGCTCACGTGAGTTCGTGACAAGCACAGTGGGCGTCCTCTCCCCAGCGAGCACGGCGGGCGTTGCCGCGGTCCTGCTCTGGGCAGCGGCTGCAGGTGGGGGAAGCACGGTGGGCATTCCCTCCCTGGCGAGCACGGTGGGCGTCATTGCGGTCCTACTGGTGGCTGTAGGTGGAGGGAGCAAGGTGGGCGTCCTTTCCCCGATGAGTACGGTGGGCGTTGTCACGGTCCTACAGAGAGCAGTAAGTGAAAGAAGCACGGTGGGCATCCTTTCGCCAACGAGCATGGTGGGCATCGTCGTGGTCCTAGTTGGGAAGTCTGCTGGCACACAGATCCTGCTCCGATTCTGGTAAGTGCTGGTCCAGATAGAGGGTAATGTGGCAGGGTGACTTACTTCTCGTGGATTCTGTTGAGGGGAAGAGGGGCGTGTGGTGGTTGGGGACGTATGTCTGTCATGCTCGTTCTCTTCTTGCGCCTCTATGTGGGCTCCCCTTGGTACATCTCGTATTTCAATTTCATTAACAGAGTGCATTACTGTGATTATTTATTGTTTTTTTTTTTAAGGAGTAAAGGTGGAGGTAGATACAATGAGGCTTAGTCAAGGTACATTTTTCATTACTTAGGCCTTTAAACATATGGCATGTTCTCTGCTCAGTCTTACTGAGGTGAGGTACAAGCCAGTGCATCACCCAGGTTACCAGATTTACCTGCCCTGCTACCTGGCTACTCCTTTTACCTGCCAGGACTCGAAGGTGAAATTGACACCTGAGTCGAGTAGCACTACGCTTAGCATTACACTAACTTGACCTAAAATTTCCATCTCCCTATCTTCAATGCTAAGTTGTAAAAATTAATGGACACTAGAATATCATGTTAGTCACGAAGAAGTGCTATGGAAAGGGTGTAGAGCATGGTGAATACTGTGTTTCAAGCTGTATTCTAAAGCACACCGTCCTCATATATGGAATTTGTGCTGCATGTTATCAGGGATGTGATTACTGTACAACTAAATACTGAGAAAAATTTTACATCCCTTCAACAGGAAAACAATATATATATATTGTTATGGAACAGAGAAAGATAATGTACACTTTAAGTGAGAATACTAACAATCACTACTGTCCCGTAAAGTTCCAGGTTCAAAACAAAAGAGTTAGGTAAAATTACAAGTTAAAGTTTAATGCTCAAACTAACAACAAAACATTCAGGACTCATAAGGACAATGTAATGGCAAAAAACAGGTTAAATATATGGTTAACTGCAATAGCCTCTATTAACACGAAATTAGCAAGAGTAAAATTATCTAAGTCAGCCCTGATAAAATGAAAATACAGTAGTGCACCAACTTTCGCTACAGCAGGATTCGCGGAATCCACTTTCGCGGCATGCACCAAATATTCCCTAACTTCCACTTTCGCTTGAAAAAAATAGATTTTCGCGCACAAATTTTGGGTTTGGGACAATATTTTGAACTTTGAATTTCCTGCACCGCCCGCCCGCAACCCACCGCCATCTTGAATGACGTCATATCAACACTCTGTCCACCTATTCCCGCCTTTGTGTACGAGCGTGCTAGCTCCATTGTGTTGGATTCTCACGGTTCAATGGCCTCTACTATACCTGGTAGTGTGGGGAAAGGGCCTGGTGGTGTGGGGGGAGAGCCTGGTGGTGTGGGGGGAGGACCGGGAGGCAGTGGTGGTGATAAAAAGTGGCCGGGACATTCAAAGTCGGGAGGAAAGGCCAAGGCTAAAAGAGAGTATCGTGTTGGAGTGAAGAAACGGCAGTATAATAATGAAATGAAAAGGAAGATAGTTGAGCACATGGACAAGGGCTCAAAAAACAGTGAAAACTGCCGTATATTTAACATCCCACAATCGACAGTGCATAGTATGAGGAAACAGCATGGTGGTAGTGAGGCAGCAAGAGGTGGCGCCAATACGTCTGGCGTGGCTAAATAAGCCCGCCACGCGCCTCGGATACTTACCCCCAACATCCATTAAACACCTCAACCTGGTCTCTGTGGTATGTTTCTCCTCATATAATGTGTACTGTACAGTTTTTATTGTTTGTATCTCACAATGCAATGTACAATAGTGATTTGATGTACTGTATTGCAAGTGAAAATGAAAATCTGATGTTACTTTAGGATAACCGGGAACCAATTAGCCTTTTTGCCATAAAGACAATGCCCCAACTTTCGCTAATTCCACTTTCGCGCATTATTTTTGGACCCAATTAGGCGCGAAAATTGGTGCCCCACTGTACACTGGGTAATGCTCAGTTAATGCAAGATAAATTATTACAGATACAAAATATTATCAAAAATGACTGACATAAAACCTCACATTAATCACAAAAACCTCACTAGGCCTACAAATTAACAACTTATGCTATACAGTACAAGAACAAAATGCAATAACACTTATACTCAAATTACACAGCTGCTAGATGGTTGGAGACTTCCTGAGCACTCACAATAATAACTGTACAGGGGAGGACAGAGATGTGAACAAAATGAGGAGCAGATCTAAGTGGCAATGATGCAGAGACTGAGCTCATTGTATAGGGGCCGGCAGAGCTTGATACAACTTGTAAGAAGGACGCGCAAATGAAGCCATGGGGACAAAGAGCTGACAATCCCGCTCTGAACAACAGAAAGGACGACTTACTCTACTATAACGGTAGAAGGGGGGGACTGAGGCAGAACACGCTCGTGATCAAACATGCAGCATACTGTGCGTTAAAATTACACAAAGGATGATGAAATCATAGGCTATGTAACACCTCCCCACAAAAAAAAAAGAAATTTACAAAGGAAATTTCTTATTACTCTAAAACAATCTGTCTAAAGTCTAGATAAGCAATCTGCAATAACATTTTCTTTCCCCATGACATGTTGTATGTCTAATGAATACTCCTGAAGAAGTAGACTCCATCTTGTCAATCTCTGATTTTATCTTTAAACTTACTAAGGAATTTCAGTGGGTTATGATCGGTATAAATGACTATGGGGTCAAAACCAGAACACAGATAAAATGAAAAATGCTGTAAACGTAAAATCAAGGCCAAAAGCTCTTTCTCAATAGTTGAGTAGTTCTTTTGAGGTGGAGTGAACTTCTTACTGTAATAAGATACAGGGTGTTCAATACCCTGATCATCCTCTTGCAGCAAAACAGCCCCAGCTCCTGTATCACTTGCATCAACAGCCATCTTAAAAGGCTTAGCAAAATTTGGAGTAGCGAGCACTGGCTGACTTAATAGGATAGCTTTAAGTTTGTTGAAAGAGGATTCACAGTTATCGGTCCAGACAAATTTAACTCCCTTTTTCAGTAGGTCTGTAAGTGGTGATACAAGAATTGAAAAGTTAAGAACAAATCTCCTGTAATAACCTACCATTCCCAAAAATCTTTGTAGCTCTTTCCTACTTTTAGGTCTGGGAAGATCACTTATAACCTGAACCATAGCTCCTGGTGGTGCTACATGTCCATCACCAATTACATACCCAAGGTACTGAACTTTAGCTTGACCAAACTCACACTCTGATAAATTAGCTACAAGATTAGCATGAACCAAACGCTCAAGAAATTTACTGTCATGGCATAGGTGATCTTTCCAGTTGTCACTGAAGATTAATACATCATCAATATAAACAACACACCCTGCCAAACCCTCTGTTACAACATTCATGAACTTCTGAAATGTGGCTGGTGCATTCTTCATACCATATGGCATTACAGAACATGCAAAAGTCTTTCCTAGTGTCACAAAACATGAGATCTCCCTAGCACGTTCAGTCATAGGTACTTGCCAGTATCCCTTTAACAAATCAAACTTACTTATGTACCTAGCCTTTCCGATCTTGTCTATGCAATCTTCCACGCGAGGGAGAGGGTAAGTGTCTGTTTTGGTTATCTGATTAACACGTCTGTAGTCAATGCAAAGCCGCTGTGACCCACCTGGCTTAGGGACTAGACTGACAGGAGAACTCCACTCGCTCTGACATGGCTCAATCATCTTGTGGTCCAACAGGTAGCCAAGCTCCTTCTGGATGAGAGGAACTTTCACAGGGTTCACATGGTAAGGAGGCAATTTAATTGGCTTTGCGTCTCCAACATCGACATCATGCATCAACACAGTGGTTCTTCCTGGAGTGGCACGGAACACTTGCGGGTACTCCTGTAGTAATGCCGAAAACTCCTGCCTTTCCTTGGGAGGTAGATGAGAAAGCTTAGTCTGGAGATCATTCATGATATCAGGATTCTTCCCCAAACTATCACTCAGGCTCATACTGCATGGGAGAGCTTCACTTGCAGACTCGGGTGGAACAGCTACAGTGCAGACTGATTATTTTCGTCCTGCCTGTGATATAACTTTAGCATGTTGATGTGACAAAGTTGCTTGTTCTTTCTACGATCTGGTGTGGCGATGACATAGTTGACATCACTGACTTTCTTCTCCACGAAATAAGGACCACTAAACTTGGCTTGAAGAGGTTGCCCATGAACCGGTAGCAGAATCAAAACCTGATCTCCTGGCTGAAAGTGGCGTAACCTGGACTTCTTATCATACCAAATCTTCATCTTCTCCTGAGCAGCTCCTAAATTCTCTCTCGCCAGCTGTAAAGCAGTGGACAGCCGTTCTTTGAACTTCATCACATACTCCAGCAGGTTGACATCATCTTCCTCCGACAGCCAGCATTCCTTGAGTAGCTTAAGGGGTCCTCTTACTTCATGGCCAAACAGTCGTTCAAAAGGTGAGAAGCCCAGTGATTCATTTGGAGATTCTCTTGCGGCAAACACAACAAATGGAAGACCTTTATCCCATTCTTTCTGATGTTCCAAGCAGTATTTCTTGAGCATCGATTTGAGTGTTTGATGATATCTCTCCAACGCTCCTTGGGTCTGGGGATGGTAAGCTGAAGACGTGATCTGGGAGATGCCCAACTCTTTCAGAGACTGCTTGAAAACATTTGACATGAAATTACTTCCCCAGTCCGACTGTAGCTCCTTGGGCAGACCAAACTTTGTGAAGAACCCTAGCATTTCCTTAACCACGTTCTTTGCTGAGATATTTCTAAGTGGAATGGCTTCAGGATAACGAGTAGCCATATCAATCAGGGTCAACACATAAGAAAATCCTGAAGAAGTCTTAGGAAGAAGGCCCACAATATCCACCAACACATGGGTGAAAGGCACCTCAAAAGGAGGAATGGGAACTAGAGGTGCAACCTTTTCGGTCTGATTACACTTCCCCACAACTTGACAGGTGTGACAAGACTTACAATACCAGGAAACATCCCTGAAGATACCTGGCCAGTAGAAGTGTTTCAAAATGCGTGCCACAGTCTTCCTCACTCCAAGGTGTCCTGCCAAACTGGAATCATGAGCCACTCTAATGATATCCTGCCTACAAACACGAGGGATGACAACTTGATGTACAACCTCCCATTCACAGTCGGCTGATGCTGTTGGGGGTCTCCACTTCCTCATAAGTACTCCTGACTTTATATAATAACAAGTAGAAGCACCAGCTGACTCTCCTCACTGCAAGCAGAGTTAGCTAGACCTTTCAACTCAGGGTCAGCAACCTGCAACTCAATCAACTCTTGACGAGACAAATTATCAACACTACGGGGTACTGCCTCATCTGGTGAGTGGTCCAAATTAGCAAGAAAAGTGTCAGCTAGGATAACATCATCATCATCATTATCCTCTAAATCACCAGTAACTTTAGACTTAGCCCTAGTGACAGCACATGCAGGGAACACATCAGGGACATCACAATCCTGGGACACAGCCACTGGCTCACTAGACAACTGAGGAGCTGGACACACTTGACTTCCACCAATATCATTTGCAAGTAAGAAAGTTACACCTGACATTGGGAGTGTCTCAACCAACCCAACCATAACGGAACCATTAACAAAACCAGACTCTAAATTCACTCTGCACAGAGGGACAGAGAAGTAATTATTCCCTACACCTTGTAAGATTACAGTTTCATCAGAGGAATTAACATTAGAGCCTAGAACACTGGTCAGCATAAGGGATTGGCAAGCACCTGTATCACGATATATTTTAACTGATTTTCTGTCATTACTGTCCAGAGGACTGACAAAACCATCAGACAGGAAATTAGCACATGAACTCTTGAGAGTGTCACCCACGTTACTGCTCAAAAGAGGCGCTCCATCATGAGAATTTAAGTTACCCCTCAAAGCAGGTTCAGTTAACTCAGTTAAAGAATTATGGGAACTCTCAAGAGTGGACACTAGACCAATTGACTGAATATTTAAAGACTCCTTTTTGTTCACATCACGCTGTCTCCTGAAACATTTCTCCGTAGTATGACCAAGCTTACTACAATAAGTACATTTACTTTTCTGAAATCTAGAGGTGAAGCTGGTATTTACTTCCTGAGAAACATCATCTTTATTCTCTTTCCTGTTACCTGTACTCTGAGTAGAGGCAACGTACTTACTCTCAGCTTTCCCTTTTTCTCTAGAATATCTCTTGTAAGTGAGGACATATTCATCAGCTAAAACTGCAGCATCAGACAAATTATCTATTCTTTTCTCATCAAGATATAGGCTTACATCTTTATAAATACACCTTTTGAAGTCCTCCAGCAAAATCATCTGCTTAAATTTGTCAAAATCAGAATCCACATTCTTAGAATTTAACCACTGCTCTAACAGATCTTCTTTGATTTTTGCATACTCAACATGGGATTGCTTATCTTGCTTGTAAGTTGTCCTAAATCTTACTCTATAGGCTTCAGGAACAAGGTCATAGGCCTTAAGAATCAAGCTCTTAACTACATCATAATTATCAGATTGATCCTGAGGCAAAGATGCATAAGTTACTTGAGCTTTACCGGTGAGAACAGTTTGAAGGAGTACTGGCCAATACTTTTTGGGCCAATTAAAACCTGTAGCTACCCTCTCAAACAACTGAGAATACTTTGTTAAATCAGATTCATTAAAAGGAGGGACAAGTTTAACATTTTTAGCCACATCAAAATCATCAGAGCTAGATGATCCAGTTCCACCTTGTTTCATGCGATACTCATGGTCTGCCTGAATCCTAGCAAGTTCAACTTGTGCCTCAGCCTCCTTAGCACGGGACTCCGCCTCCTTAGCCTGAGCCTCCTGCAGGGCTAGCTGTAACTTAGCTAATTCAATCTGCGTTTGCTCATTTGGAGGAGTTACATTAAACAAGCTTTCATTAATCATGTCAACAATTTGATCTTTAGAATGATGAGAGCGAACAGCAATTCCCAGTGTTTGAGCAACAAGCTTATGTTCATTCTTTGTTCTGTTTTCTACATCCAACACTGTTTGCACATTTGACAAAAAATCTTTGGCTTCATCAAGTGTAGTAATAGTAGACATCATGAATAAGTAACAGTCACAAAATATCAAGCAATATCCTTACGATAATATCCTGAATATCCTGATGAGAGGTCGCCAAATTTATGTTACGGAACAGAGAAAGATAATGTACACTTTAAGTGAGAATACTAACAATCACTACTGTCCCGTAAAGTTCCAGGTTCAAAACAAAAGAGTTAGGTAAAATTACAAGTTAAAGTTTAATGCTCAAACTAACAACAAAACATTCAGGACTCATAAGGATAATGTAATGGCCAAAAACAGGTTAAATATATGGTTAACTGCAATAGCCTCTATTAACACGAAATTAGCAAGAGTAAATTTATCTAAGTCAGCCCTGATAAAATGAAAATACACTGGGTAATGCTCAGTTAATGCAAGATAAATTATTACAGATACAAAATATTATCAAAAATGACTGACATAAAACCTCACATTAATCACAAAAACCACACTAGGTCTACAAATTAACAACTTATGCTATACAGTACAAGAACAAAATGCAATAACACTTATACTCAAATTACACAGCTGCTAAATGGTTGGAGACTTCCTGAGCACTCACAATAATAACTGTACAGGGGAGGACAGAGATGTGAACAAAATGAGGAGCAGATCTAAGTGGCAATGATGCAGAGACTGAGCTCATTATATAGGGGCCAGCAGAGCTTGATACAACTTGTAAGAAGGACGCGCAAATGAAGCCATGGGGACAAAGAGCTGACAATCCCGCTCTGAACAACAGAAAGGACGACTTACTCTACTATAACGGTAGAAGGGGGGGACTGAGGCAGAACACGCTCGTGATCAAACATGCAGCATACTGTGCGTTAAAATTACACAAAGGATGATGAAATCATAGGCAATGTAACAATATATATATATATATATATATATATATATATATATATATATATATATATATATATATATATATATATATATATATATTCTCCTATATTCATGTAGTAATACGGTTAGTTTTTCCACGTTTCTCTACGACTGGCCGCTGATATGGGATAGAGAGATGGCTGAAATGGTTCAACGAAAGTAGGAATTGTGCTACAGATTTTGTGTAATGTGTCAAAAATGTAAATTGCAGCATAGCATAAGACACTGGCACACCTTGAATACACCTCACACTTACACACTGATCACACTACCACACCTCACACTACCACACCTCACGCTACTGCACCTCACGCTACTGCACCTCACACTACCACACCTCACACTACCACATCTCACACTACTGCACCTCACACTACCACACCTCACGCTACTGCACCTCACACTACCGCACCTCACGCTACCACACCTCACGCTACTGCACCTCACACTACCACACCTCACACTACCACACCTCACGCTACTGCACCTCACACTACTGCACCTCACACTACCACACCTCACACTACCACACCTCACACCACCACACCTCACACCACCACACCTCACACTACCACACCTCATACTACTGCTCCTCACACTACCACACCTCACACTACCACACCTCACACTACCACACCTCACACTACCGTACTAGATACTACCACATCTCAGACCACCATACTTCAAACTACTATACTACACACTACCACACCTCACTACCACATCTCACAGCATGATACCTCACACTACCACACATCACACTACCATACCTCACACTACCATACCTCACACTACCGCTACATTACCACACCTCACATTACCACACCTCACATTACCACACCTCACATTACCACACCTCACACTACCATACCTCTCACTACCATACCTCACACTACCACACCTCACACTACCACACCACACACTTCCACACCTCACACTACCACACCTCACACCACCACACCACAAACTGCATACCTAAAACAATTCACCAACTTGAGACATGCTGCCCATACACTGTCACACTTTATTCACCTCTGACAGTAACAAGCCACACACACTACCCTCAATCACATTGCCTCGCCACACAGTCTCACACTTCACATTGGCTCACCTTACACGGCATGATAACACACATCTATACTCAACTCATACTGCCATCCTTCACATTGCCATACCTCACAGTCACACTCTCACTGCCACGCCACACACATACACGCAAATCACACTGTTATCTCTCACATAGTCATGCCTCACATTGCCACGCCTCACACTGTCACATCTCACCCTGCAACACCACACACGTACATGCAACTCACACTATTCCTCACACTGCCACACCACCACACAAATGCATGGATTTCACACCGCTATCTCACACTGCCACACCTCACACTGCCACACCACACACGTACATGCAACTCACGCTGCTACCCCTCACACTGCCACACCACCACACACGCAGACACAAATCACACAGTCATCTTTCACACACATCCAAGCAACTCACACTGTTGTCCTTCACACTACCACATATCAGTTATACCAAGAACAACCTGTATAAGAGTCATGGTTTCTGACACAAGTGCTGGGCAACCTGTATAAGCGTTAGGGTTTCTGACACATTTCCTGCAAGTTCTGGTTTCTGACACATTTCCTGCGAGTTCTGGTTTCTGACACTTCCTGCAAGTTCTGGTTTGTGACACATTTCCTGCAAGTTCTGGTTTGTGACACATTTCCTGCAAGTTTCTGACACATCTCTTGCAAATTTCTGACACATACTCTGAGAGTTTCTCACACATTTCCTGCAAGTTATGGTTTCTGACACAGTTCTGGGACAACCTGTATAAGAGTTCTGGTTTCTGACACAGTTCTGGCACTTGTATAAGCGTCCTGGTTCACCAGTTCTTGCCATCAGGTCAGTGGCAGAGGCTAAGGCTAAAGGCAGCTCTCAGCAAGCCGTCACTGTGGTCGGATAGGAAGGTAATGGAGGAACTGCAGCAGAAGGTGTTGTATGATCCACATCAGACGCAGTGCTTTATGAGGGATGGCAGTGAACACCAGGAAGTAAGTTATCAACTTTTGTTCATCCGCGTTTTTATGTATTAACTCTCTCTCTCTCTCTCTCTCTCTCTCTCTCTCTCTCTCTGTATATATATATATATATATATATATATATATATATATATATATATATATATATATATATATTTGTCTGTATCTAACTCTATCTCCACCTCTATGTCTGCCTGTCTCTATGTGTCTGTCTATCTGTATTGTCTGTCTGTATATCTTTCTGTATTTATGTCTATATTTATCTATTTCTATCTTTTTATCTATCTATCTATCTCTGTTTTTAGTGAAATCAGTGGATTTTGAACATCAGTAAAGTCTGTATTAACATTATTTCAGAGGTTCAAGTTCTTCCCTACTCCAGTGCAGGATCGAACTAGCATTCTTTAAAACAACTTATCTACCTACCTGACATCCATCTAACCTTCTTCACGCTTTCACTCGTTCTTAACGCTTTCTTCACTCTATCTTCACTCTTTCTCCACTCTCTCTTCACTTTGTTTTCTCCCTCTTCACTGTCTTTACTTTCTTCACTCTTTCTTTACTCTTTCTTCTTCATTCTACCTCCACTTTTTCTTCACTCTTTCTTCGCTCTTCACTCTTTCATCTTTCTTCACTCCTCCTCCACTCTATCTTCATGCTTTCTCCACTCTTCTTTCACTCTTTAAACACTCTATGTTCACTCTATCTTCACTCTTCCTTCACTCTTTTTTCACACTTGCTTCACTCTTTTCTTTCACTCTTTCTTCACTGTATCTCCACTTTTTTCATCACTCTTCACTCTTCCTTCTCTGTTTCGTCATTCTTCCTTCATTCTTCATTATCTTCATTCTTGTTTCACTATATCCTCACTCTATCTTCACTCTTCCTTCACCCTTTCTTCACTCTTTCTTTGCTCTTTCTTCACTCTTTATTCTTTGTATCTCCACTTAATCACTCTTTCTTCACTCTTTCTTCACTCTGTATTCACTCCTTCTCCACTCTATCCTCACTCTTTCTCCACCTTTTCTTCACACTTTCTTCACTCTATCTTCACACTTTCTTCATTCTTCACTATCTCCACTCTATCTTAACACTTTTTTTACTCTTTCTTCACTCTGTCTTCACTCTTACTTCACTTTCTTCACTCCCTTCAATCTTTCTTCACACTTTCTCCACTCTTTCGTCACTCTCCACTTTTTTCTCACAATCCTCACTCTATCTTCACTCATTCTTCTTCCACAGGTTGCAAAGACCCACACGTACCCTGATTATGTCGCCCTAAGACTTCTTCCTTCTGAGGGATGCCAGGAGTCTTTCATCACACAGCACAAGCCGGACTCAAACCTCTATGTCCTGGCTTCTGACCGTGAGTAGTAAAAACACTTTATTTTTACACTTTTTTTACATTTTTTATTTTTTTTACAGTTTTTTTACACTTTTTATATTTATCTTTTTACACTTTTTTGTAACACTTTCTTACATTTTTAAACACTTTTCTACACTTTTTTACCTTGTACACTTTTCTCTACTTTTTAAACACTTTTGCACTTTTTTTTACAGTTTTTTTTACATTTTTTACACTTTCTTACACTTTTCAACACTACCATTTTTCAACACTTTTAAAAACTTTTTTACACATTTTACACTTACACTTTTTTACACTTTTGTAACATTTTTACTTCTTCATTCTTACACTTGCATTTTTACATTTTCTTTTTTTGCACTTTTTTACACTTATTTAACTTGTTTACACTTTTTTTCACCTTTTTAACATCTTTTTACACCTTTTTGTAAAATTTTTGCACCATTTTAACACCTTTTTGCACTTTTTTATAATTTTTTGCACTTTTTTAGGCTTTTTTGGACTTTATACTTTTTTTTTTTTTAACTTGTTTACACTTTTAACATTTTTACACTTTCTTACACTTAACACTTTACCCTTTTTTACACTATACTTTCACACTTATTTTACACTTTGCACTTTTTAAGTTTTTACACTTTTAACACTTTTTTTTTTTTACACTTTTTTACACTTTTTAAACACTTTTTTTTATATTTTCTTACACTTTACACTTTTAACACTTTGTACACTTTTTTACACTTTTTTTTTACACCGACTTATCCAGATTTTGTCCTTTGTAGATTATTTCACGTAGCTCAATGAATTGCGATGCTGTGACTCTACACTCTTTTCTTAGCACTTCTTCGTGACTAGCATCGCAACATCATCTAAGCACTTACTCATATCACTGCAACACTTTCTTAGCTCTTCTTCGTGACTATCACCTCAACACTTTCTTAGCGCTTCTTCGTGACTATCACTACGACACTCTCTTAGCACTTCTTCGTGACTATCACCACACTTTCTTAGCACTTCTTCATGACTATCACCACAATATCCTTTTCTTAGCACTTCTTCGTGACTATCACCTCAACACTTTCTTAACACTTCTTCGTGACTATCACCTCAGCACTTTCTTAGCATTTCTTAGTGACTATCACCTCAGCACTTTCTTAGCACTTCTTCGTGACTAGCATTGCAACATAAATACATCATCGGGGATGCTACATCACCTACTCTATGTTTAGTAAAGAAATTGTTAAAAGACAATTATGTAAAGCCTATCTATCTATCTATCTGTCTATCTACCTATCTATCTGTCCATCCATCTATCTTTCTATCTATCTATCTGTCTGTCTATCTATTGACAGATCCCTTAATCCTGTGAGGGATGGCTACAAACAAATTGCCTCCATGTCACACTGTCCCCTGCAATTTCACTGCCCTCCTCCCAGCCCACACACCCTTCTCTCATATACCTCTCCACTCCATCCCTCCATGTCATCCTCCCTCCCCCCCTCCACCTCACTCGCACTCTCCTCGTTAGTCTCTCACTCTCCAATTTACACAACTCTCTCTCATATACCTCCACTCCATTCCTTCATCTCATCCTCGGTCTCCCTCTTCCCTCTCCCCACCTCTGCCTCACTCACATACACTCTCCTCGTTAGTTTCTCATATACTTCTTCACTGCATCACTCCATCTTATGATGTAAAGTGATATAAATTTAAAAGATCTAAGCAGTGAAATTTTGTATCATAGTTAAATTCAAATTAACCGTAAGAAAGCAAAGATAGCTTTAAAACTGTTCCTTCGATGAGAGAGAGAGAGAGAGAGAGAGAGAGAGAGAGAGAGAGAGAGAGAGAGAGAGAGGTTATAAATGTATTTCCACTTTATTTTTAGTTTCTTACCAGAACAATCGAAAGACAGACAGACAGACAGACAGACGCTGTCAGATAGATAGACAGACAGACTGACAGAGACAGAGACAGACAGACAGACAAACAGGTCATTAATGTATTTCACTTCATTTTTTAGTTTCTCACCCCAACAATCGGAAGACAGGCAGACAGACAGAAAGACACAGAGAGACAGAGAAACAAAGACAGACAGGCAGACAGACAGATAGATGCAGACAGACAGACAGAGACAGAGAGACAGACAGACAGGTTAGTAATGCATTTCCACTTCATTTTATACTTTCTCACGCCAACCACCTCCTTACCTTGCAGATTCCAAGACATCTGGGGAACAAGAGAGCCATCAAGAGGTGACCCACAGTGCTGGCGACCAAGCAGTGTTCCCCGCCCCGCTGTTTGTTTACCTCGTCTTTGTTTTACGTTTTTTGGCAAGATAGATGGGTTGCAGAGACGGAAAAAACACAGATAATGACGCTAGGTTTATGTTTATCTATTTTACTAACAGACCTTGAGAAGACCAAATATCAGAAAGGGAAACCTCTGAAAATGTTGCTTGGTGTATGTTCATCTATTTCACTAACGGAACATGAGAAAATCAAACAGCAGAAATGGAAAGACCTCAGATAATGACGCCTGGTTTATGTTTATCTGTCTATTTCAATAACAAAACATGAGAAATCCTAATAGCATAAATGGATACCTCTGATAATGACGCCTGGTTTATGTTTATTAGTCTATATCACTAACATAACTTGAAAAAAACAAATATTAGAAAGGGAAACCTCTGATAATGATGCCTGGTTTATGTTTATCTGTATATTTCAACAACAAAACATGAGAAAACAAAACTGCAAAAACGGAAACCTCTGATAATGACACTTTGTTTATGTTTGTCTATTTCACTAACAAAACAAGGAAAAGCCAGATTTAAGATCCATTCACTGATGTCCGGACGCATTGTGTTTAAAAGATGGAGGTCATAGGTAGCGAGAAATGCAGAGGAAGGAAGACAGAGTGTTGACCTGCTGCATACGTGAATGACTGAGAGGATGGACTGGGTTTTGCATTAGAAAGCTGGACCGAAAAAGGGTTAAGTCTGCCAGATGGTTGTTACAGGAAAGGGGTTAAATCTGACAGATGGTTGTTACAGATAGTTGTTATAGGAAAGGAGGTAAGTCTGCCAGATGGTTGGTACGTTCCAGCCAAAATGGACGAGGGATGTAAACACAAAAATTCAAAACATTGGCCATTGAATTAGCGACAGTAGATGGAAAATGATGCAACACAGCAGCCAGAAAAGCTGAAAGGAGTCATGTTTAGGAGGAAAGATGAGACGAAAAGCCTTTGATTCCACCCTGTATAGAAGAGGTGGAGTGGAGGAAGCGCCTAAAATGGGCGAATATATACCCTGTACAAAGTCGCCAAATGTGCAGAGGTAAACAAATCATGGCGTCGGCTTACCTATCTTGGACCTTATTCTCGTAGGTTGAGGAAGCTCCCTAACATTTTTCCTAAATGATTTATTTTATTATACATTACTGTCCTCTTCTGTGTTAGTTAAATTCTTCCAATATCGCCATACTCAGTGTAAATAACGTACAAAAGGATCTTAACCAGCCATATCCGAAAATAAATTGCTAAGGACGAATAGGGAACTTCCTTATGATATTAAATTAATGGATTTTTAATTTGGCTTTTTTTTCTTATGAACAATCTTGTGGGCTTCCAACCACTGTTTCCTTCTACCTTGCATTCAAAAAGGAAATATATAACCATGATTTAAACTATCAATTAGCCCTTCCATGGTGCCATACCCCCTGGGAAGGAATGGGGGGGGGGGGAGAATACCTCCCCAGTATCCCTGCTTGCTGTAAGAGGCTACTAAAAGGGGGTCTGTTTGTCTCCAGTCTTTCTCTCCGTATATGTCCTCTTATTCTCATTTGCCCTACCTCTCTTCTTCATATTTCCGCGTTTTTTCCTGCCTCACTTCATATTGTCTTCAGTCTTTCTCTCCTTACTGTCCTCTTCTTCTCTTCTGTCCTACCTCTTTTCTTCAGATTTCCGTGTTTCCTCCGGCCTCTATCTTCCCTCTACTCCTATCAGTTAAAAATTTGGTCTCTTATCATGAATAGTTGAAGTACATTCACGAGCACTAATTTTTGCTCAGGGGTGTCCCCTTCCTACCCCTTTATACTGAGGGAAGAGGGGAGGGGGGGACGAAACGAGGTCCATCCGCCTCTTCCCCAGCTCCCAACCCTCCCCCATACCCCTCCCAACGCAACCCCCACCCTTCATTCTTAACTATCAGTTACATGTCAAGCTCAATTCATAGTTAATGCTCATAGTCACTCTACTGACACACAAACATAAAACACAAGGGTATGTAAAAGTATATAAAACTTAACTATCAACACGCGGCAGCAAGAAATTAATACATTTAAAGTTGACAGCAAAACAAAAACATTAACAACGGCCAGTAGGCCACGTGCGTTGAGCGCACTGCTTTGAACACACACACACACACACACACACACACACACACACACACACACACACACACACACACACACACACACACACACATACACACACACACAAAACTCACAGATAGATAAAGAGACAGACAGACATACAGAGAGCAGACACACACACACACACACTCACACTCACACACACACACACACACACACACACACACACACTCACACACACACACACACACACACACACACACACACACACACACACAAAACTCACAGATAGACAAAGAGACAGACAGACATACAGAGAGCAGACACACACACACACACACACACACACACACACACACACACACACATATACAGAGACAGAGAGAGTTCATGTGCATGGGTGCGTGAGTGTGTGTGCTTCTCTGCGTGTGCGTGTGCATGGAATCGCGCGCGTGTAAGTGTAATTCACCGGGTCGGTCAGGATCACTTGATGGTCGTGATTGTCAGCTTTTACCCTCCCGGAAGGGAGCTGAGAGCTCATATAGTCCGATCTAAGGGCAAGGCTGTGACCTTCACACACTCACACACCCGTCCCCTTGCTCAAGGGGGACAGTAACCACCCACTTCGTCAGTGAAATTTTTCGCAACCTGAGCGAGGCGCAAACTCCCGTCTACCAGATGGCAAGCGAGAGCGTTACCACTGCACCAGCGAGCGCTGTGTGTGTGTGTGTGTGTGTGTGTGTGTGTGTGTGTGTGTGTGTGTGTGTGTGTGTGTGTGTTCAAGGCAGTGCGCTCAATGCACGTGGCCTATTGGCCGTTGTTAATGGTTTTGTTTTGCTGTCAACTTTAAATGCATTAGTTTCTTGCTGCCACGTGTTGATACTTTTACATACCCTTGCGTTTTATGTTTGTGTATCAGTAGTGTGACTGTATTAACTATGAATTGAGCTTGACATGTAACTGATAGTTAAGAGTGAAGGGTGGGGGTTGCGTTGGGAGGGGTATGGGGGAGGGTTGGGAGCTGGGGAAGAGGCGGATGAACCTGGTTTCGTCCCCCCTTCCCCTCTTCCCTCAGTATGCAGGGGTAGGAAGGGGGCACCCCTGAGCAGAAATTAGTGCTCGTAAGTGTACATCCCATTGACGTCACTATGTTGTTCCTAAAAACAATCCATATCCTTCACCTAATCTAAACTCCCGCCTTTAGATTCGATTTTTCCTCTGCCATATCCTCTTACTATACCCACAAATCATAACGGTACCTCATGATCTTTGTAATCTGGCACTTCCATTTCTCTCACTCACTCACTCACTCACTTCTCTGATGCCGTGTGTTTCTTAAAGTTAAGACATATATGCTTTGGGAAGTCAATAAAATACATATTCATTTGTATCAGTAGCCATTCATATATGTAATTTCTCACGGGCATTACCTCTGCTTCTGTGGAATTTGCGTGTGTGTCTTCTGGAATAAAAGTGAATTCAGTGTGTGTGTTTTTTTTAATTCAAATTTGTTCCAGTGAGTGAGGTGGAGGGAGGGAGAGGGAGGGGGAGACCGAGCATGAGACGAAGGGATGGAGTAGAGAGGTGCAGTATATGAGAGAGAGAGAGAGAGAGAGAGAGAGAGAGAGAGAGAGAGAGAGAGAGAGGTGTAAGTTGTGAGGAGGGCAGCGAAATGGCAGGGGACGGTGATATGCACCCCTTGGAATTAAAGTGTCTGGCTATAGACAGAGATAGTTTTTACCGATTATTGTAAAACAGGCGCTGATTAATAATTACGTTACTCTTAATATTTAACCTCATTGTAGACATAATCTTCATATTTAACTGAAGTAATGGAGTTATTACATATGTGCAGTAACTAAAGAAACGGCATAATATGACCTGAATTGCACTGAAATATTTATCGCTGTACAAGGTACAGAGTGCTAGTACAACAAAAGAAGGTGGTGGGTCTTGTCACGCACCTTCTTCAGTCAATACAGTTATATACAGTTAGTAATTGGACAGTCGTGGGTGTGGCCACACCAATTTTGGGGTGTAGCCACATACCCTCTGATAAAAAAAAAATAATTACACTCTATGTCATGAAATACAGAGGCATTTGTATGATGTATTACATACAGGAGTAAAGGGTAGTACTAGAGTAATAAAGAAATACAGTGAACAAATCAGTACCAGCCCTGGTCGAAGGTGATGACAACATTGCCATATCACAGGTCGGTGAGTGATGGCCACAACACCACCACCATCACACCTTCCACACTCTCCCTCCACTACACTCTCTCTTTGATTCAGATCTTCTCTTCCCTTTGTTGTGCATGTACTTTATACATATTCTCCACTGATACACAGTAGCATTTTTCATACACTGGCTTAAAACGGTACATTTTTTCAGCAACTATGGGTACGTGACATAAGGCACACACACCTCTCTTTCTCCGTTTTATATCATCTCAACTGTTTAGTTGACCATACAGTCTGTACATGACCCTCATTTTCTTCCTTTTTTTTTTTTTCCTTACACTGCCTTGGATGCACAGTTGTTAGCGGCTATTGCTGGGTAGTGGAGTGCTTGATGAATGTCGCTGGTCTGTGGAGGATAGAACAGAGGACAGCAAGTGTTTATAAGTGTAAACAAACATGTCTGACTGTAGTGCTTTGCTAGTATTGTGGTACATATTTCGGAATTCATGGAGAATTGGAAGTAACAATTTTTCATTTGATTAACCATGTGATTTGTTCAGTCAGTGTTAAAAGTTGTGGGTTTCTATACTTAGCAGTTAGTGGACATTCCATTATGTAATGATGCAGTGTGTGTGCTGCCGGCGCCCCACACACTGCACATGGTACAGGATCTTCTCTGGTGAATTCCCAACATTTGTAGCCTAGTCACAGTCTCATGACAACAGTGACATGAAGTCCACCTCTTTGACCATATGTTACTCCAGTATTCTGAGCCACATTTACATAATGAAGAGAGCTAGTGCTGCCACTTGCTATGCCATCCTTAAGCTGTGTAGCAATATCTTGGCGAGCAAGAGAGCTAATCATGCTTTTGACAGTATAATAACTATATTCAGCAGATACATCAGGAGAGTCGAAGGCCGAAAGCAGAACCTTATGAACTAGATCGTCAGCCTTTTCATTGAAGGGTATCTCTATATGGGAAGAAGCCCATGTGTAGTGGACTTTATGACCTGATGGTCGATTGACATCTATTGACAATATCACAGTCCGTAGGAGTAGGAGACAGTAATTCGTACGGAGCTCCTTGACTATCCACAAAAAAGTAAACATCCTTAGATAATGGCACAACACAGCCTAGTCCCTCTTCTATCAAATACAGTTCTGCACATGTGAAATGGCAGTGTCCACGTACTGAGTGGGTGACTCATACCCCCTAATGAACAGGCCACACCCAGACTTAGTGCCGTCTACAGACCCGTCACAATATATATGTACAGTCTGGTGACGATCCATTGTCTCCAACTTTGTCATGAAGTGGGATTTAAGTTCACAAGGCAGCCAATGATCCTTGGGCTTGTGAAGTTTCTCTATGTCCACAGACACTCTGCGAGGACTCCAGGTGGCCTGACCAGGTGATTGTATGAGTATTAAATTAATGCAAGGAGCTATAACACTGAAGTTGTTCAAGAGTTTGTACATACAGCCGAGGTATGTGTTTGGTCGTCAGGGAATGTCTTAGCTTTTCAGACCCGTATTTAATCATCCTGACAACTGTTCGTGACGGAATTTCCCGTATCCTGGTTACGAAACTTGAGAGTTCCAGTTCTGCCCGCATGACCTCACTTTTCACTGTCTTGAGACAACCTAGGACTATCCTCATTGCCTCATTTTGTACCATTTCCAATTTCTTAAGGTTGTTTCGACTATATTGTACCAGGACAGGGGCTGCGTAATCTATCAGTGACCTACTGTAATAGTACTAATATACATCCTTCTGACTACTGGAATGCCAACTCCTCTTCCTCTATTCGCCAAGACTAGCAATGGTGCAAGTTTAGGAAGGCACTGGTTACGAACGTAATCAATGCATTCTGGGACTTTATGA
The DNA here is from genome assembly GCF_032717465.1 of Coenobita brevimanus. NCBI lineage: Eukaryota > Metazoa > Arthropoda > Malacostraca > Decapoda > Coenobitidae > Coenobita > Coenobita brevimanus. The sequence continues at coordinate 8,046,894 of NC_136985.1, read as the reverse complement.
TAACTGAGCTGGACTTCTAGGTATTTGTAGGTACTCACTCGTTCTAGTTTAGTAGAATTTATACATGGGAGTTTGCAACGATTCTGTAATCCCTGAAATTTGATTTTCGACTCACTGATAACGAATCCCATGTGCACACACAGAGCCTCCAACTGGTGCAGGGCTTAACATAAAATGGAAGGGGATTCGCACTGCAGCAAAATATCATCAGCATAGATAATTACCTCCATGCCTAGAGGGAAAATGTGGCGTGCAATTTTGTCCATTAGTACATTGAAAAGCATCGGACTGGGGACACCTCCTTGTGGAGTGCCCAGTTCCAGTTCCCTTTCGTCAGAAAACTGTCCCTGCAACCAAACCCTTGCTAACTGGTGACAGAGATAAGATCTTATCCACTCTTGCAAATTCCCTTTAACCCCTTTGACAACCAGTTCTTCCAGAATTACCTCCTTGTTTGCTTTGTCAAACGCCCCTTTCAAGTCAATGAATGCCCTGCACGTTGATCTAGTATTGCTGAGACACTTTACAAAACAATCACCCTTTGCTTTCCCTCTCAGAAAACCATGTAAGTTAGGAGACAATTGATAGCCAGTCTTGTACAACAACCTATTCAGAACAACTCTTTCCATCATTTTACAGATACAGCTAACTAGGGAAATGGGGCAATAACCACCACAGCCCTTTGGAATGGGGGACTTTCAGAGTGCTGAGTCATTCCAAACTCGTTCCTATGCTAGTATTTTGCTGGTTGCCATGCTTGTAATAGCCGTGGATTATTTGTACTCCAGTGTCTAACTGTGAGGTATAGTAATAGCATATGCCATTGAAATGACTAAAATATTACTCAGAAAAATCATAACCAATAAGAATTTTCTCCTTTATTTTCATAATTTTAGAATTTATGACAGTAGACTCGATACCGAAGTGTCAGGCTGTCACAACTGCACCTTCCATTAATTATATTTGATTTGCTGGGCATTGTAGCCAATTTCTACTACACATATTAAGGCCTGCCTATTATACATTATTAACATCAACATTCGTACTGACGGTCCTTGTATTATCTGAAATTTAATATTTTGTAAATTTAATCATTTAACATATCGTCAAGAGACTCGTGCATGTGCATGAAGGGGACAGTCCTGAATAGGAGAACAGCCCTGACCAATGCTTGACCACTTGTTTACCAAGGACCATTGCTTGTTTCGTCCGTCCTGTGTTAATGTTTGAGAATGAACTATACTGAATTAAAGGGAACTGAAATACTCGCCGTGGCAAGCCACCACCCAGACGTTGCGATCCCCATCCCAGGAGGAGACTACAGAGGGGTTGGTAAGGAGCGCAGGTCGTCCCGGCTAGAGGGACATAAGTCCCCCACGGCCCTGGGCCCTTATTGCCCTTAACAGACCCAGCGGGAAGATTTCAGTCCGGGGAAACTACCTCCCAACCGGGCTAGCCCTTGACAGGTTCGGGGTGGGACTACAACTCTAGTCCCGAGCAGCAACCCCTGTCACAGCCTCCACCCACACAAAAAGAGACGGCCTCAGCCACTCATAAAAGGGAGACAACCTCTGTTGCACACCAAAAAGGAGACAGCCTCAGCCACTCATGAAAAGAGAGATGGCCTCAGTCGCTCACTGAAAGGAGACGGCCTCAGCCACTCCCAAACAGAGACGGTCTCCAGCCGCTTGGGTGCTGCTCCTCCCCCCTCCCCTCCTACAGGAACCAACAACGGCCTCTAGCTGCGTCTGGGGAGAACAGGGTACGTTCCCTCTCCTCCTGTAGCTGCCCACGGGAAAACGACACAGCTGACGGCCTCCAGCCGCACTGGCAGGTAGGTGACGGCCTCCACCTGCAAACTCGACTGCACTTCACTCCCCCTGCAAGGCACCAGCGATGGTCTCCAGCCGCACCTGCAGGAAGGGGACGGCTTCTAGCCGCCCTCCCCCTGCTCTTCTTCCTCAAGGCAGCCTCCAGAAGGATCCCCCTGGTCTGGAGACAGTGTGGCACAGCCACATGCTGCCCCAGGGAATGTGTACCATTCAGCTGGCGCTCATGGAAGACGACCCCCTGGCGGACTCCTGCCCGAGGTGACACCACAGTCCTATCCTGACGGCGGCCCAGCGGAAGGGAGACCTTAGACACCAGACTCTCCGAGCCGCCCCCACTCCCCCGGGGCGCACCCTCTCCAGCTCCAGGCAACCTTCTCCCCGGAGTAGGTGCAGGAAAGAGCGCCTGCTCTGCCTGTTTAGTTCCAGCCCAGAGGACCAGACCATCCCGGCAGGCCCCACGAGTAAAGGGCCCCTCTCCATGCCCGACCACAGCCCCTGACTGATGACATCACCACTGAGGGTCATCCCGTGGCCCTCGAGCGAAGGGACACCTGACAAGGACCCTCCAATACCAGGCCGACACCTGGGGCTCACTGAGTCCCCATAGTACAACCAGAGCCCCTCGCCCTGCCCAGTGCAATATTGACTGCTCAGGTAAAAGTGCTTATAGTGTCTATAGAACTCACACCCAGTGCAATTCCTGTGCCCCAACAAACAGCCCAACATACTCTTGTGCTCAGGTGTAAGACAGTGTTGTATTAGTGCCCGGATCACTGTGATATAACTAATGAGGCACTCAGACTGATATTCCAGCCCAACCACCCCATTGTATAAAGTGAATATCTTGTATCATACAGTGTCCGTCCAGTATCCTGCGTGATACTCATTAACTGGTCAGGACCCTATGGTTCATACAGCCCAAGTGATCATAAATAGTGTATTGCATGTAATCCACATCGTATTGTATAGAGGTTGTGATTTGGTTAATATACGTGTAAAGGTTGTTGCCTATAGTTTTTGTGTCCTGCTCTTCTCATTGTGTATTCTAGCTCTGGTCTCGAAAGAGGACCCCGGCTCAATCGCCAGGTGCTTTAGGGACGAGAAGTCGACCTTAACCCCTTAACCGTGGGGCGTCACTTTCGTGACGCTTGGGAGCAAGGGATCATACCGCGGGGCGTCGCTTTTGTGATTCTGTGTTATTTTGAATTCACCCGGGCTTCCAAGTGGGGGCTTGTATCATCTATCAGTACTGCCAATGTCCAACACTAGTCAGCACTCCTAATCTCATCTGTACTCCCATCCATTGTTGACAATTTAGCCATTTCTCCCCGTTCTTGACTCCCCTCCCTACCCCCCCTCCATTACCCTATCCTCTCGCCTGCCTGGCCGTGCTACGCCAAGTAAATCTTCCCTGGAATTTTTCACTGATTTCATCCATTGAAATAAGCCCTATGTCCTATTCTTATACCAAATAATATATACAAGAAAGAAATAAGGTAAGTGAGAGTGCCATACACCTGGAATTGGCTAATTATCACCTGACAACACCTCACGTGCACTCGTTCGCTAATTTTCGCTGTTTTATTCCCCTTGAAATATGCCGTATAATCTATTTTTATAATAAATATACATGTAAGGAGTGAAGGGAGAAGCCTAAGTGATATTTACATTCACCTGAAACTACCGAATTTATAATGTATTGTCTAGATTTCCTGCCAATCATTTCAGTGCTAGACATAGCTGTTTCAAGAGCTAACATTGGTAGCACTGAATATCCCCTAAGTAGGCCTCTACCCCGGCCCTCCGTTATCAGTTTACTCTCATCTTCCGAAGTGGGGGTACGTATGTTTCTTCTTGCTGACTTCAGGGACTTTTTCACCCCCATGCAAGGGCCCTGTGACCTTTACCCCCTACTAAACCTCGTGTGGAAAGAGGTAAAGGGCTGACAATTGATAAAAGAGTGACTACGATCTTTCTATTGAGTAAAACAGTGCAAGTGGAATTGTAAATAATGTGTAAATAATGTGTAAACAGCAAGTGAAAGTAATGAATGTAAATATACGTGAACAATGGAAAATAGTTTTATAAGTTACTTCAAGTGACAGTGCATAACACAGTGTAAATAAAACAGAAATGTAAATAACGTAAATAAAATAGAGAACGTAAATAGAAATGTAAATGAGTAGTATTATAAGAATACGAGTATATACCCTAGGAGTAATGAAAGTGAAAGTTTCACTCTAGCATGTCTGAATGCTATGAGTTATGAAAGTGAAGATGAAAGTGACATTCACTCTCAATGCTAGTATACAGGACGAGAAAGTGAATGCTACGTATTTTACTGAAAGAAATTGAATCCCTACAGTGACAATAAACTAATACTACTGAAGGAAACTTATGGATAAAGACTGTAGATATATATAAGTGTTATATAGTAATAGAAATATAAAGTGTGAGGGGTTTTATGAATAATAAATGACAGAGTACCAAGAGCGAACTAGTGCCAGTGCGATGGTCAGGCGCGCTCGTAATTTTCATTGCTTTCACAGTGGGTTTTTTTGGGGAGTATGGATCCCAAACTACTTGAAAATCATAGAGTAGTGTTTATAGTGTTAATATCTGGCTGTGGTAATCATATTACGGGTTGTCGGGAAGTGTAAAGTGGAGACTTCGTTACCCAACTTCAGAGGTCTCCACAAGTCCTACGGTAACTGACGAAGGCTCAACAAACATTCCAGGAGAAAGCTGAAGGTATGTGCCATAAGCATATGTAATTTTAATATTCTAGGACTAATAACTGATTTTTGGCAAATATTTTTTGAGAGTCTGTCGGAGCCCGAATAACCCCGCGGCACACGCAAAACATCGGTAAACATGCCCACGGTGTAGGGGTTAAAACATCTAGCATAACAGGAATAAGTGAGATAACTCAAATTCAGAGGCTGCTGAATCAGATCAAGGACCACTTATCAGCCATCATTATTATAAATATCCTATCCTAGTAACGTCAAGATTCAAAACTCGCTTACTGGAGAAAGAGAGAGAGAGAGAGATTATCGTTATTCTATGAGCTGATGTAAAAAGGAAATTAATGGCTTGCACTGGTGTACCAGAAAGAAAAAAAAAATGCCTAGTTTTATTGCTAGTGTTGTTACTTTGCCATTAGGCTACCCTTTGAGTTTTATTTATGACGAAATTACATTACATGGCCGAGTTTTAATTGTGTAATACCTTGCATTTAATAGACATCTCAGCAAAAACTTACCATGTTAATGTTTATTTAAATTATGAAAACTTAAGAAACAATGTATGTACTGTATATTTTAATGTCGACAGTTTGCATCATTTGACGTACAAGAGGATGTCAATGTGTAATATAACAGAAGTATCAAGTCTCCAGTGCCATCTAGAATTATGTATGTTCCTTCAATTTTTGGAAGGAATGGTAAAATAAATTATAAAACATGTCCCAAATGATGATCAGGCAAGCCTCTATTTGCGCCTCTGAACGTGAAAGTGATGTCAAAAGTCTAACTTTTTCAGTCTGATGATATACATAGTGAAATATTCATCTGGCGGAGCGAGCCCGACACCACCACCCCAGGAGGAGGGCATAAGGAGGTAGGGAGGAGACAACGGAGAGGTACTTCCACATTCCGTGCGGAAGGGACATATATCCCCGGTGACCCGACGCCCCTCTTCCACGCAGCTGGACCACCAGGCAGTACTCAGTGTGAGTGTGTTACACTCTGATGGAGCAAGCACTTGCCAGAATCAGGGTGGGACTTGCAGTAGCCAAGTCCCAGGTAGGCCCTCAGACGCAGAGTCCATCAGACCTGCCTCTAAAAGAGGAAGAGACTCCACTGGAGCTCCAGTACCTACTACACCCCAAGGGAGCAGCGGCACAGTAATGACTACTGGATCTACTGTAGGAGTGATCACCGATTCTCCTCCTTCTGCCACCCACATCTGGGAGCTAGTGTGTCAGAACGTTCCCCAGACGACCTTCACTAGTGCTCCCCAGGAGCCCATTGGTAGTATCCACTGGATCTACCACAGGGGGGCAGACCACCGGTCTTCCCCCAGCTACGCCATTCCCCGACAGCAGGAGGGCTGTGTCCACCAGACCTGCAGTGCCTACCAGGAGGGCCTATGGGACTCCCCGTCTGGTCATTCCTGGGATGAGCAGTCTTCTGAAGGAATGTCCACTGGATCTCCTTTGACTGCTATCCCGGCGGGAGCCTAGGCAGTGTCCACCAGATCTGCCTGGCTGAAGGGGCGTCCTCCGGACCTCCTTCCCACGCCCCAGCATGGAGTTGTGGCAGGGACCGTCAGGCCCACCAGGCAGGGGATCAGACCACCAGTCATTTCCCCTCCATGACTCTGGAGGCCTCTTGCCTAGCCCGCCCATCCTGTGGCCGAGTAAGGCACCCCTCTTGCCTCCCCTCCTGTACAGAGAGTGGAGACTGCTCCCCCACAGGTACCCGGCCAGAGAGCATCTGGGATGGGACCACCCTGAGGCCACTGTCACGGGTTTTTTAAAATATATGCAAAATTATTTAAATGATAATTCTCAATGATACTAAAGAACAGGGACAATGAATTGTCTTGCTAAATCAAGCAATGATTACTTTATACTGGTCCACTTGTGAGACTCTCCCAGAACGAGAATTTACAAACTTTCTCAACAGTACACAGCAGAGACTAATTACTCAATTGCTGTTTATTAGTACTGTTAGCCTCTGGAGAAAGTTACTTCACCCCTGACAATAAATAACTAATACTATTAATAATATCAGGTTCTTGCTGATGCGTAACTCCTAGAAAGCACAACGGATTTTAAGCTTAATACAACAAGACTGGCCTAAGAACCAGTTATGAATGGCAAAACGTTTATGCAAGCTAGGAGCTATAAGGGAAATAAGCTTAATTGTGGAGAAATGAAACACGAGTTTACATTACATTAAGCTCAAGAAAAAGAACTGTTAAATTTATTTATTACAAAGAAATAAATTTAACGTTACATCTCAAAATGAATTCAAATAAAGAGATAGCACTCACTCACTCACTCAAAAGCTAAATTCTTATGCCTAGAAAAAAAAAAACATGCGGCGCAGCCGGCCAGCATGTGAGGAAACAGCACACTTAACTAAACTCTTAAACCTAGGAAAATACGAAAAGGAAATACTGGTCAATGAATGTAGTGTATCACCAAGGAAGGGTGGGAGCCTGGAGAACTGTAGTCTAGTGGAGTCTGGGTGCTAGCTGACCTCTCACCCTCTCACTGCTGGAGCACAGAACCTCACTCCACCACGACAGACACTTGACTGAATTCAAATATGATGTATGGGTAATGGACAGGCCAGCGGAAAGGCGTGGCCAACGGTCGAGGCAAGCAGGGGCGAACAATAAAGAAACAATAATATCACTCAGTAGAGCACTTAATGACGTACATTAGATCGGTCACTTTTGAAACAGTGACGAATGTTTTGAAAAGTATACCACCGAAATGGAGAGAGAAACGGTTAACTGAACAATACACAGTGAGTTTTCCACTAATAGTTCGTGGTTTCTCACAAAAGGAAAATGTCGCGAATTTGATTCGTGACATTACGCCCCTAGAAAATGAAATTTTTTCCTTATGGGAAAAAATTTGTGGATATATATATATATATATATATATATATATATATGTACACATCCTAACTCAGTCACACAAGATTCACACTGTAGTGTGTGTGCTATCCTGCTACAGGAGAAAATCACTATCGCCAGTGAGCGTAAAAACCTCGTATTTACGTTAATAGAGGCAAGCTTGAGGGAAAAAACTCCGTGACGACGGTGAAAATCCTGTTCACAGGTCAAACTGAGCGAAAGTTCGCTACATTTACACTGACAACTAATTGTTGTGTAGCGTGGTGTATGTGATACACGGTGTAGGTGTGACAGTTGTAGTGTAACTGTACCTACGTGTAAAATGACACAGTAATACAAATTTATAGTAAATATTAATAATGTTGGATGGTGAGGATATGGAGAGTGTGAGTGCATTCAAGTACTTGGGTAGTGTGATGAGTAAGGATGGAACTTTGGGGGATGAAGTGCGTGAAAGGGTACAGCAGGGAAGGAAGGTTGTTGGTTCACAGAAAGTAGTGATGAGAAATAGGGAGGTGGGTATGGAAGTTACGAAATCACTGCATGATAGTATTGTGATCCCTATCCTGACGTATGGAAGCGAGACGTGGACCTTGGAAGAGGGGAACAAGTCAAGAGTGAGAGCAGTGGAAATGAGTTACTTGAGAGGAGCATGTGGCGTGACATGGAGGGACAGGTTGACGAATGAAGAAGTGAAGGAACGTTGTGGGGTGGATGTGGATGTGGTTGAGAAGATTAGGAGAAATACACTGAGGTGGTTTGGACATGTGGAGAGAATGGAGAATGAAAGACTGACTAAGAGGGTGTATGTAGGTGAGGTGGAGGGAGGGAGAGGGAGGGGTAGACCGAGGATGAGGTGGAGGGATGGAGTTGAGCGGTATATGAGGGAGGGAGGGTGAGTTGGGGGGAGGGTAGTCAAGTGGTGGGTGACAGAGCAACTTGGAGGCGTTTTGTCTGCGGCCACCCTTTGCGGGATTAGGGCGTCGGGCTATAGATAGATAGACAGAATATGGTGCATCCAGATATGAAGGTAGAGGGTGATGTGAGTAAAGAAATAATGGAGGTGGTTAAGGAAGAACCTGATGTGGAGGTAGAGTGATGTAGATGAGGACATACTGGAGTTAGTGAAGGAAGAACTAGGTTTGGAGGTAGATTATGACACAGGTAAGAAAGTAATGGAGTCCATGAAGGAAGAACCAAATGTGGAGGTACAGTGTGATGGAAGTATTGAAATATTGCAGTTCATGAAGGAAGAAGTAGATGAGAAGGTGGAGTATGATTTGCATGAGGAAATATTGGACTTAGTGAAGGAAGAACCAGATATGCAGGTAGAATGTGATGGAAGTAAGGAAATGTTGGAGTTGGTGAAGGACGAGCCGGGTGAGAAGGAAAACTTTGATGTGAGTGAGGAAATACTGGAGGTGATGGAAGAACCAGATGAGAAGGTAGAATGTGATGTGGGTGAGGAAATGTTCATCATTGAAAATATGCTTGTCCAAGACCCAGTCACCCTCTCATCTGAAGCTGAAAAATTCATGTGTTTAGACTGTGGTAAGCTGTTTACTGGTAAGAGGACATTTAAGCAGCACTCAGTGGTTAAATCAGAAGAGAAGGAATATGAGTGTAATAATTGTGGTAAAACATTTGGGAGAAAATATTGCCCCACCCACCACATACATAGCCATTCAGTTTTGGAAAAGTTTAAGTCCGATGAATTTGGGAAAACATTTGGCAGTAAAAGCCATCTCTCACAGCACCTACAACAAAATCATTCTGGTGTGAAAATGTTTAATTATAATGAACGTGGCAAACAGTTCAGTCATAAAAGCAGCCTCACCAGACACATACTCATTCATACAGGAGTGAAGGAGTTCAAGTGTGATAAATGTGGTAAATGGTTTACTTATAAAAATAACCTTGACAAGCATCTCATCATTCATTTAGGAACAAAGTTTAAGTGCAATGAATGTGGTAAACAGTTTATTCGGGAAGCTGCTCTCAAAGAGCACATGGATGTTCATCCAGAAGAGAAAAGGTTCGAGTGTCACGAATGCAATAAGCTGTTTTCTTAAAAATCAAGTCTCACTCAGCATCAGATGGTTCATTCAGGAGTGAAGACGTTCAAATGTGATAACTGTGGCAAATTATTTAGGCAAAAATCTCATCTCAAGCAACACTTACTTGTCCACTCAGAGATAATGGAGTTCAAGTGTAGTGAATGTGATAAATTGTTCAAGCATAAACACAGCCTTACAAAGCACTTAAACTGATACATTCAGGAATGAAGAATTTCAAGTGTGATCACTGTGGTAAACGGTTTAGGCTGAAAGGTCACCTCAATGGCCATTTAAAAATACATTCAGGAGTGAAGAATTTCAAGTGTGATCAGTGTGATAAACTGTTTAGCCAGAAAGCTAACCTCAATAAGCACTTACTAATATATTCAGGCGTGAAGAATTTCAAGTGTGATCACTGTAGGAAGTTGTTCAGACAGAAAGCTGACCTCAATCAACACTTACTAATACACTCAGGAGTGAAGAACTTCAGGTGTGATCCCTGTGGTAAACTGTATATCCGCAAATCTGACCTCAATAAGCACTTACTAATACGATTAGGAGTAAAGAATTTCAAGTGTCATCAGTGTGGAAAACTGTTTAGCCAGAAAAGTATCCTTAGTAAGCATGTACTAATACATTTAGGAGTAAAGAATTTCAAGTGTGCTCAGTGTGGTAAGCATTTCAAGCATAAACAGGGTCTCAGTAAGCACTTACTAATACATTCAGGAGTGAAGTTCAAATGAAATGAATGTGGTAAAATGTTTAGCCATAAAGATAACCTCAAACAGCACTTACTGATACATTCAGGAGTTGATTTCAAGTGTAACGAATGTGATAAACCTCTTACGTATAAAAGTACGCTAACCAATCACCTACTGGTAAATTCAAGAATCAAGAAGCGCGAGTGACTGTCTTGTATCATTTATCAAGGCTCTAATATGCTTGCATGAATCAACCTTGGTCACCTGATAGCAGCTTTTCACACTGCTTGATCTCTAACAGCCTCCCTATTCAGTCCTTATCCCAGAGGTCACACTCTATGACCTCATCCTTCGTATTTTGCCTTTTGATGCTGGGAACCTTATCCCCAACTTTCATAATTCTCTCGCTCTCGTGAGGTCAGTCTGTTCGGACGTCTCCTGGCATACCTGATTTAGCTAGCTGTGATCTGTGATAGTGTTGTGCTAGTGTGTTGTAGTGAACTGCGGTAGTGACCTGTGATAGTGTTATGCTAGTGTGCTGTAGTGACCTGTGATACCCATGTGAATTTGTGTGTGATGGCATCCTTTATGGAGAGCTGTGTCCCCACTGCAGGTTTCGAGAAAGAATACCTTCAGTTAAAGGAGGAGCTTCTCGAATTGAAGCGGGAGGTACAGGTTCTCAGGCAAAAGAAGTCACAAATGAGGGAATTGTTGGAGGAAATGTTGGAGGAGAGAGAGAAAAAGGCTGAAGGTTGGACACTGATTGACAAGGGTGCAACGAAGTTCACACTTAAAAAAAAAAAAAATCGGAAATTAAGACCACAAATATGTTCGACGCACTACGGGACGAATATGAAGGGAAGGCAGAGAGGGAAGTTGAGAAGAAGGACGGTGAGAGACCTTCCCATGCAAGTAAGTATAGTGAGAACAAGAAAGGTATGAGAAATGTTGCCATTGTTGAGGACTCACAGGTAAGATAACAGAGCAATGTATACTCCACCCACTAAACATGTGAGTCTTCCGGGGGCCAGGGTGGGTAATGTAATAGAGAAAATTTCAAATATCGTGAAGGATAGTGGAGACAAACCCACTGTGTGCCTAAGTGTAGGAGGCAATGATAGTAGGCGTAAAAGTGAGGTACTGTATCAGCAGTACAAGGATATGTTAAAGAACGTTAGGGAGAGGGGAGGGACCCCTGTAGTACTTGGTGTTCTGCCTAGAAAGCGGGTTAGGAGGGAGTGGTTGAGCAGGGCAATAGGTTTTAATTGCTGCCTTGAAAGATACGGTATTCCAAAGACAACGCAATACCTTTCATAGACAGCTGGGACCAGTTTTGTGGTCGGAGTGCCTTGTATAGTTGGGATGGGACTCAGCAGGCAGGGAGTTACTGTTTTAGCTGGAATGATAGATAGGGAGTTAGAGGATTTTATTCGAGGTTGAGAAGTAGATGTACAGGATGTTGCAGCAACTACACTCAGAAATTAGTATTATCATGTTTGGATAGATGTATCTATCTATCTATTGCCAGACACCATAATCCTGTAAAGGGTGGCCATTTCACACTGAGTTTGATGTTTTACAGGGAGGGGCACCAACCTCCACCAAGCCACTTGTTGACACGTAGGGAGCACGTATGGTTTGGTTATATGGTTACCACCCAGCGTTGTAAATGGTTTCTTGGCTTACAGGAAACCATTTGGCTTGTCACTCAATGTAAAGCCACCTGTAAAGGAAAGAATAGGAATAAAAAGTGACAGGAAAGATAGGAGAAATAGGAAGAGAGGAGGGCAGGAACAGAAAAAGAATGTTAAAAGCTAAGGCAGTAGGCAGCACTACATCAAGTGAGTGGATGATGGTCGCCATCACCTACCACAAATAGATGTATCAAGACTTGCAAAAGAACAACAGTTTAACCATGAGTGTAGATACATCCTTTCAGGCAGCTCAAAATGAGCAGGCAATGATAGAGGGTCGATAAGTGATAGTACAAAAAATTGTTTTATTAGTAAAGTAAAGAGTTTCCCAGTTAGTGACAAAATAAAAAATAGTAAGTCCCAAGGTAGAGGCAGGCATAACTACTCGTAATAACCTGAAAGTGTACTACACAAACAGCCGGAGTTTACCTAATAAAATGGATGAACTGAGAGCTTTAATCTGTACAAAAAAAATAGACATTGCCGTTATTAGTGAAACTCGGATGAATACAGACACTCGAGAATTTTTAGCAGAATATCAGATAAAGGGCTATAATATTTTTGTGTCAAACCGTCAAGGAAGAAAGGGGGGTGGGGTAGCTATTTATGTAAAGGATTCATTAAACTGTTACAATAAAGCAGACATTAAAGTAAATAGGGACACAAAGAGTCTGGGTTGAAATTAGTAACAGTAGGGAGAAATTAGTCTTAGGAGCTGTTTACAGATCTCCAAAATTAAGTAGAGCAGATAGTAAATACCTCTGTGAGGAAATTAGGAAAGCGTCACAGTCCAGCTTAGTAATAATTGTAGGGGACCTTAATTTGCCAAAGGATAGATTGGCAAAATCAGACAGGGGATGCAGAGTCAGAGGAATTTGTAGAGGTAGTATAGGATAATTTCCTTTATCAGTATATCAGGGAGCCCACCAGAGGTAATAATATACTAGATTTGGTAGTCGTTGTCCCCTAGGCAGTCTGGCCGAACAGCCCCGAGTCCCTTAGGAAGGCCATGGCCAAGACCGGGCCTTCCCACAGAGCTCTCAAAGAGTGTATGTTGTGTTGTTGGCGTAGGTGATTGTGTGCAATGCAGTCTTCCATAATGTGCTTAATAGTATGGGGTGCTGTGTTCCATCCTGGACAGGCATCAGCGATGGAGTCATCCAGCCTCTTCTGGTAGCTTAAGAGGGCTGGATGGTGCCCACATCTCAACCTGGCCAGGTGGACCCTGTCCTCACGAGGAAGATAGGATGTCAGGAGGCCATGCATGCAGCTGTGTGTTGTCTTTAAGTGACTGAATGTAGCGGCGAGTGATCTGAGTGTGGATATGCTCCTGGAAGCTGGTCTGAGGGGGGAGAGATGACAGTATTTGTGTATGGTATCGTCTGCTGGGTGTTGTTTTGATGTTCCTTGGTGTGGGTGGATATGCTGCCATGTAATATAGTGGATGTTGTGGTTTGTGGAGGCTGCAGCAAGAAACTGGGTGCCTTTCATGTCTAGGTGATCCTTGACTTTGAGGACTTTGGTTTCTTGATGTAGGTGGTCTGTGGGTGTAGTAGCTGTGCAGCCTGTGATTATTTTTAGGGCCTTGTTCTGTATGGTCTGTAAAGTGTTGTAGTGTGTTTTGGTGAGGTTAGAAGCCCAGGCAGGGCTTGCATAATTCATCACTGAACTTATGTATTGTTTGTATACTGTGGTGGTGGTTTCTTTCTTGTGTCCGAATGTTGTATGGGCAAGTGACCTCAAAGCATTGAGTCTTGGTTTTATTTTATTTTTAATGTTTGTGATGTGTTGTTTAAATGACATTGATGTATTGTATGTTACACCAAGGACTTTGGGTGTGTATGTGTGTGGTAGGGGTGTTGTTTATGCTGAGGTGTGGGATGTGACTGCGTTCTGCTATCCAGTTTGTGAGAAGGGTCGCTGTAGATTTGGCTGGGGCTATTTTGAGCCTGTTTGTGGTGAACCATTCGTGTAGTGTGTTGAGGTAAGGTTGAATGATGTGTGCAGCTGTTGTTACCTAAGTGTTCTTACCTAATTGTATCTTTACAGGAATGAGTCAAGCTCGTACTGTCCCGTGTCTTAAACCATATTTATCGTACATATCCTTAAATTTGTTAATTGTTTTGGCACACACTATTTCATTCGGTAGTGCATTCCATTGATCAATTGCTCTGTTTGGAAAACTGAATTTCCTTACGTCTTTATCACCTCTCTTCTTATGCAGTTTTTTGCACTGCCCTCTTGCTGATGCTTCTCCATACGTTAAGTAATCATTTATATCTATTTTCTCCTTTCCTGATATGCACTTATATAGCATTATCATGTCACCTCTTTTCCTTCTCTCCTGTAGTGTTGGTAGATTTAGTTTATTTAGTCTTTCTTCGTAGCTTAGGTCCCTTAAGCTTGGTATCCATCTTGTAGCGGCCCTCTGAACTTTTTCAATCTTGTCTATATGCTTTTTGTGATGAGGACTCCAGACTACTGATGCATATTCCAGGGTTGGTCTAATGAATGATGTTATTATCCTTCTTAGCATGTCTTCATTTATGTATGTGAATGCTATTCTCATATTTGCAAGCAGTGTATACATGTTCCGCACCTTCTCGCTGATGTAGTCAGCCAGAGATAGTCTGTTATTGATAATCACACCTAGGTCTTTCTATCTTTCTGATGTGTATAGGGTTTTATTTCCTAACTTATAATCCCAATCAGGTCTTTTTCCACTTTTACCAAACTTGATTACATGACACTTGTCCACATTGAATTCCATTTGCCATGTACTATTCCATTCATGAAGTTTATTTAATTCTTCTTGTAGCTCTTTACAAGAGTCTGTGTTAGTAATTCTCCTTTGTATTTTTGCATCATCTGCAAACATATTCAGATAGCTCTCATTTCCAGTGTTACTGTAAATATCATTTATATACACTAAAAACATGATTGGTGCCAAAACCGAACCCTGTGGTACTCCACTAGTCACTTCTTTCCATGATGAGTAGTTTCCTCTTAGTACTGTCCTCATTTCTCTTTTTATGAAAAAGTCTTGCATCCAACAAAACAGTTTGCCTCGAATTCCTCCTTGATGGTACAGTTTCCATAAAAGTCTTTGGTGTGGTACTGTGTCAAAAGCTTTCTTGAAATCTAAATAGATACTGTCCACCTATCCTTCCCTTTCCTGTATTGTGTTTGTTACTCTGTCATAGTAGCTCAACAGCTTAGTAACACATGATTTTCCTTTTCTGAAACCAAACTGTCTTTCTGTTATCATACTGTGTTCTTCTACATGATTTACCCAAGCTTTTCTTATAAGTTTTTCTAATACCTTGCTTACAACACTGGTCAGTGATACTGGTCGGTAGTTGAGAGGATTTTGTCTATTTCCTTTCTTGAATAAGGGGACTATATTTGCTTTTTTCCAAATATCAGGTAGCTTCCCTTGACTCAAGGATTTCTTGAAAATTAAAAATAATGGTTTACTTAACTCCTTTGCACATTCTCGTAATACCCAACATGAAATTTCATCAGGACCACTTGCTTTTCCTCTGTCTAATCTACTTAACTCCTCCTGTATTACTTTTTCTGCTATTTGTGTATCTGGTAGTATGTGTGGACATGCGTGTTCCACATAGTCCCTCTCAAAATTTTTTCTTCTGTAAAAACTAATTGGAAATTCTTATTTAGTGCTTCACAAATATCTTTCTCTTGTGTATAAGTGATTCCCTCGTCCGTAATGGATTGTATTATATCTTTTACTTTGGTTTTGCTTCTGATATAGCTGTAAAACAGCTTTGGTTGATCACTACTTTTATTTATTATATCCTCCTCAAACTGTTTTTGGGCTTCCCTCCTTATTCTTGTATAATCGTTTCTTGCCTGTTTGTAATTATTATACGCCCTTTCACTATTGTGTCTTCTGTATCTATTCCACAACAAATCTCTTCTTTCTTTTGATTTTTTACATTCTGTATTGAACCATTTCTGTATTTTCTTATCTGCTTCTTTATGCTGTGGGATGTACTTCTGGACTCCTATTTCATAAAATTCACAAAGTTTTTTATATACAGCATTTAAATCTTGTCCTCTAAGCTCATTTTCCAAATCAGCTTCTAAGAAATACTTCTTTAGGTCTTGATAATTTCCCTTTTTATAGTTTAGGCTCCTTTTGTAACTGTCATTGATGTTTACTATGTCATATGCTATCCTGAAGTTATAATTTAGTACTGCATGATCGCTTTTGCCGAGTGGAGGGTGATATATTAAACTGTCAATGTCATTTTCTTGCCTAGTAAATATTAGATCTAGCACTGAAGGTACATCAAGTCCTCTTTTTCTAGTGGTTTCCCTCACATGTTGCATTAAGAAAAACTCTTGTACGAGATCCAGGAGCTTTTGGCTATTTATATCTAGAGTATTCCAATTTATTTTTGTATTGAAGTCCCCAGTTAGTATAATTCTTTCCGATTTCTCTTCCATTTTATGTAGCAAGGATCTTATACTCTGAATTGTACTCTCTGCCAGGTCCTCATATTCGTCTCTTTCCCATGGGTTTGATCTGGGTGGCATGTACAAATTGGCTACAATTACTTTACCTTCAGATGTGTCGATCTCTACTGCAATCAGTTCTACTTGTGATGGTATATCTAGGTTTATTTCCTTGACTTTTAGATTTTTGTTAGTTAATATTATAATTCCTCCTCCTTTTTTTAAATTTCTGTCTCTTCTCCATATATTGTATTCCTCTAAGTTTAGTATGTCATTGGATATCCTTGGTGTTAATTTTGTCTCAGTTAGGCATAGTATTTGTGGTTCCTTTTTTCTGACATAATCATTGATCTCTAGTAATTTAGATACTATTCCATCCACATTTGAGTACATCAACGTTATCATCTTGTTTATATACTTGTCATGACATGGTTTGCAGTTTGGTGCGTACATGGAAGTATTATATCTGTGGTGTGTTGTACAGGTTGGAAATTAATGCCAGTAATATTTTGACACCTTGCACTATAATAGCTCATGTTTTTATACATTTCTATGCTAATGTTGTGTATTATCTACATCGATTCAGTATTTTTTTTTTTTTTTTTCAGTTGAACGATGACACTTGAGGCTAATATTTTACCAATGAGTTCCTATATATTTTGTGATATTTATCCACACTTCTAAAAGAAAAAATCATAGGCAGTTTATAAGTTCATTCATTGTAAGGATCCCTAAAGCAGCGTTTCTTAACCTTTTCCGACCTCAGCACCCCCTGCAGTAAGACCACACAGTCCAGCACCTCCTTATCTTGTTGCTGGGACTACAGTTGCTACAGTGCTACAGTTACTATGCTAGTATAAGGATAAAGTAAAGTGGAGTACTCCTTGACAGTTTATTTTATACATTCTCCAAATATGAAATATCAACGATGCCAATACTGAGCAAAAACAATATATGTTGCATTTTCCAGCACCCCCTAAAATTGATTTCAGCATCCCCTGGGGTGCTAGCACCCCAGGTTAAGAAACGGTGCCCTAAAGGGAGAAGGGAAAACGAGATGCCAGCTCTCTCTGTGTTTTGATTTGTGAGGGGCAGCACCACAGCCTCCTGCCTGGAGCGTTTCTTCCAGCCCCTAGTATGAGTTAGAGCATCAACTTCTTTTCCCCTAAAAGGTATTTTATTTGTATTTTGCTTATGCTAGTAATGTTTCGTAAGTGAAATCTGCTGGTAATTTTTTACAAGTGCACAGGGACGTCTTTTTTGGTGAAACCAAGGTATTTCTGATAGTTTTTGATGTGTTTTGAACGAATCTGACCTTCATTTCTGCCGCAAATCAGTATATTTCAAGATATCCCCCACCCCCCCTTCCCCCCACAAGAATGGGGGAGATGGGCGAACCCAGGGTTTTTGGGTGGGGGAAATCACATAATATATTGATCTGCGATAGAAATGAAGGTTAGAATAATTCACAGCACATCAAAAACCATCAGAAATATCTTGGTTTCACCAGCCAGGCCTCTGCGCGCCGGGCCGTCTGGCCTACTCCCTACCGCCTTGCACTAACAATCGCCTGCCCGCTGTCACCAGCAAACCATTATCTCCTAAGCTAAACTAAGCTAAGCCATAAAATTATATTTTTCCGTGCCAAGAACAATGGGGGACCTGTGGGAAAGCGGGGTTTTATGTGGGGAAAACACGCAAAAACGAGTGATTTCCGACTGAAACTTATCAAATTCAAACCGAAAACACTAAAATCCTTCGGAAAAATGAAATTTTAAGCTTCTTAGGGAGTCTGTGTTTGCCAACTGGGGGGATTCGCCCCCAGGCCCCCCAGCCCTGGCCGTGCTTTCTAACTGGTGGGCTTCGCCCCCCAGACCTCCCCTGTCATTAACCAAACCTCATCTAACCTAACCTAACCGGGTGTAAATACGAAATAATGCCTTTACTCACCAGTTTACAGCTCCTGAAGTACTTACGGTAATTTTGCAGGCTTCACAGGTCATGGCTGGAGACGAACTGACTTTCAAATCCTGCGGGACCCTAGCGTATCTGAAAATCAAATTTGCACGCCGGTTGTATCAGTTTGAACTTCACGCATGAGCAGATAGCGCGTGACGTAACAGTAGACACATGCTTTAGCCCCACCCATAAGTCACGTAAACTGTGACGTGATGGTAGACACACGCGAGACAGGGCCACAATGCATTAGGCACGTGCCGCGATGGGTCTCGCGTATCGCCAGACTATGTAGAGTAATTTTTCGGAAAACTTTCAAAAATCTTTTTTCGCGTTAATATTCATTTGCGGAAGTTGTTTCTAGGGTTCAAAATGTTCGCAATGGTGAGATTTAGATATCTGTAAGAGTAAAATTGAGATTCCAAATCCCTGTGCACTTGTAAAATAATACCAATCTGCTCTAGAAACTGTTAAATATGAGAAGAGTACTGACCAGCTCTCTCTGTGTGGGAGAAGAAAGACAGAAATCAGCTGGTGTCAGCATTTTGACGCCCTGGGGTAAGGCTAAGTAGTCACGTACACCACCGTGATACTAAAATGTGTTTTAATTATAGAATAAGGTGACGAATCCTTATCCTATGCAGTATCATCCTAGCACCTAGAAGTTAGGGTGATCAAAGAGCAGCTGCATTATCTAATTTCTTGGAATATTCCTATGAAAAGTTTTATTTTTTCACAAAAGTATAATACTACTATCTTTTTATTTTGCTTGAAACTACCAGAAAGTTCTAACACACTCAGGGGAAAAAGTTTTGCAACAAGTTTTGGAACAAGTCTAGGAGCAAGTTTTGGATATTAGTCTGGGAGTGGACTTTATTCAAGTTCTGGCAGAGTATTTTACTTCTGACAATGGGTCCAGCATGGCCATTGTCTGTTTTCTTATGCAGTATCCAAGTATTTCCAAGGCCTGGAACAAGTCCAATCTCCCTCTTATCATCTAGCATGTATGGAGAAGCAGCATGTAAATAAAGGACCAATCTCTACAGTCAGGGTGTTTCATCAACCTCCTGGATTACCCTATTCTCCTTACCAGAATATCTGAAGAGTCAATGCTACCAAGTACATCTTATATCCTTCAAGTCATAGTGTGTACACTTCTTTATGTTAGGTCCATTTATTATTTTTAGAGTGTATTACTCATTATTATTCCTCAAATATTTCGTATATTCTCTTACTTTTCCTTAATTTAAATGTACTGGTCACTTATTATTATTTGTAAGTGGGATTTTGGTGATTATTTTTCCACCAGTACAGAGATAGGTGCAGCATGTGAGGTGGTTTGTGGAGTGAGGAGGAGATGCAAGGGTGTGAAAGGGACAGCATGGTGGAATGATGAGGTGAAACGAGCTGTGGAACAAAAGAAGAAGGCATATAGTGAATGGTTAGCAAGTAGAGGTAGGGGAAAAGATGAGAGAGAGAAGAGAGAGGTATATGTGAGTAGGAGAAGGGAGGTGAAGAGACTGGTGAAGGAGAGTAAGAAGAAAGTGGATGAAGAGTTTGGGAGGAATCTGAGTGTGAAATGGAGGGAGAGTAAGAAATTGTTTTGGAAGGAGGTAAAGAAAGTAAGGCAGTGTGAAAGGGGAAATAGTAGGGGAGTGAAAGATAGGAATAATAGATTGTTGGTGGAGAAGAAACTGAGGAGATGGAAGGAGCACTTTGAGGATTTGTTGAATGTAGAGAGTGACAGCAGTGCGAGTATAAGTGGTTGGGGAATGGCTGGGAGAAGAAGAGATGAGAGGAGGGAGGAAGAGATCAGTAGGACGGAAGTAGTGGAAGCAATGAAGAAGATGAAGTTGGGAAAGGCCCCAGGAATTGATGGAGTGTGTGGTGAAATGCTGAGGTATGGGGGTGAGATTGTTGTGGGATTTGTAAGTGGGATTTTGGTGGTTATTTTTCCACCAGTACTTCTATTGACCAGTACAGTGTGGGGTGTGGGTATGTCGTGCATGTATAGGTTAAAGAATGTATGGGACAAAACAGATCCTTGGGGGACACCGTTTGAGAAGTTTCTGATGTTATAAGACTGACCGGCAAATGTTACATGTGCACCTCTGCCTGCTAAGTAGTTTGCCAGCCATCTTTTTGTGTTATTGTGCATGTTTGTGTTGAGTATATTGTTTGTGAGGTTGTGGCGGGGGATGGCATCAAAAGCTTTGATAATGTCTAGTGTGATTAGGAGTGTTCTGTGTGGTGGCGTAGCTGAATTCATGACATCAAAAACTCTCATTGTAAGGTCTGTAAGAAGGGTGTTTGTGAAGTGTAATGGCCTAAAGCCATGTTGTGACTGGGCTAGGGGAATGTGAGGTGTGACTAGTTGTAGTACCAGTCGTTCAGTGACTTTAGAGGGAGTGCAGAGGAGTGTGATGGGGTGGTGTGAGGAGGGTAACGTGGGGTCTTTGTTGGGTTTAGGGATAGTGATGATAATGCCATGCTTCCAGATGTTGGGTATTTTGTTGTGTGAGTAGCTGTAGTTTGATATGTTGGTGAGTGCTTGTATGCCTTGTGGTCCAAGGTGTTTAAGGTGAATGTTGCTTATGTTGTCTGGTCCACAGGCAGATGAATGCTTGAGGTTGTTAATGATGTGCTTCGTCTGGTTGTAAGTGAAAGGTGCGTAGTCTGGGTCTGTGGGTAACTGTCTCTTATGTCTGATGATATGTCAGCCTTTGGGATGGGGGTTTAGATGGCTGACTTGTGAAAAGTGACTGATGAGAGTGTTTGCTTGTTGTTTGTTTGAGGGTATGCTGTATGTTGTTGTGATGGCAGCATGTGATTGTGTGGTGTTGCTGTTAGAAAGTGTGATGCTGTTTAGTGTTTTGTAGAGTTTGTTGATGTTTGTTTTGTGGTCAAGTGTTTGGAGGTAATTTTTCCAGTTTAGTGTTTGCTGTTCTGGTATTTTATTGTTTATCTGAGTGTTGAGTTCTTGTATTTGTTGTACCGTGTTGGGGAATGTCGCAGTGTCCCGTTGTCTGATGAGGCCTTGAATATCTGGTGTGAAGTTGGGGTTGTGTCTCTTTAAATTTCTGTTGCCTCTAGGGATGTGTCTTTCTGCGTTTTGTAAAATTGTATTGAAAGTGTGCACAGCGGTGTTGATGTTTGTGATGGGTGTACTGTTTAGTGTTTCAAAATGTTGTTCTGTTTCAGTTACAAAGGCCTCCCAGCTGGCTCTCTTATAATTAGTGTATGTGTGTTTGTGGCCAGCTGGGGTGATTCTGGTTTTGGTAGTGATGATGATTGGGAGGTGATCAGAACATAGGGTTTTGACCACTCTCCATGATGTAGTGGGGGTGAGGTTTGGGGAGCAGAAGGTGATGTCTGGAGATGATGGGAGGAAGAGGGCTTGGTGTGGGATATGGGTATATTGGTCTAGATTGTTCAGTATGAAAAGATGATCTGTCTGGGATTGTAGTACCAGCCCTCTGTCTGTGTCAGGGTTGTTGACTTGCCAGGCCGACGACTTGGCGTTGATATCACCACCCAGGATGATGTTGGGTTTGTTAGTGATGTGGTGTATCTGTGGAGAGTAATTGTGTGGTACTGTGGGGG
The DNA here is from genome assembly GCF_032717465.1 of Coenobita brevimanus. NCBI lineage: Eukaryota > Metazoa > Arthropoda > Malacostraca > Decapoda > Coenobitidae > Coenobita > Coenobita brevimanus. Next base: position 8,024,914 of record NC_136985.1, on the reverse strand, counting down.
ACGATTGGGGGGGAATGTACAGTATGTGTTAGCGATTGTTATGTGTGATTTGTTACCAGTGCGTATTTTAACTGATTGTATTTCCGTTGTGGTGTCATGTGGGGGAAGAAGTGTCTTTGTGTGTGCACTGGTATTTGCAAAGTTGTTGGATTTGTGAACCAGGGTGATGAGTCCACCGCCACCGCCGTCGGCCCGATCTTGTTGAATGGTGGTGAAGTTATGATATGTCTGTGTTTTCTGTGCTCTGTGTAGTTTTGTTTCTTGTAAGATGGCAATGTGTATGTTTTGTTGTTTGATGAATTGTGTGAGTTCTTGTTTTTTGGTGTTTATGCCATCTATGTTTAACTGAAAGATATTTATGTTGTGTGTGCGATGTGTGTTGGCTGCTGCAGCTCAGGGTGGAGGTGGTGTGGGTGGAGGGGAAGGGGTAGGAGGAGGTTGTGATGCAGGTAAGGGTTGAGGTGGATTAGGGTGGGTTGGAATGGGAGGAGTTGGGGGACTGGATGGTGTGGGAAGGATCGGTGGGTTTGGCTGTGAAGGTGTTAAGGAAGTAGGAGTAGGATTGGTAGGGGTGTTGGTGGGTCGGGGGAAGGAGCTTAAGGAGCAGGTCCAGGTGTTTGTGTAATGTTTTCTGGATGCAAGTGTTGTGCAGGTGTAATGGGTCCAGTTCTTGCAGGAATTGCACTGAACTGAACCCTTTGTCTGTCAGCTCGATGTGATAGGTTTTGAGCATGTTGGACATATGTATTTGTTGGTGGGTCCTGGATTGCTCTCAATGTCCCTGGCTAGAAGAAGTCGTCGAGAAATGACAGATGGGGACTCATTTCTCGGTGTAGAAAAAACGGTGTTGTTGTGTGTGTTGTGTTGGGAGATGTGGTACTTGCCCGGGCAACCGAAGCCACTCCCAGGTACTCGAGCCCTGTGAGGGGCTGGGGGGGTTTGCGGTGGTTTGGCCCCCATGCTGTCCTCCTCTTCTCTTCAACAGCCACTGGGGGGTAGACCCACGATGAAGACGCCACCGCTCCAGATTTGGTTTTAGCTAATAAAGAAAATGTCATTAGTGATATAAAGGTTGGTGGACGACTTGGTAATAGCGATCTTGAAGAAATTAACTTCAAATTTATTTGGGATGTCTGTTCCACTGAAAATCCCTCCATCGTTTCTAATTTTCTTTTAGGAGATTTCGATGGAATAAGAGCTTATTTTAGAACGGTATTCCATCGGGAGAATAGCTATTTTAGGGAGTGCTGGGGCAGTGGGGAACCCCAGGTCATAGGTGAGGGGCAGGCAACAGGTGGGAATGTGCCCCAGGTCTCTAGGGAGGGTCAGGTTCCAGGTGGGATTGTAGCTCTTATGATGAGGATTGACTCAGGTCCAGTACCAAACAGACGTTCTGCCAGTGAGAAATATAACGAGGTAGTAAATATAATACACGGAGGTCAAGATAGATATTTCCCTTCAAAACTGTTTAGAACAAATAATTCAGAACCAAGATGGTTAAACAACAGATTAAAATCTCTCATAGGCCAAAGGAAAGGAATATATAGAAATATAAAACGTGAAGAGGAACACTTACGTAACCGGTACACGGTTTTAAATAGAGAAGAAAAGAGGGATATACAGAAAGCAAAGAGAAGTTATGAAATTAAGGTTGCTAGTGAATCAAAAGAAAACCCCAAGGGTTTTTATCAAATGTACTGTACGAAAAATAAGGATAGGACCACTCAGAACAGAATCAGGTGACATTACCAGTGAAGATAAAGTAATGTGCTCCATCCTGAATAATTATTTCATATCAATATTCACCAAGGAAAATCTAGACCTGGTCCCTCAAGCAGCAAATATTTACGATGATAATACGGAAAATATTCTTAGTAAAATAACCATTAGTAAGGATGATGTATTGAAAGAAAATAAGTTAAAACCTCAAAAATCGCCAGGTCCGTACGATATATACAGTATGCAAAAATCATAAAAGAAACCAAAGAAGAATTATGTCAGCCACTTTAAATGATATTTAATGACTGTTTAATTTCAGGAGAAGTTCCAGAGGCGTGGAAGACCGCAAACGTAGTGCCCATCTTTAAAAAGGGTGATAAATCAGCTGCGTCGAATTATCGTCCGATAAGTCTAACGTCAATAGGAGGAAAAATGTTAGAGTCAATATTGGCAAATAAGATTAGAGAACACTTAGAAGATTTAATCTTATAAATGAAAGTCAGCACGGATTCAGGCAAGGACGATCCTGCCTCACAAACTACTTGTCATTCTACTCGGGGGTCTATGAGGCAGTAGATAGCGATAAAGCTTACAATGTTATTTATCTGGACTTTAGTAACGCTTTTGATAGGGTCCCCCACAAAAAGTTAGTTAGAAAGGTTCGACCACACAGTATAGACGGCGATATCTTAAAATGGATAGAATCCTGGCTGAAAGGACGAAAGCAGAGAGTATTAATAAATGGAACTAAGTCGGATTGGGGATTAGTAACTAGTGGTGTACCACAGGGTTCAGTACTCGGTTCCTTATTATTTATTATATATATAAATGATCTAGACTTAGGAGTCAATAGCAGCATCAGCAAATTTGCCGACGATACAAAAATAGGGCGTATCATTAACTCGACTGACAATTGCTATACCTTACAAGAGGACCTCGATATATTTTCCAAATGGTCTCTAACTTGGCAAATGGAATTTAACGTTGAAAAATGTAAAGTACTTAACGTAGGCAAAACCACGGGAGATACTAAATACAGCTTAGATAACAAAGAAATTAGCAAATCAGAATGCGAGAGAGATCTAGGAGTTATGGTTAGTAACGACCTTAAACCAAGGCAACAGTGTATTAATGCGAAAAATAAAGCAAATACAGTCCTAGGATTTATTTTGAGAAGTGTGAGCAACAGGTCATCAAAAGTAATACTGCAACTTTATATAGCATTAGTAAGGCCACATTTAGACTATGCAGTACAATTTTGGTGTCCTTACTATAGATTGGATATTAACTCGTTAGAAAATGTACAGAGATGAATGACAAAAATGATACATGACGTTCGGAACCTGTCATATGAAGACAGACTGAAAAGACTAAGTCTGCATTCGCTAGAGAGGCGTAGAGTAAGGGGAGACTTAACTGAGGTGTTTAAGTGGATGAAGGGTATAAATAATGGAGATATTAGCAAGGTACTTCAGGATAGAACTAGAAGTAATGGTTTCAAACTAGAAAAATTCCGTTGCAATATGGAAATAGGTAGAAATTGGTTTGGTAATAGAGTAGTAGACGAATGGAATAAGTTACCTAGTAAAGTAGTTGCTGCCTCTTCCATTGAGAGTTTCAAGCATAGGCTAGATAAGCATACGACAAATAAAGGGTGGGTATAGAAAAAAAAATCTTATAACCAATACTAATTCATAATTTTTCCACTTCAGGTTACACTACGATAGTCTCTATTCTCCTTTCACACTTTCCTATAAAATGTCCACGCCAGTTTTTCTATACTGCTTGGTGTTCTATCTGACTTTTTCCTGCCGGCTTCAGCTTGAGGGTTTGGAGGGCGGGGGGAGCCTTCTTCTTTGTAATCCTTATCTCATTCTAGTAGTTCAGTTACTCTTCTAGGAGCTGCCTAGCATGTGCCAACCGGCCTACTGCAGTTATCCTCTCTTCTTATGTTCCTTCCTTACACCCCCGCAACATGCCTGAACCATCTCGGTCTACCCTTCCTCATCATAACACCAGTATATTGTCATTCCATCTTTCCTCTCAACTCTTCATAGTCCTAGCACCCCAGGCCTTGCATTCAAGAATGCAGAACATGTCCATCTAATCATTGTTGTTTCTGTATGTTTGAGCCTTCAAATATCCTCTTACTTTGCTGCCCAGGTCTTACACCATTACACTCTTAATATATGCAGTGCAGAATGATCCCCTAGCACGGAGGGAGAGTCCTCTCTGTGTCAGGAGAGGAAACAGCTGCCTGAACTTCAATCACTTCTTAACCTAGCCACAGAGCAAGCTCCAGCCCCACCTCCATCACATATTATGTCCCACAAATAGCAAAACTCCTTCACACACTCAAGAGACTCACCAGCAAAATTAATCCTTTGATGTCTGACAATCTCTTCATCCTCTCCCCAGCACACTGCACAGACAAAATTATCATTGTTTTGCATTATCTCTCTAATACCACTGCATCTCTTATGCCTCCATTTGCCACAAACACTGCACAGGGAGTTACTTCTCACACCCCTGCGACAAATTACACATGGATACACTCCCTCTGCTTTGACAGTCATGCCACCAGCCTGAAACCTCATCGCTTTTGTTTTATTCAATCTCAAACCTTTGTGCCCCATTCTATCTCTCCATTGCCTAAATCTTTCCTTCGCTTTCCAAGCATTCTCTGCAGTCAATACCAAGTCGTCATCATACAATATCTCCCATGGAGAAAGAAACACAGATGTGGGACTTAGTGTGTATTGACGTTTTGCATCATGGCTTCCTCAGATTATGAGGCAAAACGTCAATACACACTAACTCCCACATCGGTGTTTCTCTCTCCAGTTTGTCAACAAAAAGTGAATCAACATCTCCCATGGGAGTCAGTTTCAGAAGTCACGTGAAAGAGCTTCTAGCACCATGACAAACAATTCATGGACAAACATTCATGGAAAACTTATCACTTACCGTATTTGCTGGTGTATAAGGCGACTCTTGAACCTCATAAAAAAAAATGCCCAAAATTGGGGGGTCGTCCTGAACACCGGGTATAAAATCCTAACATCTATATCATGTGGTTCTGGGATCTATAGGCATGATAAAGAACATCTCCAAACACTCACCTTGACCCTTGTTTCCCTGAATATAGTACATATATGGTCAAAAACTGTTGAAATTACTAACATCATCAAATGCAACTTGTCTTTTATATGAAAGCAAACCTTTATAAAAAAAACATCTCCATGGATACGCCCATGAGGACATAAGAAAGATGAGCAAGCTCCCATTGTCTAAAGAGTCGGTACTCATCTTATGCACAGGGTATACCTCTAAACCCACATTTTGTATGGAAATATTAGGAGTAGTCTTATACACAAGTCAGCCTTATTCACCAGCAAATACGATAAATCTCCATTCACTTTCACCTGGGTGCAGCACCCACATACATAGCCATAACCACCCTAATTTGGCACTCTCGATCGCAGGCTTTCTCATTGCCCATTTCAGTATCTCCCTACGGACTCTGCCAATGGCCTCCTTGAAAACATCAGAAACAAAGTACAGATCCCTTTCCTTTCCTACGTATTTTCCTGCAGCTGTCAAACAATAAATATGGCACCAGTGGTCTCTGCCTGGCATAAACTCAAGCTGCTTCTCATCAATATTCACTCCATGATCATACCTTCTAAGACTTTCTCTGTTACCTTGATTATCTAATCCAAAAGTTTTATGCCTCTGTAATTTCTTCTCGTGGGCGTCACCCTTCCCCTTGTACACATTTACAGTACAATCAGACTCTGCAGCTAATTATCTAGATATACACTCTCATATATATACTTGTATTTATCGTATCAGTAACTAAGCCCAACTTATATCTCCTGAAACCTTCAACATTTAAGCATTCAACCCAGACACACGTGCCTCCTTCCCCACCTGCATTATGCCCATTATCCTGCCCACAGTAGCAGACGGAGGGCCATACACTCGATCCGCTGAATCCAAACATTCCCTGTTCCAGTCAAACTCCTCATTCAGCAGCCGGTTATGATGCTGTCTCCAGGCGTGTGTAATATCCTCACTAGCCACCACTTCAGTTCATCATTCTTCACATAATGCCCACCTATGATATCCCTGTTTTCCTTCTTCATTTAATTTGCAACCTTTATCTTACTTCGAGTATTAGGTTATCCAGTAAAAGTCTCTGAGACTCAGATTTTGCCTTTACACCTCCTTTCTTGCCCTATGCTTGGCAGCAAAGTATTGCTCTCTCTTACAACCCCTTTTCCATTTGAGAAAAAAAAAAAAAAAAAGCCTTTTCTGATTAACTGTAGCTTCTTTGAGGTCTGTCTGAAAAGAAACCAAACTTTTTAAATAGTGCTCCAACTTCCAGTCATATCATGATAGCGACGGGCGTGCTGTATACCAGAGACCTTGAGCTTCAGTCTAACACTAACAGCAGCACACTATGTCACTTAGTCATCGAGGTACACCTCCGGACAGAAATTCGTGATACACGATAGTCTTCCACCAGAGGTCAGGTTAATCGCACACATCTACCCCCCCCCCAACTCACCCTCCTTACCCCCACCAAAACGCTGATTTGTTAGGCGGATGGATCGGAGATATGAAGCTTCGCTCACTCTCACGTCTTGCCGCATGTAATATTACTTTCATTTATCTTACTATTAGGTGTATTATCAAGTGCATAGATTCATCTTCAGTTCCATGAGAAGTGCTTATATCGAGGTTTTAGCAGATTTTAATACAATGACCTTAATGTATAGAGTCTGGTTTCCAAATAGTTATCCAACGTGTTCTAAGCGATAGACTAAAATCCAAGTAACAGATAAAAGTTATAAGGCCAGATAAGTCCCTCTCTTGCCTTGTCATGTGGGCAGCCACATATACACTCACCTACTTATCCACCTACCCACTCACCCCATCCAACACAACCCACCGACCTCACCCCTGCCACCCAGCCAGCCCATCGATCCCTGCTATCCACCCTGCTAACCTACGAATGCCACACATGAAGTTCACCCAACAATGCCACTCAACTCATTTACTCATTCACTTCTCCACCCTGAACCCATCCAGCCACCCAGCTCAACCACCTACTTAGATCATCCCGACCACGAAATCGTCTCGCCACCCTGGTGACCAACGGTGCCAACTCACCCTGGCGACTCACTTTGCCCACACATCCCGACAACCTATCTTGCCCACTGACCCCTACCACCAACCCTGACCACTCACAAATTCCACCCACCCTTCCCACTCAAGAATTCCACCCACCCTGGTCACCCAACAATGCCATCCATTTCATCCATCCACACAACCCCCCCACCTCTCCCTGAACACTCCCAACCCACCTCACCCTGCCCATCCACCCATCCTGTCCACCCACTCCTCCCACCGACCAACCCGCCCATCCACCCTTCTTACCTAACCCCATTCACTCCGCCATTCCATTCACCCATGTGAACCCGACGTATCCATCAAACTCATCATATCCAAACCTAACTTACCGACCCCTCCCCGACCACCCACATTTCCAGCCACCTACCCACCCAGCCCACTAAACGCATCCACTCACTAACCCAATAGGAGCGTTCCCGCTGAGTGGAAAATCTGCCAGACACCACCAGAAACTTGTCTCATTTTCGTTTTGACGGGCTAAGGGGGTCTTAGTTAAACTTCAGCGTTCTTTTTGTGATCGATATTTACGATATTGGTTAGGCAAATACCTTTAAAAAATGTAAATTACTCTTCCTTGTGCTATTTCATCCAAAATATCGCCTAAAAATTGGTATATTTATATATTCTTCCCTAAGAAGGTTAGGACACTATCTGTCAATAAGACTGTTTTTGGACTGTAAGAAGCAAAAAAAGCGTATGAATAACGACATTCGTATATAATCTGACTTGGACAAAAAATGGCAAGTATGGTCTATCCACAGTTTAATATTTATTAGACTAAAATGTTACGTCTTATCGAAGCCTGGTGCTGCCAGACGTACGAAGCAAGCCAGCTGATGGAGTAGGTTACAGGGCAAGTATAAGACACAACTGTTTTGGTTTGCTTGGAAAACTTGTTGTACCGGAGGCAGCAACTAAATATCGACATGCTTTCTTGAAGTGAATTAAGTTTTATTCTTACTCACAGGGAGTTTCGTGTGTTAGTATGAATTATAATAAACTATTATTGTTGGTTAAAGATATACATATATATTTCTATGCATGCATAAACCAGGCTGCAACTGCTGTGAAATATTTTTTATATAACTATATTATTTCATGTTGCATTGACAAAGCACTGTTTTATAGAGAAAAAACAGAATATTTACATATTTTTACAATATATAAGATGCATGAAAAAGGCCATTCAATCATTGACCGACATGTGATTTTTTTTCCTTCCGAAAAATTAAAATACCGGTGATATCTGGCATTTCTCCAGTCGCGCGAATGCTCATATTACCCCTACAACCCAACCGAAACCACTCCACACACCACACCCAACAACTGCCCCCCCCCCTCCACCATTACCACTGTCCACCCACCCTGGCGATGCACCGAACTACCACACCCACCAACTCAACCTCATCAACTCCAACCACCCAACCAACTGAAATAGGAGTCCAGAAGTACATCCCACAGCACAAAGAAGCAGATAAGAAAATACAGAAATGGTACAATACAGAATGTAAAAAATCAAAAGAAAGAAGAGATTTGTTGTGGAATAGATACAGAAGACACAATAGTGAAAGTGAGTATAATAATTACAAACAGGCAAGAAGCCCAAAAACAGTTTGTGGAGGATATAATAAATAAAAGTAGTGATCAACCAAAGCTGTTTTACAGCTATATCAGAAGCAAAACCAAAGTAAAAGATATAATACAATCCATTACGGACGAGGGAATCACTTATACACAAGAGAAAGATATTTGTGAAGCACTAAATAAGAATTTCCAATTACTTTTTACAGAAGAAAAAAATTTTGAGAGGGACTATGTGGAACACGCATGTCCACACATACTACCAGATATACAAATAGCAGAAAAAGTAATACAGGAGGAGTTAAGTAGATTAGACAGAGGAAAAGCAAGTGGTCCTGATGAAATTTCATGTTGGGTGTTACAAGAATGTGCAAAGGAGTTAAGTAAACCATTATTTTTAATTTTCAAGAAATCCTTGAGTCAAGGGAAACTACCTGATATTTGGAAAAAAGCAAATATAGTCCCCTTATTCAAGAAAGGAAATAGACAAAATCCTCTCAACTACTGACCAGTATCACTGACCAGTGTTGTAAGCAAGGTATTAGAAAAACTTATAAGAAAAGCTTGGGTAAATCATCTAGAAGAACACAGTATGATAACAGAAAGACAGTTTGGTTTCAGAAAAGGAAAATCATGTGTTACTAATCTGTTGAACTACTATGACAGAGTAACAAACACAATACAGGAAAGGGAAGGATGGGTGGACAGTATCTATTTAGATTTCAAGAAAGCTTTTGACACAGTACCACACCAAAGACTTTTATGGAAACTGTACCATCAAGGAGGAATTCGAGGCAAACTGTTTTGTTGGATGTAAGACTTTCTCATAAAAAGAGAAATGAGGACAGTACTAAGAGGAAACTACTCATCATGGAAAGAAGTGACTAGTGGAGTACCACAGGGTTCGGTGCTGGCACCAATCATGTTTTTAGTGTACATAAATGATATAAACAGTAACACTGGAAATGTGAGCTATCTGAATATGTTTGCAGATAATGCAAAAATACAAAGGAGAATTACTAGCACAGACTCTTGTAGGGAGCTACAGGAAGAATTAAATAAACTTCATGAATGGAGTAGTACATGGCAAATGGAATTCAATGTGGACAAGTGTCATGTAATCAAGTTTGGTAAAAGTGGAAAAAGACCTGATTGGGATTATAAGTTAGGAAATAAAACCCTATACACATCAGAAAGAGAGAAAGACCTAGGTGTGACTATCAATAACAGACTATCTCCGGCTGACCACATCAGCGAGAAGGTACGGAACATGTATACACTACTTGCAAATATGAGAATAGCATTCACATACATAAATGAAGACATGCTAAGAAGGATAATAACATCATTCATTAGACCAACCCTGGAATATGCATCAATAATCTGGAGTCCTCATCTCAAAAAGCATATAGACAAGATTGAAAAAGTTCAAAGGGCCGCTACAAGATGGATACCAAGCTTAAGGGACCTAAGCTACGAAGAAAGACTAAATAAACTGAATCTACCAACACTACAGGAGAGAAGGAAAAGAGGTGACATGATAATGCTATATAAGTGCATATCAGGAAAGGAGAAAATAGACATAAATGATTACTTAACATATGGAGAAGCATCAGCAAGAGGACCCTGCAAAAAACTGGATAAGAAGAGAGGTGATAAAGACGTAAGGATTTTCAGTTTCCCAAACAGAGCAATTGATCAATGGAATGCACTACCGAATGAAATAGTGTGTGCCAAAACAATTCATAAATTTAAGGATATGTACGATAAATATGGTTTAAGACACGGGACAGTACGAGCTTGACTCATTCCTGTAAAGATACAATTAGGTAAGAACAATTAGGTAGGTAAGAACACACACACACACACACACACACACACACACACACAGAAATGAAACATACATAAACAGAAAGACAGACACACACACACACACAGAGTACTAAATTATAACTTCAGGATAGCATATGACATAGTAAACAGCAATGAAAGTTACAAAAAGAGCCTAAATTGTAAAAAGGGAAATTATCAAGACTTAAAGAAGTATTTCTTAGAAGTGGATTGGGAAAATGAGCTTAGAGGACAAGATTTAAATGCCGTATATAAAAAATTCTGTGAATTTTAAGAAATAGGAGTCCAGAAGTACATCCCACAGCACAAAGAAGCAGATAAGAAAATACAGAAATGGTTCAATACAGAATGTAAAAAATCAAAAGAAAGAAGAGATTTGTTGTGGAATAGATACAGAAGACACAATAGTGAAAGGGCGTATAATAATTACAAACAGGCAAGAAACGATTATACAAGAACAAGGAGGGAAGCCCAAAAACAGTTTGAGGACGATAAAATAAATAAAAGTAGTGATCAACCAAAGCTATTTTACAGCTATATCAGAAGCAAAACCAAAGTAAAAGATATAATACAATCCATTACGGACGAGGGAATCACTTATACACAAGAGAAAGATATTTGTGAAGCACTAAATAAGAATTTCCAATTAGTTTTTACAGAAGAAAAAAATTTTGAGAGGGACTATGTGGAACATGATGTCCACACATACTACCAGATATACAAATAGCAGAAAAAGTAATACAGGAGGAGTTAAGTAGATTAGACAGAGGAAAAGCAAGTGGTCCTGATGAAATTTCATGTTGGGTATTACGAGAATGTGCAAAGGAGTTAAGTAAACCATTATTTTTAATTTTCAAGAAATCCTTGAGTCAAGGTAAACTACTTGATATTTGGAAAAAAAAAAAAAAAATATTGTCCCCTTATTCAAGAAAGAAAATAGACAAAATCCACTCAACTACCGACCAGTATCACTGACCAGTGTTGTAAGCAAGGTATTAGAAAAACTTATAAGAAAAACTTGGGTAAATCATCTAGAAGAACACAGTATGATAACAGAAAGACAGTTTGGTTTCAGAAAAGGAAAATCATGTGTTACAAATCTGTTGAGCTACTATGACTGAGTAACAAACACAATACAGGAAAGGGAAGGATGGGTGGACAGTATCTATTTAGATTTCAAGAAAGCTTTTGACACAGTACCACACCAAAGACTTTTATGGAAACTGTACCATCAAGGAGGAATTCGAGGCAAACTGTTTTGTTGGATGCAAGACTTTCTCATAAAAAGAGAAATGAGAACAATACTAAGAGGAAACTACTCATCATGGAAAGAAGTGACTAGTGGAGTACCATAGGGTTCAGCGCTGGCACCAATCATGTTTTTAGTGTATATAAATGATATAAACAGTAACACTGGAAATAAGAGCTATCTGAATATGTTTGCAGATAATGCAAAAATACAAAGGAGAATTACTAACAGACTCTTGTAAAGAGCTACAAGAAGAATTAAATAAACTTCATGAATGGAGTAGTACATGGCAAATGGAATTTAATGTGGACAAGCGTCATGTAATCAAGTTTGGTAAAAGTGGAAAAAGACCTGATTGGGATTATAAGTTAGGAAATAAAACCCTATACACATCAGAAAGAGAGAAAGACCTAGGTGTGATTATTAATAACAGACTATCTCCAGCTGACTACATCAGCGAGAAGGTACGGAACATGTATACACTACTTGCAAATATGAGAATAGCATTCACATACATAAATGAAGACATGCTAAGAAGGATAATAACATCATTCATTAGACCAACCCTGGAATATGCATCAGTAGTCTGGATTCCTCATCTCTCAAAAAGCACATAGACAAGATTGAAAAAGTTCAATGGGCCGCTACAAGATGGATACCAAGCTTAAGGGACCTAAGCTACGAAGAAAGACTAAATAAACTGAATCTACCAACACTACAGGAGAGAAGGAAAAGAGGTGACATGATAATGCTATATAAGTGCATATCAGGGAAGGAGAAAATAGACATAAATGATTACTTAACATATGGAGAAGCATCAGCAAGAGGACACTGCAAACAACTGCATAAGGAGAGGTGATAATGACGTAAGGAAATTCAGTTTCCCAAACAGAGCAATTGATCAATGGAATGCACTACCGAATGAAATAGTGTGTGCCAAAACAATTCACAAATTTAAGGATGTGTACGATAAATATGGTTTAAGACACGGGACAGTACGAGCTTGACTCATTCCTGTAAAGATACAGTTAGGTAAGAACAATTAGGTAGGTAGGTAAGAACACACACAGACTGACACAGTACGGGCATGCCCACACGTGTGCTCGAGCAAGTGCTGGCAACGTGTAAGCAACACAGTAACGACCACGCTGCAACATGTTGGGAACACCAGCGTCCAGATCATGTTTGCAACAACATGATGAAGTCTCAACTGCCTGGTATGGATACACTTATCCCATCACCTCTCCTGCAAGTGTTCGAAGCTGCACTGAAACATGTTTGCATACATCTGTCCAAATACTGCTGCAAATATGTTCCGGAACATGTTGCCTGCCATGTTGCCAATATATGCTCGAGAGCACATGTGGACTCGCCCTAAGAGAAACAAAACACACACACACACACACAATCAGCTGATCGTTTGTTTACAACTGCACCAGGGAATGTGAGTACCATATGTGATTTTAGTACTGCAAAATGACCACATACTTTAGTAAAGCAAATGTGGAAAAGACAAGGGATAAAGGTAGAAAGCAGGACGATGATTTCTACCAAGAACTGGTTGAAATGGAGACTCACAATAAACTGGTGGAACGTGTAAACAGGCTAGAGATGGCTTTTCAAAATGAGATTGATGAAATTAAGAAACAGATGCACTTGCAAAAGGAAGAAATAGAAAAATTAGGAAAGGAAGTCAACAAGACACAACCATAGATGAGCTGACAGTAGAACTGGGTTCACTTAGAAGAAAAATCAGTGAAATGGCAAGTACAGTAGTCAACCACGAAAGTATTATGGAAGAGTTCAAAAATTATCTATCTATCTATCTATAGCCCGACGCCCTAATCCCGCAAAGGGTGGCTGCAGACAAAACGCCTCCAAGTCGCTCTGTCACCCATCATTTAACTACCCTCCCCCCATCTCACCCCCCCTCCCTCATATACCTCTTGACTCCATCCCTCAGTCTGATAGAGCAGTCTTATGGACCAGAGCAGTGATATTGAGGAGAAGACAACACAGGTGAATGGAGCCGTGCAAAGCTACTAAAATGATGTGGAAACCACGTATGCTGAAATGGTGAAAGTAAAGAAAGACTTAGAAACAAGGTGGAAGAAAAAAAACATTAAAAAGGAAGTGAAAAGGATAATCCAAAACAATCCTAAGTTAGTCAGAGATTCAGTAGATATCAACAAATCTATAGTAATCACTGGTATAGAAGAGGAAGAAGTAAAAAACAAGATCTCAAGAGACAAAAAGGAGACGGCAAATGTAATGAGCATATTGAAAGAAGTATCAGAGGAATTCTCTAGTAAAGACATAGAGGAACACAAAAGGTTAGGGAAATACGAGAGAAGTAAGTCAAGACTCCTAAAGGTAACCTTCCAGAGTGTAAACACCGTGGAGGAGATACTAAAAAATGCAAAGAATCTTATGGAAAAAGAGGAGTTAAAAAATGTATGGATAAAAAGATGCCATTACTGAAAGAGAAGAGGGAGGAAGCAAAAACAAAAAATGAGGGAAGATCAGAGGAGGAGAAGAATACATTTTTTTACAAGGTAATAGGATTGCAGGTACGAAAGTGGTACATAAACAGGAAGGTAGTAGAACCAAGTCATGACAAGAATATAAACAAGATGATTAAGTTGATGTACTCAAATGTGGATGGAATGGTATCTAAATTATTAAAGATGAATGATTATATCAGAGAAAATGAACCACATATAATATGCCTAACTGAAACAAAATTAACACCAAGGCTATCAAATGACATCCTAAACTTAGAGGAATATAATATATCGAGAAGAGATAGGAACTTAAAAAAAAAAGAGGAGGAATTATATTAAAATAATAATTTGGTTTTACACCAGGTATCCCCGAAGGGCTAAGGCGTTGCCCCTGGGTTGAGGACCTTTGGACTGGGGCGTGTAGCATTTTACGACTGGATGCCCTTGATGATGTCTACCAATGACTCTTGGGTGGATTCGATCCTCCAACCCTTCGGTCAGAGCGGAGCGCTCTAACCCACTGAGCCACGGCTGCTACAGGAGGTATTATAATATTAACTAAGAAAAATCTAAAAGTCAAAGAAATAGAACTAAATATACCATCACAAGTAGAACTGATTGCAGTAGAGATCAATACATCTGAAGGGAAAGTAATTGTAGCCAATTTGTACATGCCACCCAAGTCAAACACATGGGAAAGAGACAAATATGAGGACCTTGCAGAGAATGCAATTCAGAGTTTAAGATCATTACTACATAAAATGGAAGAGAAATCAGAAAGAATTATACTAACTGGAGATTTTAATACAAATATAAATTGGAATACTCTATATATAATAAGCCAAGAAAGCTGTTGGGACCAAAAGCTCCTAGATCTCGTGCAAGAGTTTTTCCTAATGCAACATGTAAAGGAAAGCACCAGAAAAAGAGGACTAGATGTACCCTCAATGCTAGATCTCATATTTATTAGGCAAGAAAATGATATTGACAATTTAATATACCACCCTCCATTCGGGAAAAGCGACCATGCAGTACAATATTGCAACTTCAGGATAGCATATGACATAGTTATCAGCAATGAAAGTTACAAAAACAGCCTAACCTATAAAAAGGGAAACTATCATGACCTAAAGAAATATTTCTAAGAAACTGATTGGGGAAAGGAGCTTAGAGGACAAGATTTAAATGCTATATGTAAACAATTTTGTGAACTTTATGAAATAGGAGTCCAGAAGTACATTCCAAAGCACAAAGAAGCAGAAAAGAAAAGAAAAAAATGGTTCAATACAGAATGTAAAAACTCAAAAGAAAAAAGAGATTTGTTGTGGAATAGATACAGAAGACACAATAGTGAAAGGGCATATAATAATCACAAACAGGCAAGAAACAATTATACAAGAAGAAGGAGGGAAGCCCAAAAACAGTTTGAGGAGGATATCATAAATAAAAGTAGTGAGCAACCGAAGCTATTTTACAGCTATATCAGAAGCAAAACCAAAGTAAAAGATATAATACAATCCATTATGGACGAGGGAATCACTTATACACAAGAGAAGGATATTTGTGAAGCGCTAAAGAAGAAATTCCAATCAGTTTTTACAGAGGAAAAAAAATTTGAGAGGGATTATGTGGAACATGCATGCCCACACATACTACCAGATATACAAGCATCAGAAAAAGTAATACAGGAGGAGCTAAGTAAATTAGACAAAGGAAAAGCAAATGGTCATGATGAAATTTCATGTTGGGTACTACGTGAATGTGCAAAGGAGTTAAGTAAACCATTATTTTTAATTTTCAAGATATCCTTGAGTCAAGGTAAACTACCTGATATTTGGAAGAAAGCAAATATTGTCCCCTTATTCAAGAAAGGGAATAGACAAAATCCACTCAACTACCGACCAGTATCACTAACCAGTGTTGTAAGCAAGGTATTAGAAAAGCTTATAAGAAAAGCTTGGGTAAATCATCTAGAAGAACACAATATGATAACAGAAAGACAATTTGGTTTCAGAAAAGGAAAATCATGTGTTACTAATCTGTTGAGCTACTATGACAGAGTAACAGACACATTACAGGAAAGAGAAGGATGGGTGGACAGTATCTATTTAGATTTCAAGAAAGCATTTGACACAGTACCACACCAAAGCCTTTTATGGAAACTGTACCATCAAGGAGGAATTCGAGGCAAAGTGTATTGTTGGATGCAAGATTTTCTCTTAAGAAGAGAAATGAGAACAGTACTAAGGGGAAATTACTCATCATGGAAAGAAGTGACTAGTGGAGTACCACAGGGCTCAGTGCTGTCTCCAATCATATAGACAGTAACACTGGAAATGAAAGCTATCTAAATATGTTTGCAGATAATGCAAAATTACAAAGAAGAATTATTAACACAGACTCTTGTAAAGAGCTACAAGAAGAATTATATAAACTTCATGAATGGAGTAATACATGGCAAATGGAATCCATTGTGGACAAGTGTCATGTAATCAAGTTTGGTAAAAGTGGAAAAAGACCTGATTGGGATTATACGTTAGGAAATAAAACCCTACACACATCAGAAAGAGAGAAGGACCTAGGTGTGATTATCAATAACAGACTGTCTCCGGCTGACCACATCAGTGAGAAGGTACGGAACATGTATACACTGCTTGCAAAATTAGAATAGCATTCACATACATAAATGAAGACATGCTAAGAAAAATAATAACATCATTCATCAGATCAACCCTGGAGTATGCATCAGTAGTCTGGAGTCCTCATCTCAAAAAACACATAGACAAGATTGAAAAAGTTCAAAGGGCTGCTACAACATGGGTACCAAGCTTAAGGGATCTAAGCTACGAAGAAAGACTAAATAAACTGAATCTACCAACACTACAGGAAAGAAGGAAAAGAGGTGACATGATTATGCTATATAAATGCATATCAGGGAAGGAGAGAATAGACATAAATGATTACTTAACCTATGGGGAACCATCAGCAAGAGGACACTGCAAAAAACTGCATAAGAAGAGAGGTGATAAAGACGTAAGGAAATTTAGTTTCCCAAATAGAGCAATTGATCAGTGGAATGCACTACCGAATGAAATAGTGTGTGCCAAAACAATTCACAGTTTTAAGGATATGTATATTAAATATGGTTTAAGACACGGGACAGTAAGAGTTTGACTCATTCCTGTAAAGATACAATTAGGTAAGAACAATTAGGTAAGAAGACACACACACACATACACATACAGGGAGAGAGTAGTTCACAACAACTGCACTCACTAATCATCCTCAGTGGACGTTTATCCCCGAGGAAGATTGGCCGCACGTCTTACGAATTACTGTTTGATGGCTGACTATATAATCATTGAACAGTATAAACAGCATGTAATATTGAAACTACTATAGTTATGATATTTAATATTTTACCAAAGTATTCACTCATTAAAACTATTGCCAATTGGATAGCATATCATGGAATCCTAATGGAAATACATCCATAATATAGCTGAATTAAAGGGTACGAGTCTGTGTACTGTGCAAGCTGCTAATAGAACAGTACTAGACACATCCACATCTCATCCGTCCCCTTCACCGTCCCCAGATCCTCTCTCCCTCCTTCCACACTCTTCCGCATCTGTGTGTGTGTTCTTACCTAATTGTTCTTACAGGAATGAGTCAAGCTCGTACTGTCCCGTGTCTTAAACCATATTTATCGTACATATCCTTAAATTTGTGAATTGTTTTGGCACACACTATTTCATTCGGTAGTGCATTCCATTGATCAATTGCTCTGTTTGGGAAACTGAATTTCCTTACGTCTTTATCACCTCTCTTCTTATGCAGTTTTTTGCAGTGTCCTCTTGCTGATGCTTCTCCATATGTTAAGTAATCATTTATGTCTATTTTCTCCTTCCCTGATATGCACTTATATAGCATTATCATGTCACCTCTTTTCCTTCTCTCCTGTAGTGTTGGTAGACTCAGTTTATTTAGTCTTTCTTAGTAGCTTAGGTCCCGTAAGCTTGGTATCCATCTTGTAGCGGCCCTTTGAACTTTTTCAATCTTGTCTATGTGCTTTTTGAGATGAGGACTCCAGACTATTAATGCATATTCCAGGGTTGGTCTAATGAATGATGTTATTATCCTTCTTAGCATGTCTTCATTTATGTATGTGAATGCTATTCACATATTTGCAAGTAGTGTATATTGGACATGTTCCGTACCTTCTCGCTGATGTGGTCAGCCGGAGATAGTTTGTTATTAATAATCACACCTAGGTCTTTCTCTCATTCTGATGTGTATAGGGTTTTATTTCCTAACTTATAATCCCAATCAGGTCTTTTTCCACTTTTACCAAACTTGATTACATGACGCTTGTCCACATTAAATTCCATTTGCCATGTACTACTCCATTCATGAAGTTTATTTAATACTTCTTATAGTTCCCTACAAGAGTCTGTGTTAGTAATTCTCCTTTGTATTTTTGCATTATCTGCAAACATATTCAGATAGCTCTCATTTCCAGTGTTACTGTTTATATCATTTATATACACTAAAAACATGATTGGTGCAAGCACTGAACCCTGTGGTACTCCACTAGTCACTTCTTTCCATGATGAGTAGTTTCCTCTTAGTATTGTTCTCATTTCTCTTTTTATGAGAAAGTCTTGCATCCAACAAAACAGTTTGCCTCGAATTCCTCCTTGATGGTACAGTTTCCATAAAAGTCTTTGGTGTGGTACTGTGTCAAAAGCTTTCTTGAAATCTAAATAGATACTGTCCACCCATCCTTCACTTTCCTGTATTGTGTTTGTTACTCTGTCATAGTAGCTCAACAGATTAGTAACACATGATTTTCCTTTTCTGAAACCAAACTGTCTTTCTGTTATCATACTGTGTTCTTCTAGATGATTTACCCAAGCTTTTCTTATAAGCTTTTCTAATACCTTGTTTACAACACTGGTCAGTGATACTGGTCGGTAGTTGAGTGGATTTTGTCTATTCTCTTTCTTGAATAAGGGGACAATATTTGCTTTCTTCCAAATATCAGGTAGTTTACCTTGACTCAAGGATTTCTTGAAAATTAAAAATAATGGTTTACTTAACTCCTTTGCACATTCTCGTAGTACCCAACATGAAAATTCAGCAGGACCACTTGCTTTTCCTCTGTCTAATTTACTTAACTCCTCCTGTATTACTTTTTCTGCTATTTGTATACCTGGTAGTATGTGTGGACATGCATGTTCCACATAGTCCCTCTCAAAATATTTTTTCTTCTGTAAAAAGTAATTGGAAATTCTTATTTAGTGATTCACAAATATCTTTCTCTTGTGTATAGGTGATTCCCTCGTCCATAATGGATTGTATTATATCTTTTACTTTGGTTTTGCTTCTGATATAGCTGTAAAATAGCTTTGGTTGATCACTACTTTTATTTATTATATCCTCCTCAAACTGTTTTTGGGCTTCCCTCCTTATTCTTGTATAATCGTTTCTTGCCTGTTTGTAATTATTATATACCCTTTCACTATTGTGTCTTCTGTATCTATTCCACAACAAATCTCTTCTTTCTTTTGATTTTTTACACTCTGTATTGAACCATATCTGTATTTCCTTATCTGCTTCTTTGTGCTGTGGGATGTACTTCTGGACTGCTATTTCATAATATTCACAGAATTTTTTATATACAGCATTTAAATCTTGTCCTCTAAGCTCATTTTCCAAATCAACTTCTAAGAAGTACTTCTTTAGGTCCTGATAATTTCCCTTTTTATAGTTTAGGCTCTTTTTGTAACTTTCATTGCTGTTAACTATGTCATATGCTATCCTGAAGTTGTAATTTAATACTGCATGATCGCTTTTCCCGAGTGGAGGGTGATATATTAAACTCTCAATGTCATTTTCTTGCCTAGTAAGTATTAGATCTAGCATTGAAGGTACATCGAGTCCTCTTTTTCTGGTGGTTTCCCTCACATTTTGCATTAGGAAAAACTCTTGCACGAGATCCAGGAGCTTTTGGTCCCAACAAGTTTCTTGGCTAATTATATCTGGAGTATTCCAATATATATTTGTATTAAAATCTCCAGTTAGTATAATTCTTTCCGATTTCTCTTCCATTTTATGTAGTAATGATCTTAAACTCTGAATTGTACTCTCTGCCAGGTCCTCATATTCGTCTCTTTCCCATGTGTTTGATCTGGGTGGCATGTACAAATTGTCTACAATTACCTTCCCTTCAGATATGTTGATCTCTACTGCAATCAGTTCTACTTGTGATGGTATATCTAGTTTTATTTCATTGACTTTTAGATTTTTCTTAGTTAATATTATAATTCCTCCTCCTTTTTTTAAATTTCTGTCTCTTCTCCATATATTGTATTCCTCTAAGTTTAGTATGTCATTGGATATCCTTGGTGTTAGTTTTGTTTCAGTTAGGCATATTATATGTGGTTCATTTTCTCTGACATAATCATTCATCTCTAATAATTTAGATACCATTCCATCCACATTTGAGTACATCAACTTTATCATCTTGTTTATATACTTGTCATGACATGGTTCTACTACCTTCCTCCTTTTTATTCCCTCCTGTTTGTGTACCACTTTCGTACCTGCAATCCTATTACTTTGCAAAAAAAAATGTGTTCTCCTCTTCTGATCTTCCCTCATTTTTTGTTTTTGCTGCCTCCCCCTTTCAGTAATTCCAGTTCCTCTTGTGTTAGGCATCTTTTTATCCATACATTTTTGAACTCCTCTTTTTCCATAAGATTCTTTACATTTTTTAGTATCTCCTCCACAGTGTTTACACTCTGGAAAGTTACCTATAGAGGTCTTGTCTTGCTTTTCTCGTATTTCCCTAACTTTTTGTGTTCCTCTATATCTTTACTACAGATTTCCTCTGATACTTCTTTCAGTAAGCTCATTACATTTGCCATCTCCTTTTTGTCTCTTGTGATCTTGTTTTTTACTTCTTCCTCTTCTATACCAGTGATTACTATAGATTTGTTGATATCTACTGAATCTCTGACTAACTTTGGGTTGTTTTGGATTATTCTTTTCACTTCCTTTTTAATGCTTTTTTCCTCTACCCTTGTTTCTAAGTCTCTTTACTTTCACCATTTCAGCATACGTGGTTTCCACATCATTTTTGTAGCTTTGCACAGCTTCATTCACCTGTGTTCTCTTCTCCTCAATATCACTGCTCTGGTCTATCAGACTGCTTACTTGCCTAAATGTCTCTGTATCATTTTTTAACTCTTCCATAATATTCTCGTGATTGACTACTGTACTTGCCATTTCACTCATTTTCTTCCTAAGTGTACTCAGTTCCACTGTTAGTTCACTGATGGTTGTGTCTTTCTTGTTGACCTCCCTTCCTAGTTTTTCTATTTCTTCCTTTTGCAAGTGCATTTGCTTCTTTATTTCATCAATTTCATTCTTGACAGCCATCTCCAGTTTGTGTACACGTTCAACCAGTCTATTATGAGTCTCCATTTCAACCAGTTCTTGGTAGAAATCATCATTTTGCTTTCTACCTTAATCCCTTCTCTTTTCCAAATTTTCTTTACTAAAGTATGTGTCCATTTTGCAATACTAAAAGCACAGAGTACTTACATTCCCCGGGGCAGTTGTAGTATAAACAAACTCAGCTGACTGAGCACATTCTTTCGCCACTTGGTTCTTTTTTCTGTTTGAACAAATCTTGTTTAAATTTTTTTTTTTTTTTTTAATAATAAAAAATCATTTAGTCTAATCTGGTACAGAGCTTGACTCATATAAAGACACTAATTTAGGTAATGGCACTGCCCGTGCTGGCTCGGTATGGAGCGCTGTTGGCGCACATCTGTTCTCCTTGACTCCGTGTGTGTGTGTTATTACCTTACCTAATTGTATCTTTACAGGAATGAGTCAAGCTCGTACTGTCCCGTGTCTTAAACCATATTTATCGTACATATCCTTAAATTTGTGAATTGTTTTGGCACACACTATTTCATTCGGTAGTGCATTCCATTGATCAATTGCTCTGTTTGGGAAACTGAATTTCCTTACGTCTTTATCACCTCTCTTCTTATGCAGTTGTTTGCAGTGTCCTCTTGCTGATGCTTCTCCATATGTTAAGTAATCATTTATGTCTATTTTCTCCTTTCCTGATATGCACTTATATAGCATTATCATGTCACCTCTTTTCATTCTCTCCTGTAGTGTTGGTAGATTTAGTTTATTTAGTCTTTCTTCGTAGCTTAGGTCCCTTAAGCTTGGTATCCATCTTGTAGCGGCCCTTTGAACTTTTTCAATCTTGTCTATATGCTTTTTGAGATGAGGACTCCAGACTACTGATGCATATTCCAGGGTTGGTCTAATGAATGATGTTATTATCCTTCTTAGCATGTCTTCATTTATGTATGTGAATGCTATTCTCATATTTGCAAGCAGTGTATACATGTTCCGTACCTTCTCGCTGATGTGGTCAGCCGGAGATAGTCTGTTATTGATAATCACACCTAGGTCTTTCTCTCTTTCTGATGTGTATAGGGTTTTATTTCCTAACTTATAATCCCAATCAGGTCTTTTTCCACTTTTACCAAACTTGATTACATGACACTTGTCCACATTGAATTCCATTTGCCATGTACTACTCCATTCATGAAGTTTATTTAATTCTTCTTCTAGCTCCCTACAAGAGTCTGTGTTAGTAATTCTCCTTTGTATTTTTGCATTATCTGCAAACATATTCAGATAGCTCTCATTTCCAGTGTTACTGTTTATATCATTTATATACACTAAAAACATGATTGGTGCAAGCACTGAACCCTGTGGTACTCCACTAGTCACTTCTTTCCATGATGAGTAGTTTCCTCTTAGTATTGTTCTCATTTCTCTTTTTATGAGAAAGTCTTGCATCCAACAAAACAGTTTGCCTCGAATTCCTCCTTGATGGTACAGTTTCCATAAAAGTCTTTGGTGTGGTACTGTGTCAAAAGCTTTCTTGAAATCTAAATAGATACTGTCCACCCATCCTTCCCTTTCCTGTATTGTGTTTGTTACTCTGTCATAGTAGCTCAACAGATTAGTAACACATGATTTTCCTTTTCTGAAACCAAACTGTCTTTCTGTTATCATACTGTGTTCTTCTAGATGATTTACCCAAGCTTTTCTTATAGGCTTTTCTAATACCTTGTTTACAACACTGGTCAGTGATACTGGTCGGTAGTTGAGTGGATTTTGTCTATTCTCTTTCTTGAATAAGGGGACAATATTTGCTTTCTTCCAAATATCAGGTAGTTTACCTTGACTCAAGGATTTCTTGAAAATTAAAAATAATGGTTTACTTAACTCCTTTGCACATTCTCGTAGTACCCAACATGAAAATTCAGCAGGACCACTTGCTTTTCCTCTGTCTAATTTACTTAACTCCTCCTGTATTACTTTTTCTGCTATTTGTATACCTGGTAGTATGTGTGGACATGCATGTTCCACATAGTCCCTCTCAAAAAATTTTTTCTTCTGTAAAAAGTAATTGGAAATTCTTATTTAGTGATTCACAAATATCTTTCTCTTGTGTATAGGTGATTCCCTCGTCCATAATGGATTGTATTATATCTTTTACTTTGGTTTTGCTTCTGATATAGCTGTAAAATAGCTTTGGTTGATCACTACTTTTATTTATTATATCCTCCTCAAACTGTTTTTGGGCTTCCCTCCTTATTCTTGTATAATCGTTTCTTGCCTGTTTGTAATTATTATATACCCTTTCACTATTGTGTCTTCTGTATCTATTCCACAACAAATCTCTTCTTTCTTTTGATTTTTTACATTCTGTATTGAACCATTTCTGTATTTCCTTATCTGCTTCTTTGTGCTGTGGGATGTACTTCTGGACTGCTATTTCATAATATTCACAGAATTTTTTATATACAGCATTTAAATCTTGTCCTCTAAGCTCATTTTCCAAATCAACTTCTAAGAAGTACTTCTTTAGGTCCTGATAATTTCCCTTTTTATAGTTTAGGCTCTTTTTGTAACTTTCATTGCTGTTAACTATGTCATATGCTATCCTGAAGTTGTAATTTAATACTGCATGATCGCTTTTCCCGAGTGGAGGGTGATATATTAAACTCTCAATGTCATTTTCTTGCCTAGTAAGTATTAGATCTAGCATTGAAGGTACATCGAGTCCTCTTTTTCTGGTGGTTTCCCTCACATTTTGCATTAGGAAAAACTCTTGCACGAGATCCAGGAGCTTTTGGTCCCAACAAGTTTCTTGGCTAATTATATCTGGAGTATTCCAATATATATTTGTATTAAAATCTCCAGTTAGTATAATTCTTTCCGATTTCTCTTCCATTTTATGTAGTAATGATCTTAAACTCTGAATTGTACTCTCTGCCAGGTCCTCATATTCGTCTCTTTCCCATGTGTTTGATCTGGGTGGCATGTACAAATTGTCTACAATTACCTTCCCTTCAGATATGTTGATCTCTACTGCAATCAGTTCTACTTGTGATGGTATATCTAGTTTTATTTCATTGACTTTTAGATTTTTCTTAGTTAATATTATAATTCCTCCTCCTTTTTTTAAATTTCTGTCTCTTCTCCATATATTGTATTCCTCTAAGTTTAGTATGTCATTGGATATCCTTGGTGTTAGTTTTGTTTCAGTTAGGCATATTATATGTGGTTCATTTTCTCTGACATAATCATTCATCTCTAATAATTTAGATACCATTCCATCCACATTTGAGTACATCAACTTTATCATCTTGTTTATATACTTGTCATGACATGGTTCTACTACCTTCCTCCTTTTTATTCCCTCCTGTTTGTGTACCACTTTCGTACCTGCAATCCTATTACTTTGCAAAAAAAAAATGTGTTCTCCTCTTCTGATCTTCCCTCATTTTTTGTTTTTGCTGCCTCCCCCTTTCAGTAATTCCAGTTCCTCTTGTGTTAGGCATCTTTTTATCCATACATTTTTGAACTCCTCTTTTTCCATAAGATTCTTTGCATTTTTTAGTATCTCCTCCACAGTGTTTACACTCTGGAAAGTTACCTATAGAGGTCTTGTCTTGCTTTTCTCGTATTTCCCTAACCTTTTGTGTTCCTCTATATCTTTACTACAGATTTCCTCTGATACTTCTTTCAGTAAGCTCATTACATTTGCCATCTCCTTTTTGTCTCTTGTGATCTTGTTTTTTACTTCTTCCTCTTCTATACCAGTGATTACTATAGATTTGTTGATATCTACTGAATCTCTGACTAACTTTGGGTTGTTTTGGATTATTCTTTTCACTTCCTTTTTAATGCTTTTTTCCTCTACCCTTGTTTCTAAGTCTTTCTTTACTTTCACCATTTCAGCATACGTGGTTTCCACATCATTTTTGTAGCTTTCCACAGCTTCATTCACCTGTGTTCTCTTCTCCTCAATATCACTGCTCTGGTCTATCAGACTGCTTACTTGCCTAAATGTCTCTGTATCATTTTTTAACTCTTCCATAATATTCTCGTGATTGACTACTGTACTTGCCATTTCACTCATTTTCTTCCTAAGTGTACTCAGTTCCACTGTTAGTTCACTGATGGTTGTGTCTTTCTTGTTGACCTCCCTTCCTAGTTTTTCTATTTCTTCCTTTTGCAAGTGCATTTGCTTCTTTATTTCATCAATTTCATTCTTGACAGCCATCTCCAGTTTGTGTACACGTTCAACCAGTCTATTATGAGTCTCCATTTCAACCAGTTCTTGGTAGAAATCATCATTTTGCTTTCTACCTTAATCCCTTTTCTTTTCCAAATTTTCTTTACTAAAGTATGTGTCCATTTTGCAATACTAAAAGCACAGAGTACTTACATTCCCCGGGGCAGTTGTAGTATAAACAACCTCAGCTGGCTGAGCACATTCTTTCGCCACTTTGTTCTTTTTTCTGTTTGAACAAATCTTGTTTAAATTTTTTTTTTTTTTTTTAATAATAAAAAATCATTTAGTCTAATCTGGTACAGAGCTTGATTCATATAAAGACACTAATTTAGGTAATGGCACTGCCCTTGCTGGCTCGGTATGGAGCGCTGTTGGCGCACATCTGTTCTCCTTGACTCCGTGTGTGTGTGTTATTACCTTACCTAATTGTATCTTTACAGGAATGAGTCAAGCTCGTACTGTCCCGTGTCTTAAACCATATTTATCGTACATATCCTTAAATTTGTGAATTGTTTTGGCACACACTATTTCATTCGGTAGTGCATTCCATTGATCAATTGCTCTGTTTGGGAAACTGAATTTCCTTACGTCTTTATCACCTCTCTTCTTATGCAGTTGTTTGCAGTGTCCTCTTGCTGATGCTTCTCCATATGTTAAGTAATCATTTATGTCTATTTTCTCCTTTCCTGATATGCACTTATATAGCATTATCATGTCACCTCTTTTCATTCTCTCCTGTAGTGTTGGTAGATTTAGTTTATTTAGTCTTTCTTCGTAGCTTAGGTCCCTTAAGCTTGGTATCCATCTTGTAGCGGCCCTTTGAACTTTTTCAATCTTGTCTATATGCTTTTTGAGATGAGGACTCCAGACTACTGATGCATATTCCAGGGTTGGTCTAATGAATGATGTTATTATCCTTCTTAGCATGTCTTCATTTATGTATGTGAATGCTATTCTCATATTTGCAAGCAGTGTATACATGTTCCGTACCTTCTCGCTGATGTGGTCAGCCGGAGATAGTCTGTTATTGATAATCACACCTAGGTCTTTCTCTCTTTCTGATGTGTATAGGGTTTTATTTCCTAACTTATAATCCCAATCAGGTCTTTTTCCACTTTTACCAAACTTGATTACATGACACTTGTCCACATTGAATTCCATTTGCCATGTACTACTCCATTCATGAAGTTTATTTAATTCTTCTTCTAGCTCCCTACAAGAGTCTGTGTTAGTAATTCTCCTTTGTATTTTTGCATTATCTGCAAACATATTCAGATAGCTCTCATTTCCAGTGTAACTGTTTATATCATTTATATACACTAAAAACATGATTGGTGCAAGCACTGAACCCTGTGGTACTCCACTAGTCACTTCTTTCCATGATGAGTAGTTTCCTCTTAGTATTGTTCTCATTTCTCTTTTTATGAGAAAGTCTTGCATCCAACAAAACAGTTTGCCTCGAATTCCTCCTTGATGGTACAGTTTCCATAAAAGTCTTTGGTGTGGTACTGTGTCAAAAGCTTTCTTGAAATCTAAATAGATACTGTCCACCCATCCTTCACTTTCCTATATTGTGTTTGTTACTCTGTCATAGTAGCTCAACAGATTAGTAACATATGATTTTCCTTTTCTGAAACCAAACTGTCTTTCTGTTATCATACTGTGTTCTTCTAGATGATTTACCCAAGCTTTTCTTATAAGCTTTTCTAATACCTTGTTTACAACACTGGTCAGTGATACTGGTCGGTAGTTGAGTGGATTTTGTCTATTCTCTTTCTTGAATAACGGGACAATATTTGCTTTCCTCCAAATATCAGGTAGTTTACCTTGACTCAAGGATTTCTTGAAAATTAAAAATAATGGTTTACTTAACTCCTTTGCACATTCTCGTAGTACCCAACATGAAAATTCAGCAGGACCACTTGCTTTTCCTCTGTCTAATTTACTTAACTCCTCCTGTATTACTTTTTCTGCTATTTGTATACCTGGTAGTATGTGTGGACATGCATGTTCCACATAGTCCCTCTCAAAATATTTTTTCTTCTGTAAAAAGTAATTGGAAATTCTAATTTAGTGATTCACAAATATCTTTCTCTTGTGTATAGGTGATTCCCTCGTCCATAATGGATTGTATTATATCTTTTACTTTGGTTTTGCTTCTGATATAGCTGTAAAATAGCTTTGGTTGATCACTACTTTTATTTATTATATCCTCCTCAAACTGTTTTTGGGCTTCCCTCCTTATTCTTGTATAGTCGTTTCTTGCCTGTTTGTAATTATTATATACCCTTTCACAATTGTGTCTTCTGTATCTATTCCACAACAAATCTCTTCTTTCTTTTGATTTTTTACATTCTGTATTGAACCATTTCTATATTTCCTTATCTGCTTCTTTGTGCTGTGGGATGTACTTCTGGACTGCTATTTCATAATATTCACAGAATTTTTTATATACAGCATTTAAATTTTGTCCTCTAAGCTCATTTTCCAAATCAACTTCTAAGAAGTACTTCTTTAGGTCCTGATAATTTCCCTTTTTATAGTTTAGGCTCTTTTTGTAACTTTCATTGCTGTTAACTATGTCATATGCTATCCTGAAGTTGTAATTTAATACTGCATGATCGCTTTTCCCGAGTGGAGGGTGATATATTAAACTCTCAATGTCATTTTCTTGCCTAGTAAGTATTAGATCTAGCATTGAAGGTACATCGAGTCCTCTTTTTCTGGTGGTTTCCCTCACATTTTGCATTAGGAAAAACTCTTGCACGAGATCCAGGAGCTTTTGGTCCCAACAGCTTTCTTGGCTAATTATATCTGGAGTATTCCAATATATATTTGTATTAAAATCTCCAGTTAGTATAATTCTTTCCGATTTCTCTTCCATTTTATGTAGTAATGATCTTAAACTCTGAATTGTACTCTCTGCCAGGTCCTCATATTCGTCTCTTTCCCATGTGTTTGATCTGGGTGGCATGTACAAATTGTCTACAATTACCTTCCCTTCAGATATGTTGATCTCTACTGCAATCAGTTCTACTTGTGATGGTATATCTAGTTTTATTTCATTGACTTTTAGATTTTTCTTAGTTAATATTATAATTCCTCCTCCTTTTTTTAAATTTCTGTCTCTTCTCCATATATTGTATTCCTCTAAGTTTAGTATGTCATTGGATATCCTTGGTGTTAGTTTTGTTTCAGTTAGGCATATTATATGTGGTTCATTTTCTCTGACATAATCATTCATCTCTAATAATTTAGATACCATTCCATCCACATTTGAGTACATCAACTTTATCATCTTGTTTATATACTTGTCATGACATGGTTCTACTACCTTCCTCCTTTTTATTCCCTCCTGTTTGTGTACCACTTTCGTACCTGCAATCCTATTACTTTGCAAAAAAAAATGTGTTCTCCTCTTCTGATCTTCCCTCATTTTTTGTTTTTGCTGCCTCCCCCTTTCAGTAATTCCAGTTCCTCTTGTGTTAGGTATCTTTTTATCCATACATTTTTGAACTCCTCTTTTTCCATAAGATTCTTTACATTTTTTAGTATCTCCTCCACAGTGTTTACACTCTGGAAAGTTACCTATAGAGGTCTTGTCTTGCTTTTCTCGTATTTCCCTAACTTTTTGTGTTCCTCTATATCTTTACTACAGATTTCCTCTGATACTTCTTTCAGTAAGCTCATTACATTTGCCATCTCCTTTTTGTCTCTTGTGATCTTGTTTTTTACTTCTTCCTCTTCTATACCAGTGATTACTATAGATTTGTTGATATCTACTGAATCTCTGACTAACTTTGGGTTGTTTTGGATTATTCTTTTCACTTCCTTTTTAATGCTTTTTTCCTCTACCCTTGTTTCTAAGTCTTTCTTTACTTTCACCATTTCAGCATACGTGGTTTCCACATCATTTTTGTAGCTTTGCACAGCTTCATTCACCTGTGTTCTCTTCTCCTCAATATCACTGCTCTGGTCTATCAGACTGCTTACTTGCCTAAATGTCTCTGTATCATTTTTTAACTCTTCCATAATATTCTCGTGATTGACTACTGTACTTGCCATTTCACTCATTTTCTTCCTAAGTGTACTCAGTTCCACTGTTAGTTCACTGATGGTTGTGTCTTTCTTGTTGACCTCCCTTCCTAGTTTTTCTATTTCTTCCTTTTGCAAGTGCATTTGCTTCTTTATTTCATCAATTTCATTCTTGACAGCCATCTCCAGTTTGTGTACACGTTCAACCAGTCTATTATGAGTCTCCATTTCAACCAGTTCTTGGTAGAAATCATCATTTTGCTTTCTACCTTAATCCCTTTTCTTTTCCAAATTTTCTTTACTAAAGTATGTGTCCATTTTGCAATACTAAAAGCACAGAGTACTTACATTCCCCGGGGCAGTTGTAGTATAAACAACCTCAGCTGACTGAGCACATTCTTTCGCCACTTGGTTCTTTTTTCTGTTTGAACAAATCTTGTTTAAATTTTTTTTTTTTTTAATAATAAAAAATCATTTAGTCTAATCTGGTACAGAGCTTGACTCATATAAAGACACTAATTTAGGTAATGGCACTGCCCGTGCTGGCTCGGTATGGAGCGCTGTTGGCGCACATCTGTTCTCCTTGACTCCGTGTGTGTGTGTTATTACCTTACCTAATTGTATCTTTACAGGAATGAGTCAAGCTCGTATTGTCCCGTGTTTTAAACCATATTTATCGTACATATCCTTAAATTTGTGAATTGTTTTGGCACACACTATTTCATTCGGTAGTGCATTCCATTGATCAATTGCTCTGTTTGGGAAACTGAATTTCCTTACGTCTTTATCACCTCTCTTCTTATGCAGTTGTTTGCAGTGTCCTCTTGCTGATGATTCTCCATATGTTAAGTAATCATTTATGTCTATTTTCTCCTTTCCTGATATGCACTTATATAGCATTATCATGTCACCTCTTTTCATTCTCTCCTGTAGTGTTGGTAGATTTAGTTTATTTAGTCTTTCTTCGTAGCTTAGGTCCCTTAAGCTTGGTATCCATCTTGTAGCGGCCCTTTGAACTTTTTCAATCTTGTCTATATGCTTTTTGAGATCAGGACTCCAGACTACTGATGCATATTCCAGGGTTGGTCTAATGAATGATGTTATTATCCTTCTTAGCATGTTTTCATTTATGTATGTGAATGCTATTCTCATATTTGCAAGCAGTGTATACATGTTCCGTACCTTCTCGCTGATGTGGTCAGCCGGAGATAGTCTGTTATTGATAATCACACCTAGGTCTTTCTCTCTTTCTGATGTGTATAGGGTTTTATTTCCTAACTTATAATCCCAATCAGGTCTTTTTCCACTTTTACCAAACTTGATTACATGACACTTGTCCACATTGAATTCCATTTGCCATGTACTACTCCATTCATGAAGTTTATTTAATTCTTCTTCTAGCTCCCTACAAGAGTCTGTGTTAGTAATTCTCCTTTGTATTTTTGCATTATCTGCAAACATATTCAGATAGCTCTCATTTCCAGTGTTACTGTTTATATCATTTATATACACTAAAAACATGATTGGTGCAAGCACTGAACCCTGTGGTACTCCACTAGTCACTTCTTTCCATGATGAGTAGTTTCCTCTTAGTATTGTTCTCATTTCTCATTTTATGAGAAAGTCTTGCATCCAACAAAACAGTTTGCCTCGAATTCCTCCTTGATGGTACAGTTTCCATAAAAGTCTTTGGTGTGGTACTGTGTCAAATGCTTTCTTGAAATCTAAATAGATACTGTCCACCCATCCTTCACTTTCCTGTATTGTGTTTGTTACTCTGTCATAGTAGCTCAACAGATTAGTAACACATGATTTTCCTTTTCTGAAACCAAACTGTCTTTCTGTTATCATACTGTGTTCTTCTAGATGATTTACCCACGCTTTTCTTATAAGCTTTTCTAATACCTTGTTTACAACACTGGTCAGTGATACTGTTCGGTAGTTGAGTGGATTTTGTCTATTCTCTTTCTTGAATAAGGGGACAATATTTGCTTTCTTCCAAATATCAGGTAGTTTACCTTGACTCAAGGATTTCTTGAAAATTAAAAATAATGGTTTACTTAACTCCTTTGCACATTCTCGTAGTACCCAACATGAAAATTCAGCAGGACCACTTGCTTTTCCTCTGTCTAATTTACTTAACTCCTCCTGTATTACTTTTTCTGCTATTTGTATACCTGGTAGTATGTGTGGACATGCATGTTCCACATAGTCCCTCTCAAAAAATTTTTTCTTCTGTAAAAAGTAATTGGAAATTCTTATTTAGTGATTCACAAATATCTTTCTCTTGTGTATAGATGATTCCATCGTCCATAATGGATTGTATTATATCTTTTACTTTGGTTTTGCTTCTGATATAGCTGTAAAATAGCTTTGGTTGATCACTACTTTTATTTATTATATCCTCCTCAAACTGTTTTTGGGCTTCCCTCCTTATTCTTGTATAATCGTTTCTTGCCTGTTTGTAATTATTATATACCCTTTCACAATTGTGTCTTCTGTATCTATTCCACAACAAATCTCTTCTTTCTTTTGATTTTTTACATTCTGTATTGAACCATTTCTGTATTTCCTTATCTGCTTCTTTGTGCTGTGGGATGTACTTCTGGACTGCTATTTCATAATATTCACAGAATTTTTTATATACAGCATTTAAATCTTGTCCTCTAAGCTCATTTTCCAAATCAACTTCTAAGAAGTACTTCTTTAGGTCCTGATAATTTCCCTTTTTATAGTTTAGGCTCTTTTTGTAACTTTCATTGCTGTTAACTATGTCATATGCTATCCTGAAGTTGTAATTTAATACTGCATGATCGCTTTTCCCGAGTGGAGGGTGATATATTAAACTCTCAATGTCATTTTCTTGCCTAGTAAGTATTAGATCTAGCATTGAAGGTACATCGAGTCCTCTTTTTCTGGTGGTTTCCCTCACATTTTGCATTAGGAAAAACTCTTGCACGAGATCCAGGAGCTTTTGGTCCCAACAAGTTTCTTGGCTAATTATATCTGGAGTATTACAATATATATTTGTATTAAAATCTCCAGTTAGTATAATTCTTTCCGATTTCTCTTCCATTTTATGTAGTAATGATCTTAAACTCTGAATTGTACTCTCTGCCAGGTCCTCATATTCGTCTCTTTCCCATGTGTTTGATCTGGGTGGCATGTACAAATTGTCTACAATTACCTTCCCTTCAGATATGTTGATCTCTACTGCAATCAGTTCTACTTGTGATGGTATATCTAGTTTTATTTCATTGACTTTTAGATTTTTCTAAGTTAATATTATAATTCCTCCTCCTTTTTTTAAATTTCTGTCTCTTCTCCATATATTGTATTCCTCTAAGTTTAGTATGTCATTGGATATCCTTGGTGTTAATTTTGTTTCAGTTAGGCATATTATATGTGGTTCATTTTCTCTGACATAATCATTCATCTCTAATAATTTAGATACCATTCCATCCACATTTGAGTACATCAACTTTATCATCTTGTTTATATACTTGTCATGACATGGTTCTACTACCTTCCTCCTTTTTATTCCCTCCTGTTTGTGTACCACTTTCGTACCTGCAATCCTATTACTTTGCCAAAAAAAAAATGTGTTCTCCTCTTCTGATCTTCCCTCATTTTTTGTTTTTGCTGCCTCCCCCTTTCAGTAATTCCAGTTCCTCTTGTGTTAGGCATCTTTTTATCCATACATTTTTGAACTCCTCTTTTTCCATAAGATTCTTTGCATTTTTTAGTATCTCCTCCACAGTGTTTACACTCTGGAAAGTTACCTATAGAGGTCTTGTCTTGCTTTTCTCGTATTTCCCTAACCTTTTGTGTTCCTCTATATCTTTACAACAGATTTCCTCTGATACTTCTTTCAGTAAGCTCATTACATTTGCCATCTCCTTTTTGTCTCTTGTGATCTTGTTTTTTACTTCTTCCTCTTCTCTACCAGTGATTACTATAGATTTGTTGATATCTACTGAATCTCTGACTAACTTTGGGTTGTTTTGGATTATTCTTTTCACTTCCTTTTTAATGCTTTTTTCCTCTACCCTTGTTTCTAAGTCTTTCTTTACTTTCACCATTTCAGCATACGTGGTTTCCACATCATTTTTGTAGCTTTGCACAGCTTCATTCACCTGTGTTCTCTTCTCCTCAATATCACTGCTCTGCTCTATCACTCTGCTTACTTGCCTAAATGTCTCTGTATCATTTTTTAACTCTTCCATAATATTCTCGTGATTGACTACTGTACTTGCCATTTCACTCATTTTCTTCCTAAGTGTACTCAGTTCCACTGTTGGTTCACTGATGGTTGTGTCTTTCTTGTTGACCTCCCTTCCTAGTTTTTCTATTCTTCCTTTTGCAAGTGCATTTGCTTCTTTATTTCATCAATTTCATTCTTGACAGCCATCTCCAGTTTGTGTACACGTTCAACCAGTCTATTATGAGTCTCCATTTCAACCAGTTCTTGGTAGAAATCATCATTTTGCTTTCTACCTTAATCCCTTTTCTTTTCCAAATTTTCTTTACTAAAGTATGTGTCCATTTTGCAATACTAAAAGCACAGAGTACTTACATTCCCCGGGGCAGTTGTAGTATAAACAACCTCAGCTGACTGAGCACATTCTTTCGCCACTTGGTTCTTTTTTCTGTTTGAACAAATCTTGTTTAATTTTTTTTTTTTTTAAATAATAAAAAATCATTTAGTCTAATCTGGTACAGAGCTTGACTCATATAAAGACACTAATTTAGGTAATGGCACTGCCCGTGTTGGCTCGGTATGGAGCGCTGTTGGCGCACATCTGTTCTCCTTGACTCCGTGTGTGTGTGTTATTACCTTACCTAATTGTATCTTTACAGGAATGAGTCAAGCTCGTACTGTCCCGTGTCTTA
Organism: Coenobita brevimanus; assembly: GCF_032717465.1. Taxonomy (NCBI): domain Eukaryota; kingdom Metazoa; phylum Arthropoda; class Malacostraca; order Decapoda; family Coenobitidae; genus Coenobita; species Coenobita brevimanus. The sequence goes on along the minus strand of NC_136985.1, from coordinate 7,990,194 downwards.
AACCATATTTATCGTACATATCCTTAAATTTGTGAATTGTTTTGGCACACACTATTTCATTCGGTAGTGCATTCCATTGATCAATTGCTCTGTTTGGGAAACTGAATTTCCTTACGTCTTTATCACCTCTCTTCTTATGCAGTTGTTTGCAGTGTCCTCTTGCTGATGCTTCTCCATATGTTAAGTAATCATTTATGTCTATTTTCTCCTTTCCTGATATGCACTTATATAGCATTATCATGTCACCTCTTTTCCTTCTCTCCTGTAGTGTTGGTAGATTTAGTTTATTTAGTCTTTCTTCGTAGCTTAGGTCCCTTAAGCTTGGTATCCATCTTGTAGCGGCCCTTTGAACTTTTTCAATCTTGTCTATATGCTTTTTGAGATGAGGACTCCAGACTACTGATGCATATTCCAGGGTTGGTCTAATGAATGATGTTATTATCCTTCTTAGCATGTCTTCATTTATGTATGTGAATGCTATTCTCATATTTGCAAGCAGTGTATACATGTTCCGTACCTTCTCGCTGATGTGGTCAGCCGGAGATAGTCTGTTATTGATAATCACACCTAGGTCTTTCTCTCTTTCTGATGTGTATAGGGTTTTATTTCCTAACTTATAATCCCAATCAGGTCTTTTTCCACTTTTACCAAACTTGATTACATGACACTTGTCCACATTGAATTCCATTTGCCATGTACTACTCCATTCATGAAGTTTATTTAATTCTTCTTCTAGCTCCCTACAAGAGTCTGTGCTACTAATTCTCTTTTGTATTTTTGCATCATCTGCAAACATATTCAGATAGCTCTCATTTCCAGTGTTACTGTCTATATCATTTATATACACTAAAAACATGATTGGTGCCAGCACTGAACCCTGTGGTACTCCACTAGTCACTTCTTTCCATGATGAGTAGTTTCCTCTTAGTACTATCCTCATTTCTCTTTTTATGAGAAAGTCTTGCATCCAACAAAACAGTTTGCCTCGAATTCCTCCTTGATGGTACAGTTTCCATAAAAGTCTTTGGTGTGGTACTGTGTCAAATGCTTTCTTGAAATCTAAATAGATACTGTCCACCCATCCTTCCCTTTCCTGTATTGTGTTTGTTACTCTGTCATAGTAGCTCAACAGATTAGTAACACATGATTTTCCTTTTCTGAAACCAAACTGTCTTTCTGTTATCATACTGTGTTCTTCTAGATGATTTACCCAAGCTTTTCTTATAAGTTTTTCTAATACCTTGCTTACAACACTGGTCAGTGATACTGGTCGGTAGTTGAGAGGATTATGTCTAGTTCCTTTCTTGAATAAGGGGACAATATTTGCTTTTTTCCAAATATCAGGTAGTTTTCCTTGACTCAAGGATTTCTTGAAAATTAAAAATAATGGTTTACTTAACTCCTTTGCACATTCTTGTAACACCCAACATGAAATTTCATCAGGACCATTTGCTTTTCCTCTGTCTAATCTACTTAACTCCTCCTGTATTGCTTTTTCTGCTATTTGTATATCTGGTAGTATGTGTGGACATGCGTGTTCCACATAGTCCCTCTCAAAATTTTTTTCTTCTGTACTAATTGGAAATTCTTATTAAGTGCTTCACAAATATCTTTCTCTTGTGTATAAGTGATTCCCTCATCCGTAATGGATTGTATTATATCTTTTACTTTGGTTTTGCTTCTGATATAGCTGTAAAACAGCTTTGGTTGATAACTACTTTTATTTATTATATCCTCCTCAAACTGTTTTTGGGCTTCCCTCCTTATTCTTGTATAGTCGTTTCTTGCCTGTTTGTAATTATTATACGCCCTTTCACTATTGTGTCTTCTGTATCTATTCCACAACAAATCTCTTCTTTCTTTTGAATTTTTACATTCTGTATTGAACCATTTCTGTATTTTCTTATCTGCTTCTTTGTGGTGTGGGATGTACTTCTGGACTCCTATTTCATAAAATTCACAAAAATTTTTATATACAGCATTTAAATCTTGTCCTCTCAGCTCATTTTCCTAATCAACTTCTAAGTTCTTCTTTAGGTCTTGATAATTTCCCTTTTTATAGTTTAGGCTATTTTGTAACTGTCATTGCTGTTTACTATGTCATATGCTATCCTGAAGTTATAATTTGGTACTGCATGATCGCTTTTGCCGAGTGGAGGGTGATATATTAAACTGTCAATATCATATTCTTGCCTAGTAAATATTAGATCTAGCACTGAAGGTACATCAAGTCCTCTTTTTCTGGTGGTTTCTCTCACATGTTGCGTTAAGAAAAACTCTTGTACGAGATCCAGGAGCTTTTGGTCCCAACAGCTTTCTTGGCTATTTATATCTAGAGTATTCCAATTTATATTTGTATTGAAGTCCCCAGTTAGTATAATTCTTTCCGATTTCTCTTCCATTTTATGTAGCAATGATCTTATACTCTGAATTGTACTCTCTGCCAGGTCCTCATATTCGTCTCTTTCCCATGGGTTTGATCTGGGTGGCATGTACAAATTGGCTACAATTACTTTACCTTCAGATGTGTCGATCTCTACTGCAATCATTTCTACTTGTGATGGTATATCTAGTTTTATTTCTTTGACTTTTAGATTTTTGTTAGTTAATATTATAATTCCTCCTCCTTTTTTTAAATTTCTGTCTCTTCTCCATATATTGTATTCCTCTAAGTTTAGTATGTCATTGGATATCCTTGGTGTTAATTTTGTCTCAGTTAGGCATATTATTTCTGGTTCATTTTCTCTGACATAATCATTCATCTCTAGTAATTTAGATACCATTCCATCCACATTTGAGTACATCAACTTTATCATCTTGTTTATATACTTGTCATGACATGGTTCTACTACCTTCCTCCTTTTTCTTCCATCCTGTTTGTGTACCACGTTCGTACCTGGAATCCTATTACTTTGTAAAAAAATTTATTCTTCTCCACTTCTGATCTTCCGTCATTTTTTGTTTTTGCTTCCTCCCTTTTCTCTTTCAGTAATTCCAGTTCCTCTTGTGTTAGGCATCTTTTTATTCATACATTTTTGAACTCCTCTTTTTCCATAAGATTCTTTGCATTTTTTACTATCTCTTCCACAGTGTTTACACTCTGGAAAGTCACCTTTAGAGGTCTTGTCTTGCTTTTCTCGTATTTCCCTAACCTTTTGTGTTCCTCTGTCTTTACTACAGATTTCCTCTGATACTTCTTTCGGTAAGCTCATTACATTTGCCATCTCCTTTTTGTCTTTAGTGATCTTGTTTTTAATTTCTTCCTCTTCTATACCAGTGATTACTATTGATTTGTTTATCTCTACTGAATCTCTGACTAACTTTGGATTGTTTTGGATTATTCTTTTCACTTCCTTTTTAATGCTTTTTTCCTCCACTCTTGTTTCTAAGTCTTTCTTTACTTTCACCATTTCAGCATACTTGGTTTCTACATCATTTTTGTAGCTTTGCACAGCTTCATTCACCTGTGTTATCTTCTCCCTAATATCACTGCTCTGGTCGTGTGTGTGTGTGTGTGTGTGTCTGTGTGTGTGTTTATGCTTGTTTTGTTTGTGTCTTACTGAGTCAGTCTCTCTGTCTCTCTGTCTGTCTGTCTCTCTCTCTCTCTCTCTCTCTCTCTCTCTCTCTGTATGTGTTCTTACCTACCTAATTGTTCTTACCTAATTGTATCTTTACAGGAATGAGTCAAGCTCGTACTGTCCCGTGTCTTAAACCATATTTATCGTACATATCCTTAAATTTGTGAATTGTTTTGGCACACACTATTTCATTTGCTAGTGCATTCCATTGATCAATTGCTCTGTTTGGGAAACTGAATTTCCTTACGTCTTTATCACCTCTCTTCTTATGCAGTTTTTTGCAGCGTCCTCTTGCTGATGCTTCTCCATATGTTAAGTAATCATTTATGTCTATTTTCTCTTTTCCTGATGTGCACTTATATAGCATTATCATGTCACCTCTTTTCCTTCTCTCCTGTAGTGTTGGTAGATTCAGTTTGTTTAGTCTTTCATCTTAGCTTAGGTCCCTTAAGCTTGGTATCCATCTTGTAGCGTCCCTTTGAACTTTTTCAATCTTGTCTATATGCTTTCTGAGATGAGGACTCCAAACTACTGATGCATATTCCAGGGTTGGTCTAATGAATGATGTTATTATCCTTCTTAGCATGTCTTCATTTATGTATGTGAATGCTATTCTCATATTTGCAAGCAGTGTATACATGTTCCGTACCTTCTCGCTGATGTGGTCAGCCGGAGATAGTCTGTTATTGATAATCACACCTAGGTCTTTCTCTCTTTCTGATGTGTATAGGGTTTTATTTCCTAACTTATAATCCCAATCAGGTCTTTTTCCACTTTTACCAAACTTGATTACATGACACTTGTCCACATTGCATTCCATTTGCCATGTACTACTCCATTCATGAAGTTTATTTAATTCTTCTTCTAGCTCCCTACAAGAGTCGGTGCTAGTAATTCTCCTTTGTATTTTTGCATCATCTGCAAACATATTCAGATAGCTCTCATTTCCAGTGTTACTGTTTATATCATTTATGTACACTAAAAACATGATTGGTGCCAGCACCGAACCCTGTGGTACTCCACTAGTCACTTCTTTCCATGATGAGTAGTTTCCTCTTAGTACTGTCCTCATTTCTCTTTTTATGAGAAAGTCTTGCATCCAACAAAACAGTTTGCCTCGAATTCCTCCTTGATGGTACAGTTTCCATAAAAGTCTTTGGTGTTGTACTGTGTCAAAAGCTTTCTTGAAATCTAAATAGATACTGTCCACCCATCCTTCCTTTTCCTGTATTGTGTTTGTTACTCTGTCATAGTAGCTCAACAGATTAGTAACACATGATTTTCCTTTTCTGAAACCAAACTGTCTTTCTGTTATCATACTGTGTTCTTCTAGATGATTTACCCAAGCTTTTCTTATAAGTTTTTCTAATACCTTGCTTACAACACTGGTCAGTGATACTGGTCGGTAGTTGAGAGGATTTTGTCTATTTCCTTTCTTGAATAAGGGGACTATATTTGCTTTTTTCCAAATATCAGGTAGTTTCCCTTGGCTCAAGGATTTCTTGAAAATTAAAAATAATGGTTTACTTAACTCCTTTGCACATTCTCGTAATACCCAACATGAAATTTCATCAGGACCACTTGCTTTTCCTCTGTCTAATCTACTTAACTCCTCCTGTATTACTTTTTCTGCTATTTGTATATCTGGTAGTATGTGTGGACATGCGTGTTCCACATAGTCCCTCTCAAAACTTTTTTCCTCTGTAAAAACTAATTGGAAATTCTTATTTAGTGCTTCACAAATATCTTTCTCTTGTGTATAAGTGATTCCCTCGTCCGTAATGGATTGTATTATATTTTTTACTTTGGTTTTGCTTCTGATATAGCTGTAAAACAGCTTTGGTTGATCACTACTTTTATTTATTATATCCTCCTCAAACTGTTTTTGGGCTTCCCTCCTTATTCTTGTATAGTCGTTTCTTGCCTGTTTGTAATTATTATACGCCCTTTCACTTTTGTGTCTTCTGTATCTATTCCACAACAGATCTCTTCTTTCTTTTGATTTTTTACATTCTGTATTGAACCATTTCTGTATTTTCTTATCTGCTTCTTTTTGCTGTGGGATGTACTTCTGGACTACTATTTCATAAAATTCACAAAATTTTGTATATACAGCATTTAAATCTTGTCCTCTAAGCTCATTTTCCCAATCAGCTTCTAAGAAATACTTCTTTACGTCTTGATAATTTCCCTTTTTATAGTTTAGGCTCTTTTTGTAACTGTCATTGCTGTTTACTATGTCATTTGCTATCCTGAAGTTATAATTTAGTACTGCATGATCGCTTTTGCCGAGTGGAGGGTGATATATTAAACTGTCAATATCATTTTCTTGCCTTGTAAATATTAGATCTAGCACTGAAGGTACATCAAGTCCTCTTTTTTTTGGTGGTGTCCCTCAAATGTTGCGTTAAGAAAAACTCTTGTACGAGATCTAGGAGCTTTTGGTCCCAACAGCTTTCTTGGCAATTTATATCTAGAGTATTTCAATTTATATTTGTATTAAAGTCCCCAGTTAGTATAATTCTTTCTGATTTCTCTTCCATTTTATGTAGCAATGATCTTATACTCTGAATTGTACTCTCTGCCAGGTCCTCATATTCCTCTCCTTCCCATGGGTTTGATCTGGGTGGCATGAACAAATTGGCTACAATTACTTTACCTTCAGATGTGTCGATCTCTACTGCAATCAGTTCTACTTGTGATGGTATATCTAGGTTTATTTCCTTGACTTTTAGATTTTTCTTAGTTAATATTATAATTCCTCCTCCTTTTTTTAAATTTCTGTCTCTTCTCCATATATTGTATTCCTCTAAGTTTAGTATGTCATTGGACATCCTTGGTGTTAATTTTGTCTCAGTTAGGTATATTATTTGTGGTTCATTTTCTCTGACATAATCATTCATCTCTAGTAATTTAGATACCATTCCATCCACATTTGAGTACATCAACTTTATCATCTTGTTTATATACTTGTCATGACATGGTTCTACTACCTTCCTCCTTTTTCTTCCATCCTGTTTGTGTGTGTGTGTGTGTGTGTGTGTGTGTGTGTGTGTTTCTGTCTGTCTGTCTGTCTGTCTGTCTGTTTATGCATGTTTTGTTTCTCTCTCTCTCTCTCTCTCTCTCTCTCTCTCTCTCTCTCTCTCTGTATGCGTGTGTGTGTGTGTGTGTGTGTGTGTGTGTGTGTGTGTGTGTTTCTGTGTCTGTCTGTCTGTTTATGCATGTTTTATTTCCCTCTCTCTCTCTCTCTCTCTCTCTCTCTCTCTCTCTCTCTCAGTTGGTAGGGTGATTGGAATTGATGAGGTTGAGTTGGTGGGTGTGGTAGTTCGGTGCATCGCCAGGGTGGTTGGACAGTGGTAATGGTGGAGAGGGGGGGGGGGCAGCTGTTGGGTGTGGTGTGTGGAGTGGTTTTGGGTGGGTTGTAGGGGTAATTGAGTTAGTGAGTGAATGCGTTTGGTGGGCTGGGTGGGTCGGTGGCTGGATATGTGGATGGTCGAGGAGAGGGCGGTTATTTAGGTTTGGATGAGTTTGATGGATAAGTCGGGTTCAAATGGGCGAATGGGGTGGCGGAGTGAATGGGGTTAGGTAAGAAGGGTGGATGGACGGGTGGGTCGGTGGGAGGAGTGGGTGGACAGGATGGGTGGATGGGCAGGGTGAGGTGGGTGGGGAGTGTTCAGGGAGAGGTGGGGGGGTTGTGTGGATGGATGAGATGGATGGCATTGTTGGGTGACCAGGGTGGGTGGAATTCTTGAGTGGGAAGGGTGGGTGGAATTTGTGAGTGGTCAGGGTTGGTGGTAGGGGTCAGTGGGCAAGATAGGTTGTCGGGATGTGTGGGCAAAGTGAGTCGCCAGGGTGAGTTGGCACCGTTGGTCACCAGGGTGGCGAGACGATTTCGTGGTCGGGATGATCTAAGTAGGTGGTTGAGCTGGGTGGCTGGATGGGTTCAGGGTGGAGAAGTGAATGAGTAAATGAGTTGAGTGGCATTGTTGGGTGAACTTCATGTGTGGCATTCGTAGGTTAGCAGGGTGGATAGCAGGGATCGATGGGCTGGCTGGGTGGCAGGGGTGAGGTCGGTGGGTTGTGTTGGATGGGGTGAGTGGGTAGGTGGATAAGTAGGTGAGTGTATATGTGGCTGCCCACATGACAAGGCAAGAGAGGGACTTATCTGGCCTTATAACTTTTATCTGTTGGATTTTAGTGTATCGCTTAGAACACGTTGGATAACTATTTGGAAACCAGACTCTATACATTAAGGTCATTGTATTAAAATCTGCTAAAACCTCGATATAAGCACTTCTCATGGAACTGAAGATGAATCTATGCACTTGATAATACACCTAATGGTAAGATAAATGAAAGTAACATTACATTCGGCAAGACGTGAGAGTGAGCGAAGCTTCATATCTCCGATCCATCCGCCTAACAAATCAGCGTTTTGGTGGGGGTAAGGAGGGTGAGTTGGGGGGGGGGGGTAGACGTGTGCGATTAACGTGACCTCTGGTGGACTATCGTGTATCACGAATTTCTGTCCGGAGGTGTACATGCACTTGAGTGAACATGTGTTTAGTGCACTTGGCTGTTTGTTGCAGGTTGGACGATGAAGAATCTTGAAGAGCTTGTTTATGTGAAATTATTTAAAATTGGGAAAAACTACTGAAAATAAAAAGGCAGGCATTGTAATGGCACGGAACATCATCTCAGTGACCAAAACAGTACGTCAGAGTCGTTCAAATGTCAAGGTGATGTTGATCAACTTTTATTTATGGGAAGGGCATTGTTCTTCATGACTGTTCCGCATGGTCATACAGTCAATAAAGACTTTGGATGTCCTGAGGCATTTGAGGGAGGCAGTGTGAAGGAAGAGGCTTTAGGCATAGACAAACAAAACCTGGATGCTGCACCATGCCAACCCATCTGCCCACATGCTGCTCCTTATCCGTGACTTTTTTGTGAAGCACGAAACGACTATTATCCTCCATCAGCCCTACTCTCCAGATATGGCCGCATTTCGTGGCATGATGTGGCTAGTGTTAGACTAAAGCTCAAAGTTGCTGGTACACAGCATTGTCACGATATGGCTACTATAGTCGCGGCTCACGACTCTTAGGTTGTCATTATCGTACTCTGGCAACCTACCATTCAAAAGTGTGTCCCATTTCGTGCATATCATGAGACGCAAGTGATTCGTGAATAGTATGTTCATGTATAATAATATTCGTGTATAATATATTCGTGCATAATAATATGATTCGTGTATAATATGATACGAAATCAGACGCACTTTTGAATGCTAAGTTGCCAGGGTATGATAATGACAACCTCAGAGTCGTGCGCCGCGACTATAGTTTGTGCGCTATATAAAAAGTTTGGTTTCTTCTTGGACCGACGTTGTACATCCTCATCCCGCTGCCATTTTACCTTATGACTTTGTGGCTCCGTGTCCATCCACACCCTGAATCATAAACTCTCAAGAGAGTTGTCTTGAGAGCTCTGTGCTGTTCATTTGTCAACAGAGATAGGGAGGCTGGTTTGTAGTTACAAATTGTCGAGGCACCACCATTATATAGTCATGAGGCGTCATATAAACTGAAGTTGTAGCTGGCCCCTCTGTCTTTCTTTTATCTAAGTGAAGGTGACGTAGAGACACGCTGGAGTTACGGGGTTTTATTATGACACTGTTATGATGTTTGTGTGATGGACAAAGTGACGTAACCCACGTACTGTCAGCGTTACAGAGAATCTCCTACTCTATCCTATCTCCTAAGCTTCCTAATCTCGTCTCTCCGATCCCCTTCAGTCTTCTCTGGTTCTCTCTGGCTCTCTGACTCTCACCTCTGATTTGTCGGTATATATTACTGGTTGAGTGACGTGTGTGTTCTTATGTGTGTGCATATAGTGTCTGGTACATTTCCATCACATGAGCTGACTGGCTTACCCCATATGTTTGGTACATCATGAGAGTCTTGACTGACTGGTATGTGTTTGATGTACATTATGTGTTTACATTCTGGGCCAGAAGATGTGTACATCTCTTTCTGAACACCAGACCCCCCCCCCCGTGCCAATACCAAGCAAATTGCAGTCGTGGGGGGGCTCTGGGCTCTGGGGCTGGGGCCTGTTGGTGGGGATGGTGTTACTTTGTGCTCTTTCCCCCACCCCCAGGTCCCAGTCCTTCATCCTACTAATATTGCTTGGTCCTTTTTCTACATTTCCTGCATTTATCTTCTTTTCTTCTCGCCTTCCTAACCCTTTTGCATGTGGATAAGTTAATAAGTGTGGGAAATATTTTCCCCCAGAGTAGTTGTGCTCTCTGCTTTATATAATTGTCGTCCCTGGTTAGAAGCAGGGGAAAACTAGAGACCGTTGTCTTGTTCAAGCGATTTTTATAACCCAGAAATTACGTTCTTTTTCATAATTATTATTACTTATAAATGAAATGCTACTGCGTCTAACCCTTGTGGACTTCTATATTGTAAATACCTCTAATTATATGGAATTTTCCACGGACCGAAACTGCGTTTGCGCGTTAGATGACGTGGCGAGGGTGAAAAGGTCTTCATGTAAAGCAGATGCCGCCATTTCCCCACTCCTATCCCTCCCCAGCCAAACAGACCTAGGCCCCAATGCAGGTGTCACGTGTGTAGCAATTCCCGGGTGAGTCTCACCACACAGAGGAAGGACACCCGCTATGAGTGCGTCGAGTGTGACGTGGGTCTCTGTATTCACCCATGTTTCAGCGAGTATCACACCTTGATGCAGTTCTAATATGGTGTGAATGCGATAGGACGCTGTAACTCTGAAGTAAATGTGACAAACAGACGCTCAGTGAAATTATAAGTCCTGTTGATCTGAAAATATTAGTATAAAGGTCATACGGGTATGTGCAAAAATAGTAAGTGTATAAATATGATGTAAGTGGAAACATACCTAGCGAGGGTTTTTTGATGCGATATTCTGTCGCTCAGTGCAAAAAATAAGGCCCGTAAATATGTAAATATTATTATGGGAAATGCAAACGGGTATAATATAAGTTCAAATTATTGTAAGTGCTGAAATATATTCTGTCAAAATATTCCTAGCGTGTGTATAAAGATGTGATATCCTGACCCTCAGTGGAATGATTAAGGCCCGTAATTATGAAAATAGAAGTCAACAAGTGGGAAAGTGTGTAATATATGTGAAAAATTTGTATGTGTTTTTGAGTATTATATTGGTCGAAACATTCATAGTGAGGGTATTTTCATGCGATATTCTGACGCTCACTAGAATAATTAATGCCAGTAACTATGTATAGTGCAGCATAGGGGTGTAAACGTGTGTAATGTAAGTGGGTATAACTGGAGTGAAAAAATAAAGTAGAAGATGAAACACGAGTGTTTGAGATTGTGCTTGCTGCGTGAATATGCGCTAGCATTTCGTTAAATGCCCTCGTAATGAATGTAAATAATTGAAAACATTTACGGTGGTGGAGGAAAGGTTCTATGTAAAGAAAAAAATAGTAGGAAAGTGATAAAACAACTGGGTATGTTGAAATACGAGTCATAGCGAGTGCGCTTAGTAAACAGATGTGCGCTATACTTATGCTGCATGTCATCGTAATGAATGAAAACATCTGAAAACATTTACAAACAGTGAAAATTGGTAAAATGTCTATGAAACAGAAGTATACAAGTAGAAAAAATGGTATGTTGACTGATACAAGAAACTTAGCACATAGCATGTTACCACTCCGACCTAACTAGCTATGCTCGCGCGAAGGTACAATGCTTATTTTTCATATACAGTATATGTGTTTGAAATTCTTTTTATTGTTACTCTTATTGTTTATTAGTTCAAATTCAATAAATGTAGAGGTGTTGTTTGTTGGTTCTCCCAATATTTCCTACCACAGAAAACGTGAGCGCCTCACACGTCAATGATAGAATACGATACCTGGCGCGGGGGACCTCACCTGTTCCGACCACTTATGGACCACGGTAAGCCCTTTCTTGGTGATTTTCCTTTGTTTCTCAACAAAAGCGGAAGTTTTAGCCAATTTTTTTTTTTTTTTTTTTTTCCAAAATAGCTCGGGATTGTGGGGTGTTGGAGGTGCGAAAAACCTCGTGACGTGAAGGGTTAATGCTCACTGTCTGATGCCATATTTTACACTGATTGTAAAAACAATATTGTTTTTGTTTTTAGTTAGTTGTTTTCCGGGGAGGGGCACTAACCCTCCGCCAACCCTTTTAGTCGCCTTTTACGACAAGCAGGGATACCGGGTGAAGTATTCTTGAAAACCCCCCCTACCCCCAGGGGGAGGCCGAGGATGAGATGGAGGGATGGGGTGGAGAGGTATATGAGAGAGGGGGGTGTGAGTTGGGAGCAGGGCACTGAAATGGCGGGGGACAGGGCCACTTGGAGGCGATTTGTTTGTGGCCAACCCAAACGGGATTGAGGCGTCTGGCAATAGAAAGGTAGATAGATAAAAACAATAAACCACAACCACTTTTATAACTCATATAATTAATGATCTAGTGTACTTGCTAAAATAAACTGGTATGTAAATAAATGACGGGGAATCGTCTTGACGCGAAAAGTTTTGACTGTTGTGACGAGGCGAATTGACTTGACGGCGAATTGTCCCGAAACTGTTAGGGCGAATGCAAAGATAGCCACACTGTTTACTTATTGCTATTTTACGCCATCATCCCAAGCCAATTATGTAGATTATTTAGTTCTACCGGACTTGTTGATTCTCCTTTGATCTGTACCGTTTATTGGTTATTTAGCATTATTTCAGAAAATATATCGTTTTGAAATTTGGAGCACAATTTGAGTATTTTCTCGGAAATATTCAAGCTGTCGTAACAAGATGGCGACACATATGCTACAAAATATAAACGATAAGTCAGCATTGTTTACTGAAGTCTGAATCAGGTAGTAGATACTGATAGGTGGACGAACAACACAGAAACAATATTATTCTGCATAAATAATCCCATTCTTCTGTTCTATTAAGTACTTGAAAATACAGATTATTTTAAAGGTATATTTGGTGTTTTTGGGGAAAGCATTTATGAAGCTACGGACCTTCACCAGATGTATGTGAGTATAGTGTTGGGGCGAGTGCAAAGATAGCATCATTTGTTACTGTTGACTGGCATTGGTGTGTGGTTGGTCAGATGTATGTGAGTATAGTGTTGGGGCGAGTGCAAAGATAGCATCATTTGTTACTGTTGACTGGCATTGGTGTGTGGTTGGTCAGATGTATGTGAGTATAGTGTTGGGGCGAGTGCAAAGATAGCATCATTTGTTACTGTTGACTGGCATTGGTGTGTGGTTGGTCACGTGTCTATCAGCAACAACCCGCAGGCATTAAGGTGCAGTTTGGATTAAGTTAAGGGAATGAAAGTGTTGATAGGACATTTCTCATTTTGGTAAATGTTTGCTTTACTTTAAAGAGCAGAAAGACCTAACTATCATTTCATATTCTTCCAGTTTGTTTTCTGGATTTTTCTGATATACAAGGGTGGTAAATGACTTTTTCCTGCTGAAAAATTTCCCCCGTTATTTCATGTTCCTCAAGCCGTAGCTATGATTATTTCCAGCATAATGGCGGAAACTTAAACATACTCAAAGGTGGATTTCATTTCCTGTTTCCCAACATGAGATAAGGTTACGTTCGGTCAGGCTGAATTATTAGGCACAGTTAAGCAAGGTTAGGTTTAGTTAATTGTTAGGTTAGGACAGAGTTAATTGTTAGGTTAGGACAGTCCCTTCCACCATTATGATGAACCAAACAAGTTGACAGCATGACAGAGCTAAAACAACAGGGAAACAGATTTGGTAAATGTGAAGTTTAGGACCAACATGGCTTTCAACGTGCAGACAAGGTTATTCTGAAGGTTTTTAATGTTTTGAAAGAGTTTGACCTTCATTTCTGCTGGAAATGCTTTGTTTTCCCCATTCCTCCCCTACCCCTTTGGGTGTGGTAGAAGGGAAAACGAATCATGGCCAACAGAAAAGGTCAGAATCTTTCAAACCACATCAAAAATCATCAGAAAAACCTTTTCTACAAACCCAACCTAACCCAACCCAACCCAACCGGTATCATTTTACAAGTGGACAATATGCAGTTTTGGAATTTTAGCACCATTAACGTATAGTATAGTCCCTAAGGCTCACAAAAAAAAAAAACAATTACTCCATTCGGAAAATGATATTTTCAGAGATAATGAATTTAATTTAAAATCCCCCAAAAAACCTACCTTGGTTCTTCACTCGGCCACTCCAGGTAAAAAATGCGTGCATTAGTACGTTTGTTTCTCTTCCCCTCGACCGCGCATGCATCTCGTAGGTATGTATCACCCACTCATATGCCTACTTTAGGTCTGAATCAGGTAGTAGATACTGATATGTGGACCAACAACACAGAAACAATATTATTCTGCACAAATAATCCCATTCTTCTGTTCTATTAAGTACTTGAAAATACAGATTATTTTAAAGGTATAATTGGTGTTTTTTTTAAAGCATTTTTGAAGCTACGGACCTTCACCAGATGCATGTGAGTATAGTGTTGGGGCGAATGCAAAGATAGCATCATTTGTTACTGTTGACTGTCATTGGTGTGTGGTTGGTCAGATGTATGTGAGTATAGTGTTGGGGCGAATGCAAAGATAGCATCATTTGTTACTGTTGACTGTCATTGGTGTGTGGTTGGTCAGATGTATGTGAGTATAGTGTTGGGGCGAGTGCAAAGATAGCATCATTTGTTACTGTTGACTGTCATTGGTGTGTGGTTGGTCACATGTGTCCATCAGCAACAACCTGCAGGCATTAAGGTGCAGTTTGGATTAAGTTAAGGGAATGAAGTGTTGATAGGACATTTCTCATTTTGGTAAATGTTTGCTTTACTTTAAGCAGCAGAAAGACCTAACTATCATTTCATATTCTTCTAGTTTGTTTTCTGGATTTTTCTGATATACAAGGGTGGTAAATGACTTTTTCCTGCTGAAAAATTTCCCCCGTTATTTCACGTTCCTCAAGCTGTAGCTCTGATTATTTCCAGCATAATGGCGGAAACTTAAACATACTCAAAGGTGGATTTCATTTCTTGTTTCCCAACATGAGATAAGGTTACGTTCGGTCAGGCTGAATTATTAGGCACAGTTAAGCAAGGTTAGGTTTAGTTAATTGTTAGGTTAGGACAGAGTTAATTGTTAGGTTAGAACAGTCCCTTCCACCATTATGATGATGAACCAAACAAGTTGACGGCATGACACAGCTAAAACAACAGGGAAACAGATTTGGTAAATGTGAAGTTTAGGACCAACATGGCTTTCACCATGCAGACAAGGTTATTCTGAAGGTTTTTAATGTTTTGAAAGAGTTTGACCTTCATTTCTGCAGGAAATGCTTTGTTTTCCCATTCCTCCCCTTCCCCTTTGGGTGTGGTTGAAGGGAAAACGAATCATTGCCAACAGAAAAGGTCAGAATCTTTCAAACCACATCAAAAATCATCAGAAAAACCTTGTCTACAAACCCAACCCAACCCAACCGGTATTATTTTGCAAGTGGACAATATGCAGTTTTGGAATTTTAGCACCATTAACGTATAGTATAGTCCCTAAGGATCACAAAAAAAAAAAAATTACTCCATTCGGAAATTGATATTTTCAGAGATAATGAATTTAATTTAAAATTCCCCAAAAAAACTACCTTGGATCTTCACTTGGTCACTCCGGGTAAAAAATGCGTGCGTTAGTACGTTTGTTTCTCTTCCCCTCGACCGCGCATGCGTCTCGTAGGTATGTATCACCCACTCATATGCCTACTTTAGGTCACATGATGAAATTTGGCCAATGAATTTAAATTGCGCTTTTTTATTCCTTGTGGATGGAAAAATTCAATTCCTTCTCACTATGGCCTCTGAACAAGAAAGACATGCTGTGTGTCCCCGGTGTGATATTGATTATTTATGAATGATAAAGCGTTTCCACTCGAAATCGGAGGAGGACACGGTGTATTACATTCGGAAGTTTATTGCCCAGACTGTCAGGAACCTTGTAAATTTTGAAAAGACAGACATCATTCGTACTGTGGTCAGTACAAAAAGTACGCAAAAACCAAGAAACGGGTACAGTGTAGTTTTTGTGTTTCTAACTGCAAAGGAACTTTTCTGGACAACACACACCTTCTGGCTTGGAAAATTATATTGTTCATAAACCACTGGATTCAAAGGTTCTGGAACCACGGCGTTATTGCCAGACGACCCTCGTCCTGGACAATCGTATCTCAAGGGTAAGCATTCCCCTAGGATAGGTTAGGTATATTGGGGTAGGTTTGGTTAGGTTTAGTGTGTTTGGTGAGGTTACGTAACATATTCCCCTAGGATAGGTTAAGTAGGTTGGGGTAGGTTTGGTTAGGTTTAGTGTGTTGGGTGAGGTTATGTTACATGTTCCCCTAGGATAGGTTAGGTAGGTTGGGGTAGGTTTGGTTAGGTTTAGTGTGATGGGTGATGTTACGTTATGTATTCTCCTAGGATAGGTTAGGTATGCTGGGTTACATTTGGTTAAGTTTAGTGCGTTTGGTGAGGTTACATTACGTCTGGTTAGATTTCGTCTGTTCCGTTATGATATCCGGTGGTGCAGTGTATTTTTCTGGTGGATTTTGATGTGATTTGAGTTGTTTTTTACTTCATTTTTTTGGAAAATGCTTGATTTCACCTACTTGCCCAATCAAAGTTCATGATTGGAAAAGAGGGGTAATGAGGCATTTCCGACAAAAATGAAGGTCAAAAACATTCGAATCACATCATAAATTACCAGAAAAATATATTGCACTACCTGTGGGGTGTACCGGTATTGTCCACTTGTAAAAATTTACCACCCAACCCAACCTAAACTAACCTAACCTAACCCAACCTAACCGAAACTAACCTAACCTAACCCAATCTAAGTTAACTGAGGGGCTCCGGCCCCCCAGGCCCCCCGTTGATGCCGTGGAATCATCGCTAACCTAACGGCCTAGCACATACCTTATTAATTGAAGTTAAACTCAGGTTTACAAAGCACAGCTGCCAAACCTTCAGATATGTATTTGCTAAAAAAAACTGCCTTTAAAATCACTAACAGAAAAGTTACAGTTTTTCCTTTTCTTACTCTTTGCCGTGTCATAGGAACGAGTAGACCGCCAGATACATTTGTTTTCACATCATCCACTCACTTGATGTAGTACTGCCTACTTCTTCCTTAGCCTTTATCATTCTTTTTCTGTGCCTGTCCTCCTCTCTTCCTATTTCTCTCATTTTTCCTGTCACTTCTTATTGCTTTTCTTTCCTTTACAGGTGGCTTTACATTGAGTGACAAGCCAAATGGTTTCCTGTAAACCAGGAAACCATTTACAACACTGGGTGGTAACCACATAACCAAATCATACGTGCTCCCTACGTGTCAGTAAGTGGGTTGGTGGAGGGTTAGTGCCCCTCCCCGTAAAACAAATAACTCAAAGTCAAATGGCCACCCCTTACGGGATTATGCCGTCTGGCAATAGATAGATAGATAGGTAGACCTAGATAACACGGCTTTTGGCATTTCTCACATAACACTTGCGAAGGCAGGGCTCCGTGTATTCGTAGGAAATTTATGCTTCTCTTGTTCTTTCACCAGTATCTTTGTATTATTTTATGGTGCAACAGAGCACACCCACTACACCAGGGGTTCCCAACCTTTTTAGCACTGTGGCCCCCTTTGGTCAGGACTGTATTCATGATGCCCCCCCCGCCCCACTCCTCTGAAGCCTAAACAACGATGTTTTTATCTGATCCATATGGATGCTTAAGATGCTAGATGGCAGCACTACATGTGATTGCTTGAAATGACTGTTGTGAAGTTTTCCTATCAAAGTTTCTCATTCATACATATATTAGGGAATAACCTGTATGAATTTGAATGGCCTAGCCCTATGTTGAATGTAGATTATGTCATGTACAATCACGCCCCCCCCTAGCAATCTCAAAAGCCCCCCCAAGGGGGTATGCCCCCCTGGTTGGGAAATGCTGCACTACACTGTCCTCCCATTTCCATGTCTTGATGTGGACTGATGCTTTTGAAATTCAAACCCTGGGGCGACTCCCGCCCGTCACGTCATCACGTGATTTGGAAAACAAAAGCGATTGGTTAATTGCATGTTACCATGCAACGACTACCAGCTCCCGCCAGCTGCAGCTAACATATCTACGAACACACAACGATCACGGGACGTCACGGTCAACATCTTCACCGGAGCAAAGTCTGAAGTCAAATTCTGGAAAAATTTCAAAAATCATTCCTGATGTTGTTATACATTTGTGGCTCAAAATGTCCAGGAGAGAGAGATTTAGAGAATAGTAAGACTGATAATGCTGAAAGCCATATTGATCCAAAACTTCACAAATATCACAGATTTAACAAAAAACGTTTATTTACCGATCCAGTGATAATCAGAAAAACTTTACACACCTATCAGGAAGAAGAAAAAGAACTGATTTGGTAAGTTGCTTCTACTGCTTACATTAAAGAGTATGTTTATTTTCTTATGACTTACCATTTTTTTTTTTTTTTTTTTTCCTTTACTCAGTAATTGTACATTTTACTTGAAGCAGCAGAAAGAAATCAGTAATTTAGTTGCTATTACCACAGTTTGTTTTCTGTATATTTCTGACAGTTTTGGTGTTGGTAAACAATTGTTTTCTGCAGACTTTTTCCCATTTTTGTTATCATGTTCCTTATGCTTTCTTGATGTTTCTGAGGGCGGATTTGCTAAAGCTTACATGAATCTTGGTTAAGTTAGGTTGTTAAATTGCTAGGTTAGGTTAAATTGCTAGGTTAAGTTAAATTGCTAAGTTAAGATAAATTGTTAGGTTAGTTAGATTGAGTTAAATTGCTAGGTTAGGTCAACATAAATTGCTAGGTTAGATTGTTAAATTACTAGATTAGGTTTGGTTAAAATGTACCGATAAGTTTAGGAAGAGGTACCAAAGGCAACCGGGATGTATGTTGGAAGTGTCCACCATCACACTCGAGAAACAGTTAATACAGTAATCCCGCATATTTCGCGGTAGTTACGTTCTTGTAACCCCCGCGAAAAGTCAATTCCGCGAATACTCTATTAACAATTGAAAACTTGCACTTGTGTCCACCATGCTGCCCATCACACAGTCCATGTCCATACTGATTGCGAGACAATTCGCCGTCAGACAATTCCCCGTCAAAACATGGACGATTCCCCTTCAGAACAATTCGCACCCTGGACGATTCCCCGCCATTCTATAAATATACTAATCAATACTTTCATCAATATACTTATTATTAATTAATCAATACTTTAATAACTATATTTCAGGGGGATCCAGCAAAGTCTATGTTCAGTAGCGTAGGTTCTGGATATTATTTATTAGTTGCACCTTTAGTCAATAATTAACTTGTTTCTTCCTCGCTGTAGTCGCCTTTGAATTATATTCTAGCGTCACCCACAGCTATCTTCATTAATGAAGGCGAATTGTTTTGTGTTTGTTGTGACTGCGAATTGTCCCGAAACCTCCACACTCATCCCGAAATACCTTCTTACAAGATTGAAAGCACATACTCCATTATGAAGGAAAAACGTAAACACCGTACTGTAATACACAATTATCTACACATTTATTAACAAAACAGTACAAAATAAAAAGATGCATTAACTGGTGATAGCAAACACTCGCACGGTCGTTTCTTAGCTTGTCCAGTAACACAATTTTCTCTGCTGAGGTCATAACTTGATCGTTTTGTCACTTTGGAGTTCTTACTAATTGTATTATTAGCCTTTGGTGAGGCTGGCTTACGTCCTGGGGCCATGTGGAAAGCAAGTGGGAGGCAAGAGGCTCATATCATAGTGTGGTTACAACCACAACAGCCACTTAAGGCAGTCAGGCGTGGACTGAAGAATGCGAGGCAGAGAGCAGTGTTGCCATATCCAAACAACGAAATTATGCTAGGGCAATGAAAAAATTATGCTAGATTGAGCATATTTGTTCCAAGTAAAAAATGAATTATGCTAACTTGAAGCTAAATGATAAAATTCTATACATATTCGTGCAACATATTAATTATATATTGTTTACTATGAAAATATTAAAATGAACCTACATACAGTAAGAGGATAAATATCGGTATCTACCCATACTGCTTTTTCCCACGAAACTTACGTTTTTCTGATGGATTTTGATGTGATTCGTTCGATTTTGAGCATCATTTCCTTCGGAAATAACCAGATTTTGAGATATGACCCCCCCCCATCCCCCTGAAATAATGAGGGATCTTTGGGGAATCGGGGGTTATAGGGAGGGGGGGAAACACAGAAAATGGTCATTTCCGACTGAAATGAAGCTGAAAATCGAATGAATCATACCAAAATCCATCGGAAAAACCTAGGTTTCATGGGTAAAGTACAAAGCTCAAACTTATCCTAACCTAACCGAACCAAACCGAACCTAACCTAAAACCTAACCTAACCTAACCTAATCCAACCTAACCTAATCCAACCTAACCTAACCTAACCTAATCCAACCTAACCTAATCCAACCAAACCAAGCCCAAACTGAAAGTAACCAACTATTCAAACATCTTCTTACCTTATTCGTCTCTCTCTCTCTCTCTCTCTCTCTCTCTCTCTCTTATTTGTAGCTTTTATAAAATTATTCTAAAAATATTCCATTCCATTCTAAATTATGCTAGAATGATTCTAAAACTTCTAATATGCTAAAAAATATTCCAGACTCGAAAATTTGATCAAAATTATGCTACAAGAATAAAATTATGCTAGATATGGTAACACTGGCAGAGGGGCCACGGGAAAGGGACAGAGGGTGGCGTGAGTTTACCGCGCTACAATTGGAAGCTGCGGGAATTTCAATTTTTTTTTTTTCTGTATATTCAAGGATATTTTTGTTGAACTTATTAATGCTAAGAAAATCCGCGAGAGGGCAAAACCGTAGACAAAAAATCCGCAAAAAATGCGGGATTACTCAGTAATCCCGCATATTTCGCGGTAGTTACGTTCTTGTAACCCCCGCGAAAAGTCAATTCCGCGAATACTCTATTAACAATTGAATCTTACACTTGTGTCCACCATGCTGCCCATCACACAGTCCATGTCCATACTGATTGCGAGACAATTCGCCGTCAGACAATTCCCCATCAAAACATGGACGATTCCCCTTCAGAACAATTCACACCCTGGACGATTCCCCGCCATTCTATAAATATACTAATCAATACTTTTATCAACATACTTATTAATTAATCAATACTTTAATAACTATATTTCAGGGGGATCCAGCAAAGTCTATGTTCAGTAGTGTAGGTTCTGGATATTATTTATTAGTTGCTCCTTTAGTCAATAATTAACTTGTTTCTTCCTCGCTGTAGTTGCCTTTGAATTATATTCTAGCGTCACCCATAGCTATCTTCATTAATGAAGGCGAATTGTTTTGTGTTTGTTGTGACTGCGAATTGTCCCGAAACCTCCATACTCATCCCGAAATACCTTCTTACATGATTGAAAGCACATACTCCATTATGAAGGAAAAACGTAAACACCGTACTGTAATACACAATTATCTACATATTTATTCACAAAACAGTACAAAATAAAAAGATGCATTAACTGGTGAAAGCAAACACTCCCACAGTCGTTTCTTAGCTTGTCCAGTAACACAATTTTCTCTGCTAAGGTCATAACTTTTCTTGATCATTTTGTCACTTTGGAGTTCTTACTAATTGTATTATTAGCCTTTGGTGAGGCTGGCTTACGTCCTGGGGCCATGTGGAAAGCAAGTGGGAGGCAAGAGGCTCGTATCATACTGTGGTTACAAGTACACCAGACACGTGAGGCAGTCAGGCGTGGACTGAGGAATGAGGGGCAGAGAGCAGTGTTGCCATATCCAAACAACGAAATTATGCTAGGGCAATGAAAAAATTATGCTAGATTGAGCAAATTTGTTCCAAGTAAAAAATGAATTATGCTAACTTGAAGCTAAATGATAAAATTCTATACATATTCGTGCAACATATTAATTATGTATTGTTTACTATGAAAATATTAAAATGAACCTACATACAGTAAGAGGATAAATATCGGTTTTCTGCCCATACTGCTTTTTCCCACAAAACTTACGTTTTTCTGATGGATTTTGATGTGATTCATTCGATTTTGAGCATCATTTCCGTCAAAAATAACCAGATTTTGAGATATGACCCCCCCCCATCCCCCTGCAATAATGGGGGATCTTTGGGGAATCGGAGGTTATAGGGAGGGGGGGAAACACAGAAAATGGTCATTTCCGACTGAAATGAAGCTGAAAATCGAATGAATCATACCAAAATCCATCGGAAAAACCTAGGTTTCATGGGTAAAGTACAAAGCTCAAACTTATCCTAACCTAACCTAACCGAACCAAACCAAACCTAACCTAAAACCTAACCTAACCTAATCCAACCTAACCTAATCCAACCTAACCTAACCTAATCCAACCCAACCAAGCCCAAACTGAAAGTAACCAACTATTCAAACATCTTACCTTATTCGTCTCTCCCTCTCTCTCTCTCTCTGATTTGTAGCTTTTATAAAATTATTCCAAAAATATTCCATTCCATTCTATATTATGCTAGAATGATTCTAAAACTTCTAATATGCTAAAAAATATTCCAGACTCGAAAATTTGATCAAAATTATGCTAAAAGAATAAAATTATGCTAGATATGGTAACACTGGCAGAGGGGCCGCGGGAAAGGGACAGAGGGTGGCGTGAGTTTACCGCTCTACAATTGGAAGCTGTGGGAATTTCAAATTTTTTGTTTTCTGTATATTCAAGGATATTTTAGTTGAACTTATTAATGCTAAGAAAATCCGCGAGAGGGCAAAACCGTAGACAAAAAATCCGCAAAAAATGCGGGATTACTGTATAAGTAATAGGTGCAGGCAGTTTGCACATATTTTGACAGTGTACAGTATTTATGTACAGTACATAAACCCACATGGCAACCACACTTACACACCACACTCTCAACTCGCAGCTTTCAGCCTTCAGTTTTTTTTTTTTTTTTTTCCTTTCCCACTCACCCACTTATTATTATGAACCTTTAATGGGTTTCAGTAAGACTATTAAGCTGCAGAACAGTGTCAAGATAACAACATTGTTTCAAACAGAATTAGAGAAGACAGTTACCAAACTATTCAATAAAAAATATTTTAATTCTTCTTACATCCATATCTGATATCCTAATATCGACAGTAAATATTAGTATACTGTAGGTTTGGTATTGGAAAAATGTAAATATTGGTGATATATCAGTTTGTCGAGTCACATCAGTTACAGCATTAGTAATTGTTCTATACATGTATGGTCAGGGTCATGTATTAAGTTATTTACATAGAACCTTTTGCAGTAAGATGGTTAAATATAATAATAATAATAATAATAATAATCTGTCTATCTGTCTATCGCCAGACACCTCAATCTCGTACGGGGTTGCCACAAACAAATCGCCTCCACGTCGCCCTGTCCCCCGCCATTTCACTGCCCTGCTCCCAGCTCACACCCCCCTTTCTCATATAATAATAATAATAATATTTTTTCACAATAATAATAATAATTATTTTTTCACAACCTCCCACCTGGTATCAGCTGTTGGTACAGTATCTGTCCACCAGGCAAAATACTGAGTTAATTGTGTTGTGTTTCAGGTGAGTGGTGAGAGAGCAACTGGAGAGTGGATGTCTACTGTACAAGACAGCCAGCAGTCAGTGCACCAGAGCACCTGATGTGGACACTGATGACCCCAGCTGTAAGTCCCACCCCCTCTCTCTCTCTCTCTCTCTCTCTCTCTCAGAAGGACCCAAAGGCAAAAAGGCCACAGATTCTTCTCTCCAAGACAAAAAAACAAAAATACAGTCGAAGTCCTCCGATCCGGCCACCAATAATCCGAAAATCCCAATGCTCCGAATTTGTGAAGGCAAAAGTTTGTTTTGTTTTGTTTTTTTGTTTTTTTTCCAAAATATTTTGGATTTTATCTAAGGCGTTATCTGGTTTGGACTTGCCCTTGGCCTTGGATATACCTACCTGCAACTATTCATCTACACTTCTGTGCATTTCCGGTGAGTAAAACAATAACCCACATCATTTTAAGTGTTTACTTAATGATCATGTACATACTGTATTTCTAACGTTTTCAAAGGGCCCCCCAATAGTCCAAAAGAAAAAAAAAATAGTCCGAAAGACCCTCAGTCCCCTGCAATTCAGATTACAGAACTCTTACTATATAACAGTTCAAGCCAGGCAGTCCTCAGCCTCGTGACCTCAACCTGAAGGCCACATTTTCAAGGCCTTGGCCTCTAAAACTTGCTCTATCCTCACGTCAAATCCAAGTGACTGGTGTAAAGGCCTTGTGATATTTCCAAGGCTAAATACACGTGATGGCTCCATATATAGATTAAGTGTACACACACACACACACACACAAGAAAAACAGAAAGAAGTGATCAGCTTGAGAGAAATGATCCAGGAAGAAAGGGAAGTGAACAAGAAAAAAATGGAAGAAAATGTAGTGAAAATACTGAAGAAAAAAAGAGAAAATAGTGAGAGAAACTGTAGAAAGGAACAGATGTGTGGTAATATTTGGAAACAGGGAGGAGGAAGAAAAGGTTAGATCCGTGAGACTCGAGAGAGACACAAACCTGGTGAGAAGAATATTAGGCAAGATTGATCCCAATGGAGACAAGTGGGTAAAAGAAATTGAGGAAGTAAGGAGGATATGGCCATATAAGAAAGGGGAAACAAGACCAATGAGAGTCAAGTTGTCATCAGAAAGTGTAGTAAATGATATACTTTAAGTGACCTGGAAACTAAGCAAAGAGGCAGGGATGGAAAATGTTATAATAAGAAAAGATTTGAATGAAGAAGAAAGAAAAGTTTTAAAATCATTGAAGGAACAAGTAAAGGAAAAAAATTATAAGAGAACAGAGGAAGAATGTAATACTTTTTTTTTTGGAGAGTGATGAATATGAAAGTAAGGAAGTGGTATGTGAAGAAATAGAGGTAAAGGAAACTAAAGGGGACAGCTATGAAAGATCAGAAATTGAGGAAGTGGTACCGATGGAGAGAAGAGGGTATAAAAAACATCAAAAACAATTTGAAGGTGGTATATACTAATGATGGTTTAATATCGGCAAAGCTTGAAATTAATGATTTCTTGAGAGAACATAAACCTGCTGTCATGTGCTTTGTAGAGACCAAGTTAAGAGAAGATATTGATGTTCATTTGGGAGATGGTAAATAAAAACTGTGGAGAAGAGACAGAAAAGAAAAAACGGGAGGAGGAGTGATGATAGCAGTGAAGAACAACATATATGTAGATATCGTAGAAATGGGAGAAGGCAGGGCTGAAGTGATATATATGAAATTAGAAATTGGAGAGAATGGCAAGAGAGATACGGCGGTAGTGTATGTTCCCCCTAAGACAAGAGCATGGAATGATGATGAATACCAGATGTTGTCAGATATGGCTAGTTATTTACAAAAAATAATTGAGAAAAGCAACAATATAATTTCGGTGGGTGACTTTAACTGTAAAGAGGTGAACTGGGAGGAATGGGACTCAGAAGGCAGGGAGAATTCATGGGGCACTATGTTATTAAATATAATAATAAATAATGTGATGACGCAATGGGTCAAAGAAGAGACACGGTTCCGAGGTGAGGACACACCAGCAAGGTTAGATTTACTGTTTACCAAAGAACCCGATGTAATAGAATCATTGAAATATTTCTGTCCTATAGGAAAAAGTGATCATGTGGTCACTGAGTTCCAGATGATAATAGGGAACATCGAGCCAAGAGATGAGCTTCATAGGCAGGGAAGATACAACTTTGGGAAAGCATATTTTACAGGATTGAGAAAATTTTTTGAAAATGCAGATTGGAAAAAATTCAGAGAAACAAGAGAGATACAGAGGAAGTGGAATATCTTTCTAGAAATCTACAATTTGGGAGTGGAAAATTTTGTACCAAGAGTAAGAGGGAAAGAAAACAGGAAAAAGGAGTGGTTTAATAGGTGTATGATAGCAAAAAAAGAGAGAGATAAGGCGTGGAACAACTGGAGAAAGAGAGGTTACATCAGAACAAAGGAAGAATATAAAAGAACTAGAAATGAATACACAAGAATACGTAGATAAGAAGAAAGGAATTTTGAAAAAAGTTATAATAGACAAATGCTAGGATGAACCCAAACTGTTTTATAGATTTGTTAATGGCAAACTGGAACAAAGGGAAGGAATCACCAAACTGAATGTAAATGGAGAGGTCTATAAAGATGCAGCAATGCAAGCTGAAATAATGAACAAATGTTTCCAGTCAGTTTTCACTAATGAAAAAGGGTTTGTGGAAAGGGAGGGAGTGATTAGAAATGTACCCGTGATAAAAGATATAAAAGTGGAGGTACAGGATAAAAATTACTGGAAACCCAAGATGTAAGGAAAGCCCCAGGACCCGATGGAATTTCTAATTGGGTACTGAAGGAATGCAGAGAAAAACTGGCGGATAAAATTCACAGTTTAACCGTGTGTTCTGTGGAAGAGGGGAAAGTGCCACAAGAATGGAAGAGGGCAAATGTACCAATTTATAAGGGAGGAAACAGGGAAGAACCCCTGAATTATAGACCAGTGTCTCTAACCAGCATGGTCGCAAAATTGTGTGAGAGAGTTCTGAAAGACAGATGGATAAAATATCTAGAAGAGATGAATATTTTGGCTGAATGTCAGTTTGGATTCAGAAGTGGAAGGTCATGTGTTTCCAACTTGTTGAGCTTTTACTCAAGAGCGATTGACGTGGTACAGGAGAGAGATGGTTGGGTAGATTGTGTGTACTTAGACTTAGAGAAGGCCTTCGAGAAGGTACCTCATAAGAGACTAATGTGGAGACTAGAATATATAGGAGGACTGAAGGGGAAACTCCTGGAATGGATGAGAGACTTTTTGGGAGACAGACATGACGACAGTAATAAAGGATAGGATGTCTGGATGGAGGGAAGTAACAAGTGGAGTCGCTCAAGGCTCGGTGTTGGCGCCAGTAATGTTCCTGATTTATGTAAATGATATGGTAGATGGAGTGAACAGTTCTGCAAGTCTGTTTGGTGATGATGTAAAGATCTTGAGGAAGGTAGAGGTTGAGGAGGATTGTAAAATGCTACAGGATGATCTGGATAGGATACATGATTGGAGCCGGATGTGGGAAATTAAATATAATGTAAAGAATTGTAAAATATTGGAAATGGATAAAAGTACCAGGAGACCATCACTGAATTATTTGTTGGGTAATGAACTAATCACAAAAATGAGAGAAGAGAAAGATTTGGGAGTGCTGGTCCAAGATAGTTTGTCACCAGAAAAGCACATTAACAAGATAGTTGGAGAGACTTATAAACTCTTGACTAACATAAGAGTAGCATTTCATTATATATATGGATGAGGAGATGATGAAAAAATTGATAGTGGCCATGATCTGCCCCAGGTTAGAATACGCAGCGGTAGTGTGGTCCCCACACAAATAGAAAGATATAAACAAGATTGAGCGAATACAAAGAACAGCAACCAAGATGGTCCCCAGTCTGACAGATCTGTCATACAGTTAGAGGCTGGAAAAGCTGGATTTGCCTTCCTTAGAGAAAAGGAGAAAGAGGGGAGACATGATTGTAGTGTTTAGGACCATGATAGGAGTAGATAAAATTGACCGAGAAGATTTGTTTGTATGGGATAAGAGAGCAACAAGAGGACACGGAATGAAATTTAAAAAGTCAAGCTGCTTGAAGGATATCAAGAAATATAGCTTTCCATACGGAAGTATAGACTTATGGAATAGCCTGGACAAAGAGATCGTCCAGTCTAAAAACTTAAATGAGTTTAAAGCTAAATTTGACTTACTGAGAAACAGCGTCGGGAACCCTCGAGCATAGCACATTTCGTGTATATCGCAATTAGGTATATTAGGTAAATACATAAATATCTGGAACAACTTAGACTAAAAGGTGGTGCAGGGGAAAAACATTCATGTGTGTAAAAGTAGACTAGATAAATGTGGATATGGAGACAGGACAACACAAGCATTGCTCGATTCCTGTATACTACAAATAGGTAAATACACACACACACACACACACACACACACACACACACACACATACTGAGGAAAGTGGGAGGGGAGAGGCATGGTCCGAGAAAGAGATCAAAGCCATATCAGGTAGGGCTCAGGTCAAAGGTTGGTTGCACTGGTTAACAGCTGTCATAAATTACTGGTGTCAAGAATACAAACATTGTTTTTCTGTATATTCAAATGCTTGATACTAATGTTCTTGGTGAGTTTTGGGAAAACAAAGAGTGTTCATATCATCTATAAGGGCTCCACCATGCCTTCTTGCGTTAGTCTTGGGCACCTAATGGCAGGTCTCGATGCTGCTCGATCTCTGGCCTCCTTATTCATCCACTTATCCCTGAAGTCACATTCTGTGATCATGTCCCAGGATTTTTTCGGTCTGCCTCTTGCAACCTTATGCTCGATGTACTTTTTCACCTTCTGCACCCAGTTGTCATCCTCCATCCTCTCAGCATGCCCAAATTATGTCTATCTCTCCTCGTCACAACACCAATACATTCCACTCCCATTTTTCCTCTCAACTCTTCAGTCGTAATCCTAGCCCCCCCCCCCCACACACACACACCTTGCATTCTAGGATGCATTACACATACATCTAATCATTGTCATTCTTGTATGTTGGAGCCAACAAATATCCTCTTCCTTTACTGCCGAAGTCTCATACAGCATTACACTCCTAATACCTGCCACATACAAGGATACCTTAGTACGAAGGGAGAGCACTCTCAGTGTCAGGTGAGGCAACAGCTTCCTGAACTTCCTTCGACCACTCCTTACCCTGGCCACTAGCCCCACCTCCAGCAGTGTGTTGGTAAACGGAAATAGAGTGTAGGAAAATAGTGAAGAGGAAATGTGTGTGAGTGGGTTTGGGAATTAGGGTGGAGTGGTGTATAATGGTATACGAAATTGTAGTCATGAGGGGATGAAAACATAATGGTGGAGACAGCGCGACAGAGGGACACACTGGTAAAGGTGTAAAGGGTTGGCAGGTAATGTGATGAGGAACACTTGTAATGCATTGGAAACATTAGTCTGTGGAAAAACAAGCACAGCAACAGAATTACTTCATTTATTTAATCAGAACCATGGTCTAGGTTGACACTGTTCTCATTGGCTTTCTGTGTTTTATTCTTGTAGGCTAGTGATACCATTGTAAGCTTCCTGGTATCCAATAAAATATTTCCCTCTGATACAGCATACATGGTGGGAGAGAGGGAGGGGGAGGGGAATGAATGGTTAGAAGATGACATGGGCGTTGGGTGTGAAGAGAGGGTGAAGGGGAACATACAGGAAAGAGGGAGATGATTATGCAACACTCAGATGATAAGTACCCCGAGCTAATAAGGAATGAGGTGAATCAGTCAAATAGCTTGAGAGAAAGAGAGACAGAGAGAGAGGTTGACTGCAATAGGCCAACAAGAGTATGACTAAGAGACATTTTCAGTCGTCCCCAGTGCAGTCCCAACAGCTTGCTCATCTCCGAACACAGGTCTTTTTTTCACAGTCACCCCCAACCAACTTCCCAAGGCCTCTATTGGGGACGGCATTTGGGACATCCCGAACAAATTACTAGAACATTCTTGGGGAGCCTGGAGCCTGCCCAACAGATGGTCCCAAAAGTAATAAAGTCTGTCTTTCTATCTATCTGTCTATTGCCAGACGCCTTAATCCTGTAAGGGGTGGCCATAAACAGATCGCCTCCATGCCGCCCTGTTCCCCCGCCATTTCACTACCCTGCTCCCAGCTCACACCCCCCTCTCTCATATACCTCTCCACTTCATCCCTCCATCTCATCTTTGGCCTCCCCCTCCCTCTCCCCCCTTCCACCTCACATACATTTTCCTCGTCAGTCTCTCACTCCATCCTCTACACATGGCCAAACCACCTCAGTGTGTTTTTCCTAACGTTTCCTATCACATCCACATCCACACCACAACACTCCTTCACTTCCTCATTTGTCAGTCTCTCTATGTGACTCCACATGCTCCTCTCAAGTAACTCATTTCCACTGCTCTCACTCTTGAACTCTGCCCCTCCAACAAGGTCCAAGCTTCACTTCCATACATTAGAGCTGGTATCACAGTACTGTCATGTGGTAACTTTTTCACTTCCGTGCTCACTTTCCCATTTCTTATCACTGCTTTCAAGGAACCAGCAACCTTTCTTTCTTGTTGTACCCTTTCAAGCACTTCACCCTCTAAACTTCCATCCTTACTCGTCACACGACCCGAGTACTCACATTTTCCATTTCCTCATCTAACCTCACTGTACATTCACTGACTTCACTTGACTGTGTACTTTGTGTACTTATGAAGAGTCTTCTTGCCTTTGGTGTCCTCATAGCTTTCCTGGTCCATCCCATCCTTGGTCACAACGAGGTGCTGGTGCAGGTAGAGGTTTCTGTAGTGCCTTTTTGCACTCTCTATAACTCCCTGGGCCATTGGCTGGATAAAGAGCAGTGGCAGGAACAGTGCCTTGATTCGTCCATCCTTGCCGCAGAGTGTGGTGGAGGAAGGATGGGCTGGTGCATTGTCCAACAGCAGCACTGCCTTCATGTTGTCAGGACTGATGCCATACATTTTTTAGTGCTGCCGCATGGAAGGATCGAAGTTGTGGTGGAACCAGTCATGAATGATGTCCTTGGTAAACCAGGCAGACTTGTTCCCATGGTACTGCCCAGGAAGCTTGGCCATGATGTCCTTGAGTGATCTGGGTTGCTTGCATGTACCTAATATAACTGGCTGTAGGTGATGAGAGACATCAGCACTAGCACACGCCAAAATGCAGAGACACTCCTTCATTGTTTTATGCCATGGAGTGCTGCAAATATCTTTGCAAGCTTGGGTATATTGAGGAAAAGCATGCCAGAAGAGCCCAGTCTCACCTGCATTGTATGTTTGAAACTCGTGCAGGCCTTGTCCTCCATCAGCTTCTGAAGATGCCGGACAAACTGCTGCACAGCATTGATATCTGCATTGAGCATCTGCTCATTTATGGCTTTGTTAACAATGCCATGTTGCCTCCTAAACCTTCACAGCCATCCATCACTACACTTGAGATTTTAAACTCCAAGGTGAATGGGAAGCCTTTGTGCTGTCTTGGATATCCAGGCTATGCACAGGAACACCTTCAGCTCATTCCTGCTTGTACCACTCACATCTTTTTTTCAAGTTTATCATTAAACAGCTTCCTGTTCCTGAACACATCCTTAACCTTCCTCTCACCTTTTTTTTTTTTTAACCCATGTTTTGTCCTTGGCCTTCAGGATGTCATGCAATGTCGACCTCTTCGTCCCAGACATGTGGCTAAGGTCACCCTGCTCATCCCTTTCTCGTGCACCTCAATCACTTACATCTTCTCCACGAGGCTTAAAATTTTCCTTTCTGGTTTCTCAGTGGAGAAGGGGCAAGATGATTCCTATGACAAGCCATTTTTCACAATTGCTATGTGGTAACACATTTCACACTCGAAAGATGTGAGATGCAGAGGCGGAGTTGTTAACACAACAAAAGATGCAGCAAGACTGATGCTACCTACATTCAGTACAATCTGTCCACAGCCTCAGTCCCACCCTTGCCCACTGATAATAGCAAAAAAATAGCCCGACATGCCACCTCTTCCTGCCCACTCCTCCCCAACCTAGCCCTAGCGAATGGGAGAAACTGCCACAAGTGTTGGTTACAGCATCCTGAGTCACACTGTGCATGGAAAACTGTCTAGTAGGCCTGCATCATATGCCCCATGTGGCAGATAGCTTACATTAAATGTAAATAATGTGTCTAATGGGACCAGAGTCATCTGGTAGGTCCATATGATTTTTTCCTTTAGCAGATGGTATCCGTTATGTACGATGGTTTATCCAGGGGCCATAAAGTGTACAGTAAAATTGATATCCAGTCTAGTGGGTTACAGTAAAGGAAGGATCTACTGTATAAACACTTGTTGCACTGTATGGTCGTATGAATGTATTGTGCAAGAGCAAAATCCCACTTGGTGCTAAGAATGCGACATTATCGTAATAGTGAGTGAAGTTATAACACAATGTCCTCCTTCTAATTTATGCAATTTTTCACTAAGCACATCACTTATTATCATTTATTACTACTACAGTCACTTGCAAGGAACTGAAACAGCAAAATTACATAGTTACCATGTGAGAAAAAAAATGTAGCATGTGACCACATAAAGTAGTCACTTATATACTTATTTTTCTACCATTTAGTACTAGGCATGCACTTACAAGGCAATTTTCTGTCTCTATAAGCTTTTATCTTTTGTCTTATAAAGCAACAATAATCTAGAACAAGTTTGTGGCAAGTGTCACCTTCAATTTTGCTAGTGTTTAGTGCACTGCACTATTACACAAATTTTATATTTCCATACATACAAAACCAGGATACTGACACCTATTTGCAATCTTCTTCGACACTTAGAAGTGTTCGGAGGTGTGGTAAACACGGAAACGATCTCCCATACAAATGCCAATGTTGCACTTGACGCACATAGTCCCATGTGCTCCAGTTTCAGCCTCTTTTCTCTCTACTTCCACCTCATTCCACTTGGAGTCGCTGTCAGACTTGTCACCAGGTGATGACATTCAGGTGACAGAGTGCACTTTCCACCCAGTTACGCAGTGCGGGAAAAGGGGTAGCTGGGAGAAACGGGGCAACATCTTTACCCCAGGATGGCCACTGGGTGACTGAGTGATGCAACACCTTCAGGCAGGCTAGAGGGAATGCACATGATCCTATCCTCAAGTACTGTATAGTCAAGAGTTAGGAGGAAATACAGTAATCCCTCCAATATCCGATGTAATAGAGCCAGAGGCATGTCCGGAAATTGGGTCCGTCCGGATATTGGGCCCCTGCCTCCTGGACCGGTACTTATGGGCCCTAACCCAGCCTAACTCAGAAAACTACCTACATAACTCCCTACTGGACATGCAGAGCACCTGTTTAAGACCCTATTCACACCAGAATGGGACAAAAGAGTGAAATAAATGCAAAGGAACCCGAGAATGATGTTTTAGAGGTGAGGATATACAATATTAAACATTCTGGGTTTAAAACAAGTCCCTGGCTCCTGGACAGGTACTTATGGACCCAAACCTAGCCTAACTCAGAAAAACACCTACATACACTCCCTACTGGACATGCATAGCACCTAAGACCCTATTCACACCAATAAGGGACATAAAAGAGTGAAATACAAAGGAACCAGAGAATGAGGTTTTAGAGGTAAGTATGGAAAATACAGTACAATATGAAACATTCTGGGAACTTACAACAAGTCCCTGGCCATCTCAGTGAATAACCCGCCTCCTCTCAGACTCAGACAGTAAAAAGGTGTACCTGAAGCACCTGCAGTAATCAAGTCTTCCACTGAACTTAGTCGTTTGCACTCTGAATTCTATTTTCTTAACACTGCACACACTGTTCTTACTTGAGCTCCGTTGAACCTTAAATGAAATCAGTGTTGCACTCTGCACTTAGGTCTTTGCACTCAGAATTTTAATTTCTTAACACTGCACACTCTGTTCTTCCTTGCACTCCATTGTACGCCTTAACAAAATCAATGTTGCACTCTGCATTTATGTCTTTGCACTCAGAATTCTTGTTTCTTAACACTGAGCATTGTTTTTTTCACTGCACAACACTGTAAATTCCCATGTGGTCTAGTGGCGAGTTCTTGCTGTTTATTCAGTGTCAGAGTCCAAGAGTAACTGATGCAGGTGGCCTAGGAGCGCGTCACTGGGACATGGTGATGGACTACCCACTGCAGACGACTCTGAAGACAGGCACAAACGTCCAGTGGCGACTCCACAGTGTCTGATGTGCTGGGCTGTGGCCCGGAGGATGAAAGCCTGTCTTGGGGAGGCAGTGGTGTGGAGCCAGGGGCTAGGCACAGGAGGGGTCACGGGTCTGAAAAAACTGTCAATGGTTGTTTGATGTAAGGAACAACGATTTTGGTGATTAATGATGCACTGCCTGAAAGCGCGCACCTCCTTCACAAGTCCCAAGGTCCCCATCTCCCTGTCTCAGTCCGGGTGTTCCAGGTAGTCGAGAACGAACTCTACATGCTCCCGGAGTGCACTCAGCTTGGGGATGGCTGGAGTAGTGGCACGCTGAGAGGAGTCTGCATCATTGTCACTCTCCTTGTCAGAATCTTCAAGCTAGGTACTTGTACCTGCAACTGAAGATGCGATCTTGGTATCAGACATGGTCTGATACCCAGGATCGCTCTCGTCGTCATCCAACCACTCACGCGCTTTGTCCACATCAACATCGTCGCCATGCTCCCGAAGACGTGCATGGAAGTCATCCACATCAAAACCTAGAAAATCATGCACCACATCATCTCCGAAAAGCAGACGAGACCAACCATTTTCCAGAGTCTTGACGGGGACTTCCTTCCATGCACTGGCCCAGTTGTAGATTGCAGACTTGATGTTGTAGCGGCGAAGGTTTTCCAAAGTCCGCTGGCCTCTCGTGTCCTGTCCCTCTCTGCGCTCGTCCTCATCCTCGAGAACAACCATCACCTCATCCAGGAACTTCGACGGTACAGCCTCTTCGTTGCCACGATCACTCCTTGGTCCATTTGTTGGACAAGAGCAGTCGTATTAGGTGGCAAAAACATGCACCTAATGCGGCCATTCTCAGCCACCAAGTCCTTGTCCAAGAGAAGGAGGGCCTTTACCTGCTTGCGTGGGATTCCCAGTTTCTTTGTCTGGTAATGGATGAACTCCTTGACGAAATGGCGGTGGAACCAGTCTTTGAAGATCATGGCTGTAAACCAAGCCTTCAGAGAATGGTACCAAACAACAGGAAGGACATCCATCACGCCACGAAGACACTGAGGCTGCTTTGCATGGCCAACAGTAATGGGCTTGAGCTGGTGCATTGGCACAACACAAAGCAGATATCCGGTGCTTACAAAGCTTGTGGCCAGGTACATGCTTCTCCATCCCCTTGGCTAGAGTGTTCAATGGCAATGAGCGATAGAATAGACCAGTTTCGTCAGTGTTGTAGACTTGACCGAAAGTGAGGCCCTCCCTGTCGATCAAGCCCTTCACCTTCTGCCGAAACTCCTCTACTCCCTCCTTGTTGGCGTCCAAAGCTTTGCCATGGGCCTTGTGGTTGGTAAGGCCATGCCATAACTTGAAAGCGAAGAGCCAACTCTCAGATGCCTTAAAGTCTGGGGCATCGTGATGCCTTGCGAATTTCTCAGCAGCAGCCTTCAGCTTCATGCCATGCACCAGCACACCAGCAGCACATTGTTGATGATACCAAATCAGCGTGGAGTGGTCGATTTCTGCAAACCTGGAAGGATACATAATCTTCCTCTCCACGTTCTGTTTGGTCTTCAATGCAAAGTCAGCCATGTACTGGGTAAGAGTGTCGCGGGATCTCTTGATATCAAACAATGAAGAGCGGGCCAGGTTGAATTCTTGTAGGATGTGAGACGTCAACCATCCCACGTCCACCTTGTCCAATATCTCCCTCTTCTTCTCCAGAGTCAGAACCACTCGTTTCCTCTTCTCGGGTGGCGGGGCCATCATCACACACATGAAGAAGAGGCAGGAGAGGAGCCTTAGAGCCTGTAGGAGGTAGGGCTTCACCACAAAAGCAAACACACAGGTGGCCACGGTGACGAGCTTGCACTCACGATGATGGTTGAGCGGGAAGTGGGGAGGAGGCTGCATCGCCCTGCCAGACCTCGGCGGAACTAAGCGCCAAAATACAGCTGGCCCACACCGCAATCCAGGTTCAAATTGCTGGGGGAAAAAAGTTCGGATTTTTTATTTTTTGGGGGGGTGGGCAAATAGCCGGTTATGAAGTCCCGGGCCGAAAATGTCTGGGAATTGGGGTGTCCGGTTATTGGGCGTCCAGATATTACAGGGATTACTGTATTTGAGAGTGACCTCGGAGATAAGGGCTGATTAAAGAGACTGCCAGAGATCAAGCAGCATGGAGAGCTGCCATTAGCTGACGAAAGCTGATGCATGCAAGCATGTTGGAGCCTTTATGAACAAAGCGAAATGATACATATACTGGTGTAGGACTCACAAGGCTGCTCATAAAAGACCTTGGCCATGGCCTTGAGGCCTGTTGAAATAAAACCAGCCTTGGCCTTGACCTTCTGGTTTTTTGAAAGCCTTGGCCTTGACCTCAGGGCCTAAGGCTTGGCCTCAGCCCCATGCAATGTTGTGGTATGAATCAATCATCATGCTGTCCTTCCTGGCTGTGTGTGCATAAAGTGCTGTATGGTGCTATCAAGTTCATAGTTACTGGTCTAATGGCTGCTTTTGTTTCAGATCCACAGCTAAGGTTACATCAGTGAAGCAGACACAACAGTGTGGTCATCAGGGAGCTGCCTGAGTAATAAATGCTTTGTGTACACAGCACTGTCACACCTTATGCTGTCTGAGCACATCCTACAAGTGGTGCTTCAGCCAACAATTTATGGGTAGTACTTACCACAGCGAGGCACTGTCAGCTGCAGGGGAACATCAGTTCACTGTGTGGGACAGCCCTGCAGGGGCAACCATTTGCCTTCAGTTGATGGTTCTGCTCTATCAGAGTGGGGTTGATCTGGAACTGCTACTGCTGTGTTTCTGTCCTCCAGTGTAATAAATCAGTCATTTGGTTTGCTGTAAGAGTGAAGCTTGGATCATCTAACTGTTTGTAGAAACTTCAAGATCGTTGTTAAATGGAGATAAATTGGTAATTTGTCTGTGTATTGCTATTAAATAATTTGATGGTAATAGCTTGTGTATATAAATATGAGTCAGTTGTATTTATCTGTGTATTAGCATATTGCTCAGTTATAATGACCTATGTGTTGACATGTATTTTTCATTAGCAATTATATGGGTTAAATGTTGACATCTGTTATTCAGTAGTAATGGGATTATGTTTAGCATAATATTGATATTGGTCAGTAACCATATTGATGGCAAACAGTAAGGCAAATGGTGAGGCTGGAGCAGAGTAGGAAGGTTACAGTAATTTAGTGAGGCATTGTAAGAGTTGCAATAGATGATGTAATGAATATGAATATGGTACATCCAGATGTGAAGGGAGAGGGTGATGTGAGTAAAGAAATAATGGAGGTGGTTAAGGAAGAACATGATGTGGAGGTAGAGTGTGATGTGGATGAGGAAATATTGGACTTAGTGAAGGAAGAACTAGATGTGGAGGTAAATTGTGATGCAGGTAAGAATATAATGGAGTCCATGAAGGAAGAACCAAATATGGATGTAGAATATGATGGAAGTAAGGAAATATTGGACTGGATGGTTATGGAAGAACCTGATGTGGGGGAAGAATGTGATATGGATGAGGAATTATTGGACAGAGTGAAGGAAGAGCCAAATGTGGAATTAGATTGTGATGCAAGTAAAGAAATGTTGGAGTTGATCAAGGAAGAGCATGATGTGGAGGTAGAGTGTGATGTGGATGAGGAAATATTGGTTTCAGTGAAGGAAGAGCTAGATGTGGAGGTAGATTGTGATGCAAGTAAGGAGATAATGGAGTCCATGAAGAAAGAACCAAATGTGGAGGTAGAATGTGATGCAGGTAAAGAAATATTGGAGATGAAGGAAGAACCGGGTGAGAAGGTAAACTTTGATGTGGGTGAGGAAATATTGGAGGTGAAGGAAGAACCAGATGAGAAGGGAGAGTGTGACGTGGGTGAGGAAATGTCCGTCAGTGAAAATATGCATGTCCAAGACCCAGTCATTCTCTCAGCTGAAGCTGATAAATTCAGATGTTTAGATTGTGGTAAACTATTTACTTGTAAGAGGATATTTCAGCAGCACATAGTACTTAATTCAGGAGAGAAAGAATATAAGTGCAATAAATGTGGTAAAATATTTGGGAGAAAATATTGCCTCACCTACCACCTACAAAGTCATTCAGGTGTGAAAAGGTTTAGGTGTGATGAATGTGGTAAAGCATTTGGCAGTAAACGCCACCTCTCACAGCACCTACAAATTCATTCAGGTATGAAAATGTTCAAGTGTAATAAATGTGGCAAACGGTTCAGCCGTAAAGGCAGCCTCGCCAGTCACTTACTCATTCATGCAGGAGTGAAGGAGTTCAGGTGTAATGAATGTGGCAAACAGTTCAGACGTAAAAGCAGCCTCACCAGACACATACTCATTCATACAAGAGTGAAGGAGTTCAAGTGTGATAAATGTGGTAAATTGTTTACTTCCAAAAATTCCCTTGATAGGCATCTAATGATTCATTTAGGAACAAAGTTGAAGTGCAGTGAATGTGGTAAACAGTTTAGTCAGAAAGTTACGCTCACACAGCACTTGGATGTTCATGCAGGAGAGAAAAGGTTCAAGTGTCATGAATGCAATAAGTTGTTTGCCCGGAAATCCAGTCTCACTCAGTATCTGACTGTTCATTCAGGAGTGAAGACATTCAAATGTGATAAATGTGGCAAATTATTTGGGCAGAAGTATCATCTCAAGCAGCACTTAGTTGTTCATTCAGAGATGATGGAGTTCAAGTGTAATGAATGTGGTAAAATGTTTAGGCGTAAAAGCAGCCTTGCAGATCACTTACTGATACATTTAGGAGTGAAGAATTTCAAGTGTGGCCACTGTGGTAAATTGTTTAGACTTAAAAATACCCTCAATAGGCACTTACTGATACATTCAGGAGTGAAGAATTTCAAGTGTGGCCACTGTGGTAAATTGTTTAGACATAAAAAGACCCTCAATAAGCACTTACTGATACATTTAGGAGTGAAGAATTTCAAGTGTGGTCAGTGTCATAAACTGTTTAGGCATAAAGAATCTCTCAATAAGCACTTGCTAATACATTCAGGAGTGAAGAACTTCAAGTGAGATTAATGTGATAGTTTACACAGAAATGTACTCTCAATCATCACTTGCTAATACATCTGCCAGCACTTGTTAAAGCACTTGTTAGTACATGAGTGAAGAAGTTCAAATGTAATGAATGTGATAAAATGTTTTGGAATAAAGATATCCTCATACAGCACATACTGATACATTCAGGAGTTAAGAATTTCAAGTGTAATGAATGTGATAAACTGTTTATTTTTAAAATCACCAATCACCTACTGGTTCATTCAAGAATAAAGAAGTTTGTGTGATAGTGTTGTATCATTTATCAAGGTTCTAATATGCTTGCATGGATCAATCTTGGTCACATGATGGCGTCTCTGTACACTGCTTGATCTCTAGCAGCCTCCCTATTCAGTCCCTTATCCTTTAGGTCACACTATGATGTCATCCTAGGTATCTTGGGTTTGTTTCTAACATCCCTACCCCGAACGTTCATACTTCTCACCTTCTGTACACAGTTATCATCCTCCTTCCTCTCAACATGGCCAAACTGTCTCGGCTTACCCTTCCTCATCACAACACCAATACATTCCAGTTCCTTCCCCTCAGCTCTTCAGTCATAGTCCTAGCACCCCAGGTCTTGCATTCAAGAATGCACAGCACATGCATCTAATCATTGTTATTTCTGTATGTTTGAGACTTCAAATATCCTTATACTTTACTGCCCAGGTCTCTCTGCCATACAGCATTACACTCCTAATACTGCTGTGCACAAAAATGCCATAGTGCAGTGGGAGAGCCCTCTCAGTGTCAGGAGAGGGAACAGCTCCCTGTACTTCCTCCAATCAGTCCTTTCCCTAGCCACAGAGCAAGCTCCAGCCCCACTTCCATCACATAACATGTCCCCCAAATAGCAAAACTCCTCCACACACTCAAGACTCACCAGTAAGGTCAGTCTTTTGATACCTGACAATTTCTACAGGCTGTCACCAGCACACTACACACATGAAATCTGCATTATTTTGCAGTCTACCTCTAATACCAGTACATCTCTTATGCCTTCACTTAGCACAAACACTGTGGAAGGAGTTACTTCCTAAGCTTGTGTGACAAATTGCACATGGCCACACTCCTTCTGCTTTGACTGTCCTGTCGCCAGCCCGAAATATCATCACCTTTGTTTTATCCTCATTTAATCTGAAAGCCCTTGTGCCCCATTCCATGTCTCCATTTCCTAAATCTTTCCTCCACCTCCCTTTCATTCTGCAATCAACGCCAAGTCATCATACATTTCCCATGGGAGTCAGTTAATGAACTGATGTGAGAGAGCTTCAAGCACCATGACAAACAATAAGGGGCTGAAGACTGACCCCTGATGCATGCCAGTATTCATGGAAAACTCATCACAAATCTTCATTCACTCTCACTTGGTGCAGGCACCCACATACATAGCCATCACTACTCTAACCAGCCACTCCTCAATCCCAAGCTTTCTGGTTGCCGACTTCAGCACCTTTCTTGGGGGCTTCTGTCAAAGGCCTCCTTGAAAACAAATGAAAGTACAGATCCCTTTCTATGTATTTTTTCTGAAGCTGTCAAGTAATGAATATGGCATCAGTGGTCCCTTTGCCTGGCATTATCCATAGATGTAGCCGATAGGTTTGATTAGACGGAGATAGATACTGTAAGTGTATCGTAGATTAATGGCTGCCCCTCACCAGTGGAACGTCTGGGCTGCTGCTATTAAATGGTGCGTTGTTGAGTAGAGTGAATAGGTAGCTCTGTCTTTATCTCACTTTCTCCCTCTGTGTATTCTTTTATCTTAAGTGAGGTGAGTTATAGTCACTTCTTGGGTTAAGGAGTTTTATTGTACAAAGTTGTATGGAGATGTGCTTGACAGCATAACATAATGTAATGTAGTGTGATGGCAAACCTCTTAGCTGACCCTGTCTCCTGCCTTGTGCCCTCGATTGTACTCTCGGGCTCTCTATCCTTACAGATGCTTTCCCTGGGGTTATATACCGACCAATGCATAGGTATGTCTTTGACTGGTACATTTCCATAGGTAGTTTTCCATGACGCCAGATCATGAAATATTTGTATTGTCTGGCTTAAAGGGTTTTGTGAAACATCGAGGTGGTCCAACACTCCTGAACCAGAATATGTGTGTTATGCTAGATGTTTTTAGGGCGGCTTCCTGTCCTAGCAACACCTAAGGTATAGCTGGGTTCCTTTTCTAGACCGGAGCTAAGACACAGGGTGGGAGGAACAGGGCAACAACCTTACATATATATTACCAGACTCTTAATACAGGGCAGCTAGATGTTCCATGAGACTACAGTATACAAAGGCAAAGCTTTGACTGGAAGATATATTACAGATATCACGCAGGATACCGGCCGTCTAGAGAATAGGACAGGTACTGCACTCAAGTGAAGCTGGAAGTGCAATTAGTTCTTGACTACATATACTTTATAATGATTATACACATGTCCCGTGTTTACTGA
The DNA here is from genome assembly GCF_032717465.1 of Coenobita brevimanus. Taxonomy (NCBI): domain Eukaryota; kingdom Metazoa; phylum Arthropoda; class Malacostraca; order Decapoda; family Coenobitidae; genus Coenobita; species Coenobita brevimanus. Next base: position 7,949,083 of record NC_136985.1, on the reverse strand, counting down.
GTGAAGCAAGATAGGAGAGCACTGTTAATGTTTCGTCTCACATTTAGTGGAGTTGCCCCTCTCCCGGTGACGACTCGATGTGCCTGGAACCACTGTCTGACTGTCTTCTTCATTTCTGCAACATTCGCGGCCTTTCCTCTAACTTTCGCTCTGTTGAGCACCACCTCTCCTCCTCTAAACCTCACCTTCTTTTTCTAACTGAGACTCAGCTGCCTGAGGCAACTGACAGCAAACCCTTTTCTGTATCCTCCTACTTTATACTCATTTCAAAGCCAAAGGTGGCTATTGTGTATATATACGCAACGACTTATCTTGCTCTCGTGTTCCTGAACTCGATTCTTCTGAATTCTCTACACTCTGGCTTCGGCTTTCCTGTCATTCCCTGACTGAAAATATCTATGCTGTGTACTTATCCCCTAATTCTACTGACTATCAAAAATTCTTCGACTATCTTACTTCTACGATGGAACACATTCTATCCATTTCTCCTTTCTCTGAAATCTCCATGCTAGGAGATTTCAATGTTCACCACCACCTTTGGCTCTCCTTTCCTTTCACTGATCCACCTGGTGAACAAGTCTACATCTTTTCTATCCTTAATGACCTAGAGCAGCTTGTACAGCACCCTACCCATATCCCTGACCGCCTTGGAGAGAGCTCCAACATACTTGACCTCTTCCTCACAACTAATCTTTCTGCTTATTCTGTTAATCTATTCTCTCCGTTGGGCTCCTCCAATCACAACCTTATCACCTTAACCTGTCCTATCACTCCGGTACAGCCTGTGGACCCTCCAGGGAAACGTCGCCTGTGGCATTTTGGAGCCGCGGACTGGGAGGCCCTCAGGCAGTACTTCTTTGATTTTCCCTGGAATGATTATTGCTTCCATGGCCGTGAACCATCTGAGTGTGTCTTGCGCATTACGGAGGTTATTCTCTCGGGCATGGAAGCATACATTCCTTTCTCATATCCTTTGACTAAAGCAAGAAAACCTTGGTTTAATCACGCTTGTTCTAATGCTGTCCGCAACAAGGAGAGGGCCTACAAAAGGTACCGGAGCCAACCCACCCCTGAATCACATCATCTTTACGTTTCTGCCCGGAATCGTGCTAAGTCTGTTCTTCGCTCTGCTAAAAATAATTTCATCCATACTAAATGCTCTCAACTCTCCAACTCGAATTCTTCCCGCTTCTTCTGGCACCTTGCCAAAAACCTTTCTAACAACTTTACCTCATCATCCTTCCCTCCTCTTTTCTATTCTGATGGTTCTGTAGCTATTTCTTCTACTGATAAAGCAGATCTCTTCGCACAGGCTTTCTTCTCCAATTCCACATTAGACAATTCCGGTGCTGTTCCTCCATCACTTCCCCCCTCTGGCTTCCTCATGGCCGACATTAAAATTTCTTCAGCTGATGTATTTTCTGCCATCACTGGCCTCAGTACTAACAAGGCATATGGGCCTGATGGGGTCCCTCCTGTTGTTCTCAAGAACTGTGCTTCTGTGCTTACGCCCTGCTTAGGCAAACTCTTTCGCCTTTGTCTGTCAACTTGTACCTTTCCTTCTTGCTGGAAGTTTGCTCTCATTCAGCCGTCCCAAGGAAGGGGGACCACTCCCAACCCTCCAACTATCGTCCAATTGCTTTAACGTCCTGTATTTCAAAAGTTTTCGAGACAATTCTCAATAGAAAAATTTTAAGGCATCTTTCCTATCACAACCTTCTTTCCGATCGTCAGTACTGGTTCCGTCAGGGACGCTCCACTGGCGATCTTCTCACCTACCTTTCAGAATCCTGGTCATCCTCCTTTCGGGACTTTGGCGAAAGCTTTGCCATTGCACTTGACATCTCAAAGGCTTTCGATCGAGTCTAGCATAAATCTTTAATTTCCAAACTGCCCTCCTGCGCATTCTATCCTTCTATCTATGCCTTGATCGCTGGCTTTCTTTCTGGTCGTTCTATAGCCGCTATTGTAGACGGCCATCGTTCTTCTCCTAGATCTATCAACAGTGGTGTTCCTCAGGGCTCTGTCCTATCACCAACTCTCTTCCTTTTATTCATCAATGATCTTCTAAACTGTACATCTAACCCTATCCACTCATACGCTGATGACTCCACCCTTCACCTTTCCATTCGGTTCCCGCAACGCCCATCTCAACAATTACTTCAACAAACAAGGGATGAGGCTATGTCACACCTAATGTCTGACTTGGTTCATATCTCTGACTGGGGTAAAAATAATCTGGTTGTTTTTAATGCATCTAAGACTCAGTTTTTTTTTTTTTTTTTTTTTTATGCGAGGAAGAAGGAACCAAAGGCCATGAGCCCGCAGTAACAGTTCCCTCCAAGAGAAAAACAAAATACAATATAGAGAAAATTCAAGATCCGATCATTCTGAGATGCCTGGACACACTGCGTTTGAAAGACTGGAGATCATAGGCAGCAGGAAATACAGACAGAGGGAGACAGTTCCAGAGTTGACCTGTTGCATAAATGAAAGACTGGGAGTAACGGTTAATTCTTGCATTAGAGAGTTGGACAGAAAAAGGATGAGAGTCTGCTGCCAGACGGGTGCTACACGCCCGTCGTAGAGGTGGAGGAATGCAAGCAGACAGTTCAGAGGAGCAGTGACCATTAAAGTAGCGATAGAAAAGAGATAAAGATGCAACAGTGCGGCGAAGAGACAGAGGTTGAAGGGAGTCAGTAAGAGGAGGAGAGTTAATGAGACGAAAAGCCTTTGACTCCACCCTATTGAGAAGAGCTGTATGAGGGGAGCCTCCCCACACATGAGAGTTGTACTCCACACAGGGGCGGATAAAACCCCTGTATAGAGTCAACAATTGCACAGGGGTAAAGAAAGAGCGGAGTCGGCTTAGCACACCCAATCTCTTGGAAGCAGATTTTACAAGAGATGTAATATGATCTTTCCAAGAAAAGTCCCGAGTAAATGACACCCCAAGCATGTTCAAGGATGATGTAGGATTAAGCTGATTATTATTAAACATTAGTGGGTATACCTGTGGAAGATTTTGTCGGGTTGAAAGGTGTAAGAACTGAGTCTTAGATGCATTAAAGACAACCATATTATTTTTACCCCAGTCAGAGATACGAGCCAAGTCAGACATTAGGTGTGCCATAGCCTCATCCCTTGTTTGTTGAAGTAACTGTTGAGATGGGCGTTGCGGGAACCGAATGGAAAGGTGAAGGGTGGAGTCATCAGCGTATGAGTGGATAGGGTTAGATGTACAGCTTAGAAGATCATTGATGAATAAAAGGAAGAGAGTTGGTGAGAGGACAGAGCCCTGAGGAACACCACTGTTGATAGATCTAGGAGAAGAACGATGGCCGTCTATAACAGCGGCTATACAGTAGAACGACCAGAAAGGAAGCTAGCGATGAAGGCACAGATAGAAGGATAGAAACCGTAGGAGGGCAGTTTAGAAATTAAAGATTTATGCCAGACTCGATCGAAAGCCTTTGAGATGTCAAGTGCAATGGCAAAGCTTTCGCCAAAGTCCCGAAAGGAGGATGACCAGGAGTCTGAAAGGTAGGTGAGAAGATCGCCAGTGGAGCGTCCCTGACGGAACCCATACTGACGATCGGAAAGAAGGTTGTGATAGGAAAGATGCCTTAAAATTTTTCTATTAAGAATTGACTCGAAAACTTTTGAAATACAGGACGTTAAAGCAATTGGACGATAGTTGGAGGGTTGGGAGTGGTCACCCTTCTTTGGGACTGGCTGAATGAGAGCAAACTTCCAGCAAGAAGGAAAGGTACAAGTTGACCGACAAAGACGAAAGAGTTTGCCTAGGCAGGGTGTAAGCACAGAAGCACAGTTCTTGAGAACAACAGGAGGGACCCCATCAGGCCCATATGCCTTGTTAGTATTGAGGCCAGTGATGGCAGAAAATACATCAACTGAAGAAATTTTAATGTCAGCCATGAGGAAGTCAGAGGGGGGAAGTGATGGAGGAACAGCACCGGAATCGTCTAAGGTAGAATTCGAGGAGAAAGTCTGTGTGAAGAGATCTGCTTTATCAGTAGAAGAAATAGCTACAGAACCATCAGAGTAGAAAAGAGGAGGGAAGGATGATGAGGTAAAGTTGTTAGAAAGATTTTTGGCAAGATGCCAGAAGGAGCGGGAAGAATTCGAGTTGGAGAGTTGAGAGCATTTAGTATGGATGAAATTATTTTTAGTAGAGCGAAGAACAGACTTAGCACGATTCCGGGCAGAAACGTAAAGATGATGTGATTCAGGGGTGGGTTGGCTCCGGTACCTTTTGTAGGCCCTCTCCTTGTTGCGGACAGCATTAGAACAAGCGTGATTAAACCAAGGCTTTCTTGCATTAGACAAAGGATATGAGAAAGGAATGTATGCTTCCATGCCCGAGAGAATAACCTCCGTAATGCGCAAGGCACACTCAGATGGCTCACAGCCATGGAAGCAATAATCATTCCAGGGAAAATCAAAGAAGTACTGCCTGAGGGCCTCCCAGTCTGCGGCTCCAAAATGCCACAGACGACGTTTCCCTGGAGGGTCCACAGGCCGTACCGGAGTGATAGGACAGGTTAAGGTAATAAGGTTGTGATCGGAGGAGCCCAACGGAGAGAAAAGATTAACAGAGTAAGCAGAAGGATTAGTTGTGAGGAAGAGGTCAAGTATGTTGGAGCTCTCTCCAAGGCGGTCAGGGATACGGGTAGGGTGTTGTACAAGCTTCTCTAGGTCATTAAGGATAGAAAAGATGTAGGCTTGTTCACCAGGTGGATCCGTGAAAGGAGAGGAGAGCCAAAGGTGGTGGTGAACATTGAAATCTCCAAGAATGAACATTGAAATCTCCATAGGTATACCCACTAATGTTTAATAATATTCAGCTTAATCCTGCATCATCGTTGAACATGCTTGGGGTTTCATTTGCTCGGGACTTATCTTGGAAAGATCATATTACATCTCTTGTAAAATCTGCTTCCAAGAGATTGGGTGTGCTAAGCCGACTCCGCTCTTTCTTTACCCCTGCACAATTGTTGACTCTATACAGGGGTTTTATCTACCCCTGTGTGGAATACAACTCTCATGTGTGGGGAGGCTCCCCACATACAGCTCTTCTCAGTAGGGTGGAGTCAAAGGCTTTTCATCTCATTAACTCTCCTCCTCTTACTGACTCCCTTCAATCTCTGTCTCTTTGCCACACTGTTGCATCATTATCTCTTTTCTATCGCTACTTTAATGGTCACTGCTCCTCTGAAGTGTCTGCATGCATTCCTCCACCTCTACGACGGGCGCATAGCACCCGTCTGGCAGCAAACTCTCATCCCTTTTCTGTCCAACTCTCTAATGCAAGAGTTAACCGTTACTCCCAGTCATTCATTTATGCAACAGGTCAACTCTGGAACTGTCTCCCTCTGTTTGTATTTCCTGCTGCCTATGATCTCCAGTCTTTCAAACGCAGTGTGTCCAGGCATCTCAAAATGATCGGATCTTGAATTTGGCTCTCTATTGTATTTTGTTTTTCTCTTGGAGGGAACTGTTACTGCGGGCTCATGGCCTTTGGTTCCTTCTTCCTCACATAAAAAAAAAAGTTAATCTCTCACAATGCTCCAATGGTCACTCTCACTTTCACTTCAAGGGCACAGAGGTCACAGTCACGGTAGGGGTGTGGGGCAAGGGAATGGCTGTCCGGCAGCTTACAGGTGTTGGCTCAGTGTCGGTTGAGTCCCCACAGGTGTCTTCCTGTCTAGGGTGTACGGGACTACTCGTAGGGGCGTTGTTCTCGGAAGCGGGCTACGATCAGGTGTGGTAAAGGGCCCTGCACTGGAGGGGCTGAGTATAGCGGTTCGGCCCTTGGGACTGAGGCTGAACATCTGTAGGTGCTCCTGCAGGTGCCCAGTGTGGAGAGAGCATCACTCCTCATCAGGACTGGGGAGGTCGCATCCCGGTGTGCTGGGGGCGGCGTTAAGAGCCCGTCTGCTACGGTTTTGCTCCCGCTGCTTCGCCATCAGGGTAGGGTTGCGGCGTTGCTGGTGACAGGAATCTGACAGGTGCTGGTCGCCCTCGGGTGCCGGCTGGATGGAGTGCAGCCCTGGGGTTAACACAGGTCCTTTCCAACAGTCTGCGAAAGGGAAGTTCTCCTCCTGGAGGCTGCCTCGGGCTAGGGAGTTAGGGGTGAGACCTGCCTTGCCACTGATGGAGTGGCTCAGTCAGGGTTCTCCCTCTGGTCGTGCAGTCATGGGGGGTGAGGGACTTTTTGGGTGTCCCTCCCTCCCGCGGCTACCGGCCATCGCCAAGGTCCCTTGGGCAAAGGGAGGAGGGTGGCTACTGGCCATCCTTTTCCCTTCAGTGCAGCAATCAGCTGTCACCGGGGCCTGACTCCCTGATGGGACCGCAGACGTAGGGTGGCTGTGGGTGCGGCTACAGGCCGTCCCCAAAGTCCTGTTTAAGGGGCGACATGCAGGCAAGGGGTGGCTACAGGCCATTCCCTGACTACTGGTGCAGCTGCCAGCCGTCACCGGTGTCATGTCCCTTGAGGCAACTGCAGAAGGAGAGAGGGAGTGCCTTCCTCTCTTCGCATGCGGCATCCGGCCATCACGGGTTCTGCAGGCGGGGGTGGACAGCACTACGAGTGGCTATTGGCCATCTCTTAGACGTGCTGCTACCAGCTGTCACAATTGCACGGCTACAGGCCGTTGCTGGTGCATGGCTACTGGTCGTTGCTAAGGCACAGCTACAGGCCGTTGATTATGCACGGCTACAGACCGTTGCTAGTGCACGGTTACAGGCCGTTGCTAGTGCACGGTTACAGGCCATTGCTAGTGCACGGCTACAGACCATTACTTTAGTTGAGCAGCTGCTGGCCGCCACTGGGATGCTGTCTGGAGCTGGTTTATTAGTTCCATCCTGATCCTGACAGAGGCTGGATCAGTTGGAGGGTAATGCAACCGGACTGAGATGTTTGCGCCGGGTGCACTCTGTGGAATAGGGGCGCGTAGCCATATGGGACATATGCCCATATCGCACGAACGTCGCGCGCGCCCTACCTATCCCTATGTAGTCGCCTCCTGGGGGTGTTGTGATACCCTCTGTTTCCACGGCTGCTATTTCACCACCGTCGTGTTGGGAAAAGCCATGTCCCTGTGGCTGGTGGTAGTAGGTCTTGGTGGTGCTGGTGTTGTGGTCTGGGGTCATGTGTTGGAGGAGGGTGATCCACTGTGTGGTTGCTTGGTTCTCGCTGTGGTGAGGGGTGCAGGTTAGGTAGAGGGTGGAGGCTTGGGAAGAGGTGCGGAGGGTCTGGAGTAGGTGATGAGGCCCACAGATGCGGCGCTTCCTGCCGTGGGTCGGTGCCCAGGTGGCGCATCGGATCCTACGTGGTCGCTCTTCCGAGAGTCTCAGCTGAATGCTGGTGACCGAGGCAGGGGTTGTGATGTATATGGCGGGAGGGCGTGAACGGTAGCCAGAGCAAGTGATGGTGGCTTTTAAGGTGGGCGTGGGTGGCGAGGTAGGAGTGTGGCCTCATGGTGCTCTGGCTGCGTGTGGTGTTGTGCTAGGATGGGCGGTGTTGGGTGGTGGTGTCTGAAGTGGGGGTTCGGGGGCAGAGGGGGGGAAGGTGAGGTGATGACGGGGGGAGTTGGTGTGAGATGTAGGCGGCAGGGGGTGGTGTGCAGGGGTGTGACGGTGCTCTGGTGATGGAGGTGGGTGGTGGTGGTGAGGTGGTGTGAGGTGTGTGGTGTGAAGAAGCTGGGGGTGAGGGGGTAGAGGGCTGGCTGGGGGGACTAGTTTGCAGCGGTGCTGAAGTGGCGGGTGTGATGTCGAGAGGTGTGGAGGGTAAAGGAGCTGGTGGCGAGGGGGTAGTGCGGCCTTGTAGTGTCGTCCAGAGGTTTGGCAAAGGGGTGGCGTAGGTGGTGGCAGGTGGTTGTGCTCGTGCTGTGGGGTGGGCGGTGGGTGTGGAGCGAGGAGATGGTATGGGTGTGGAGGCGGTGGCGGGTGGTGCGTGGTGCTGGAAGCATTGTGGAGTAGTTGGGGGTGGATTTTGGGCCCCTGGGTCGGGTAGTTGTATTGGCGGTGGTGGTGGGGTGGCGGGAGCTGAGGTGCAGGGTGTGGCGGGTGGTGTGTAGCGTTGGAGGTGTGGTGAGGTGGCCTTGGTTGGGTGGGGAATCTCTTGGTTGTGTGGCTGGGCCTTTGGTGGTGACGTGGTGGCGTCCAGTGAGGCGTCTGGTGAGGTTATTGGCGATGAGTTGGGGGTCCATGGGGATGGTAAGGTTCAGGGTGGGGTAGGGGAGCTGACCATGGAAAGGAAAGTGGGTGAGGGCAAGGAGGAAAAGGGCATGATAGGGCAAGCGTATGAGTTGGTCATGTTGGTGGGGAAGATGAGTGCTGGTGCAGTGTGCCGGGTGGGAGAATGGGTGTGGCGTGGCCAGGAGGTGGCATGTGGGGTGGGTTGTGAGGGGTGGTAGGTGGGAGGCAGTAGACAGGAGATGACTTTAGGAGGTGGGTTAGAGGAGGATAAGGTATGGGTCCTGGGGGGCCTGTTAAGGTGGAGAGAGGCTTTGTATTGAGGGACAACATGACAGGTGGAGGCGATGGTAGTGGTGAAAGTGGTGTGTGGGGGAGCGGGAAGGTTAGGAATAGGGGAGGGTAAAATAGAAGATATAGAGGGAGGAGAGCAAAATGAGACATTCCGTTTCCCCCTGTCATAGACTGGGGGGGTGATGTTTTTGTGAGGTGGCCCACGCCAATTTGGGGAGGTGTAGGGGCGGTGTGGGGCATCTTCTGCGTCGAGCTCTGGACCTTTTTTGTCGAGCTGTTTCCCTAAGGCTCAGAATGATCGGTGTATGAGGCGACATCCTCGGCGCCTTTGTTGTGTGGTGGGGGGGCTTGTAGGTGTCCTGGGGTCGTTGTTCTGTGCTGGGCAGCGTTTAGCTGCTCATGGATGTCGTGGATAGGGCATCCGTTACTTTAGTTGTGCAGCTGCCGGCCGCCACTGGGGTGCTGTCTGGAGCTGGTTTATTAGCTCCACCCAGATCCTGACGGAGGCTGGATCAGTTGGAGGGTAATGCACCCGGACTGAGACGTTCGCACCAGGTGCACTCCGTGGAATAGGGGCGTGTGGCCGTATGGGACATATACCCATATTGCACGGACGTCACACGTGCCCTACCTATCCCTCCGTTGTTGCCTCCTGGGGGTGTTGTGATGCCCTCTGTTGCCACAGCTGCTATTTCAATGTGTGTGATTTTCCTTGTACACCAGACATTACTTATAAGTGTTACTCATGTCAGAACTTATATATTAACCCTTTCACTTCGGGTGTATTTTTTTGGCTGGATGTCCCCTACACAGGATTTTTGAGATATATAAAAGTAACTGTTTTGATACAATATTCCACACCGAAACCATAGACCATAATTTCCAGAGTAAAATGATGTCTAACATGATGTAAGAAAATAATAACTACTTGTGTGATGAGCTGTCAAAACATTTGATGCTGTAGCTGCTCCCCTGCCAGACGTATAGCAGTCAGCAGAATGATAAACTCAAGGTTGTTCTTTTTATATTCTTTTATAGCAGCACATTCATTTTCACTCACTTTCATCTGACAACATAACCTGAATCATCAAACATTGCCTCCATCAGATCCAAGCAAGCTGCCATGGCAGCAAAACATCTCATACCTCATGCCTTGACGTAGTTCTTGTACATGACGAAAATAATAGACAGTAAAATAGTCGTCCTGTGATGGTAACTCTTCAGTCTAGCCAACCATCCATCCATCCATCCATCATCCAATCCTCTGTTGCCTCCATGACGAGTGCAGGAACCCGGGACCAGGCAAGTGTCTTGCCAGCTCCTGATACTGAACCACAGTACTGGCATGCAAATATAAAAAGTCCAGAAAACGTATATGTGCCACCCAGTGGCTACGGACATTTCCTTGGTGGCACGCTGATGAGCCACTGGATGTGAAGGGGTTAATTTCTATAATTATTACATACTGTCATAACATATTAATGTCTACATATCACTCAGTCACACATAGCTGGTGTACCCATGACAGTATACATTGTGTCATAACAGATAAATGCCCATTATCTTCACAGTAATATCAGCTTGTCAGCTAATTAAGTGAAGTACATGTTATTGTAAAAGTAATATAAGTCTAGTAACACAATTGTAATATAATTGGAGTAATGTTGTAACAAAATTGTAGTTACATTGTGTTAATGTAATTTTTACAAAACTGTAGTTACATTGTGTTAACCCGCCGACTCCCATTGACGTATATATACGTCCACACGTTTTGTCACTGTGACTCCCATTGATGTATATAAATGCGCAGCAATTGTAAGGTCCCTAATTTGCACAATTTTCATATTTTGCGTGTGATTTTTGGTACGTATACACAGGACACCTTCCTCTACAAGATGCCAGGCAAGGTCAATGCCTTGCCCCGCATGACCTCCTCCCCCCGCACACCATTTTCTCGGCAATTCAACTGTTACCAGTGACCTGGCCAGTAAATACATGTCATGCCACGGTATGGAATTCAAGGCCAGAGTAATTCCCCAATCGATGACAATGTGGAGGACAAAGTTTATGTAGCATTAGAAGAAGAAACAGTTAGAAATTATGATCAGGCAATGTCACCAAAAGAGATCAGATATGTTGATGTGTTTGGTGAGTGAAACAATGCTTATATTGTCTATATTACTGTGTGAAAACCAATATACTCTCGTACTGCATATAAATTCATACCAAATAAATAAATACTGTTTATGAGTGGTGTGGAATAGTTACCCTCCCATAGAACTTGTTTTCTTTGGAGCCAGCCTAATAGAAAACACAGTAAGGTAAGGTATACTGCTACCTGTATTCAGTATTTCAAACCTCAGGTGAGCGATTTCTCTATGAATTTTCAATGTTTCTCACCAAAAATAGAGGTTTGAGTCAAAAAATATATATATATATATCCAAAATTGGTCGGGATTGGGGGGGGTCAGTGGTGGAAAATCGGTCGGGACGGGGCAGGTTAATGCAACTGTTACACAAGTGTGGTTGTAATGTGTAGTTACATGATTGTTGAAACTGTAGTTATATATTAGATACATATGTATGTTGTCATACAACAGTAATATTATAGCAATACCATGGCAAGTCTATAGTAGTCAGTCATATCACGAATCAGCCATATGTGATGTACTTGCTGTTTATGAGACATAGTAATGTTATTACACAATGTGTATATTGGCTTAGTTATCTTTTTTTTTTTTTGTGGGGAAGAAGGAACCAAAGGCAATGAGCCCACAAAACTGTTCCTTCCACGAGAAAAACAAAATACAAGAGAGAGCCAAATTCAACATCCATTCATTTCGAGATGCCTTGACACACTGTGCTTGAAAGACTGGAGATCATAGGAAGCAGGAAATACAGACAGAGGGAGACAGTTCCAGAGTTGACCTGTTGCATAAATGAAGGACTGGGAGTAACGGTTAACTCTTGCATTTAGAGAGTTGGACAGAAAAGGGATGAGAGTTTGCTGCTAGACGGGTGCTATGCGCCTGTCATAGAAGTGGAGGAATGCATGCAGACAGTTCAGAGGAACAGTGACCATTGAAGTAGCGATAGAAAAAAGATAAAGATGCAACAATGCGGCGAAGAGACAGAGGTTGAAGGGAGTCAGTAAGAGGGGGAAAGTTAATGAGACGAAAAGCCTTTGACTCCACTCTATTGAGAAGAGCTGTATGTGGGAAGCCTCCCCACACATGAGAGTTGCACTCCACACAGGGGTGGATAAAACCCCTGTATAGAGTCAACAATTGTGCAGGGGCAAAGAAGGAATGGAGTCGGCTTAGCACACCCAAACATTTGGAACCAGATTTTACAAGAGATGTAACATGATCTTTCCAAGACAAGTCCCGAGCAAATGAAACCCCAAGCATGTTCAACGATGATGCAGGATTAAGTTGAGTATTATTAAACATAAGTGGGTATACCTGTGGAAGATTTTGTTGGGTTGATAGGTGCAAAAACTGAGTCTTTGATGCATTAAAAACAACCAGATTATTTTTACCCCAGTCAGAGATACGAGCCAAGTCAGACATTAGGTGTGCCATAGCCTCATCCCTTGCCTGTTGAAGTAACTGCTGAGATGGACGTTGGGGGAATCAAATGGAAAGGTGAAGGGTGGAGTCATCAGCGTATGAGTGGATAGGGTTAGATGTACAGCTTAGGTCATTGATGAATAAAAGGAAGAGAGTTGGTGATAGGACAGAGCCCTGAGGAACACCACTGTTAATAGATCTAGGAGAAGAACGATAGCCGTCTACAACAGCTGGAATAGAACGACCAGAAAGGAAGCTAGAGATGAAGGCACATATAGAAGGATAGAAAACGTAAGAGGGCAGTTTGGAAATTAAAGATTTATGCCAGACTCGATCGAAAGCCTTTGAGATGTCAAGTGCAATGGCAAAGCTTTCGCCAAAGTCCCGAAAGGAGGATGACCAGGAGCCTGAAAGGTAGGTGAGAAGATCGCCTGTGGAGCGTCCCTGACGGAACCCATACTGATGATCAGAAAGAAGGTTGTGATAGGAAAGATGATTTAAAATTTTTCTATTAAGAGTAGACTCTATTAAGAATTGACTCGAAAACTTTTGAGATACAGGATGTTAAAGCAATTGGACGATAGTTGGAGGGTTGGGAGTGGTCCCCCTTCTTTGGGACCGGCTGAATGAGAGCAAACTTCCAGCAAGAAGGAAAGGTACAAGTTGACAGACAAAGGCGAAAGAGTTTGCCTAGGCAAGGTGTAAGCACAGAAGCACAGTTCTTGAGAACAACAGGAGGGACTCCATCAGGCCCATATGCCTTATTAGTACTGAGGCCAGCAATGGCAGAAAATACATCAGCTGAAGAAATTTTAATGTTAGCCATGAGGAAGTCAGAGGGGGGAAGTGATGGAGGAACAGCACCGGAATCGTCTAAGGTGGAATTGGAGGAGAAAGTTTGAGCGAAGAGATCTGCTTTATCAGTAGGAGAAATAGCTACAGAGCCATCAGAGTAGAAAAGAGGAGGGAAGGATGATGAGGTTAAGTTGTTAGAAAGGTTTTTGGCAAGGTGCCAGAAGGAGCAAGAAAAGTTCGAGTTAGAGAGTTGAGAGTATTTAGTATGGATGAAATTATTTTTAGCAGAGCGAAGAACAGACTTAGCACGATTCCGGGCAGAAATGTATAAAAGATGTGATTCAGGGGTGGGTTGGCTCCGGTACCTTTTGTAGGCCCTCTCCTTGTTGCGGACAACATTAGAACAAGCGTGATTAAACCAAGGCTTTCGTGCATTAGTCAAAGGATATGAGAAAGGAATGTATGCTTCCATGCCCAAGAGAATAACCTCCGTAATGCGCAAGGCACACCCAGATGGCTACCAGCCATGGAAGCAATAATCATTCCAGGGAAAATCAAAGAAGTACTGCATGAGGGCCTCCCAGTCTGCAGCTCCAAAGTGCCAGAGACGACGTTTTTTTTAAGGGTCCTTAGGCCGCACCGGAGCGATAGGACAGGTTAAGGTGATAAAGTTGTGATCGGAGGAGCCCAACGGAGAGAAAAGATTACCAGTGTAAGCAGAAGGATTAGTTGTAAGGAAGAGATCAAGTATGTTGGAGCTCTCTCCAAGGCGGTCAGGGATACGGGTAGGGTGCTGTACAAGCTGCTCTAGGTCATTAAGGATAGAAAAGGTGTAGGCTTGTTCACCAGGTGGATCAGTGAAAGGAGAGGAGAGCCAAAGGTGGTGATGAACATTGAAATCTCCTAGAATGGAGATTTCAGAGAAAGGAGAAATGGATAGAATGTATTCCATCGTAGAAGTAAGACAGTCAAAGAATTTTTGATAGTCAGTAGAATTAGGAGATAAGTAAACAGCACAGATTTACAGCATTAATCAAAATATTATATGTAACTTGATATTTTGTTTTTTGATATAAAATTATACATTGTTTACAACATGTACAGTATCAGGGGCGTAGCGAAGTGGGGGGGGGGGAGGAGGCGGCTCCCCCCCTTGAGGGCCTTGGAATCGTTTGGGGTAAAAAAATAATAAATTTTTAAAAATAAATAAATAAATAAATAAAACATTTCATATATATATATATATATATATATATATATATATATATATATATACGGTATATGTATATATACAGAGAGAGAGAGAGAGAGAGAATCGCGTTGAGTCAGTGTCATGCATACAAAATTTTTGGTCGGTTCTCGAAGGCAAAAGCAAGAAGACTGAATCTCCTCATATGAATATACAGTACTATCATGGCATGCAAAATTACTGATAGCATATTTATGTAACTAGAATTGGTGTTGTTTGTTTTCATTTTCGTTGATAGAGTGGTTATAGGTATCACTATGAACGAAACTACATTTATTTGTGTGAGTTTGACAGTATCTTATGTTCTTGATAATCTGTGTTTCCTTCTAATTAAATTAATCGGAACTATGATTTCTTAAGCAATACCTGTTCAAAGTATGAAAATGATCAGCTCGAATCAGTGCTGGAGTTTTTCTTGCCTGTGGTCAAATTAGAAATCAGATATATATATATATATATATATATATATATATATATATATATATATATATATATATATATATATATATATATATATATATATATATATATATATATATATATAGATATATATATGGGGGAGTGGACTTTCTGACCACTACTTGGTGGTGGCCAGAATTAGAATTCAAGTAAGATGGAGGAATAGAAGAAGGGAAAGACGAGAGGAAGGAGAAGTTGCAAGGAGAGTGGAAAGGTTACAAGAGGATGAGAAAAAGGCAGAGTATAAGAGAGAAGTGGAGGAACGATTGGGCAAATATGAAGTGGAGCAGATGGGAGACGTGGAAGGTGTGTGTAGGATATTTACAGAAGAAATATGTGCAGCATGTGATGTGGTGTGTGGCAGGAAGAGAAGACGGAGGAGGGTGCAAGGAACAGCATGGTGGACTGAAGAGGTGAGACAGGCTGTGGCACAATAGAAGAAAGCATACAATGAATGGATGAGAAATAGGGGCGTGGAAGAAGTTGAGAGGCGGAAGAGAAAGTTATATGTAGACAGGAAGAGAGAGGTGAAAAGATTAGTAAGAGAGAGTAAGAAGAGGGTGGATGAGGAATTTGTAAGGAATTTGAGTGTAAAGTGGAGGGACTGTAAGAAAATGTTCTGGAAAGAGGTGAAAAGAGTAAGACAGGGTGGAAGTGAAGTTAGCAGGGGAGTGAAAGATAAAAATGGTAGATTATTAGTCGAGAAGGGAGAAAAAGTTAGCAGATGGAGAGAACACTTTAAGGAATTGTTGAACATAGAGGATGGAAGTAATGCGAGTATAAGTGGCTGGGGAATGGCTGGGAGAAGGAGGGAGGTGAGAAGACAGGAAGAAATCAGTAGGATAGAAGTTGTGGAAGCAATGAAGAAAGTTAAATCGGGGAAAGCCCCAGGAATTGATGGAGTGTGTGGTGAAATGCTGAAGCATGGGGGAGAGATAGTAGTGGAATGGATGTGGAAGATGTGCAGATTGGCCTGGGAGGAAGGTAGAGTCCCGGAGGATTGGAAGTCAGGTATAATTATTCCCTTGTACAAAGGAAAAAGGGAAAAAGAAGTGTGTGGTAATCATAGGGGCATTTGTCTTCTTAGTATAATAGGAAAAGTGTATGGTAGGATACTTATTGACAGAGTTAGAGAAAGAACAGAGAAATTAATTGGAGAAGAACAGAGAAGCTTTAGGAAGGGAAGAGGTTGTGTAGATCAAATATTCATTCTTAGATCTTTAGTGGAAAAGTTTCTAGAGAAGGGAAAGAAGTTGTATGCGGCTTTCATGGATTTGGAGAAAGCATATGACAGGGTGGATAGACAAGGATTGTGGAAAGTGTTAAGAATATATGGAGTAGATGGGAAGTTGTTGAATGCTGTGAAGAGTATGTACGATGGTGCGAAGGCTGCAGTGCGTGTAGATGGTGAACTCAGTGAAATTTTCTCTTTGAAAGTTAGGTTGAAACAGGGATGTGTCATGTCTCCATGATTGTTCAATCTGTACATGGATGGGGTAATAAAAGAGGTACAAGGCAGGGTAATGGATGTTGCAGTGGCCCTGGTGAGAGAGGATAGTGTTTGGAAACTCCCTGTACTGTTGTTTGCAGATGATACTGTGTTGTTGAGTGAAGACGAAGGGGAGCTGTAGGGCTTGGTGGATGAGTTTGGGAGAGTGTGTAAGAAACGGAATCTAAAGGTGAATGTAGGGAAGAGTAAAGTGATGGTCTTTGACAGAGGTGAAATCAGTGAATGTACAGCGAGGTTGGATGGTGAGGAATTGGAAAATGTGAGTACGTTTAAGTACTTGGGTAGTGTGATGAGTAAGGATGGAGGTTTGGAGGGTGAAGTGCTTGAAAGGGTACAGCAGGGAAGAAAGGTTGCTGTTCTTTTAAAGCAGTGATAAGAAACAGGGAAGTGAGCATGGAAGTGAAAAAGTTACTACATGACAGTATTGTGATACCAACTCTAACGTATGGAAGTGAAGCTTGGACGTTCTTGGAAGGACACAAGTCAAGAGTGAGAGCAGTGGAAATGAGTTATTTAAGAGGAGCCTGTGGAGTCACATGGAGAGACAGGCTGACAAATGAGGATATAAAGGAGCGTTGTGGTGTGGATGTGGATGTGATAGGAAGCGTTATGAGGAACACACTGAGGTGGTTTGGCCATGTGGAGAGGATGGAGGGTGAAAGACTGACGAAGAGAGTGTATGTGAGTGAGGTGGAGGGGGGAAGAGGGAGGAGGAGGCCGAGGATGAGATGGAGGGATGGGGTTGAGAGGTATATGAGAGAGGGGGGTGTGAGTTGGGAGCAGGGCAGTGAAATGGCGGGGGACAGGGCGACGTGGAGGCTATTTGTTTGTGGCCACCACAAACGGGATTGAGGCTTCTGGCAATATATAGATATATATATATATATATATATATATATATATATATATATATATATATATATATATATATATATATATATATATATATATATATATATATATATATATATATATATATATATATTGTTACGGAACAGAGAAAGATAATGTACACTTAAAGTGAGAATACTAAAAATCACTACTGTCCCGTAAAGTTCCAGGTTGAAAACAAAAAAAGAGTTAGGTAAAATTACAAGTTAAAGTTTAATGCTCAAACTAACAACAAAACATTCAGGACTCATAAGGATAATGTAATGGCAAAAACAGGTTAAATATATGGTTAACTGCAATAGCCTCTATTAACACAAAATTAGCATGAGTAAATTTATCTAAGTCAGCCCTGATGAAATGAAAACACTGGGTAATGCTCAGTTAATGCAAGATAAATAATTACAGATACAAACTAATTATTAAAAATGACTGACATAAAAACCAACATTAATCACAAAGACCTCACTAGGCCTAAGAATCAACCTTATGCTACACAGTACAAGAAAAAATGCAACAACAGTTATACTCAAATTACACATAGCTGCTAGATGTTTGGAGATTTCTTGAGCACTCACAATAATAATAACTGTACAGGGGAGGACAGAGATGTGAATAAAATGAGGAGCAGATCTAAGCGGCAATGATGCAGAGACTGAGCTCATTATATAGGGGCCAGCAGAGCTTGATACAACTTGTAAGAAGGACGCGCAAATGAAGCCATGGGGACAAAGAGCTGAAAATCCCGCTTTGAATAACAGAGAGAACGACTTACTCTACTATAACGGTAGAAGGGGGGACTGAGGCAGAACACGCTCGTGATCAAACATGCAGCATACTGTACGTTAAAATTACACAAAGGATGATGAAATCATAGGCTATGTAACACCTCCCCACAAAGAAAAAGAAATTTACAAAGGAAATTTCTTATTACTCTAAAACAATCTGTCTAAAGTCTAGATAAGCAATCTGCAATAACATTTTCTTTCCCCTTGACATGTTGTATGTCTAATGAATACTCCTGAAGAAGTAGACTCCATCTTGTCAATCTCTGATTTTTATCTTTGAACTTACTAAGGAATTTCAGTGGGTTATGATCGGTATAAATGACTATGGGGTCAAAACCAGAACACAAATAAAATGAAAAATGCTGTAAACCCAAAATCAAGGCCAAAAGCTCTTTCTCAATAGTTGAGTAGTTCTTTTGAGGTGGAGTGAACTTCTTACTGTAATAAGATACAGGGTGTTCAATACCCTGATCATCCTCTTGCAGCAAAACAGCCCCAGCTCCTGTATCACTTGCATCAACAGCCATCTTAAAAGGCTTAGCAAAATTTGGAGTAGCGAGCACTGGCTGACTTAATAGAATAGCTTTAAGTTTGTTGAAAGAGGATTCACAGTTATCGGTCCAGACAAATTTAACTCCATTTTTCAGTAGGTCTGTAAGTGGTGATACAAGAATAGAAAAGTTAAGAACAAATCTCCTGTAATAACCTACCATTCCCAAAAATCTTTGTAGCTCTTTCCTACTTTTAGGTCTGGGAAGATCGCTTATAACCTGAACCTTAGCTCCTGGTGGTGCAACATGTCCATCACCAATTACATACCCAAGGTACTGAACTTTAGCTTGACCAAACTCACACTGAACTTTAGCTTGACCAAACTCACACTTTGATAAATTAGCTACAAGATTAGCCTGAACCAAAAGCTCAAGAAATTTACTGACATGGCGTAGGTCATCTTTCCAGTTGTCACTGAAGATTAATACATCATCAATATAAACAACACACCCTGCCAAACCCTCTGTTACAACATTCATGAGCTTCTGAAAAGTGGCTGGTGCATTCTTCATACCATATGGCATTACAGAACATGCAAAAGTCTTTCCTAGTGAGATCTCCCTAGCACGTTCAGTCATAGGTACTTGCCAGTAAACTTACTTATGTACCTAGCCTATCCGATCTTGTCTATGCAATCTTCCACGCGAGGGAGAGGGTAAGTGTCTGTTTTGGTTATCTGATTAACACGTCTGTAGTCGATGCAAAGCCGCTGTGACCCACCTGGCTTAGTGACTAGAGTGACAGGAGAACTCCACTCGCTCTGACAGGGCTCAATCATCTTGTGGTCCAACAGGTAGCCAAGCTCCTTCTGGATGAGAGGAACTTTCACTGGGTTCACACGGTACGGAGGCAGTTTAATTGGCTTTGCGTCTCCAATATCAACATCATGCATCAACACAGTGGTTCTTCCTGGAGTGGCACGGAACACTTGCGGGTACTCCTGCAGTAATGCCGAAAACTCCTGCCTTTCCTCGGGAGCTAGATGAGAAAGCTTAGTCTGGAGATCATTCATGATATCAGGATTCTTCCCCAAACTATCACTCAGGCTCATGCTGCATGGGAGAACTTCACTTGCAGACTCGGGTGGAACAGCTACAGTGCAGACTGGGTTATTTTCGTCCCGCCTGTGGTATAACTTTAGCATGTTGATGTGACAAAGTTGCTTGTTCTTTCTGTGATCTGGTGCGGCGATGACATGGTTGACATCACTGAGTTTTTTCTCAACGAAATAAGGACCACTAAACTTGGCTTGAAGAGGTTGCCCATGCACCGGTAGCAGAATCAAAACCTGATCTCCTGGCTGAAAGTGGCGTAACCTGGACTTCTTATCATACCAAGTCTTCATCTTCTCCTGAGCAGCTCCTAAATTCTCTCTCGCCAGCTGTAAAGCAGTGGACAGCCGTTCTTTGAACTTCATCACATACTCCAACAGGTTGACGTCATTTTCCTCGGACAGCCAGCATTCCTTGAGTAGCTTAAGGGGTCCTCTTACTTCATGACCAAACAGTAGTTCAAAAGGTGAGAAGTCCAGTGATTCATTTGGAGATTCTCTTGCGGCAAATACACCGAATGGAAGACCTTTATCCCAGTCTTTCTGATGTTCCAAACAGTATTTCTTGAGCATCGATTTGAGTGTTTGATGATATCTCTTCAACGCTCCTTGGGTCTGGGGATGGTAAGCTGAAGACGTGATCTGGGTGATGCCCAACTCTTTCAGAGACTGCTTGAAAACATTTGACATGAAATTACTTCCCCGGTCTGACTGTACCTCCTTGGGCAGACCAAACTTTGTGAAGAACCCTAGCATTTCCTTAACCACGTTCTTTGCTGAGATATTTCTAAGTGGAAAGGCTTCAGGATAACGAGTAGCCATATCAATCAGGGTCAACACATAAGAAAATCCTGAAGAAGTCTTAGGAAGAGGGCCCACAATATCCACCAACACACGGGTGAATGGCGCCTCAAAAGGAGGAATGGGAACTAGAGGTGCAACCTTTTCGGTCTGATTACACTCCCCCACAACTTGACAGGTGTGACAAGACTTACAATACCAGGAAACATCTCTGAAGATACCTGGCCAGTAGAAGTGTTTCAAAATGCGTGCCACAGTCTTCTTCACTCCAAGGTGTCCTGCCAAACTGGAATCATGAGCCACTCTAATGATATCCTGCCTACAAACACGAGGGATGACAACTTGATGTACAGCCTCCCATTCACAGTCGGCTGATGCTGTTGGGGGTCTCCACTTCCTCATAAGTACTCCTGACTTTATATAATAACAAGTAGAAGCACCAGCTGACTCTTCCTCACTGCAAGCAGAGTTAGCTAGACCTTTCAACTCAGGGTCAGCAACCTGCAACTCAACCAACTCTTGACGAGACAAATTATCAACATTACGGGGTACTGCCTCATCTGGTGAGTGGTCCAAATTAGCAAGAAAAGTGTCAGCTAGGATAACATCATCATCATCATTATCCTCTAAGTCACCAGTAACTTTAGACTTAGCCCTAGTGACAGCACATGCAGAGAACACGTCAGGGATATCACAATCCTGGGTCGCAGTCACTGGTTCACTAGACAACTGAGGAGCTGGACACACTTGACTTCCACCAATACCATTTCCAAGTAAGAAAGTTACACCTGACATTGGGAGTGTCTCAACCAACCCAACCATAACGGAACCATTAACAAAACCAGACTCTAAAGTCAGTCTGCACAGAAGGTCAGAGAAGTAATTATTCCCTACACCTTGTAAGATTACAGTTTCATCAGAGGAATTAACATTAGAGCCTAGAACACTGGTCAGCATAAGGTATATTTTAACTGATTTCCTGTCATTACTGTCCAGAGGACTGACCAAACCATCAGACAGGAAATTAGCACATGAACTCTTGAGAGTGTCACCCACGTTACTGCTCAAAAGAGGAGCTCCATCATGAGAATTTAAGTTACTCCTCAAAGCAGGTTCAGTTAACTCGGTTAAAGAATTCTAGGAACTCTCAAGGGTGGACACTAGACCAAATTGACTGAATATTTAAAGACTCCTTTTTGTTCACATCACGCTGTCTCCTGAAACATTTCTCCGTAGTATGACGAAGCTTACTACAATAAGTACATTTACTTTTCTGAAATCTAGAGGTGATGCTGGTATTTACTTCCTGAGAAACATCATCTTTATTCTCTTTCCTGTTACCTGTACTCTGAGTAGAGGCAACGTACTTACTCTCAGCTTTCCTTTTTTCTTTAGAATATCTCTTGTGAGTGAGAACATACTCATCATCTAAAACTGCAGCATCAGACAAATTATCTATTCTTTTCTCATCAAGATATAGGCTTACATCATTATTAATACACCTTTTGAAGTCCTCCAGCAAAATCATCTGCTTAAATTTATCAAAATCAGAATTTACATTTCTAGAATTTAACCACTGCTCTAACAGATCTTCTTTGATTTTTGCATACTCAACATGGGATTGCTTATCTTGCTTATAAGTTGTCCTAAATTTTACTCTATAGGCTTCAGGAACAAGCTCATAGGCCTTAAGAATCAAGCTCTTAACTACATCATAATTATCAGATTGATCCTGAGGCAAAGATGCATAAGTTACTTGAGCTTTACCGGTGAGAACACTCTGTAGGAGTATTGGCCCAATTAAAACCTGTAGCTACCCTCTCAAACAACTGAAAATACTTTGTTAAATCAGATTCATTAAAAGGAGGGACAAGTTTAACATTTTTAGCCACATCAAAATCATCAGAGCTAGATGATCCAGTTCTACCTTGTTTCATGCGATACTCATGGTCTGCCTGAATCCTAGCAAGTTCAGTTTGTGCCTTAGCCTGTGCTTGTTCCTCCTGAATACAAGCCTGAAACTCAGCCTCCTTAGCACGAGCCTGAAACTCAGCCTCCTTAGCATGAGCCTGAAACTCAGCCTCCTTAGCACAAGCCTCCTGCAGGGCTAGCTGCAACTTAGCTATTTCTATCTGCGTTTGCTCATCTGGAGGAGTTACATTAAACAAGCTTTTATTAATCATGTCAATAATTTGATCTTTAGACTGATGAGAGCGAACAGCAATTCCCAATTGTTGAGCAACAAGCTTAAGTTCATTCTTTGTTCTGTTTTCTACATCACACACTGTTTGCACATTTGACAAAAAATCTTTGGCTTCATCAAGCGTAGTAATAGTAGACATCATGAATAAATCACAGTCACAAAATATCAAGCAATATCCTTATGATAATATCCTGAATATCCTGATAAGAGGTCGCCAAATTTATGTTACGGAACAGAGAGAGATAATGAACACTTGAAGTGAGAATACTAAAATCACTACTGTCCTGCAAAGTTCCAGGTTCAAAACAAAAGAGTTAGGTAAAATTACAAGTTAAAGTTTAATGCTCAAACTAACAGCTAAACATTCAGGACTCATAAGGATAATGTAATGGCAAAAAACAGGTTAAATATATGGTTAACTGCAATAGCCTCTATTAACACGAAATTAGCAGGAGTTAATTTATCTAAGCCAGCCCTGATAAAATGAGAAAACCTGATAATGCTCAGTTAATGCAAGATATATTATTACAGATACAGAATATTATTAATAATGGCTGACACAAAAACTCCCCATGAATCACAAAAACCTCACCAGGCCTATGAATTAACACCCTATGCTATATAGTACAAGAAAAAAATGTAGTAACACTTATACTCAAATTACACATCACCTAGATGGTTGGAGACTTCCTGAGCACTCACAAAAATAATAACAACTGTACAGGGGAGGACAGAGATGTGAACAAAATGACAAGTAGATCTAAGTGGCAATAATGTAGAGACTGAGCTCATTATATAGGGGCCAGCAGAGCTTGATACAACTTGTAAGAAGGACGCGCAAATGAAGCCATAGGGGACAAAGAGTTGACAATCCTGCTCTGAACAACAGAAAGAACGACTTTACTATAAGGGAGGAGAAGGGGGGAGTGAGGTAGAACACGGAAGCTTGGTCACTGTGGAAGCCACGAGGCGAATTGTGATCAAACATGCAGCATACTGTACGTTAGAATTATACAAAGGATGATGAAATCATAGGCTATGTAACAATATATATATATATATATATATATATATATATATATATATATAAAATGGCAGCGATGACAACACAAGCCACCGCCACCACACCCCCAGGAGGAGGACACGAAGGGCTGGACAGCGCGTGGATTGCACCTGAGCAACATGGCCATAAGATCACCCGGGCCACACGCCCCTATTCCCCGGAATTCGCCCGCCGCCATCACCTTAGTCAAAATGCGTTACCTTCCACACAAGCTCACCACCAACAGGATCAGGGTGGAACTGGCCTAATAGTTGTGAGCAGCACCCCAGCCATGGCCTGTATCTGGGCACCTGAGATGGCCAGCAGTTGCTCAGTTTTTAAAGAGATGGCCTGTAGCCGCTCACAAAATGAAAGGGCCACGGCCTGTAGCCGGACAACAGAGATGGCCTGTAGCCACTCACAAAAAAAAGGTCACAGCCTGTAGCCGGACCACTAATTAGGAGACGGCCTGTAGCCGCTCTGCCTAATGCTGCTCACACCCCCTACAGAAGCCAGCGACGGCCTGTAACCACGCTGGGAAGAGACAGGTACATCCTCTCTCCTTTTGTAGTTGCCTCGGAGGGCACGCCACCGGCAATGGCCTGTAGCCACGCCCATAGGGAGGAGACGGCCTGTAGCCACGCCCATAGGGAGGAGACGGCCTGTAGCCACTCCTCTCCTGCACGGCACCCTTCTAGCAGGACCTTGGTGATGGCCAGTAGCCGCACCGGCAGGCAGATGAAGGCCTATAGCCACACCTCACCTGAATGCCTGTTAGGGAGTCGGGCCCCTGCGATGGCCTGTTGCCACGCTGACAGCGAAGGGACGGCATGTAGCCACCCTCCGTCTGTTGCCCAAGGGAATCTAGTGATGGCCTGTAGCCGCGCCGGGGAGAGTCGCCAAAGTCTCCCGCCCACTGTGTTTCCGCAACGAAATGGTGAGCTGTGCTCAGTCCTGCCCTCCGGCAGGAGCACAGGTTACCCGCCTGTCCACCCAGACTGAGGCAACTTCCAGGAGGAGAACCACTGCTCGGAGGATTGGTGGAGCGGCCCTGTACTGTCCTCAGGGTTGTTGTCCCTCTTTCTGGAGGAAGAGGATGGCTACCTGATGGACTCCGGCCGAGAGCGATGCTGCAACTCAACCCTGACGGCGGCGCCCCTAGCAGAAGACCGTAGCTGGAGCCCCTCCAAGGACATCCCCCAGACCCCCGGGTGGTCCTGCTCCCCACTCCAATGAAGGCAACGCCCGTCCTCCACCAGGCGCTTGAGTGGGCCCCTCCAATGCCTGTTCGGCCCCAGTCCCGAGGGCCAGACCCCAGTCCCCAGCCCCGACAGTGAGGGGCCTTTCACCACACAAGCCTGAGCCCTAGAAGAGAGACAACGCCCCTGAGAGTGGTCCCGTGGCCATGGGACAAAGGGATTCCCACAGGCCCTCCGCTCACCCTGGGCCGAGAGTTGTGAGCCCTGGACCTTTCCTTGCCCCAGTGAAACCAAGTGTGCATAAAAAGACAATGAATTTATAGTGAACAGTGAGACCGGCACTAAGAGCACAAAAGTGAGTTTACAATGTATACAGTGAAGCCAGAAAAGACCGAGACAAGTGAATAAAGAAGAACAGGCGCCCTAGTGAATTCCAGTGTACAGTGGGGCCAAGTAAGACTCTAGAATACAAAAGCATAGACAGTGAATATTACGAGCAGTGATATTACCCTTGCCCCCTTGTAATGACACCTGTAACTACTCCCCTCTCCCCCTTGTGCAAGTCAGTATCACCCTCCCCAGTATTCAGCCTATAAACTCAGTGTCAGAACAGTGAACGCCTCATGACAGTGCCTCACCACCATGAACAGTGTAATAGTGCCTGTGCCCTCCTGAACCAGACTTCAACTCCTGTGCATACAGTATCCTGTGCGATACTAAACCCATTAATGCCAGCCCATGTATTGATTTTTGTCTATGAAACTGTGAAAGATTATCTACCTGTTCCACATAAGTTGAACTTGTCAGTATACGTGTAAGGTTGTTGCCTTATGTTTTTATGCCCTGGCCCTCTCTTTTTAAGCTCCAGTCTAGAAAGGGAACCCAGCTGCACTCTAGGCGTTCTAGGGACGAGGAGCCGCCCCATAAACACCTAGCATAACACTGGTGGACAATGATGGTTCTTGACCCAGGCATTTACAGAGAGGACCAACAGGGAAATCATTCAAAATGGCAACAAAACCTCATGTACAATTGCCTAAGTTTGACCCCGAACAGTACGGCATTCACACATATCCAGCAAAACTCAAGCCATTGCTGGACATCGGGTTTAAAGATGACAGGCAGGAAATTGCTGTCACATTGCCACTACTGGGACTGGACCTGCTGCAAAAATTACAAGCCACCACTGATTGCCACAAGCGGCAGCTCCAGTTCCGGAAGCCCCCGACCCCTCCATCCCCGATCCCCCCAGGGCGGTATGCACCTGCACAGCCGCCCCCCCTCCCCCTATTTCCCCCCTTCCCCGTTCTCCCCCCTTGCCGACCCTCCCCCCCCACCTTCCCCACCACCACCACCACCACCACCGTAATGATTCCCCCTCATCATGAAGCATGGCTACCCCTAAGCAGGCCAACTGGAACATCCATCCTATTCTCCCCCGACCTGCCGCCTGGACCACTTTTGGTATACCTCCTACCCCCTACTTTCCTTCCCCCACACATCGCAGCAATTCGGATCGCGAATATCACCCTGACCCCCCTTACACTACCTAAGGGGCTCATTGGGGGAGAAATGGAAGAAGTTGACCCATGCACCACCCCACAACTTTCTTCCCCTGCCCCCCTACCCCCCATCCCTGACCACCTCTCCCCCCACCAATCGGACACACTATGCCATCTCCTCCTGGACTTTCAGGACCTCTTCACATCAGGCCCCTCAGATATCGGCCACACCACCTACCTGACACATGAAATACACACCACAGCACCACCAATCCACCAGCCCTCCCAGCGGAAGAACTCAAAATAATGAGCTGTGGAAGACTTGGCAGGTCCAGGACGTGCTCAATGCTGGCGTTGTTTCCCCCTCCACCAGCCCCTGGTCCTCTCCCACCGTCCTTGTCAAGAAGGAAGATGGCACCATGCGTTTCTGCGTGGACTATTGCCACCTCAGTGATGTAACTATCAAGGATGCCACTCCCCTACCCAGGATCAACGACTCCCTCGACTCCCTACATGGCGCCTCTTGGTTCTCCACCCTCGATCTTCAGTCGGGGTATTGGCAGGTCCCGTACATCCAGAGGACAGAGGAGAAACCGCCTTCTCCACCAGCAATGGGAAGCATTACAAATTTATTGTCCTGCCCTTTGGGCTCTGCAACGCCCCTGCCACCTTCTCCCAACTAAAGGAGTCTGTCCTTAGCGGCCTCACCTGGGAAATCTGTCTGGCATACCTGGACGATGTGATTGTTTTCAGTAAGACTTGGGCCGATCACCTCCAGCCCCTCATGAAAGTATTCCACCGAATCCGCCAGGCCAGCCTCAAGCTCCAGCCCTCTAAGTGCGTCCTGGCCACTAGAACTGTTTCTTCCCTGGGGCACGTCATCTCCTGAGATGGGATATCCCCCGACCCAGACAAACTCCGCACCATCGCGAGTATTACCCTACCACGAGACGTCCACGAGGTCTGAGCCTTCCTGGGCCACACCTCCTACTACCGACGCTTCGTCAAAGGGTTTGCCAACATCGCCAAGCCCCTCCACGACCTGACCCGGAAGGGAGAACATTTTACCTGGACAGAGGAGCGACGAGCTGCCTTCCAAGAACTGAAGACCAAACTCCTAACAGCCCCCTTTGTCACCTTTCCCGACTACTCCCTGCCCTTCCAATTGTATATCGAGATTTCCCTAGTAGCGATTGGCGCCGTCCTCACCCGGGTCCAGGAGGGACGAGAGCACATCATTGCCTGCGCCAGCCATACTCTGAACCAGGCCGAGCGAAATTACAATGCAACCAAGCGGGAGTGCTTGGGTATTATATGGGCCCTAGAACACTTCTTGGCCTATCTATCGGGGACAAACATAACGATCATCACGGACCATCAATCACCTCAGTGGCTCTGGCAGTTGGATACTCACAATGCATATCTCATCCAGTGGCGAGAGATCTTAGAAGAATTCAATTATGAGATGTCCTACCGCCCCGGCAAACTCCACACCAATGCTGATGCCCTCTCCCGGCTCCCCATCCACACCATTCAACACAAAATGGAGCTCCTACAGCAGTGGCAGGACAAATACAGGCCCTCTTGGATCCCCCCCACCTATTCAACAAACTCTACCACCAGGGCGATCACCTCTTCACCCCATCGGGGCACAGCACCCTTGATCCCGACACCACCCTCGACACCATGAAACACCTCCACTCTAACAACAGAATTCACCTGGGCACGATGAAGCTTCTGCAAATATTTAACGACACATATTGAACCCCCAACCCTTCCAGTCTGGCTAAGAAAATCATCCAATCCTGCCGAGCTTGTGCACTAGGCAAAGATACCACCCACATGGCCGGGCCGTCAGGACGACTCACCGCCCATAAACCCTGGCAACTCCTCTCAGTGGATGTCATAGGGCCTTTGCACCCAGGTCTGGGTAATGCTACATCATCACCTTCGTAGACACATTAAAAATTCACTGTCACCTGTCCCGCCTAGGAACATCATGCCGTGGCTGTGGCCAACGCCCTGGTCCAACATGTCTTCCCCTACTTTGGCATTCCCCAAGCCCTACATTCCGACAATGCCCCGGAATTCACCAGTAACATCTGGCAGGAACTCTCAAAATTTATTTGGATACTGCATTTCCCACTCCTCACCCTACTGGCCTCAGGGAAACTCCATTTGCGAATGCAGCCACCGATCCATTATGAACCAAATCCACACACGGATCAAGGAAACTAAAAACAAGGACTGGCCGGCCCACATAAAAATTTTTCATTGGGGACTAAATTCCTGTCCGGGGGAGGCCAGTATCTCACCCAACAAGCGGGTATTTGGGGAGGCGCCTCTCCTCCTACCCGTACGACAACACCTACAGCCTCCCACCACACCACCCACATCTGATCCTTTCCACTACCACAAGAGGCAACTCCACCACCTACAAAATGGCCTGGACCTCCAGACAGACGCCGCCCCCAACCCCTGCAAACCAGGCGATACCGTGATGATAGCTAAACTCCCTGTACCACATAAACTCTACCCCTGCTTCATGGGCCCATACACCACCACCCATGTCCCTAACCCATATCAAGTCATTGTAGACTACAACAACATGCCTCACACTCTGAGGAACCGCCATGTATGCCCCTTCCCCTCCACCCCACTACTGCCCCAGCCTCCGCCCTACAATTCCCCACCTCCCGCCTCTGGCCCCGCTACCCCCCTGACTCCTACAACTGCTACATCTCGCCCTCACCCTCTCTCCCCACTTCCCCCATCCCCTCTCCCCCGACCCTGCTGCCCATCATGCCACATAGCACCTCGCAGCTAGAGTCACCTGCACCGATCCCCCCATCTGTCACACCACCTCACACCTTGCAGCCAGACTCACCTGCGCCATAAATTCCTGGCCCATCCTCCAACCCACCACCACCACCACCCATCCTGCCCACACCCAGCTTCTTACCTGCCGCCCAGCCACCACCCGGAAACCAGATGCCCACTCATGCCCATAAACCAGCCCCCTCCACCACTGGCGACACTTCCCCCTCCACCCCCCACTCCACCAGCAAGACACCCCCTTGGACACCCCCACCCTTACCCACTGCCCCCCACACCACCCCACCTGCCCCCAGTGCACCCAGGCATCGCACGCCCACCTCACGACCCACCCCTACCCTTAAACCCACCATCACCCGCTCCGGCCGCCTCTCACTCTCTCCCGCAAGATACACTACCACCCCCACACCCTCAGCTCACCTCCACATCCAGCCACCACCCCCTGCTCCCTTCACACCCCCAACATGACTGCTATCACACTCATGTAGAGGTGTATGGTATGTAGGAGGACTGCTGGGCCTTGATAGCAGGCTATGAAGCCTATGCCCAGGGTCGGACGCATAAAAAAAAAAAAAAAAAAAAAAAATGCTACCTCAAACCCAAATAGCCCTGTCCCTAACCCCGAGGGAATCTGACGGCGCTTTAGCCTAGCATAAAACCACCACCATAGCCCCAGTGTCCAGCATTCAGCTCGATCCTCTGCACAACTCAACACCTCCCAAAAACCACGCTGCACCACCTGGGCACCCACCCTTGGCACAAAGCACCATGTCCAAGACCCTCACCACCTCCTACAGCTCCTCCTCACAGCCCCCAAGCTCTCCACACTTTTCCTGACTTTCGATCCACAACTCAAAGAAAATCAAGCCATCTCCAACTGGACTACCTCCTGCAGCACCTAACACCGGCACTCACCAGCAGCACCACCAGGACCTACTACCTGCAGTCATGGGGTTGTGACTTTTTCCCCGATGATGGTGGGAAAATGCTGGCAGTGACAACACAGGCCACCATCACACCCCCAGGAGGAGGACATGGAGGGCTGGACGGCACGCAGATTATGCCTGGGCAACAGGGCCATAAGATCACCTGGGCCATGTGCCCCTATTCCCCGGAACTTGCCTGCCGCCACCACCTTCTGGGCGGGCTGACCACCAACAGGATCAGGGTGGAACTGGCCTAACAGTTCCGAGCAGCACCCCAGCCTTGGCCTGTAGCCAGGTACCTGAGACGGCCTGTAGACGCTTAGTTTTTAAAGAGACGGCCTGTAGCCACTCACAGAAAGAGAGGGCCATGACTTGTAGTCGGGGCTGGGCTGCAGCATCGCTCTCGGCCAGAGTTTGTCAGGTAGGCGTCCTCTTCCTCTGGACAGAGGGAAAACAACCCTGGGGACAGTACGGGGCCGCTCCACCAATCCTCCGAGCAGTGGTCCTCCTCCTAGAGGTTGCCTCAGTCTGGGTGGACAGGCGGGTAACCTGTACTCCTGCCAGAGGGCAGGACTGAGCACACCTCACCATTTCGTTGCAGAGTCAAAGGGAGTGAGAGACTTTGGCAACTCTCCCCGGCGCGGCTACAGGCCGTCGCTAGGTTCCCTTGGACAACAGATGGAGGGTGGCTACAGGCCGTCCCTTTGCTGTCGGCGTGGCTACAGGCTGTCACTGGGGCCCGACTCCCTAATGGGCACTCAGGCAAGGTGTGGCTATAAACCTTTGCCTCCCTGCCGATGTGGCTACCAGCCATCACTGAGGTCCCGCAAGAAGGGCACCATGCAAGAGAGGAGCAGCTACAGGCTGTCTCCTCTCTACAGGCATGGCTACAGGCTGTCGCTGGTGGCGTGCCCTCCGAGGCAACTACAGAAGGAGAGGGGACGTATCTGACTCTCTCGAAGGTGGATACAGGCCGTCGCTAGTTCCGTAGGGGATGTGAACAGCACTAGGCGGAGCGGCTACAGGCCGTCTACTACTTAGTGGTCCAGCTACAGGCCGTGACCTTTTTTGTGAGTGGCTACAGGCCGTCTCTGGGGCCTAGCTACTGGCCGTGGCCCTTCCTTTTTTTGAGTGGTGTTACATAGCCTATGATTTCATCATCCTTTGTGTAATTCTAACGTACAGCATGCTACATGTGTGATCACGAGCGTGTTCTACCTCAGTCCACCCTTCTACCGTTATAGTAGAGTAAGTCGTTCTTTCTGTTGTTCAGAGCAGGATTGTCAACTCTTTGTCCCCATGGCTTCATTTACGCGTCCTTCTTACAAGTTGTATCAAGCTCTGCCGGCCCCTATATAATGAGCTCAGTCTCTGCATTATTGCCACTTAGATCTACTCCTCATTTTGTTCACATCTCTGTCCTCCCCTGTACAGTTGTTATTATTGTGAGTGCTCAGGAAGTCTCCAACCATCTAGCAGCTGTGTAATTTGAGTACGAGTGTTATTACATTTTGTTCTTGTACTGTATAGCATAAGGTGTTAATTCGTAGGCCTAGTGAGGTTTTTGTAATTCATGTACGGTTCTTGTTGTTAGCCATTGTTCATAATAGTTTGTATCTGTAATAATTTATCTTGCATTAACTGAGCATTACCCAGTGTATTTTCATTTTATCAGGGCTGACTTAGGTAAATTTACTCTTGCTAATTTCGTGTTAATAGAGGCTATTGCAGTTAACCATATATTTAACCTGTTTTTTTGCCATTACATTATCCTTATGAGTCCTGAATGTTTTGTTGTTAGTTTGAGCATTAAACTTTAACTTGTAATTTTACCTAACTCTTTTGTTTTGAACCTGGAACTTTACGGGACAGTAGTGATTTTTAGTATTCTCACTTAAAGTGTACATTATCTTTCTCTGTTCCGTAACATAAATTTGGCGACCTCATATCAGGATATTCAGGATATTATCATAAGGATATTGCTTGATATTTTGTGACTGTTACTTATTCATGATGTCTACTATTACTACACTTGATGAAGCCAAAGATTTTTTGTCAAATGTGCAAACAGTGTGTGATGTAGAAAACAGAACAAAGAATGAACTTAAGCTTGTTGCTCAACAATTGGGAATTGCTGTTCGCTCTCATCATTCTAAAGATCAAATTGTTGACATGATTAATGAAAGCTTGTTTAATGTAACTCCTCCAAATCAGCAAACGCAGATTGAATTAGCTAAGTTACAGCTAGCCCTGCAGGAGGCTCGTGTTAAGGAGGCTGAATTTCAAGCACGTGCTAAGCAGGCGGAGTCTCAGGCTCGTATTCAGGAGGCTGAATTTCAGGCAAATGCTAAGGAGGCGGAGTCTCAGGCTCATATTCAGGAGGCACAGATACAGGCACAAATTGAACTTGCCAGGATTCAGGCAGACCATGAGTATCGCATTAAACAAGGTGGAACTGGATCATCTAGCTCTGATGATTTTGATGTGGCTAAAAATGTTAAACTTGTCCCTCCTTTTAATGAATCTGATTTAACAAAGTATTTTCAGTTGTTTGAGAGGGTAGCTACAGGTTTTAATTGGCCTAAGGAGTATTGGCCAGTACTCCTTCAAACTGTTCTCACCGGTAAAGCTCAAGTAACTTATGCATCTCTGCCTCAGGATCAATGTGATAATTATGATGTAGTTAAGAGCTTGATTCTTAAGGCCTATGAGCTTGTTCCTGAAGCCTATAGAGTAAAATTTAGGACAACTTACAAGCAAGATAAGCAATCCCATGTTGAGTATCCAAAAATCAAAGAAGATCTGTTAGAGCAGTGGTTAAATTCTAAGAATGTGGATTCTGATTTTGACAAATTTAAGCAGATGATTTTGCTGGAGGACTTCAAAAGGTGTATTAGTAAAGATGTAAGCCAATATCTTGATGAGAGAAGAATAGATAATTTGTCTGATGCTGCAGTTTTAGCTGATGAATATGTTCTCACTCACAAGAGATATTCTAGAGAAAAAGGGAAAGCTGAGAGTAAGTACGTTGCCTCTACTCAGAGTACAGGTAACAGGAAAGAGAATAAAGATGATGTTTCTCAGAAAGTAAATACCAGCTTCACCTCTAGATTTCAGAAAAATAAATGTACTTATTGTAGTAAGCTTGGTCATACTACGGAGAAATGTTTCAGGAGACAGCGTGATGTGAACAAAAAGGAGTCTTTAAATATTCAGTCAATTGGTCTAGTGTCCACCCTTGAGAGTTCCCATAATTCTTTAACTGAGTTAACTGAACCTGCTTTGAGGGGTAACTTAAATTCTCATGATGGAGCTCCTCTTTTGAGCAGTAACGTGGGTGACACTCTCAAGAGTTCATGTGCTAATTTCCTGTCTGATGGTTTTGTCATTCCTCTGGACAGTAATGACAGGAAATCAGTTAAATTATATCGTGATACAGGTGCTTGCCAATCCCTTATGCTGACCAGTGTTCTAGGCTCTAATGTTAATTCCTCTGATGAAACTGTAATCTTACAAGGTGTAGGGAATAATTACTTCTCTGTCCCTCTGTGCAGAGTGAATTTAGAGTCTGGTTTTGTTAATGGTTCCGTTATGGTTGGGTTGGTTGAGACACTCCCAATGTCAGGTGTAACTTTCTTACTTGCAAATGATATTGGTGGAAGTCAAGTGTGTCCAGCTCCTCAGTTGTCTAGTGAGCCAGTGGCTGCGTCCCAGGATTGTGATGTCCCTGATGTGTTCCCTGCATGTGCTGTCACTAGGGCTAAGTCTAAAGTTACTGGTGATTTAGAGGATAATGATGATGATGATGTTATCCTAGCTGACACTTTTCTTGCTAATTTGGACCACTCACCAGATGAGGCAGTACCCCGTAGTGTTGATAATTTGTCTGGTCAAGAGTTGGTTGAGTTGCAGGTTGCTGACCCTGAGTTGAAAGGTTTAGCTAACTCTGCTTGCAGTGAGGAAGAGTCAGCCGGTGCTTCTACTTGTTATTATATAAAGTCCGGAGTACTTATGAGAAAGTGGAGACCCCCAACAGCATCAGCCGACTGTGAATGGGAGGTTGTACATCAAGTTGTCATCCCTCGTGTTTGTAGGCAGGATATCATTAGAGTGGCTCATGATTCCAGTTTGGCAGGACACCTTGGAGTGAGGAAGACTGTGGCACGCATTTTGAAACACTTCTACTGGCCAGGTATCTTCAGGGATGTTTCCTGGTATTGTAAGTCTTGTCACACCTATCAAGTTGTGGGGAAGTGTAATCAGACCGAAAAGTTTGCACCTCTAGTTCCCATTCCTCCTTTTGAGGCGCCATTCACCCGTGTGTTGGTGGATATTGTGGGCCCTCTTCCTAAGACTTCCTCAGGATTTTCTTAAGTGTTGACCCTGATTGATATGGCTACTCGTTATCCTGAAGCCATTCCACTTAGAAATATCTCAGCAAAGAACGTGGTTAAGGAAATGCTAGGGTTCTTCACAAAGGTGTGTCTGCCCAAGGAGGTACAGTCAGACTGGGGAATTAATTTCATGTCAAATGTTTTCAAGCAGTCTCTGAAAGAGTTGGGCATCACCCAGATCACGTCTTCAGCTTACCATCCCCAGACCCAAGGAGCGTTGGAGAGATATCATCAAACACTAAAATCGATGCTCAAGAAATACTGTTTGGAACATCAGAAAGACTGGGATAAAGGTCTTCCACTTGTTGTATTTGCCGCAAGAGAATCTCCAAATGAATCACTGGGCTTCTCACCTTTTGAACTACTGTTTGGCCATGAAGTAAGAGGACCCCTTAAGCTACTCAAGGAATGCTGGCTGTCGGAGGAAGATGACGTCAACCTGCTGGAGAATGTGATGAAGTTCAAAGAACGGCTGTCCACTGCTTTACAGCTGGCGAGAGAGAATTTAGGAGCTGCTCAGGAGAAGATGAAGACTTGGTATGATAAGAAGTCCAGGTTACGCCACTTTCAGCCAGGAGATCAGGTTTTGATTCTGCTACCGGTGCATGGGCAACCTCTTCAAGCCAAGTTTAGTGGTCCTTATTTCGTGGAGAAGAAACTCAGTGATGTCAACTATGTCATCGCCACACCAGATCGTAGAAAGAACAAGCAACTATGTCACATCAACATGCTAAATATGTATCACGGGCGGGACGAAAATAATCCAGTCTGCACTGTAGCTGTTCCACCCGAGTCTGCAAGTGAAGCTCTCCCATGCAGTATGAGCCTGAGTGATAGTTTGGGGAAGAATCCTGATATCATGAATGATCTCCAGACTAAGCTTTCTCATCTAGCTCCCGAGGAAAGGCAGGAGTTTTCGGCATTACTGCAGGAGTACCCGCAAGTGTTCCGTGCCACTCCAGAAAGAACCACTGTGTTGATGCATGATGTCGATGTTGGAGACGCAAAGCCAATTAAACTGCCTCCTTACCGTGTGAACCCAGTGAAAGTTCCTCTCATCGAGAAGGAGCTTGGCTACCTGTTGGACCACAAGATGATTGAGCCCTGTCAGAGCGAGTGGAGTTCTCCTGTCACTCTAGTCCCTAAGTCAGGTGGGTCACAGCAGCTTTGCATTGACTACAGACGTGTTAATCAGATAACCAAAACAGACACTTACCCTCTCCCTTGTGTGGAAGATTGCATAGACAAGATCGGAAAGGCTAGGTACATAAGTAAGTTTGATTTGTTAAAGGGATACTGGCAAGTACCTATGACTGAACGTGCTAGGGAGATCTCATGTTTTGTAAAACTAGGAAAGACTTTTGCATGTTCTGTAATGCCATATGGCATGAAGAATGCACCAGCCACATTTCAGAAGCTCATGAATGTTGTAACAGATGGTTTGGCAGGGTGTGTTGTTTATATTGATGATGTATTAACCTTCAGTGACAACTGGAAAGATCACCTATGCCATGTCAGTAAATTTCTTGAGCGTTTAGTTCAGGCTAATCTTGTAGCTAATTTATCAAAGTGTGAGTTTGGTCAAGCTAAAGTTCAGTACCTTGGGTATGTAATTGGTGATGGACATGTTGCACAACCAGGAGCTAAGGTTCAGGTTATAAGTGATCTTCCCAGACCTAAAAGTAGGAAAAAGCTACAAAGATTTTTGGGAATGGTAGGTTATTACAGGAGATTTGTTCTTAACTTTTCAATTCTTGTATCACCACTTACAGACCTACTGAAAGAGGGAGTTAAATTTGTCTGGACCGATAACTGTGAATCCTCTTTCAGCAAACTTAAAGCTATCCTATTAAGTCAGCCAGTGCTCGCTACTCCAAATTTTGCTAAGCCTTTCAAGATGGCTGTTGATGCAAGTGATACAGGAGCTGGGGCTGTTTTGCTGCAAGAGGATGATCAGGGTATTGAACACCCTATATCTTATTACAGTAAGAAGTTCACTCCACCTCAAAAGAACTACTCAACTATTGAGAAAGAGCTTTGGCCTTGATTTTGGGTTTACAGCATTTTTCATTTTATTTGTGTTCTGGTTTTGACCCCATAGTCATTTATACCGATCATAACCCACTGAAATTCCTTAGTAAGTTTAAAGATAAAAATCAGAGATTGACAAGATGGAATTTACTTCTTCAGGAGTATTCATTAGACATAGAACATGTCAAGGGGAAAGAAAATGTTATTGCAGATTGCTTATCTAGAGTTAAGACAGATTGTTTTAGAGTAATAAGAAATTTCCTTTGTAAATTTCTTTTTCTTTGTGGGGAGGTGTTACATAGCCTATGATTTCATCATCCTTTGTGTAATTCTAACGTACAGCATGCTGCATGTTTGATCACGAGCGTGTTCTACCTCAGTCCACCCTTCTACCGTTATAGTAGAGTAAGTCGTTCTTTCTGTTGTTCAGAGCAGGATTGTCAACTCTTTGTCCCCATGGCTTCATTTGCGCGTCCTTCTTACAAGTTGTATCAAGCTCTGCCGGCCCTTATATAATGAGCTCAGTCTCTGCATTATTGCCACTTAGATCTACTCCACATTTTGTTCACATCTCTGTCCTCCCCTGTACAGTTGTTATTATTGTGAGTGCTCAGGAAGTCTCCAACAATCTAGCAGCTGTGTAATTTGAGTATAAGTGTTATTACATTTTGTTCTTGTACTGTATAGCATAAGGTGTTAATTCGTAGGCCTAGTGAAGTTTTTGTAATTCTTGTTGTTAGCCATTGTTCATAATAGTTTGTATCTGTAATAATTTATCTTGCATTAACTGAGCATTACCCAGTGTATTTTCATTTTATCAGGGCTGACTTAGGTAAATTTACTCTTGCTAATATCGTGTTAATAGAGGCTATTGCAGTTAACCATATATTTAACCTGTTTTTTTGCCATTACATTATCCTTATGAGTCCTGAATGTTTTGTTGTTAGTTTGAGCATTAAACTTTAACTTGTAATTTTACCTAACTCTTTTGTTTTGAACCTGGAACTTTACGGGACAGTAGTGGTTTTTAGTATTCTCACTTAAAGTGTTCATTATCTTTCTCTGTTCCGTAACAGTGGCTACAGGCCATCTCTTTAAAAACTGAGTGGGCACAGGCTGTCCCAGGTGTCCGGCTACAGGCCGTGGCTGGGGTGCTGCTTGGAACTGTTAGGCCAGTTCCACCCTGATCCTGTTGGTGGTCAGCTCGCTCGGAAGGTAGTGCACCTTGAATAAGGTGGTGGTGGAGGGCGAGTTCCAGGGAATAGGGGTGTGTGGCCCGGGTGATCTTATGGCCCTGTTGCCCGGGCGCAATCTGTGCGCCGTCCAGCCCTCCGTGTCCTCCTCCTGGGGGTGTGGTGGTTGCTTGTGTTGTCACCACCGGCATTTTAATATAATATATATATATATATATAAGTAATTTTGCAGATTTTAAAAGCTTACCCTTTTAGTTTAGACAAGTGGGTAGAATTCCAATGCATGGCACATTTATAATTATAGATAATTTATGGGCTATGGAAATGGTTCTTAATATGTTATATGATACTTGAGTCTTGAGGTATCAAGAGATTTGTGAAATATGGGAAATTATATTGCTTTCCTTTAGAACACAGTAAAATGTTTTTGATATCACCTTTCATCACCTTTTATCACCCTGTGGCGGGGGGGACACAATCTCGCCGCACTATGGAGTGGTACTACTACTCTGCGGCCAGGTTGTGTTAGGAAGAATACTGCCACCGTATTCCCTGCGTGTCGTAAAAGGCGATTAAAAGGGGCGGGGTGAGGGGACTAGGGACCTCCTCCTCTGTTTTTTAGTTCCTAAAAAGAGACAGGCCAGAGAAAGGGATGGGGGACTGAGTTATAACCATACCCTGAAGATTGGGTCTATGAATGTGAGTGGATGTAGTACGATTGAGGCTAAAAGGGAGGAGATTGGGAGAATGTTTGTGAGAAGAAAGCTGGATGTGTTAGCTCTGAGTGAAACGAAGATGAAAGGGAAGGGTGAGTCTATGTTTCGAAGTGTGACTTGAAGATTGTCTGATGTTGATAGAGGAAGGGCAAGAGAAGGTGTGGCCTTGTTAGTGAGTCCGGAAGTACAGCAGTGTGTGATTGAATGGAAGGAGGTGTCATCGAGACTGATGTGGGTGAAAGCGAAATTTGAACGCGAGTTGTGGGTGTTTGTGAGTGCATATGGGCCTGGTAGGAAAAGGGATGAAGAAGAGAGGGAGTCTTTCTGGAATGATGTTGATGAGTGTCTGCAGAGTTTTGGAGCGAGTGTGAATGTGGTAATGATGGGAGATCTGAATGCTAGAGTGGGAAATGTAGCAGTTGAAGGTGTAGTTGGTATGCATGGTGTGCCTGGAAGAAATGAAAATGGGGAACGAATGATAGGGATGTGTGCTGAGCGAGAGATGGTGATTGGAAATACGCTGTTTGAGAAGAAAGATATTTATAAGTATACATGGGTAAGACAGGAGGGTGGAAGGGTTGTTGATAGAGCATTGATGGACTATGTAGTTGTGTCTAGGAATGTAATAGGAAGATTGTTGGATGTGAGAGTTCTGAGAGGGGAGGGTGGAGGTATGTCTGACCACTACCTGGTGGAGGGAAAGTTAAGAGTGGGTAGGAGATGTGTGAGAGCTAGGAGGGTTAGGTGTGGCAGGGAGGTTTTGAAAGTGAGTGAGTTGGATAAAAGAGAGAAAATGATAGAGTATCAGGAGAAATTGAAAGCTGAGTGGAATGCAGTGAAAGATCAGGAAAATGGCAGTGTGGAGGAATGGCAGTTGTTTAAGAGTGCTGTGGTGGGGCATGCAGAAGAGGTGTGTGGTGTGAGACGTGTGGGTGGTGGTGTAAGAAAAGGAAGTGAATGGTGGCGCGAGGAAGTAAGTATGGCTGTGGCTGAGAAGAGACATGCATATGAAGTGTGGCTGCAGAGGAAGGATGAGGTGTCATATGAGAGGTATATGGAAAAGAGGAATAGGGCGAGAAGGGCTGTGCATGATACTAAAGTGGCAGCAGGTGAGAGGTGGGGTAGGCAGCTGACTGAGAATTTTCAACAGAATAAGAAAGTGTTCTGGAAGGAGGTGAAAAAGGTACGAAAAGGAGAGTCTGGGAAGGAAGAGTGAGTAAAAGCAGAGGATGGAAGGATGTTAATTGAGACTGATGCAGTAAGGAAGAGATGGGCAGAGTATTTTGAAATATTGTTAAATGTAGAGGAAGGGTGGCTGAGATTGTGGTGGATGGAAGTGTGCAAGGAATAAATGTGTTGGGAGAGTTGAATGATGCTTTGATCACGAAGGAGGAAGTGGAAAAGGCAGTAAAGGAGACGAAAACAGGGAAAGCTGCATGGATGGGTGTGCTGTGGAATGCCGGAATGGTGGTGGAGTAACTATTGTTGACTGGTTAGTGAGATTGTTGAATGTGTGCTTTGTGAAAGTTATGGTGCCAGTTAACTGGACAAGTGCTTGTGTGGTCATGTTGTATAAAGGCAAGGGTGATAAGTATGAATGTACTAGCTTTAGGGGTATAAGTCTGTTGACTGTTGTAGGTAAGGTGTATGGTAGAGTGTTAATTATGAGAGTTAGAAAGGGTACAGAAGGAGTGATTGGTGATGAGCAGTGTGGCTTTAGGAGAGGGAGGGGATTCGTGTATCTGGTGTTTGCTGTGAGACAAGCGTGTGAAAAGTATTTAGCAAAAGGCAAGGATGTGTTTTGGGCATTCATGGATTTAGAGAAAGCGTATGATAGAATTAATAGGGAGGCTTGGTGGACTGTTTTAAGATTGTATGGACTTGATGGTAGTTACTAAAAGGGGTGAAAAGTTTTTATGTTAATAGTAGAGCGTGTGTAAGAGTGGGAAATGCTGTGAGTGATTGGTTTCCCGTGAGAGTGGGGCTGCGACAGGGATGTGTGATGTGGCTTCTGGTTGTTTAATATTTATATGGATGGTGTTGTAAGGCAGGTGAATGCATGAGTTTTAGGTGGAGGTCTGATGAATGTCGATGGTGGAGAGTGGAATCTGAAGCAGCTGCTGTTTACAGATGATACTGCACGGTGGCTGATTCAGAGGAGAGATTGAGACATTTGGTAGAGGAGTTTGGAAGGGTGTGTGAAAGGAGGAAATTGAAAGTAAATGAGAATAAGAGTAAAGTGATGAAGTGTACGAGGATGGTAGATGGTAGGGGGATGAATATAGTTTTGAATGGTGAGTTGCTTGAGGAGGTGGAGTGTTTTAACTATTTAGGGTCGCATGTTGCTGTGGATGGAAGAATAGATGCAGAAGTGAAGTTTAGAATGGATGAAGTAGGAAAGGTGCTGGGAGGAATGAAAAAAGTGTTTAGATGTCGTTCGCTTAGAATGGATGTAAAGAGAAGGCTGTATGAGGGTGTTGTGGTACCGACTGCGTTATATGGGGCTGAAACATGGAATATGGGTGTAGCAGAGAGGAAAAGTTTGACTGTAATGGAGATGAGGTGTCTGAGGAGTATGTGTGGAGTGACATGTATGGATCGAGTGCGAAATGATGAAGTGCGAAGGAGAACTGGTGTTGTTCGGGAGATGGCTGGTAGAGTTGAGAAGAGGGTGTTCCGATGGTTTGGGCACATGGAGAGAATGGATAATGAGCGATTGGTGAAAAAGATAACTAGATCTGATGTGAGAGGTGTAAGGCTGAGAGGGAGACCACGAATAGGATGGATGGACAGTGTGAAGAGAGCACTGGATGCGAGAGGGATGTCTGTTGAGCAAGGAAGAGTGGCTGTGCGTGACAGAAATAAATGGAGAGAAATTGTGAATGAATAAATGATGACGCAGCCCTGAGGGGATATTCTCCCGCATTTTGGTCTGATCAGCTAGTCAGGTCAGGTGCGAGTAAGGGAATGGGTCTATTATGATGTGGCAGGGGTAAACCAGCTCTGCTGTCGGACCCTGCTGTGGATGTCACTGATTGCACTCCGCAGTTGACCCTCGTGCGGTGTGGTGCTGTGAGGATCTGTCCGTTCTCCCCTTTGGGGCTAAGATTCGAATGAATGTGTTTGAATGGATGAGTAAATGGGGAGTGTGTCGTCCTGCCTCAGCTACCTCCCTTTCCTTGGGGGAAGTAGCCTAGGTATATAGATAGATAGATAGTTATCACCTTTTGTCAGATTAATTTTTAAATTTCCGGGCTCCAAATAACTTACCTAGGATATTATGCTCTCAAAGGCGAGGAAAATGCACCTGAGAGTCCCAGACGCATTATTGT
Source organism: Coenobita brevimanus (assembly GCF_032717465.1). Classification (NCBI taxonomy): domain Eukaryota; kingdom Metazoa; phylum Arthropoda; class Malacostraca; order Decapoda; family Coenobitidae; genus Coenobita; species Coenobita brevimanus. Next base: position 7,907,531 of record NC_136985.1, on the reverse strand, counting down.
TCTTTTATTCCATAGATAGTTTAAAAAGGTTCTTTTGTCAGCCAAAATCATTTTCTTGCTCTATTTTTCGCCATTTTCACTATAATGAGTTATCATTTTAATAATCCAGTACCTACCTTCATAGGCTTCAGAAAGCCCCTAAAGGTACTTAATTTTCAAAAATTTTCCTGGGGGGGTTCACAGCTGCAGAGGCTACTTAGATTGCCTTCCACCATCTCTTCAAGAATCTATAGACATCCTTCTCCCCCCCCCCTTGAGAACTTTCTGGCTACGCTCCTGTACAGTATTCACTTAGTTTCCATTGTACTACACATCACTTGATACTAGAGTTCTCCAGTGGCTGTGAAGTTAGTCTATGTGTATTCATTTTAAAGTTCATCTTAGTTAATGGTTGGAAGCACTCATGTGTGTTGTTGAGTACAGTATAGTGATCAGTTGTAGGTATGGTGGACAATGATGGTCATACACTATTGCTAGATTCATTTGTGGTGGGCATTTTCACTTGATTTACCTTCTAACTATAATATGAAGGATATGTGTGTGCTTATATTTTAATTCTCTGGTCTTACTAGATTTTCATATGTATGCATTATGTTGATGTAAGGATATACGCTACCACTGTGTAATTGGTAATATTTAAGTGAATGATATATATATATATATATATATATATATATATATATATATATATATATATATATATATATATATATATATATATTGTTACGGAACAGAGAAAGATAATGTACACTTTAAGTGAGAATACTAAAAATCACTACTGTCCCGTAAAGTTCCAGGTTCAAAACAAAAGAGTTAGGTAAAATTACAAGTTAAAGTTTAATGCTCAAACTAACAACAAAACATCCAGGACTCATAAGGATAATGTAATGGCAAATAAACAGGTTAAATATATGGTTAACTGCAATAGCCTCTATTAACACGAAATTAGCAAGAGTAAATTTATCTAAGTCAGCCCTGATAAAATGAAAATACACCTGGTAATGCTCAGTTAATGCAAGATAAATTATTACAGATACAAACTATTATCAAAATGACTGACATAAAACCCAACATTAATCACAAAGACCTCACTAGGCCTAAGAACTAACCCTATGCTACACTAAACAAGAAAAAAATACAACAGTTATACTCAAATTACACACAGCTGCTAGATGTTTGGAGATTTCTTGAGCACTCACAATAATAATATCTGTACAGGGGAGGACAGAGATGTGAACAAAATGAGGAGCAGATCTAAGTGGCAATGATGCAGAGACTGAGCTCATTATATAGGGGTCAGGAGAGCAGGATACAACTTGTAAGAAGGACGCGCAAATGAAGCCATGGGGACAAAAAGCTGAAAATCCCGCTCTGAATAACAGAGAGAACGACTGACTCTACTATAACGGTAGAAGGGGGGGACTGAGGCAGAACACGCTCGTGATCAAACATGCAGCAACTGTGCGTTAAAATTACACAAAGGATGATGAAATCATAGGCTATGTAACAATATATATATATATATATATATATATATATATATATATATATATATATATATATATATATATATATATATATATATATATATTATATTATTGCCAGACGCCATAATCCCGTAAGGGGTGGCCATTTGACTTTGAGTTATTTGTTTTACGGGAAGGGGCACTAACCCTTCACCAACCCACTTGTTGACACGTAGGGAACACATATGGGTTGACTATATGGTTACCACCCAACGTTGTAAATGGTTTCCTGGCTTACAGGAAACCATTAGGCTTGTCACTCAATCTAAAGCCACCTGTAAAGGAAAGAAAAACAATAAGTGACAGAAAAGATGGGAGGAATAGAAAGAGAGGAGAACAGACACAGAAAAAGAATGATAAAGGCTAAGGAAGAAGTAGGTAGCACTACATCAAGTGAGTGGATGATGGTCGCCACCACCTACCATCATATATATATATATATATATATATATATATATATATATATATATATATATATATATATATATATATATATATATATATATATATATATATATATATATATATAGGTGGTAGGTGGTGGCAGCCATCATCCACGTAATTGATGTAGTGCTACCTACTTCTTCTTTCACCATTATCATTCTTTTTTTTTTTTGTGTGTGTGTGTGTGCCTGTCTGCCTCACGTCTTGTTTCTCCTGTCACTTTTAACATGTGGCTTTATATTGTGAGACAAGCCTAATGGTTTCCTGTAAGCCAGGAAATCATTTACATTGGTGGGTGGTAACCTCATAACCAACCCATACGTCTTCCCTACGTGCCAGCAAGTGGGTTGGCAGAGGGTTAGTGCTCCTCCCCATAATACAACTAATTCAAAGACAAATGGACACCCCTTGCGGGATTATGGCATCTAGCTAAATATATATATATATATATATATATATATATATATATATATATATATATATATATATATATATATATATATATCGTTTCGTTTCGTTTCGTTTTTAAAGGCCTCAACATGCTTGCATGCGTCGACCTTGGTCACCTAATGGCGGCTCTCCATGCTGCACGATCCATTGCGGCCTCCCTGTTTAGTCCCTTAACCCTGAGGTCACACTTAATGACCTCGTCCCATGTCTCTCTCGGTCTACCCCTCATAACCCCACCCCCAGTATTAACACTTCTCACCTTCCTCACCCAAGTATCATCCCCCATCCTCTCCACATGTCCAAACCATCTCAATCTACCTCTCCTCATCACAACACCAATATACTCCAGTCCCATCCTACCTCTCAACTCTTCCATCTTAAACCCAGACCCCCCCAGACCTTGGACGCAGGGACGCACTACACATCCACCTAATCATTGTCATCTGTACGTCTGAGCCTGCGAATATCCTCCTCCTTCACTGCCCAAGTCTCACTACCATACAGCATTGCACTCCTAACACAAGCTGCATACAAAGACCCCTTAGCACGTAGGGAGAGTCCTCCATATGTTAGCAGAGGCAAGAGCTCCCTGAACTTCTTCCAACCACTTCTCACCCTAGCCACAGAGCTAGTTCCAGCCCCACCTCCAGCACACAACATGTCTCCCAAATAACAAAACTCTTCCACATACTCAAGAGATTCACTAGCAAGTTCAATCCTTTCATGTCTGACAATCTCCACCTGCTATCCCCGACATACCGTACACATAAAATCAGCATTATCTCGTAGTCTACCTCTGATACCACCACATCTCTTATGCACCCATTTATCACAAACACCGCACAAGATGGAATTACTTCCCACGCCCTTGTGGCAAACTGCACATGGCCACTCCTTGTCTTTGACAGTACCGCCACCAACCCTAGATATCATCCATTTTGTTTTATCAGCATTTACCCTTACACCCTTGTGCCCCATACCATCTCTCCACTTCCTAAACCTTTCCTCCGCCTCCCTTTCATTCTCTGCAGTCAACAGCAAATCATCAGCATAACTCCCACGGGAGTCCGTTTCTAAAGTCACGTGAAAGGGCTTCAAGTATCATAATAAACAACATGGGACTCAAAACTGACCCCTGATGCAACCAATATTCACGGAAAACTCATCACTCAAATCTCCATTCACTCTTACCTGGGTGTGAGCACCCATATACATAGCCATAACCACCCTAACCAGCCACTCCTCCAAGCCAAGCTTTCTCATTGCCCACTTCACCACCTCTCTAGTGACTCTGTCAATGGCATTTTTCAAATTAACAAAAACAAAATAAAGATCCCTTCTCCTACTAATATATTTTTCCTGAAGCTGTCGAGCAATGAGTATGGCATCAGTTGTCCCCCTACCTGGCATAAACCCAAACTGCATTTCATCAATATTCACTCTTTCTCTAATCATACCTTCTAAAACTCTCTCCATTACCTTCATTATCTGATCTAAAAGCTTTATACCTCTATAATTTCCTCTTTCCAGGGCATCACCCTTCCCTTTATACACATTTACAGTTACACTCTTCAGCCAATTATCTGAGACAACCCACTCATAAATAATTCTATTTATCAGGTCAGTGACTAACCTCACCCGTATATCGCCTGAGGCCTTCAACATTTCGGCAGTCAACCCAGACACACCTGCTGCCTTCCCCACCTTCATCCTGCCTATTGCCTCACTCACAGTAGCAGCATCAATCAAAGGCCAAGGGCCAGACACTGAATCTGCTGGCTACAAACCTTCCCTGTCCCAGTCAAACTCCTCATTCAACAACCGGTTATAATGCTCTCTCCATGCATCTTTAATATCCTCACTGTTCACCACTACCCTACCTTCATCATTCTTCACACACTGCTCACCTACAATATCCCGATTATCCCTCTTCACTTGACCTGCCACCCTAAATATCATATTTTTCCTTTCCCCATGATTTAGGTTATCAAGTAAAAGTCTCTGTGACTCAGACTTTGCCCTGTATACCTCTCTTCTAGCCCTACACTTGGCAGCCAAATATTCCTCTTTGCTACCACCCTTCTTCCATTCCCGGAAAAGCCTTCTTTTCTCCTTAACTGCAGCTTCTACACCCTCATCCCACCACCAAATTATTTCATGTCTTGGTGGTCCTCTTGTCCAACCGCATGTTACATCAGTAACTCTCAAGAGATTGTTCTTGAGGGCTCTGTACTGTTCATTAACGCCTCTGTCTACAGCTCCCTGTTCAGCCACAACTCTCCTCAACTCGCTATAGAAGGCATCCCTTACTACTTGGTTTTTCAGCTTCCATATTTTCCTCCTAGGTACATAAGTCCTCTTTTTCATCACTCGTTCTTTAAGCACCATATCACAAATCAATAGTCTGTGCTGCTCCACACACTCCTCACTTCCTATAACTTTAACATCCCTCACTAACCTCCTATCGACCCTCCTAACCAGAAAATAATCTATCTGACTGCCATTTCCTCCAGACTCATACGTAATTAACCTACTGTCTCTTTTCCTGAAATATGTGTTGCACACAATCATGTCCGTTGCCTCCCCAAACTCGAGTATCCTTTCCCCTTCTACATTCCTTATTCCATATGCACATCCCCCATGCACTCCTTCATAACCTTGTGTTGCTTCACCTACATGACCATTTAAGTCCCCTCCCAAAACCACTGTCTCATCATCCCGCATACCACCCACTACACGTATTAAATCATCCCAAAATCTATCATTCTCTGCTTCATCCAATCCTGCCTGTGGAGCATATGCCGATATATTCGCTATCTTTCTAACTAACAGAATTTTCACTACCAATATCCTATCGCTTACTCTCATAACATTCATAACATATTCCACCCATTTCTCCACAAGCACCACACCAACACCTCCATATCCGTCTGTCCCCCCCTGCCAAAACAACTTATAGCAACAGTCCTTCCCAACAATCTTTCTGGCTGATCCGCCCCTGTACCGGACTTCCTGCAAACGCGCCACATCCACCCACCTCCTACTGAATGTCTCAACGACTTGCCCCGCTCTTCCCCTCAAACTTCCCACATTCCATGAACCCACCCTCATCCCCCTGGGTGATTTATTGTCCTCGGGCTTGCTTTGAGACTTATTCTTGTGTCTTGTCATATTTGGTATTAGTAAAGGGGGACAGACACACCACAGGCCCCATTCACTGCACAGTCCCAGGCCCAGGCAATGGATCTGGGACCCCTAGCCCACCAGCTTACCAGTGGCTGTGGTAGTGGCCTCGGGACACCCTGCCAGGACAACTGCAGGGACACCCTCCAAGCGCACCTTGGCACTGCAACTGTCCTGCCATTATACACCCACTGATATATATATATATATATATATATATATATATATATATACATATATATATGTATATATATATATATATATATATATATATATATATATATTGTTACGGAACAGAGAAAGATAATGTACACTTTAAGTGAGAATACGAAGAGTCACTACTGTCCCGTAAAGTTCCAGGTTCAAAACAAAAGAGTTAGGTAAAATTACAAGTTAAAGTTTAATGCTTAAACTAACAACAAAACATTCAGGACTCATAAGGATAACGTAATGGCAAATAAACAGGTTAAATATATGGTTAACTGCAATAGCCTCTATTAACACGAAATTAGCAAGAGTAAATTTATCTAAGTCATCCCTGATAAAATGAGATACCAGATAATACTCAGTGAATGCAAGATAAATTATTACAGATACAAAATAATATTAAAACTGATGGACATAAAGATCCCTACATGAATTACAAAAAACTTCACTAGGCCTACAAATTAAACTTATGCTATACAGTACAAGAAAAAATACAACAGTTATACTCAAATTACACACAGCTGCTAGATGTTTGGAGATTTCTTGAGCACTCACAATAATAATATCTGTACAGGGGAGGACTGAGATGTGAACAAAATGAGGAGCAGATCTAAGTGGCCATGATGCAGAGACTGAGCTCATTATATAGGGGCCGGCAGAGCTTGATACAACTTGTAAGAAGGACGCGCAAATGAAGCCATGGGGACAAAGAGCTGAAAATCCCGCTCTAAATAACAGAGAGAACGACTTACTCTACTATAATGGTAGAAGGGGGGACTGAGGCAGAACACGCTCGTGATCAAACATGCAGCAACTGTGCGTTAAAATTACACAAAGGATGATGAAATCATAGTCTATGTAACACCTCCCCACAAAGAAAAAAGAAATTTACAAAGGAAATTTCTTATTACTCTAAAACAATCTGTATATGGCATTACAGAACATGCAAAAGTCTTTCCCAATTTTACAAAACATGAGATCTCCCTAGCACGTTCAGTCATAGGTACTTGCCAGTATCCCTTTAACAAATCAAACTTACTTATGTACCTAGCCTTTCCGATCTTGTCTATGCAATCTTCCACACGAGGGAGAGGGTAAGTGTCTGTTTTAGTTATCTGATTAACACGCCTGTAGTCGATGCAAAGCCGCTGTGACCCACCTGGCTTAGGGACCAGAGTGACAGGAGAACTCCACTCACTCTGACGGGGCTCAATCATCTTGTGGTCCAACAGGTAGCCAAGCTCCTGCTGGATGAGAGGAACTTTCACTGGGTTCACACGGTAAGGAGGCAATTTAATTGGCTTTGCGTCTCCAACATCGACATCATGCATCAACACAGTGGTTCTTCCTGGAGTGGCACGGAACACTTGCGGGTACTCCTGCAGTAATGCCGAAAACTCCTGCCTTTCCTTGGGAGGTAGATGAGAAAGCTTAGTCTGGAGATCATTCATGATATCAGGATTCTTCCCCAAACTATCACTCAGGCTCATACTGCATGGGAGAGCTTCACTTGCAGACTCGGGTGGAACAGCTACAGTGCAGACTGGATTATTTTCGTCCCGCCTGTGATATAACTTTAGCATGTTGATGTGACATAGTTGTTTGTTCTTTCTATGATCTGGTGTGGCGATGACATAGTTGACATCACTGAGTTTCTTCTCCACGAAATAAGGACCACTAAACTTGGCTTGAAGAGGTTGCCCATGAACTGGTAGCAGAATCAAAACCTGATCTCCTGGCTGAAAGTGGCGTAACCTGGACTTCTTGTCATACCAAGTCTTCATCTTCTCCTGAGCAGCTCCTAAATTCTCTCTCGCCAGCTGTAAAGCAGTGGACAGCCGTTCTTTGAACTTCATCACATACTCCAGCAGGTTGACGTCATCTTCCTCCGACAGCCAGCATTCCTTGAGTAACTTAAGGGTTCCTCTTACTTCATGGCCAAACAGTAGTTCAAAAGGTGAGAAGCCCAGTGATTCATTTGGAGATTCTCTTGCAGCAAACACAACGAATGGAAGACCTTTATCCCAGTCTTTCTGATGTTCCAAACAGTATTTCTTGAGCATCGATTTGAGTGTTTGATGATATCTCTCCAACGCTCCTTGGGTCTGGGGATGGTAAGCTGAAGACGTGATCTGGGTGATGCCCAACTCTTTCAGAGACTGCTTGAAAACGTTTGACATGAAATTACTTCCCGGTCTGACTGTACCTCCTTGGGCAGACCAAACTTTGTGAAGAACCCTAGCATTTCCTTAACCACGTTCTTTGCTGAGATGTTTCTAAGTGGAATGGCTTCAGGATAACGAGTAGCCATATCAGTCATGGTCAACACATAAGAAAATCCTGAAGAAGTCTTAGGAAGAGGGCCCACAATATCCACCAACACACGGGTGAAAGGCGCCTCAAAAGGAGGAATGGGAACTAGAGGTGCAACCTTTTCGGTCTGATTACACTTCCCCACAACTTGACAGGTGTGACAAGACTTACAATACCAGGAAACATCCCTGAAGATACCTGGCCAGTAGAAGTGTTTCAAAATGCGTGCCACAGTCTTCCTCACTCCAAGGTGTCCTGCCAAACTGGAATCATGAGCCACTCGAATGATATCCTGCCTACAAACACGAGGGATGACAACTTGATGTACAACCTCCCATTCACAGTCGGCTGATGCTGTTGGGGGTCTCCACTTCCTCATAAGTACTCCTGACTTTACATAATAACAAGTAGAAGCACCGGCTGACTCTTCTTCACTGTAAGCAGAGTTAGCTAGACCTTTCAACTCAGGGTCAGCAACCTGCAACTCAACCAACTCTTGACGAGACAAATTATCAACACTACGGGGTACTGCCTCATCTGGTGAGTGGTCCAAATTAGCAAGAAAAGTGTCAGCTAGGATAACATCATCATCATCATTATCCTCTAAATCACCAGTAACTTTAGACTTAGCCCTAGTGACAGCACATGCAGGGAACACATCAGGGACATCACAATCCTGGGACGCAGCCACTGGCTCACTAGACAACTGAGGAGCTGGACACACTTGACTTCCACCAATATCATTTCCAAGTAAGAAAGTTACACCTGACATTGGGAGTGTCTCAACCAACCCAACCATAACGGAACCATTAACAAAACCAGACTCTAAATTCACTCTGCACAGAGGGACAGAGAAGTAATTATTCCCTACACCTTGTAAGATTACAGTTTCATCAGAGGAATTAACATTAGAGCCTAGAACACTGGTCAGCATAAGGGATTGGCAAGCACCTGTATCACGATATATTTTAACTGATTTCCTGTCATTCCTGTCCAGAGGACTGACAAAACCATCAGATAGTAAATTAGCACATGAACTCTTGAGAGTGTCACCCACGTTACTGCTCAAAAGAGGAGCTCCATCATGAGAATTTAAGTTACTCCTCAAAGCAGGTTCAGTTAACTCAGTTAAAGAATTCTGGGAACTCTCAAGAGTGGACACTAGACCAATTGACTGAATATTTAAAGACTCCTTTTTGTTCACATCACGCTGTCTCCTGAAACATCTCTCCGTAGTATGACCAAGCTTACTACAATAAGTACATTTACTTTTCTGAAATCTAGAGGTGAAGCTGGTATTTACTTCCTGAGAAACATCATCCTTATTCTCTTTCCTGTTACCTGTACTCTGAGTAGAGGCAACGTACTTACTCTCAGCTTTCCCTTTTTCTTTAGAATATCTCTTGTGAGTGAGAACATACTCATCAGCTAAAACTGCAGCATCAGACAAATTATCTATTCTTTTCTCATCAAGATATAGGCTTACATCTTTATAAATACACCTCTTGAAGTCCTCCAGCAAAATCATCTGCTTAAATTTGTCAAAATCAGAATCCACATTCTTAGAATTTAACCACTGCTCTAACAAATCTTCTTTGATTTTTGCATACTCAACATGGGATTGCTTATCTTGCTTGTAAGTTGTCCTAAATTTTACTCTATAAGCTTCAGGAACAAGCTCATAGGCCTTAAGAATCAAGCTCTTAACTACATCATAATTATCAGATTGATCCTGAGGCAAATATGCATAAGTTACTTGAGCTTTACCGGTGAGAACAGTTTGAAGGAGTACTGGCCAATACTCCTTAGGCCAATTAAAACCTGTAGCTACCCTCTCAAACAACTGAAAATACTTTGTTAAATCAGATTCATTAAAAGGAGGGACAAGTTTAACATTTTTAGCCACATCAAAATCATCAGAGCTAGATGATCCAGTTCCACCTTGTTTCATGCGATACTCATGGTCTGCCTGAATCCTGGCAAGTTCAATTTGTGCCTGAGCCTGTACCTGTGCCTCTTGAATACGAGCATTTGCCTGAAATTCAGCCTCCTTAACACGAGACTCCGCCTCCTTAGCCTTAGCCTCCTGCAGGGCTAGCTGTAACTTAGCTAATTCAATCTGCGTTTGCTCATTTGGAGGAGTTACATTAAACAAGCTTTCATTAATCATGTCAACAATTTGATCTTTAGAATGATGAGAGCGAACAGCAATTCCCAATTGTTGAGCAACGAGCTTAAGTTCATTCTTTGTTCTGTTTTCTATATCACACACTGTTTGCACATTTGACAAAAAATCTTTGGCTTCATCAAGTGTAGTAATAGTAGACATAATTAATAAGTAACAGTCACAAAATATCAAGCAATATCCTTATGATAATATCGTGAATATCCTGATAAGAGATCGCCAAATTTATGTTACGGAACAGAGAAAGATAATGTACACTTTAAGTGAGAATACGAAGAGTCACTACTGTCCCGTAAAGTTCCAGGTTCAAAACAAAAGAGTTAGGTAAAATTACAAGTTAAAGTTTAATGCTTAAACTAACAACAAAACATTCAGGACTCATAAGGATAATGTAATGGCAAATAAACAGGTTAAATATATGGTTAACTGCAATAGCCTCTATTAACACGAAACTAGCAAGAGTAAATCTATCTAAGTCATCCCTGATAAAATGAGATACCAGATAATACTCAGTGAATGCAAGATAAATTATTACAGATACAAAATAATATTAAAACTGATGGACATAAAGATCCCTACATGAATTACAAAAAACTTCACTAGGCCTACAAATTAAACTTATGCTATACAGTACAAGAAAAAATACAACAGTTATACTCAAATTACACACAGCTGCTAGATGTTTGGAGATTTCTTGAGCACTCACAATAATAATATCTGTACAGGGGAGGACTGAGATGTGAACAAAATGAGGAGCAGATCTAAGTGGCCATGATGCAGAGACTGAGCTCATTATATAGGGGCCGGCAGAGCTTGATACAACTTGTAAGAAGGACGCGCAAATGAAGCCATGGGGACAAAGAGCTGAAAATCCCGCTCTAAATAACAGAGAGAACGACTTACTCTACTATAACGGTAGAAGGGGGGACTGAGGCAGAACACGCTCGTGATCAAACATGCAGCAACTGTGCGTTAAAATTACACAAAGGATGATGAAATCATAGGCTATGTAACAATATATATATATATATATATATATATATATATATATATATATATATTTATATATATATATATTTATATACAGTAATCCCCGTAATATCCGGACACCCAGTTTCTGGCCATCCCCAATTAACGGACATTTTCGTCCCGGGATCAAATATTCCCAAAATGGGCCAAAAACCGCAAAAAAAAAAAAAAAATTAAAATCAGCCTTTTTTCCCACCAATAATTTGAAATTGCCGTGTGGCGCGAAACAGCTGTTACACCATGGTCCCTTCACCCCTTCCTTCCTCCCCCCTCCCCCCACCCCTGTCAGGGTTGCCATTTGGTATTTTTCATTACCAAATGTGGGCCAATTTGGTAATGAAAAATTCATTTGGTAATGAATCAGAATGATACAATACCAAATGGATTTTTCACATGTATGAGGATACACAGGATGGAGATGGTGGATTGTTTGCTCTCTCTGATTAATTTGGTAGCCTATAGAGCATGATTTTAATCAACATGCTGTTAATTATAAGAAGAGTGATTACATGTATTTCCACTTGTGTATATAATTAGTGAAAAATAGATGCTAGCTTTACGAATTTGGTAATGAAAGTTAAAAATGGTAATGAAAATTGAGGACTTTGGTAATGTGGCCGTTGCGATCTGGCAACTCTGTTACCCCGCCATCATCAACAGTCACAGCCTAACTCCGATCGAGAGCAGATGCTTATCGCAATGCAAGCCACAGGTGCTCGTTTTTTGTGAGTAAACAGTGAATAAAATGCAATACTTCGCCACTAGAACACACGGGAATTTACAGTGTTGTGCAGTGTTAAGAAATTAGAATTTAGAGTGCAAAGGATTAACTGTGGGCTGCAAACTGGTGGTTCAAACCAGTCCAGGAGCCAGGGACTTGTTGTAAGTACCCAGAATGTTTAATATTGTATAAACTCACCTCTAAAACCTCATTTTATAGTTCTTTTGCATTTATTTCAGTCTTTTATGTCCCTTATTGGTGTGATTTGGGTGTTAAATAGGTGCTATGCATGTCCAGAGGGAGTTGTATAGGTGTTTTTCTGAGTTAGGGTCCATAAGTACAAGTCCAGGAGGCTGGTGCCCACTATCAGGACAGGACCACTTTCTGGACGTGCCTTTGGCTCTATTATATCGGATATTGGGGGGATTACTTTATATATATATATATATATATATATATATATATATATATAAAAATATATATATATATATATATATATATATATATATATATATATATATATATATATATATATATATATATATATATATATATACATATATATATATATATATATATATATATATATATATATATATATATATATATATATATATATAAAACGATCATCATCCAGACCTCCTTTCCCACCCCAGGGCAGGGTGAGGAGTAGCAATGTGCAAACAGCCCAATTTTGCCCAATCCAATGTGCAACTCTGTCACAGGGTTTTTAAGAGTATGCAATATTAAAGAATAATATTCAACAATACTTGAGAACAGGACAAAGAATTGACTTGTGAAAATCAAGCAATAATTACTTTATGCCGGCTTAATTCGCCGATTCTCTAAGGATGAGAATTTATAAACTTTCTCAACAGTACACAGCAGAGACTAATTACTCACACGTGCTATTTATTAGTACTGTTGGCCTCTGGATAAAGTGACTCCACCCCTGACAATCAATAACTAATACTATTAATGATGAACAGGTTCTTGCTGGTGCAATTAACTCCTAGATGGCACAACGGATTTAAGTTAATAAAAAGGACTGGCCTAAGTACCAGTTGTGAATAATGCAAAGCGTTTATGCAAACTAGGAGCTATAACTAAAATAAGCTAAAGGTGGAGTAATAAAACACGAGTTTACATTACATTAAGCTCAAGAAAAAAGAACTGTAAATTTATTGATTACAATGAGATGAATTTACGTTACATGTTTCAAAATGAATTCAAAATAAGGAGATCGCACTCACTCACTCACTCAAAAGCTAAACTCTTAAACCAGGGATCGGCAACCTTTTCAGTGCAACGGCCAGAGAAAGCTTCTAGGAGTAGCCTGCGGGCCGGAGTGCCAAAGAGAACCCAAAAATGACAGTGTACAAAAATTTTATAGAAAAGCAAGCAAACCAGTGACTAGATTACTAGAAATTTATTGAGAAACATGCAAATCAGTGACTGCAGAAAACAGTTTTATCAAGAGACATGCAAATTAGTGGGATGGTTGGTGCTGTTTGCCATGGAGAAGTGATTCAATGTCTGGATCGATTGATGAGGTAGACAAGAGCAGAATGTCATTGAGGTGGCAGTCACTTAGTTGGGAACGAATGCGAGACTTTGTATATTTCATTTTTGAAAAGAGTTGCTCACAACAGTAAGTGCTGCCAAACATAGCAACGATGCATTTTACATGCTCAATGCAATTTGGAAATTTGTCAGAAGGGAGGACGAGGTCACGGAAGAAGGACAGTGGAGAAGTGGTACGGTACTTTGCCTTCAGTTCGTCATTACACTGAACCTCCACCAACTCCATCTACAGGGGGGTAGGGGCTTCGTCCACAGGGAAGTCAAAGGGGGAGGTGAACAGCTTGAAGCCCGGAGCCAGTGGCCTGGCATGTCGCGAGGCGCCGACTTACTCATTTAGTTGGCTAGGCTATTGCGGGCCGGATTGTTATATAAATATCAAGCAGGGTGACGGGCCATGAGTTTGGACTCTGCGGACCGGATCTGGCCCGCGGGCCGACCCCTGTCTTAAACCTAGGAAAAATGAAAAGAAATACTGGTCAGAGAGTGGGCTAAACGGGAACTGGGCGTCGTTGCTGAGGAAGGACGCTGCCACGCTGAGCCTCTCGCCGATTCACGCTAGGTGGAGATCAGGAACTCGCTGTACACACGCTGCTCCAAGCTGGGCCAACGACCTAGTCCCATGGTGCTCTAATCATGACTGAGTTCAAATTGTGAGAGAGAGAGGCGAGAGCGGGCCGCACTTAGTAACGGCTTAACGAATTTAGTGTGAGCGATACACATTCACAATAAATCACTCAACAGAAGTGCTAATGTCGCGCACTAAGACGATCACTTATGAAACAGTGAAAAATGGTTCTGAAAACACTCCCGATCGGGTGAATACGTGGCGGTTGACTGAGTGATATATACTGGCATTCCACTAGAATTCGTGGTTTCCCACCAAGTTCAATGTCACGAGATTATTTAAATAGAAAATAGCGCCGACTCGTGACAAACGCTTCCATTCACTCATCATTCAAGCCCCCAGAATCCTGGCTTTATCGGATACACCAAAAACATTCACATAAACCTATCCAGTAGAGTCAATGCAGACGCTGCCTCATTAAAAAAAGGGGGCCAAATCCCTAATCATGCATTTCTCACGACATTCATTCAGCCAGCTCGATCTCTTGCCAGTTCCCTAGCCTCACCGACTTTCAAATCTCTCTTCCTCACACACTCATCCACCATATCTCTCCACCTTCTCCTTGGCTTACCATGCCTCCTCCCTCCTTCAAACTCACTCAGATATTCCTTTTTTACCATTCTATTGTTATCCATTCTCTGCACATGACCATACCATCTCACTGAGGTACACTCTCTTCGATTCTGGTGTCCACTGACTTCCTCACACCACACCTTTCACAAATCACTTTATTTCGTAGCCTGTCCACCCTCTGTACTCCACATACATTCCTCAGCAATCCCATCTCCACTGGTCTTACTCTTGACTTCTCGTTTTCATGTCACACCATAGTCTCACATTTATATGTTACAGTTGGCACTAACACTCCTTCACGTAAGCCTCGTGCAGCTGCAACACTCAATTCCTTTGTTTCTTATCAAGGCCTTCATTGCACCAGCTACTTTTCCTTATGCCGCTCTGCTTTTAACTTCTTTTGCATATCTTCCTCTCTATTCTATCACTGTACCCAGGTGTTTGAACTCTCTCACCAATTCCAGTCTCTCTCCATTCACTGTATCATCGCACTAGGAGTCACCTTCTCTCTCAATAACCGTCACTTTACTCTTTTCTACATTTACTCTCAAGGCACAACACTCATGGACATCAGCAAAACTCTGCATTAGCCTACCAAGTTCTTGTCCAGTCTTTGCAAGCAGTACTGCATCATCAGCATACAACAAATTTGAGATATTCCATCCATCACCATTCATTACCAACGCCATCCCCATCTCCATTACTCATGTTTTTACTTCTCTCATCACCCCATCTATATATATTGTCACGGGGTTTTTGTGAGATTTATATATTAGAGAATACTTTAAATGTTACTTGAAAATATGGACAAAGAATTGACTTGTAAAAATCAAGCAGTTAGCTTTACTTTATGCCTGCTTACTTCGCCGATTCTCTAAGGACGAGAATTTATAAACTTTTTCAACAGTACACAGCAGAGACTAATTACTCATGTGTGCTGTTTGTTAGTAATGTTAGCCTCTAGAGAAAGTGACTCCACCCCTGACAATCAATAACTAATGCTAATAATAATAAACAGGTTCTTGCCGGTGCATTAACTCCTGGTTGGCACAATGGATGTAAGCTTAATGCAAAAGGACTGTCCTAAGTACCAGTTATGAATAATACAAAGTGTTTATGCAAACTAGGAGTGGCAACTAAAATAAGCTTAATGTGGAGAAATAAAACACAAGTTTACATTACATTAAGCTCAAGAAAAAGAACTGTAAATTTATTAATTACATTGAAATAAATTTACACATACCTGAGTCTCAAAAATGAATTCAAAATAACAAGGGAAATACACTCACTCGCTCACTCAAAGCTAAACTCTTAAGCCTACAAAAAAAAAAAAAAAAACGAAAGGAAATACTGGTCAGTAGAGGGGGCTAATGGAATGACTGGGCGTTGTTACGTAAGACAGACACTGCAAACACGCTAAACCTCTTCGCCGATTCACCATTTAGGTGGAGATTTCACGAACTCGCTGTACACGAACCTTCTCTCATGACGATCAAAGCCTGACTAAATTCGAATTATGGAAGAAGGCAAAGGCCAGCCGTACTTGCTTCAGCGGTCAACGGAACGGCACTAATGTCGTGTGCAAGGATGATCACTTGTGAGACAATGAAAAATGTTCTGAAAACCATCCCAATCGAGTGAATGCTAGGATGGTTGAACTGAGCTATATGCAGTGAGAATTCCACTAGAATTCGCGGTTTTCACACTGAAACAAAAATGTCACGAACTTATAAACACGCTCGAGCGAATTCGTGACATTACATCCCATCAAAATCATTTCTTTTTTTCAAAAAAAAAAAAAAAATGATATACATTCATAAATCCTAACTCAGTCACACAAGATTCACACTGTGGTGTGTGTACTATCCTGCTACAGAAGAAAATCACAGTTGCCCATGAGCGTAAAAACCTCGTATTTACGTTAATGGAAGCAAGCTTGAGAAAAAAAAAAACTCTGTGACGACAGTGAAAAATCCTGTACTTGGGTCAAACTGAGCGAAAACTTCGGTACATTTACATTAACAACTAATTGTTATGTAGCGTGATGTATGTAATACACGGTGTAGGTGTGACAGTTGTGGTGTATCTGTGCCTACATGTAAAATTGTGTAATACAAATCAATAGTAAATAATGATGACGAGGCAGAAGATAAGAGGCGGCAGCATGCGGCAGAGACTACCAGCTGGTCTCCACGACAAAATTGCTACACCCGCCAGCTGCACCTGCGAATGCAAACAAGATGGAGCATCAAATGTCTTAGTGTGACGAACAGTCTTTATTAAATTACAGTTTCATTGCCTAGCAGTCAGTATGTATGCTACAAAAAGTACGTCCTAGCTAAAAATTTTAAGTTACAGTCAAGCTTTGTACATTTGAGGTCGCCATTATTTTTGTCTTGGATACATTACTAACCAGGAGACGTAGTCCCACGACAGGGAGCCGAGCGAAAAGACTGGGCGTCTGTGCAGGACATCAAATGCTGCAATTCGCTAAGCCAAAGGGCCCAGTTTACTTGTTAAACCCTAAACCTACATTTATTATTAACCAGGAAACGTGGTCAAACTGAGCAAATAGACTGGGTGCCTGTGCAGGACATCATACGCTGCAATTCGCTAGGACCCAGTTTACTGGTTAAACCCTAAACCTACATTATTATTAACCAGGAAACGTGGTCAAACTGAGCGAAAAGATTGGGCGTCTGTGCAGGATATCAAACGCTACAATTAGCCAAGCCAAAGGACCCAGTTTACTGGTTAAACCCTACTCTACACTTAACGATTAACATTGGCAAGCTAAGAATCCCTACACAATCTCGGACAGGTTACATTTTAACACCCACCATGGGTGTGAACACTCATGTGGATAATGTGCATTCTCCAGGAATCCTCAGAAAGGCCCACAGCTCAAGACGTTCCACAAGGTAATTCAAACACAGCCCCAGATTGTCTCTGCGAGGTTCTCGAACTTTCCCCTTAACCTACAGTACATATATATGTAGAGGCCCTGGACATGATGTGTCCTGTGGGGCCAATGGGCGAGACGTCAGGTCTGCACCCACATTACCACTGCCCTGTCTCTCAACTGCTTCAGAGATTATTGGTGTGGATTCAAACGGCACAGGAAGGACATGTCCCTGATTACTGGTACGTTGACACACATTGCAGGAACGCACAAAACTATCTATTTCTGGTCCCATTCCTGGCCAGAAGTCAGCACAGATACGGCCCTGGGTTTTCCTTTTGCCCATGTGACCTCCTGACACTGAACAATGACCCCATTCTAACACTGCTTGGCAGTACTTAGCAGGAACGATAAACTGCAGTCGAAACTCGCCCTGGGGTGTTCGTGATTCACGGTACAACCATCCTTGTTTACGAAGGAACTTGGCTTGACCTCCCCGTGAATACTTAATCACTCTACCCTTTAGTTTCTTCTGCACGGCAGCAAGTGTTGGGTCAGAATGTTGTTCTTGAACAACATCTTGGCTACAAATCAGATCTTGTGGTGATGCAATGGTCACCGGGGTGACACAGTTCGGAGCCTCAGCCACGGGTCGTGTTACTGCAGCCGAAGTCTGGGTAGCGTCGTCTATGGTGCAACTATACTTGGCACCTTCAATGTTGCCTATGATAAGGTCAAACAAGGGTTCTGGCATGACAACTGCGACTGTCGTACCAGTGTAAAATGGAGATGCCACCTGGATATGTGCCTTAGGGAACAATCTCACTGATCCATCAATAAGGTTAGCTTGGATCTGTCGACCTGTGTACTCCTCAGGCCGAACTAGACTGCCTGACAGAGCAACCTGAGGAACCATTGTCTCAGGACCTTCACAGGAATGCTTCCCACAAACCCTAGCTGAACAAGGAAGGCACTGTTGCTTGTGGGAGAGCCTGTGGAGGAAGCAGCGAGCCACTGATAAAGCTGCTGAATAAACGATCCGGCAAACATGGTGCCCTGAGAATTTGATACTTGGGGGGTTGTACTCACCATCAGGGAAGATGGAGCATTGACCTCCTGTGGCAGAGTGTTCACTGTCGCTGGGGGACTAGAGACCTTTGGGGGTGTATCCATACCGTGCTGCTGCTGAGGAATGAAGGCTGCGTTCACCTCCTGCCTCCGACACACTGGGGCTGGTGCTGAAAAGGATAGTCCCGACAGTCGATTGTGTGGCAGGTACTGCTGCTGGTTAGGGTACTTGTTGTACCTCTTCTAGACAAGTTTCTGTGTATTTTGCCCCTGGTCCTTCTGTAGTTTTGGACCTTGGCCATTATTCTGAGAACGGCCTTGTTGCTGGGGTTCAGTCTGAGATGGTTTCCCAGATTTGTCAGCTTTCCTGTTCCAGGTGTGCTGCTTACGAGTTTGATACCCGTATGCAGTGACGAATGCATCAGCCTTCTCCACCATTTGGCTGGCATCCCTTACCTGGCAGATCTTAAGCTGAGCCATAAGTTCAGCAGGCCACGACTTTTCTAGCTGCGTGCGCAACATACGGTCACGCATGGAAGGAGTTTCATCTTTCTCCATCCACTCATCTAAGGAAGCAGTAAGTCGGCCAAGAAACTGAACGGCAGTCTCTTTTTCTTGTAAACGCGCCCTCATAAACTGACTCTTGGCATCGTCAACTATGAGACCGTATGCTTTGACGAGTGTGGCCTTCATCATCTCATACGTGAGATTGTCTCCACGAATTCTGTGGAGAATATCGAGGGCAGGGCCCTGAAACAGGCTAAGAAACTGGAGCCGTTTAGTTGCCTCTTCCAGCTGGTACAGCTGAGCCATGTCTTCGAAATGAGCTATGAATGGCTTGATTCGCTTGCCTTCCTTGTATGGAGGAAGCTTGATGTGTGGGGTCGCCAGAACATGTGCAGGGAGAGCACTCGTGGAGCTTGGGCCAGCTGCACCAGATGTGTCTGAAGCCAAGGAGTCTAGTTTGAGCTTCAGCATCTCAAGGTCATGTTTTTAACGTACCTGTTGCTCGGCACGTTCGTGTTCTTGTTGTTCTCGCTCGTATTCACGTTCTCTTTCGCGTCGTGCTAGCTCGAGTTAGCGTTGTTTTTGGTCGTGTTCACGTTCTCTTTCACGTTGTTCTCGCTCGTGCTGATGTTCTCTCTCGTGTTCCTCACGCTGTTCTCATGTTTGCGTTGGATTCGACGCTTTTCGTGAGCATAATTCTCACGTTGCTGCTCGTAATTAAACAGAGAGAGAGGACATTATCCTTAATTTTTTCGGGGTCGCTAAGCCCCATATCTCTAGCTTCCTGTACATAGACGTTGGTAGACATGACGCTAACTCAGTCTAAGTGAACTAGAGACTAAGTACTGACTGGTATTTTGCAGAGAAATCCCAATAATCAAGAATAAAAAATATAGGCACAGGTTAGTGGTGACCAGTTTTATGTTGTTAAACTGGTAAAGAAAGAAAACAAAAAAAACAACTGACTGTGAAGACTATTATGTAAAATTAATAGAAATGAATCAATAATCACTAGTAAGATAGTGCCTATAGACTTTAATGATAAATACCTAAGTATGAGTGAGTATTATCTCGTTAATAACTTTAGAGGTAGTAGTTAATATCCTGGAATGAGGTCGCCATATGTCACGGGGTTTTAGTGAGATTTATATATTAGAGAATACTTTATATGTTACTTAAAAATATGGACAAAGAACTGACTTGTAAAAATCAAGCAGTAAGTTTTACTTTATGCCGGTTTACTTCGCCGATTCTCTAAGGACGAGAATTTATAAACTTTCTCAACAGTACACAGCAGAGACTAATTACTCAAGCGTGCAGTTTGTTAGTACTGTTAGCCTCTAGAGAAAGTGACTCCTCCCCTGACAATCAATAACTAATGCTAATAATAATAAACAGGTTCTTGCCAGTGCATTAACTCCTGGTTGGCACAACGGATGTAAGCTTAATGCAAAAGGACTGGCCTAAGTACCAGTTATGAATAATACAAAGTGTTTATGCAAACTAGGAGTGGCAACTAAAATAAGCTTAATGTGGAGAAATAAAACACAAGTTTACATTACATTAACCTCAAGAAAAATAACTGTAAATGTATTAATTACTTTGAAATAAATTTACGTTGCATGAGTCTCAAAAATGAATTCAAAATAACAAGGGAAATACACTCACTCACTCACTCAAAGCTAAACTCTTAAACCTAGAAAAAAAAAAATGAAAGGAAATACTGGTCAGTAGAGGGGGCTAATGGAATGACCGGACGTCGTTACATGGGATGGATGCTGCAAAGACGCTAAACCTCTTCACCGATTCACCGTCTAGGTGATTTCAGGAACCCGCTGTACACGAACCTTCTCTCACGACGATCAAAGCCTGACTGAATTCGAATTATGGAAGAGGGCGAGGGCCGGCCGTGTTTGCTTCAACGGTCAACGGAAAGGAAGTGAGAGATACACACTCACAATAAATCACTCAGCGAAGGCGCTAATGTCGCGCGCAAGGATGATCACTTATGAAAAAGTGAAAAATGTTCTGAAAACCGTCCCAATCGAGTGAATGCTAGGACGGTTGAACTGAGTGATATGCAGTGAGAATTCCACTAGAATTCGCGGTGTTCACACTGAAACAAAAATGTCACGAACTTATAAACACGCTTGCGCAAATTCGTGACATATATATTGAACAGCCATGGGGACATTGCACAACTCTGTTGCATGCCCACACAGATCGTGAACCATTCACTTAGATGCCCATTGACCCTTACACATGCTTCACTACCATCATAAAAACTCATGGTGGCACCTAGCAGCTTACCATCTACACCGTACATGCGCAAAACTTTCCACAATCCTTCTCTGTCCAATTTGTCTTTTGCTTACTTCAGATCCATGAATCCCATAAACACCTTATGGTCTTTCTCACAAGCCTTTTCTTCTATGTGTCTTTCCACAGATATTTGATCCACACATCCTCTGTCACTCCTAAAGCCACCCTATTCAGCACTCACTAGGACTTCTGATATCTCTCTTACTTTCTCTATAATTATTCTTCCATATACCTTCCCTACCACACTCAATAACCATATGTCACGATAATTCTTGCACTCACTTTGCTCACCTTCATTTTTGTACTGAGGTACAATCACAGCCTTTTTTCACTTTGCTAGCACAGTTTCACTCATCCATGCCTTCTTACAAATCTCCAACAAACACTTCATTCCACACTCTCCACTACACTTAATCATCTCTGCATACACCTCATCAACTACAGCTGTTTTCCCATTTTTCAGCCGCTTCACAGTACTCTTCACCTGTATGAGTGTCACTTCTCCCGGCACTGCATTCCTTTTCTGCACACCCCCAAAACCAATCGTCTTTACAGCGGCTCTGCTCTCTCTATTCCCATTCATCAGGCTTTCAAAATATTCTTTCCATGTGGTCCTTACTTCATCCCCATGGGTTAATAATCTACCACCTACATCCTTCACATCTATCCGCTTTCACTAATACATTTCTGCACCTCTTTCCAGAATAACTTCCTATTTTCAGAGTAGTTTGCGTTCACTTTTCTTCCTAGATCATCATTTACCTCATTCTTTTTCCTTTTCGCTAGTCTCTTTATGTTCTTCTTGCTCTCAATATATTCAGTTTTTATTTCAACTGATCCCCTGTCCTGTAACCACTTTAGCCACTTCTTCCTCTATTCCTCCACCGCTCTCTTAACCTCATCATCCCTCCATGCCGTACCTTTCTTCTTTGTTGTTACTCTTGCCACACCGCACACCGCTTTAGCATTCCTAACTAAGGAATCCCTATATGCATTCCATAGGCTGTCCAGATCCATTTCATTCCAGTGCACTGATTCTAACCACTCCCCTGCTTTGGTCCTGTAGTCATCTGCCATTTCTTTGATCCTCAGCTTCTGAACTTTCAGTCTTTCTCCCTGACTGCTTCTCTCTCTCCCGATCCACCTCACTCATCTCAGCTTGATCTTGCATACCACAATCATATGATCTGACAGACCTCCACATCATCCTCTCACAGTCCTTGTATCAGCAACCATTCTCATCATCGACCTCTCTAATGAGCACGTAATCAATCAGGCTTGTTTCAATACAATTCCTTCCTAAAATGCCCGCGACCGGACCTTCCGCCCCGCCACCCCCCACACCACCACCGGGCCACCACCACCCCACCACCCGAGGAGGAGATAACGGTCAAGTTAGTGACCATGGAAAAGAGGGTCATCCAACCACCACTGACCTGTGCCCCTTCTTCCCGCAAATGCCCCAACACCAGGTGAGCCTAGATCCGCAACAACTTACACGGCGGGTTGACCATCGACAGCAGTGGGGTGGGACTGATATAACATCAGTCCCTAGTAGTTTTGTGGTGACGACCACAGCTTCACTCCAACAGGGCAGGAGGTCCCTAGGTGAGCCACGAGGTGTTTACACCTGCTGCCACCACGAGCCACGAGGAAGTACCATCCTCTGCCACTACCCTGGTGAGCCACGAGGGTCTAGTACCCTCTGCCACCGTGAGCCACAAGGGAGAAATACCCTCTGCCACGACCAGGACAGGAGGTCCTTTAACGAGGGAGAAGCACCCTCTATCACAAACAAGGCAGGAGGCCCAGTAGTGGACTATACGGGACCAACACCCCTAGCCACCCCAAGGGTAAGAGCCCCTTGTATAAAGCCACAAGTGGGTCCCAGGACCGATCGACCTGGTGCCACGGCTGTATTGAAGACAAGAGAGAGAGTCGCCTCTGTGCTACCCTCCCTGAGTAAAAGAGAGATCACGGCCTCTGTGTGTCCTCTAAAGTCAGCCAACTCCTGCAGGAGTGGCTGGACACCACCCGGGAGAGTTGCCCCGAAAGTGTCTCCCGAGCAGAGGCCCGGTCCCAGTCGGGACCTACCTCCCACCCTCGGGAAATTCTTGTCTTCCCCAGGTACCAGCAGGAGACGAGGCCGCAGCCCACACCTGACGGCGCGTCCCCTGACAGACCTCCACAGCCCTCGGACCCCCAGGCGAGCCCAGCAGCCTACCAACGCTGACCTCCCCCTGCCGCAGACCCTCCGACGCCAGACACGACTGCTTCACCTGTTTGGCCCCAGTCCCTAGGGCCAACATAGACAGGCCTCCCTGCACCGTGACCAGAGTGAGGGCCTACAACAGGTCGAGACCCCAGGCAAGAGGGTCTCCCTGCAACGCCTCAGTGGATCGGACCCGGGTCGAGTCTCCCCCCAGCGGGTACGGTGATTCCCGCCACGGGTAGAGCCCCCGGAGGTCCCCTTATAGTGACAGAGTGATATCGCCCCAGAAAATCGGGCAAGATTAGTGACTTTCCCTCCTGCAGTGAGACAGAGATAGTGATACAGTGACAAAGTGAACAAGAGGGATTCCACCTATAAGTGTCCGTGATTACTTTCCCTTGATAAAGACTATAAGTTCTGGGCCCGTGAAACTAGTGTTATTCCCCAGCACAGACTAGAGGATTCCCCCCTTACCAGTGCACGCGCGGGCGAGAGTTGCTGCGCCGAGCCCAGACAGTAAACTATAGTGATCTGCTCCCCTTGTTCTTTTATAGTAGTAATCCCTCCCCGGCTCATCAAGCCCAGACATCTCGATTGCACCAGTACATTAAGACCTTTTGGACTTTAATGAAAGTTAGTCTCATTCACTTATGGACCCTTAACCCATTGTAAAGTATAATTATAGTGTGTGTGAATATCCCGTGTTGTATTAACGTAACTTTGTATATCTGTATCCTCTGTCCAGAATATCATTCTATGTAATATTGTCACGGTGTTAGAATTAAGGTAATAGATGTGTTAAGGTATACTGCCTAGTTTTTATGTCCTGTTCCTTTGTTAGTGCTTTACTTCCGGTCCGGAAAGAGGACCCCGCTCAGTCGCTAGTGTTTTTAGTACGAGGAGTCGGCCTAAAAACACTCAGCATAACACTTCCCTCTAGACCATGTATGTTTATGTGCATCTTTGTGTTTGAAATACGAGTTACAGATGCATAACTTTCTCTCCTGACCCATATCCTTTAGTGGCTTCCCATTATCATTTTCTCCTGGTACTCCATAACAACTCATTATGTCATCCTCAGGACGAGTGCCTATTCTTCCTTTCATATCCCCCATTACGATCACTTTATAGCTCCTGAGCATTCCTCCCACTACTTCTTCAAGCTCATTCTAAAACCTGTCTTTCTCTCTCACTCCTGCCCTAACACGGTGCATATGCTACAATCACAGCCACTTTCACCTTCTCAAACTTGAACTTGACATACGTACACCTCGAGCTGGCAGAGCTACGGTCGTATTCTTAAAGATAATTCCTTCCCTTTGAAGGATTTTTCTTTCTCTTCAGTCTGCTTAAAGATTTCCTTGGAAGGAAAGGAAAAATGTTCAGGTTGGTACCTCAGTTAAACTAAAATTACCCATCCTGCTGATATCTGGTATGGTGGAGCATTAAATTTATAAACTAATACATCAAAACACGCTTATCTTGTGCTGGATAATGAAAGCACAACACATTTGAGATGTGGGAGGTCGCCACCACATCCATACTGTTTGTTAGTATTCAGCCATAAATGCCATTCTGCGCATACCACAGAGGTGTTCACTCCTCAAGACAATATTTTGATAAATTATATTCGAGGAATATTATTACACTTAATGCTGTTATTAGTAAATCTAAGAATCACTTGTTAACCCCCTGGAGGTAAGATTTTTTTTTTCAAGAATACTCCCCAAGTATCCCTGCTTGTCGTAAAAAGTGACTAAAAGGGTTGGCGGAGGGTTAGTTCCCCTCCCAGGAAAACAACTAACTAAAAAGACGAACAATAAGCCTCGGACAAGGACTGACCAAAAGATGACGACAAAGGACCGGACAAAGGACATGGTAATTGCAACATGGAATGTAAGGGGAGCGAATGATCAGGTGAAAGAGAGAGAGATTGTCCAGGTGCTTGAGGGTGCGAAAGTTGATGTATGTGGAGTAACTGAAACTAAATGGAGAGGTGAGAGTGTGAGAGAATGGGAGTATGGATGGGGTGTACGTGCAGGAGTAGGTGAGAATGAGAGGGCAGAAGAAGTAGTGTGTATAGTTGTAAGTAAAAGATGGAAGAAGAACATAAGAGAATATGGATCAGTTGGGTCAAGGATTGTGTGGGTAAGATTGAAAGTTGGAATACAAATGTGGGTGACTGTGGGCGTGTATGCGCCAACGCAAGATCGTGCAAGCAGAGTGAGAGAAGAGTTCTGGACAAATGTGGAAGTGTGCATGGAAAATTTTGGAAGGAATGGGAGAGTGTTTTTGATCGGTGATATGAATGGTAAAGTAGGGAATGTGAAGGTGGAGGGAATAGGTGGTGAGTGGGGTGTGCCTGCTGAGATAGACGAGAATGGCAGTGCGTTAGTGGAAACTTGTGCTGGGAGGGGGTTGGTGAGAGCTAATACCCTCTTCAGGCAAAAAATGATCCACAGGTATACATGGTGAGTGATGAGGAGGGTGGGTGGTGAACTGAATGAAAGGAAGGCAATGACTGATTATGTGTGTGTGGATGAAAGGATGTGAAGATGTGTATTCGATGTAAGAGCTTATGGAGGTTGGAAGAGTGGACTTTCTGACCACTACTTGGTGGTGGCAAGAATCAAGATCCAAATAAAGTGGAGGAATAGAAAAAGGGAAGGACGGGAAGAAGGAGTATTTGCAAGGAAAGTGGAAAGGTTGCAAGAGGATGAGAAAAAGGCAGAATATAAGAGAGAAGTGGAGGAACGATTGGGCAAATTTGAACTGGAGCAGATGAGGGACGTGGAAGGTGTGTGCAGGATATTCACAAAAGAAATATGTGCAGCATGTGATGTGGTGTGTGGGATGAAGAAGACAGAGGGGGGTGCAAGGAACAGCGTGGTGGAATGAAGAGGTGAGACAGGCTGTGGCACAAAAGAAGAAAGCATACAATGAATGGATGAGAAATAGGGACGTGGAAGAAGTTGAGAGGCGGAAGAGAGAGTTATATGTAGAAAGGAAGAGAGAGGTGAAAAGATTAGTAAGAGAGAGTAAAAAGAGAGTGGATGAGGAATTTGGAAAGAATTCGAGTGTAAAGTGGAGGGACTGTAAGAAAATATTCTGGAAAGAGGTGAAGAGCGTAAGACAGGGTGGAACTGAAGTTAGCAGGGGAGTGAAAGATAAAAATGGCAGATTACTAGTAGAGAAGGGAGAAAAAGTGAGCAGATGGAGAGAACACTTTAAGGAATTGTTGAACATAGAGGATGAGGTTAATGCGTGTATAAGTGGCTGGGGAATGGCTGGGAGAAGGAGGGAGGTGAGAAGACAGGAAGAAATCAGTAGGATAGAAGTTGTGAAAGCAATGAAGAAAGTTAAATTGGGGAAAGCCCCAGGAATTGATGGAGTGTGTGGTGAAATGCTGAAGCACGGGGGAAAGATAGTAGTGGAATGGATGTGGAAGATGTGCAGATTGGCCTGGGAGGAAGGTAGAGTCCCCGAGGATTGGATGTCAGGTATAATTATTCCCTTGTACAAAGGAAAAAGGGAAAAAGAAGTGTGTGGTAATCATAGGGACATCTGTCTTCTTAGAATAATAGGAAAAGTGTATGGTAGGATACTCATTGACAGAGTTAGAGAAAGAACAGAGGAATTAGTTGGAGAAGAACAGGAAGGCCTTAGGAAGGGAAGAGGTTGTGTAGATCAGATAGTCATTCTTAGATCTTTAGCGGAAAAGTTTCTAGAGAAGGGAAAGAAGTTGTATGAGGCTTTCATGGATTTGGAGAGAGCATATGACAGGGTCGATAGACAAGGATTGTGGAAAGTATTAAGAATATATGGAGTATATGGGAAGTTGTTGAATGCTGTGAAGAGTATATGATGGTGCTAAGGCTGCAGTGCGTGTGAATGGTGAACTGAGTTAATTTTTGGCTTTGAACGTTGGGTTAAAACAGGCATGTGTCATGTCTCCATGGTTGTTCAATCTGTACATGGATGGGGTAATGAAAGAGGTACAAGGTAGGGTAGTGGATGTTGGTGTGGCCCTGGTGAGAGAGGGTAGTGTTTGGAAACTCTCTGTACTGTTGTTTGCAGATGATACTGTGTTGTTGAGTGAAGACAAAGGGGAGTTGCAAAGCTTGATGGATGAGTTTGGGAGAGTGTGTAAGAAATGGAATCTAAAGGTGAATAAAATGCGTGACTTACAAAGCAGTGCCCCCGAAATGGAAACAGAACACCGTAGTGCCCCCGAAATGGAAACAGAAGCATACCATAGTGCCCCCGACAACGGGGCAAGTGAGATACAGCCCAGTATGCCCGGGGACGTGCCGACACCCCCACACGGACCCCACGGGGTAGCCGCCACCAGTCGGAGCAATCCCCAGCGACAACGGCATATGTCAGCCCGGGCCGTGCGCCCCTATGTCATGCAGCCACCACGCCGTCACCGTCGTAGGAGAAGGACACTACCTTCACGGAGTGGGATTGTTGAACCAGCTAGGGGTGGAGTTGTTCTAGATGCTCCAGACAGCGCCCCTCAGGAGACGGCCTACTGTCGCTCCCGCCCTCGTGAGATGGCCTATTGTCGCTCCGAAGGTGCCCTGGTCGAGACGGCCTATTGTCGCTCCCCCTCTCGTGAGACGGCCTACTGTCACTTCGAAGGTGCCCTGGTCGAGACGGCCTATTGTCGCTCCTGCCCTCGTGAGATGGCCTATTATCTCTCCGAAGGTGCCCTGGTAGAGACGGCCTATTGTCACTCCCCTCCTCGTGAGATGGCCTATTGTTGCTCTGAAGGTGCCCTGGTAGAGACAGCCTATTGTCACTCCCGCCTTCGTGAGACGGCCTATTGTCACTCCGAAGGTGCCCTGGTAGAGACAGCCTATTGTCGCTCCCCTCCTCATGAGACGGCCTATTGTCGCTCCGAAGGTGCCCTGGTAGAGATGGCCTATTGTTGCTTCCGCCCTCGTGAGACGGCCTATTGTCGCTCCGAAGGTGCCCTGGTAAAGACGACCTATTGTCGCTCCCGCCCTTGTGAGACAGCCCACTGTCGCTCTGAAGGTGCACGGAGGTGCTCTT
The DNA here is from genome assembly GCF_032717465.1 of Coenobita brevimanus. Classification (NCBI taxonomy): domain Eukaryota; kingdom Metazoa; phylum Arthropoda; class Malacostraca; order Decapoda; family Coenobitidae; genus Coenobita; species Coenobita brevimanus. Next base: position 7,878,622 of record NC_136985.1, on the reverse strand, counting down.
ACTCCCCCACTCAAGCCACGGCCAATTGCCGGGTCACGACACCTGGGAGCCCTGCCCCTGGGCAGCCACGGCCAATTGCCGGGCCCCTCGGACGGAAGGAGGCAAGGAGCGAGACGTCACCCCGGCAGGAGACGAGAGCCCAGGCCTCCCGTACCAGAGCGGCCCAGTCAGGCCTCACAGCCTCCCCTGGCCTCCGCTCCCTACGCCTGGCTCTGGAACAGACGCACCTGACGGGCCCCAGTGTAAGCCGGTGCCGCAGTCCTCCCCTGTCGGCGCCCCTAGACACTGGAGACTGCAGTCCGCAGTCTCTACCGATCCTCCCCAGGACGCCCGGGCGCGATCTCCATACGCCCCCACGACGACGTAAGGCTCCCACCTCCGGCCGAGACTTACACCAGAGGTTCTTGGAGCTATTCGGCCCCAGTCTCGAGGGCCATACCCCTGAGTCCAGCCCGGAGGCCACAGGTAGCCTAGGACGCGAGAGGACGCCCCTACGAGTTGTCCTGTGTCCTCTTGGCACGCCTCCCCTTGGCGGTGCCCCTAGCCCGGCAGGATTGCCGAGGGCGTGTTCCCGCCCCTGCCCCCCATGAAGAATACGTGCGATGATGCCCAGAAACAGTGCAAGTGATTTAGTCTAAGTGTGACTTTGCCCAACCTAGTGTAATATCGTGCAGTGACTTAATATAGTGAATATCGGGGCAAGATCACAGTGAGAGAATAAAGGACGAGTGTGTAAACCAAGATCTGATGAACTATATTTATGAGTGACGTCCCTTATATACAATTAGTAAGACTGTGACGCCTGGAAATTCCTCCGTAATAATACATCCCCACTGCTGTAAACTATAAAGAAATAATACGAGAAAGTGTTAATGATATTCCCCCACTCACTCTACCCGTAAATCCTGTACGACACTCCCTCGTCCCAGTATCAAGTGTAAATGTAAACCAGGAATAGAATCAATTACCAAAGCCCCTTTGCTATTGGAAAACGTGTAATTCCCATTGTTAATACTTGCCTCTCTCCAGTATTACCATAACTCCCTCCTAGCCGTCACAAGTCACTCCTCGCACCCCCCCTTCCTCCACCCCCTTGTGAGACTCACTCCCCTCGCCTCACGCACGCGCCTATATTCACTGTACCCTGAATGCACTAGGCTTAATTGTGTTGGCATTAATATCAGATAAGCAAGTATCCTGCGAGATACACATGTCCTAGATAAGGTTTTTATTTTGCTATATATTATGTTGTAATATCTGCTGATTTGTCCTGTGTCTGATTGTGGTAATATACGTGTAAAGGTTGTTGCCTAGAGTTTTTGTGTCCTGCCTCTCTTTATTGCACTAAGCTCCGATCTCGAAAGAGGACCCCGCTCCACGTTAGGTGTTTTAGGAACGAGAAGTCGAGCCTATTTAGACCTAGCATTACAGTGAATGTAGGGAAGAGTAAAGTGATGGTCTTTGAGAGAGGTGAAGTCAGTGAATGTACAGTGAGGTTGGATGGTGAGGAGTTGGAAAATGTGAGTACGTTCAAGTACTTGAGTAGTGTGATGAGTAAGGATGGAGGTTTGGAGGGTGAAGTGCTTGAAAGGGTACAGTTGGGAAGAAAGGTTGCTAGTTCCTTGAAAGCAGTGATAAAGAAACAGGGAAGTGAGCATGGAAGTGAAAAAGTTACTACATGACAGTATTGTGATAGCAACTCCCCCTGGGGGTAAAGGGGTTTCAAGAATACTCCCCCAGTATCCCTGCTTGTTGTATGAGCTGACTAAAAGGGTTGGTGGAGGGTTAGTGCCCCACCCCGTAAAAAGAACTAACTAAACAAGCGAATAAAGCTCCTCGGACCAGGACGGACCATACGTTGATGACTAAAGAACGGACAAAGGACGTTCTGAGGGTGGGAACTTGGAATGTAAGAGGAGTGAATGATGAAGTGAAAGAGAGAGAGAATGTTCAGGTGCTTGATGATGCAAAAGTGGATATATGTTGATTGACTGAAACTAAATGGAGGGGTGAAAAGGTGAGAGAATGGGAATATGGTTTAGGAACATGTGTGGAAGTTAATAAGAATGAGAGGGCAAGAGAGGGAGTATGTCTGATGATAAGCAAAAAGTGGAAGGAGAATATAATAGAGTATGGAACAGTGGGTGCAAGGATTGTATGGGTGAGGATGATAGTAGGTATACAAGAGTGGGCGATTGTATGTGTGTATGCTCCGACAGAGGACCGAGTGGCAAGAGTGAAAGATGAGTTTTGGGCGAGAGCAGAAGCATGTATGGACAAATTTGAGAGGAGTGAGAGAGTGCATATGATTGGAGACATGAATGGCAAAGTTGGGAATGTACGAGTGGATGGAGTGGTTGGTCAGTGCGGTGTGCCAGCTGAAGTAGATGGGAATGGTAGTGCTTTGGTGGACATCTGTGTTGGTAAGGGGTTGGCAATAGCCAACACTTTCGGCATAAGATGATCCACCGGCATACATGGAGAGTAATGAGAAGGATGGATGGTGAACTTGTTGAATGAAAGGCAATGATAGACTACGTGTGTGTGGATGAGCGAATGAGAAGACAAGTGTTAGATGCAAGAGTGTGGAGAGAGTGGGGGAATGGAGTCTCGGACCATCACCTAGTGATGGCCAAGGTAAAGCTGCAAAGAAAGTGGTTGAGGAGACGAAGGGGAAGACAGGAGGAAACAGCGCCTGTGAGAAGAGTGGAGAATTTGCAAGACAGTGAGAAAACGGCAGAGTATAAGAGCATAGTGGAAGAAAGATTGGGAAGGAGTGGAAGACGTACAGTATGTACGATATTCATGGAAGAGATAGGCGCAGCGTATGAGGTGATTTGTGGAGTGAGGAGGAGATGCAAGGGTGTGCAAGGGACAGCATGGTGGAATGATGAGGTGAAACGAGCTGTGGAACAAAAGAAGAAGGCATATAATGATTGGTTAGCAAGTTTTTTTTTTTTTTTTATGCGAGGAAGAAGGAACCAAAGGCCATGAGCCCGCAGTAACAGTTCCCTCCAAGAGAAAAACAAAATACAATAGAGAGCCAAATTCAAGATCCAATCATTTTGAGATGCCTGGACACACTGCGTTTGAAAGACTGGAGATCATAGGCAGGAGGAAATACAGACAGAGGGAGACAGTTCCAGAGCTGACCTGTTGCATGAATGAAAGACTGGGAGTAACGGTTAACTCTTGCATTAGAGAGTTGGACAGAAAAGGGATGAGAGTTTGCTGTCAGACGGGTGCTACGCGCCCGTCGTAGAGGTGGAGGAATGCAAGCAGACAGTTCAGAGGAGCAGTGACCATTAAAGTAGCGATAGAAAAGAGATAAAGATGCAACAGTGCGGCAAAGAGACAGAGGTTGAAGGGAGTCAGTAAGAGGAGGAGAGTTAATGAGACGAAAAGCCTTTGACTCCACCCTATTGAGAAGAGCTGTATGTGGGGAGCCTCCCCACACATGAGAGTTGTACTCCACACAGGGGCGGATAAAACCCCTGTATAGAGTCAACAATTGTGCAGGGGTAAAGAAAGAGCGGAGTCGGCTTAGCACACCCAATCTCTTGGAAGCAGATTTTACAAGAGATGTAATATGATCTTTCCAAGATAAGTCCCGAGTAAATGAAACCCCAAGCATGTTCAAGGATGATGCAGGATTAATCTGAATATTATTAAACATTAGTGGGTATACCTGTGGAAGATTTTGTCGGGTTGATAGGTGTAAGAACTGAGTCTTAGAAGCATTAAAGACAACCATATTATTTTTACCCCAGTCAGAGATATGAGCCAAGTCAGACATTAGGTGTGCCATAGCCTCATCCCTTGTTTCTTGAAGTAACTGTTGAGATGGGCGTTGCGGGAACCGAATGGAAAGGTGAAGGGTGGAGTCATCAGCGTATGAGTGGATAGGGTTAGATGTACAGCTTAGAAGATCATTGATGAATAAAAGGAAGAGAGTTGGTGATAGGACAGAGCCCTGAGGAACACCACTGTTGATAGATCTAGGAGAAGAACGATGGCCGTCTACGACAGCAGCTATAGAACGACCAGAAAGGAAGCTAGCGATGAAGGTACAGATAGAAGGATAGAAACCGTAGGAGGGCAGTTTGGAAATTAAAGATTTATGCCAGACTCGATCGAAAGCCTTTGAGATGTCAAGTGCAATGGCAAAGCTTTCGCCAAAGTCCCGAAAGGAGGATGACCAGGAGTCTGAAAGGTAGGTGAGAAGATCGCCAGTGGAGCGTCCCTGACGGAACCCATACTGACGATCGGAAAGAAGGTTGTGATAGGAAAGATGCCTTAAAATTTTTTTATTAAGAATTGACTCGAAAACTTGAAATACAGGACGTTAAAGCAATTGGACGATAGTTGGAGGGTTGGGAGTGGTCACCCTTCTTTGGGACTGGCTGAATGAGAGCAAACTTCCAGCAAGAAGGAAAGGTACAAGTTGACAGACAAAGGCGAAATAGTTTGCCTAGGCAGGGTGTAAGCACAGAAGCACAGTTTTTGAGAACAACAGGAGGGACCCCATCAGGCCCATATGCCTTGTTAGTACTGAGGCCAGTGATGGCAGAAAATACATCAACTGAAGAAATTTTAATGTCAGCCATGAGGAAGTCAGAAGGGGGAAGTGATGGAGGAACAGCACCGGAATCGTCTAAGGTGGAATTGGAGGAGAAAGTCTGTGCGAAGAGATCTGCTTTATCAGTAGAAGAAATAGCTACAGAACCATCAGAGTAGAAAAGAGGAGGGAAGGATGATGAGGTAAAGTTGTTAGAAAGATTGTTGGCAAGGTGCCAGAAGGAGCGGGAAGAATTCGAGTTGGAGAGTTGAGAGCATTTAGTATGGATGAAATTATTTTTAGTAGAGCGAAGAACAGACTTAGCACGATTCCGGGCAGAAACGTAAAGATTATGTGATTCAGGGGTGGGTTGGCTCCGGTACCTTTTGTAGGCCTTCTCCTTGTTGCGGACAGCATTAGAACAAGCGTGATTAAACCAAGGCTTTCTTGCGTTAGTCAAAGGATATGAGAAAGGAATGTATGCTTCCATGCCCGAGAGAATAACCTCCGTAATGCGCAAGGGACACTCAGATGGCTCACGGCCATGGAAGCAATAATCATTCCAGGGAAAATCAAAGAAGTACTGCCTGAGGGCCTCCCAGTCCGCAGCTCCAAAATGCCAGAGACGACGTTTCCCTGGAGGGTCCGCAGGCCGTACTGGAGCGATAGGACAGGTTAAGGTAATAAGGTTGTGATCGGAGGAGCCCAACAGAGAGAAAAGATTAACAGAGTAAGTTGAAGGATTAGTTGTGAGGAAGAGGTCAAGTATGTTGGAGCTCTCTCCAAGGCGGTCAGGGATACGGGTAGGGTGCTGTACAAGCTGCTCTAGGTCATTAAGGATAGAAAAGATGTAGGCTTGTTCACCAGGTGGATCCGTGAAAGGAGAGGAGAGCCAAAGGTGGTGGTGAACATTGAAATCTCCAAGAATGGAGATTTCAGAGAAAGGAGAAATGGACAGAATGTGTTCCATCCTAGAAGTAAGATAGTCAAAGAATTTTTGATAGTCAGTAGAATTAGGGGATAAGTAAACTGCACAGATATATTTAGTCAGAGAATGACAGGAAAGCCGAAGCCAGAGAGTGGAGAATTCAGAAGAATCAAGTAGAGGTAGGGAAGAAGATGAGAGAGAGAAGAGAGAGGTATATGTGAGCAGGAGAAGGGAGGTGAAGAGACTGGTGAAGGACAGTAAGAAAAAAGTGGATGAAAGGTTTGGGAGGAATCTGAGTGTGAAATGGAGGGAGAGTAAGAAATTGTTTTGGAAGGAGGTAAAGAAAGTAAGGCAGTGTGAAAGGGAAAATAGTAGGGGAGTGAAAGATAGGAATAATAGATTGTTGGTGGAGAAGAGAGAGAAATTGAGGAGATGGAAGGAGCACTTTGAGGATTTGTTGAATGTAGAGAGTGAGAGCAGTGCGAGTATAAGTGGTTGGGGAATGGCTGGGAGAAGAAGCGATGAGAGGAGGGAGGAAGAGATCAGTAGGGCATAAGTAGTGGAAGCAATGAAGATCAAGTTGGGAAAGCCCCCAGAAATTGATGGAGTGTGTGGTGAAATGCTGAGGTATGGCGGTGAGAATGTTGTGGAGTGGATATGGAAGTTGTGTAGATTGGCTTGGGAAGAGGGAAGGGTTCCAGAGGACTGGAAATCAGGTATAATTGTTCCTTTATACAAGAGAAAAGGGGAGAGAGAAGTATGTGGTAACCATAGAGGTATTTGCCTTCTTAGTGTGACTGGCAAAATATATGGTAGAATACTCAATGATAGGGTTAGGCATATGACAGGAGCTAGTTGGAGAAGAACAAGGGGGATTTAGGAAGGGAAAAGGGTGTGTAGATCAGATATTTGTTCTAAGATGTTTAGTGGAGAAGTATCTAGAGAAGAGAAAGAAAGTGTATGCTGCCTTCATGGACTTGGAAAAAGCTTATGACAGAATACAGTAGATAGGCAAGGTATGTCGAAGGTATTAAGAATATATGGAGTGGATGGGAAATTGCTGAGTGCTGTGAAGAGAATGTACGAAGGAGCTAGGGCTACGGTGTGAGTGGATGGTGAGCTGAGTGAGTTCTTTGATCTCAATGTGGGACTGAAACAGGGTTGTGTGATGTCTCCCTGGTTGTTCAGTATATACATGGATGGGGTTGTAAAGGAGGTGCAAGGTAGGGCAGTGGATGTGGGGGTGGCTCTAATGAATGAGGGTGAGATTTGGAAGATTCCAGTGTTGCTGTTTGCTGATGATACAGTATTGTTGAATGAAGATGAATGGGAGTTCCAAGGTTTGGTGAATGAATTTGGGACAGTGTGTAGGAGGAGGAAGCTGAAAGTTAATGTAAACAAAAGTAAAGTTATGGTGTTTGAGAGGAATGAAGTCACAGAATGTACAGTGAGGTTGTATGGTGAGGATATGGAGAATGTGAGTGCATTCAAGTACTTGGGTAGTGTGATGAGTAAGGATGGAACTTTGGGGGATGAAGTGCATGAAAGGGTACAGCAGGGAAGGATGGTTGTTGGTTCACTGATAGCAGTGATGAGCAATAGGGAGGTCAGTATGGAAGTTAAGAAGTCACTGCATGATAGTATTGTGATCCCTACCCTGACGTATGGAAGCGAGGCGTGGACCTTGCAAAAAGGGAACAAGTCACGAGTGAGAGCAGTGGAAATGAGTTACTTGAGAGACGCATGTGGAGTGACATGGAGAGACAGGTTGACGAATGAAGAAGTGAAGGAACGTTGTAGGGTAGATGTGGATGTGGTTGAGAAGATAAGGAGAAATATACTGAAGAGGTTTGGACATGTGGAGAGAATGGAGAATGAAAGACTGACTAAGAGGGTGTAGGTAGGTGAGGTGGAGGGAGGGAGAGGGAGGGGTAGACCGAGGATGAGGTGGAGGGATGGAGTTGAGAGGTATATGAGGGAGGGGGAGGTGAGTTGGGGGGAGGGTAGTCAAATTGTGGGTGACAGAGCGACTTGGAGGCGTTTTGTCTGCGACCACCCTTCACGGGATTAGGGCGTCGGGCTATGGATAGATAGATAGAACTCTAACATATGGAAGTGAAGCTTGGACATTGTTGGAAGGACACAAGGCAAGAGTGAGAGCAGTGGAAATGAGTTATTTAAGAGAAGCCTATGGAGTCACATGGAGAGACAGGCTGACAAATGAGGATATAAAGGAGCGTTGTGGTGTGGATGTGGATATGATAGGATGCGTTAGGAGGAATACACTGAGGTGGTTTGGGCATGTGGAGAGGATGGAGGGTGAAAGACTGACAAGGACAGTGTATGTGAGTGAGGTGGAGGGGGGGGGAGAGGGAGGGGGAGGCTGAGGATGAGATGGAGAGATGGGGTGGAGAGGTATATGAGAGAGGGGGATGTGAGTTGGGAGCAGGGCAGTGAAATGGCGGGGGACAGGGAGACGTGGAGGCGATTTGTTTGTGGCCACCCTGAACGGGTTTGAGACGTCTGGCAGTAGATAGATAAAGACATGGCCGAACCACTAGTGTGACCTTGACGGTAGATTTTCCTTTTGTGGGCAAATTAACAACAAAAATATATCTCGAAAAGAATCCTCGTGTGACCCTGGCCATAATAAGATTTGTCAGTGTCAGATCATATAAGACTGGATAAGTATCGGCGGTAGTACGTCGTCTGCTCTGTTTGGCTAATTATGTCAGCGGACATGGGTAACACTTTTAAAGAGATACTAAAAGCGCTTAAACATTAGTATAGCATTGTAAACTGCATCAATATAATTATACAGTAACTTCTATCAACATTTTAAATATATATAAGACAATAAACCACAATAGAACGCACAAAACTTACGAAGGAATTTTTGAAGAGGCGGGTCTATACCTCATGCCAATTAATCTGGCCAGGCATGTATGGCAACACTGTTCCTGCCAAGATTCTGATTGGCTTGAGGTGTTTGTTCGATTTCGTTGTTGCTAAAACTGATACTCTTTTTTATTATCAGATGTAATACTGAGTTTGTCGACAATACAATCGTGAAAAGCAATAAGAAATTCGTTATATACTTATCAACAATGAAATTTTCGTAGGAAAATAGAGAGATGAGTCAACAAAGTATTAATGCAGTCCAAGTCAAGGTCAGCATTCGAACAATTCCTTTAAATCTCCGACACTCCGTAATATAACAGAAAATTAAGGAAACCTGCTTAATCTAAGTGTTGGTATAACACACATTTAAATTTTAAGATCAGTCTGTACCCTTAAATCGTGCCACAACTCTGAAATCATTAGAAATTCTGATGAAAAGACAAGCTCTGCGGGGAGGGAGGTTTTAAAAAATCGCGAAAAATCAAAGTAGGTTAAAGAAAACTATTTCATTATTTATCCTCTATTATCAAAGTACGGACTGATCTTAAAATTTAAATGTTATACCAACGTTTAGATTAAGCAGGTTTTCTTAATTTTCTGTTATATTACGGAGTGTCAGAGATTTAAAAGAATTGTTCGAATGCTGACCTTGACTTGGACTATTAAAATACTTTGTTGACTCATATCTCTATCTCCCTACGAAAATTTCATTGTTGATAAGTATATAACGGATTTCTTATTGCTTTTGACGATTGTATTGTCGACAAACTCAGTATCACATCTGATAATAAAAAGAGTATCAGTTTTAGCAATAACGAAATCGAACAAACACCTCAAGCCAATCAGAATCTCGGCAGGAACAGTGTTGCCATACATGTCTGGCCAGATTAATTGGTATGAGGTTTTTTTTATAGGAATTTCTTCAAATTCCAATAATTTCTGCTGCCCAGAGGAAAAATCTTTCCCTTCGAGCGGCTCAGGAAGGGAAGGAATTTTTTAAGAATACCAATTCAGCTAGAGATTTCCTTCCCATGCCTCTACAAGGGAAGGAAATGTTTAAGAATACGGCCGTTAGTGTACACGGTTGCATGAGTGATACGCCCTAACTAAAGGGCAACATTCAAATTATGAAGCAATATGACCGCCGTCTTTCTGAACAAGAAATATTTTAAAAGAGTGTAAGTACTTGTGAGCACTTGAAATCTAAATATTTTAAAGTATACGTTCAAAAATATTAACATGGCACTTAGAAATATATTGAACTTTTCGAGGTTCTAATGGTTAATCAATAAAATATTAGTATCAGTTGGAGTGGAAAGATGGCGGAGTCAGAATAAGTGATGTGGGATTGTGTGTTGTGGCGTCAGCTGTCTGCAATGTGTGCTCGAGTATGATGTGTGTGGTCTTCTGTTGCTGACGGGTAAGATTTAACAAAGAAAAATATAGGGAAAGGCTAGATGAAGATCCCGAAAACAACAGAAAACATGGCAGGGAACGAGCAAAGAGCACCGGGAAGAAAGAAGTGCAAAGATTGCTGCTACTTTGCAGAAGTAAATGGAGAACAAAAATGTGAAGATTGTGAAAACATGAGGGACGACGAAGGCTGTGGCAAGTGTTAAAAGATGGTTAGGAACACAGATGATGGAGTGAAGGGCGAAGTTTGTAAGGTCTGGTACCATGCAGGATGTGGCAAGGTATGCAGAGACTATTATAAAGTTCTACAACAAGAAGAGGGAACAACATGATCTGCACAAAATGCAAGCTTCAAGTTCTGAAGAACTTTGAGGAAGTGAAAAAACTCAGAGAAGAAAACAGAAAGATTAAAAGAGAGAAGGAAGAGGTGAAGGAAGAAAATGAAAGATTGAGTGACAAGATAGAAGACGTAGAACAGAAATGGGAGAGAAAAGAAGATAAAATGGTAGAGGAGGCAGTGAAAAAGAGTAAAAACATGAAGGGCATGGAATGGGAGAGAAAAGAAGACAGGCTAGCAGATAAGGCAGTGGAAAGGATGATGAATAAAATGAAGAAAAGAAAGAGGTGGAAAAGAGAAAGAAAAATGTAGTAATGTTCAATATCCCTGAATCAGAGAAAGACACAGGCAAAGAGAGAGAAAAAGATGACAAAATATGTTCAGATATAATTGTGAAAGAAATGGGATTGCAGAATATAGAAGTAGTTAAGACAGTTCGATTAGAAAAGAAAACAGGGAATGGTTAGGCCAGGTCTAGTAACAATAGGAAGTGAGAAGATGAAATGGGCAGTTATAGCTAAAGCAAAGATGCTAAAAGATACCAGTAGCACTAAACCAGAAATAAAGAAGATAGGAGTGGCATTAGATATGACCAAAGAGGAAAGGGAAGAAAACATGACACTTAGAGGTGAGCTGGCAGAAAAATGGAGGGTATTATTTTACAAGTGCACAGGGATTTGGAATCTCAATTTTACTCTTACAGATATCTAAATCTCACCATTGCGAACATTTTGAACCCTAGAAACAACTTCCGCAAATGAATATTAACGCGAAAAAAGATTTTTGAAAATTTTCCGAAAAATTACTCTCTACATAGTCTGGCGATACGTGAGACCCATTGCGGCTTGTGCCTATTGCATTGTGGTCCTGTCTCGCGTGTGTCTACCATCACGTCACGGTTCACGTGACTTATGGGTGGGGCTAAAGCATGTGTCTACTGTTACGTCACGCACTATCTGCTCATGCGTGAAGTTCAAACTGATACAACCGGCGCACAAATTTGAATTTCAGATACGGTAGGGTCCCGCAGGATTTGAAAGTCAGTTCGTCTCCAGCCACGACCTGTGAAGCCTGCAAACTTACCGTAAGTACTTCAGGAGCTGTAAACTGGTGAGTAAGGCATTATTTCGTATTTAAACCCGGTTAGGTTAGGTTAGATGAGGTTTGGTTAATGTCAGGGGTCTGGGGCAAAGCCCCCAGTTAGAAAGCACGGCCAGGGTTGGGGGTCTGGGGCGAAGCCCCAGTTAGAAAGCACGGCCAGGGCTGGGGGGTCTGGGGGGCGAAGCCCCCCAGTTAGCAAACACGGACTCCCTAAGAAGCTTAAAATTCCATTTTTCCGAAGGATTTTAGTGTTTTCGGTTTGAATTTAATAACAGTTTCAGTCAGAAATAAGTCATTTTTGCGTGTTTTCCCCACCCAGAATCCCGCTTTCCCACAGGTCCCCCATTGTTCTTGGCACGGAAAAATAGAATTTTATGGCTTAGCTTAGTTTAGCTTAGGAGATAATGGTTTGCTGGTGACAGCGGGCAGGCGATTGTTGGTGCAAGGCGGTGAGGAGTAGGCCAGACGGCCCAGCGCGCAGCGGCCTGGCTGGTGAAACCAATGTATTTCTGATGGTTTTTGATGTGCTGTGAATTATTCTAACCTTCATTTCTATCGCAGATCAATATATTATGTGATTTCCCCCACCCAAAAACCCCGGGTTCGCCCATCTCCCCCATTCTTGTGGGGGGAAGGGGGGGTGGGGGATATCTTGAAATATACTGATTTGCGGCAGAAATGAAGGTCAGATTCGTTCAAAACACATCAAAAACTATCAGAAATACCTTGGTTTCACCAAAAAAGACGTCCCTGTGCACTTGTAAAAAATTACCAAATGGAGGAACATGGAAAATAAAGAAAGGGAAAATTGTTAGGTTAGAGTATGAGGACTGAAAGAAAAAGAATGAGGAAGAGAATGAGAACATACTTATAAAACTTATGAACATACAAGGTTTAAGAAAAGCAAAAATGAGTGAACTAAGAGAAATAATTGATGAAAACACGGTATTATTTTACAAGTGCACAGGGATTTGGAATCTCAATTTTACTCTTACAGATATCTAAATCTCACCATTGCGAACATTTTGAACCCTAGAAACAAGTTCCGCAAATGAATATTAACGCGAAAAAAGATTTTTGAAAATTTTCTGAAAAATTACTCTCTACATAGTCTGGCGATGTGAGACCCATCGCGGCGCATGCCTAATGCATTGTGGTCCTGTCTCGCATGTGTCTACCATCACGTCACGGTTCATGTGACTTATGGGTGGGGCTAAAGCATGTGTCTACTGTTACGTCACGCGCTATCTGCTCATGCGTGAAGTTCAAACTGATACAGTCGGCGCACAAATTTGAATTTCAGATACGCTAGGGTCCCGCAGGATTTGAAAGTTAGTTCGTCTGCAGCAACGACCTGTGAAGCCTGCAAAATTACCGTAAGTACTTCAGGAGCTGTAAACTGGTAAAGGCATTATTTCGTATTTGCACCCGGTTAGCTTAGGTTAGATGAGGTTTGGTTAATGTCAGGGGGGGTCTGGGGGGCAAAGCCCCCCAGTTAGAAAGCACAGCCAGGGTTGGGGGGTCTGGGGGGCTTCGCCCCCCAGTTAGCAAACACGGACTCCCTAAGAAGCTTAAAATTTCATTTTTCTGAATGATTTTAGTGTTTTCGGTTTGAATTTGATAACAGTTTCAATCGGAAATCACTCGTTTTTGCATGTTTTCCCCACCCAGAACCCCTCTTTCCCACAAGTCCCTCATTGTTCTTGGCATGGAAAAATATAATTTTATGGCTTAGCTTAGTTTAGCTTAGATAATGGTTTGCTGGTGACAATAGGCAGGCGATTGTTGGTGCAAGGCGGTGGGGAGTAGGCCAGACGGCCCGGCGCGCAGCGGCCTGGCTGGTGAAACCAAGGTATTTCTGATGGTTTTTGATGTGCTGTGAATTATTCTAACCTTCATTTCTCTCGCAGATCAATATATTATGTGATTTCCCCCACCCAAAAACCCTGGGTTCGCCCATCTCCCCCATTTTTGTGGGGGGAAGGGAGGGTGGGGATATCTTGAAATATACTGATTTGCGGCAGAAATGAAGGTCAGATTCGTTCAAAACACATCAAAAACTATCAGAAATATCTTGGTTTCACCAAAAAAGACATCCCTGTGCACTTGTAAAAAATTACCGATAACACAATAATGTGCTTAACAGAAACACAGTTAAAAGTAAGAAACATTTTCATAGATAATATGAAAGTATATGAAAGCATGAGAGAAAAAGAATAGAAGAAAGGAGGAGGTATAATGTTACTACATAAAGAAAATGAAAAGATAACATCAGAAAAAGTAGAGAGTACGGTATTAATAAGGATTATTTATATATTAAAGGAGAAATGGATGGGAAAGAGATACGTATAATAATAGTATACTTCAAGGTCAGTGATCTATCTATCTATTGCCAGACGCCTCAATCCCGTTTGGGGTGGCCACAAACAAATCGCCTCCAAGTCGCCCTGTCCCCCGCCATTTCACTCCCCTGCTCCCAGCTCACACCCCCCTCTCTCATATACCTCTCCACCCCATCCCTCCATCTCATCCTCGGCCTCCCCCTCCCTCTTTCCCCCTCCACCTCACTCACATTAAGAAATTGAAACACAAATTAGAGGACAAAGCAGTACCCCGGTAATTCTATTAGGAGATTATAATGGACATGTGAGGTTCAAGGGCAAAATATAAATAAAAACGGGTAAAGGATTCTGGAATGGATGGAGAAGTGTAACTTGATAATGTTAAATGATGATTTAGAATTTATACGGGAAGTGACGTGGAGCAAGAACAACCAACAAAGTGTAATTGACTTTGCACTAGTAACAGCTAAATTCTATGATGTATACCAGGAAATGATTACAGTTGAGAAAAAAGAAATAATTGATCTGTGAGACGATAATTTGATACAAATAAAACTTAAGATTAAGGGGAGATTGGATAAAACCTATAAGAAAAAAAGGTGGGAAGATAGTACGTACTACAAGACAAAGGGAGGAAAAGCTACGGAATACAGTAATCACTCCAATATCCGACATAATAGAGCCATAAGTAGGTCCGGATATTGGTTCTGTCCGGATATTGGGCCCCAGCTTATGGACTTGTACTTATGGACCCTAACTCAGAGAAACACCTATACAACTCCCTCTGGACATGCATAGCACCTGTTTAAGACCTAAATCACACCAATAAGGCACATAAATGACTGAAATAAATGCAAAAGAAACAAAATGAGGGTTTAGAAGTATGTTCATACATTAATAAACATTCTGGTACTTATGGACCCTAACCTAGCCTAACTCAGAAAAACACATTCCTGCTGCACATGCATAGCTACTAACACCCTATTCACACCAATAAGGGACATTAAAGAGTGAAATGAGGTAAGTATAGTATGGAAAAAAGTACTGTATGAAACATTCTGCCTACTTACAGCAAGTCCCTGGCCACCTCGATGAATAACTGCCTCCTCTCGGACTCTGACAGTAAGAAGGATTTCCTGAGGCACTTGCAGTACACTGTTCCTGAAGTCTTGCACTGAACTTAGTCAGTCACACACAGAAGTCCGTTCTCTTCATAGTGTGCACTCTTGTCTAAATAATGCTCCATTGTAACTTACTAAGTGTTGCACTTTAACTTTTCCCATTCTTATAAGTTTCCAAAGCCAAAACAAACAAGTCTATTTACGTTAAATTTTTTTTCTATTGAGTCTTTTCTCTCACAACTTTAAATCCTTAACACAACACACTGTTTTTTTCAGTGCACAACACTCTAAATTCTCGTGTGGTCTAGTGGAGAAGTTCTTGCTGTTTATTCACTGTCAGAGTCCAAGAGTATCACTGGCAAGCGACCTAAGGGTGCATCGCTGGGTCGTGGTTATGGCGTACCCACTGCAGACGACTCTGAAGACAGCCGCAAACACACGTTGAGCGGTGACTCCACCGTGGCTGATGTGCTGGGCTGTGGCTCGGAGCGTGAGGGCCTGTCTTGGGGAGGCAACGGAGTGGAGCCAGGGCTGGGCACAGCGGGGGTCACGTGCCTGAAAAAACTGTCAATGGTTGATTGACGCAATGACTGACAATTCTGACGATTGATGATGCGCTGCCTGAAAGCACGCACTTCCTCCACGAGTCTCAAGGGCCCCATCTCCCTGTCGCAGCCCGGGTGTTCCAGGTAGTCTAGGTCGAACTCTAGATGTTCCCGGAGTGTGCTCAGCTTGGGGATGGCTGGAGTAGTGTCCTGCTGAGAGGAATCCGCATCATCATCGCCTTCATCGTCGGAATCTTCAAGTTCGGTACTGACACCTGCAACCGAAGACGCGATCTCGATATCAGAGAATGTCTGATACCCAGGATCGCCCTCGCCGTCATCCAACCACTCACGAACATCGTCCACATCTACATCGTCGCCGTGCGTACGTAGCCGTGCAGGGAAGTCATCCACGTCAATCCCAGAAAATCGTACTCCACATCCGTTCCGAGAAGCAGACGAGACCAACCATTTTCCAGAGTCTTCACAGGGACTTCCTTCCATGCACTAGCCCAGTTGTACAGCACAGACTTGATGTTGTAGTGGCGAAGGTTTTCCAAAGTCCGCTTGCCTTGTGTGTCCCGTCCCTCCCTGCGCTCGTCCTCGTCTTCGAGAACAACCATCACCTCGTCCAGGAACTTCCGACGGTATAGGCGCTTTGTTGCCACGATCACTCCTTGGTCTATTGGTTGGATGAGAGCAGTCGTATGAGGTGGCAGAAACATGCACCTAATACGGCCATTTTCAGCAACCAAGTCCTTGTCGCACGGGTGGGCAGGTGCATTGTCAAGGAGAAGAAGGGCCTTTACCTGGTCGCGCGGGATTCCCAGTGTCTTAGTCTGATAATGGATGACCTCCTTGACGAAGTGACGGTAAAACCAGTCTTTGAAGATCACAGCTGTGAACCATGCCTTCAAAGAATGGTACCAGACGACAGGAAGGACATCCATCACCCCACAAAGGCACCGAGGCTGCTTTGTGCGGCCAACAACAACGGGCTTAAGCCGGTGCATGCCGTTAGCACTGGCACAACACAAAGCAGATATCTGTTCCTTGGAGAGCTTGCGGCCAGGTACACGCTTCTCCGTCTCCTCAGCTAGAGTGTTCGTCGGCAGCGAGCGATAGAATAGGCCAGTTTCGTCAGCGTTGTAGACTTGACCGAGAGTTAGGCCCTCCCTGTCAATCAACCCCTTCACCTTGTGCCGAAACTCGTCAACTCCATCCTTGTTAGTGTCCAATGCTTCGCCATGTGCTTTATGGTTGGTAAGGCCATGCCGCAACTTGAACGCGAAGAGCCAACCCTCGGATGCCTTGAAGTCTAGGGCGTCGTGAAGTCTGGCAAACTTATCAGCAGCAGCCTTCAGCTCCGTTCCATGTACCATCACACCAGCAGCACGTTGTTGTCGATACCAAATCAACGTGGATCGATCAGTTTCTGCAAACTTGGGGGTAAACATAACCTTCCTTTCCACGTTGCATTTGCTTCTCGACGAGAAGTCAGCCGTGTACTGCATGAGTTTTTCTCGGGATCTCTTGATATCGAACAAAGTAGACAGGGCCAGGTTAAACTCGTGGAGAATGCGGAAAGAAGACCACCCCGCATCTACTTTCTCCAATATCTCCCGCTTCTTCTCCAGAGTCAACACCACTCTCTTCCTTTTCTCAGGTGGCGGGGCCATCGTCACACACACTAAGAGGAGGCCCGAGAGCAGCAGGAGGCCCTGCAGCAGGTAAGGCACCACCACAAAAGCAACCACGTGGGCAGCCATAACGACGAGCGTGCACTCGCGGCGAGAGACAGGTGGAAAGTGGGGAGGATGCAGCGGCGCTCTATCGGACGTCGGAGGAATGACGCGCCACAACAATGGTCTCCCGCGTCATGCGCGGCAAGTTCAAATTACGGGCGGGAAAAAATAGTTTTTTTTTGGGGGGGAGGGGTTTCGGACCATTTTGGGAATATTGGATCCCAGGACGATTATGTCCGGGTAGTGGGGATGTTCGGATATTGGGCGTTCGGATATCAGAGGGATTACTGTATATGATGGAAATAGAACAGAGAATACTAACAGAGGCCATAAGTAATGGAAAAGTTGAATAAAATAATCAAAGAAAGTGCTGAAAGGAACCGTATGGCAAATTATAGGAGGAGGATAGATAAGACTGTACAAATAAAAGAAGCACCTTGGATGAATAAAAGTATTAGAGAGGGAATAAAAAAATGTAAGTACTATAATAGACGTACAAGGAATGCTAAAACAAGAACAAAAAGAGAGAAATAAAGTTTTAAGTAATGAATAAAAGAAAAAGGTCCAGCTAGAAATAAAAGAGGCCATAACCATTCATAAAGTAAAATAACAAAAGAAATAACACAAGGAGAAAATAGAAGCAAAGAAATATGGGAAAATATAAATAAGAAAGAAGAAAGAGAATTACCGGTAAAGATATATAATGAAAATGGAGAAGAGTTAGAAAAAGAAAATATCAAATCACAAATAGAGAGATACTGGTCAAAAATATATAACAGACAACCACATGGAACTGATATGGTAAGGAATGAGGAGAAAAAAAAAAGTGAGTACTTGGTACAAATGGAGAGCCAGCAGAAGCAACACAGGAAAAAGCGAGATAAGACAAAATGGTATAACTTTAGAAGTAACCAACGTTACCAATTTTCATTATATTATTTCATCCCTACGTGTCAAGTGGGGTTGGTGGAGGATTATTGCCCCTCCCTGTAAAACAATTAACTCTAAGCCCTTGGCCACCCCGTTTGGGATATATGGCGTCTGGCAATGAATGAATGTCCCTGAACTATTCTAACTAAGACTTACCTTTTAAGCCTAGTTTGAGTTGGGGGAGCAAATTTTGTAGGGGTAGTCGTAATAGTGGCTTAGGTTAGGCTGTCGCTCAGTAACGGATGAATGTTGCGCCATATTGGCTGGTGCAGGCGTGTGCATTCAGTCTATGTCAGGCCCTAGATTAGGCCTAGGTTAGGTTAGTTTGAGTTAGTTTAAAGCAAAATAGTGTGTTTTTAAAAATCTTGATCTTGATTTTGGGGGATAAACCCACTTTTGGAAATCTTGCTCAGAATTCCAAAAGGGGGATTTTCCCCCCAAAATGAGGGTCAAAACTAATTAAACCACAGTATTTTGCACTGGAAACCATAAAAATAATAATAAAAGAAAACGTTGGTTACCGTAAACTGGGGTGAATTCGGACGTTTTTTTCGTTTTTTTTGTACCATGTAATCAAGTTTTTAATTCAATCCAAGATCTTAAGTATTGTATGTGGGGCTGGTCCACTAGGGTATCGAATCATAGCAGTCAAAAATTTTAAATGTTTCATATATTTTTATAGCAAATATAGTAATGGGTGTCCGAATTTGTACTCAAACCTTGGTGAATTCGGACACACTGTATAAATTCATACATAAATAAAAAATGAATGCAGATGACTACCCTGGGGTCCCAGTTTAGTCTCGGCCGCATGTGGGGCCATTTCGGACATTTTGGGGCTTTTAAAAAAGTGGTCTCCTTCCAGTACAAAAATAATGTCACTCCCTGACAAAATAAGCTAATGACTCTAATGACATATGAACACAATAGCCATTAAGTTTTTCTTTGGCTTAAATAAAAAAGAACACCTGTAGATAATATAAATCTCGCTACAAACCTTAGTTCTGCATATACTTAACAATCATTTCTGACTAAAATTTCTCCTTTTGGAAGACAAATGGAAAATTAGTTAAAGGTGATTTGATATTTAACATGATTATTTGGCTTTACCATTTTCTTGCTTGTTTTAAGTTTTACTTAACAATATTATCATATTATAAAGGTACATTTTACTTATTAGTTAATGTTAATATCAGCAGTTTAAGACACATATTACGAGGAATTTATTTAAATTAATCTAGGCACTTTCAAAATCACAACTAAAATGCTAACAAGTTTTTCACCCAGCTCTGCCTTGAGCACAGGTATTGGCACATAAAAAGAATCATAATTCATGTTCTCCTGGAAATTAACAAAGAATGTTTATGAAAGCTTCAAACCCATCCTCTCTCTAATCCATCCTTCCCTTGAACCCTCTCACTCCCTCTCTTATCCCTTCCACCCTCTCTCTCTCTCTCTCTCTCTCTCTCTCTCTCTCTCTCTCTCTCATCAAACACTTCCACCACTATCACCCTTATCTCCCTAACTCTTCCTCATCTCATTTTACTGTGGCCAACATTTGACATTCACATCAAATATCATTCATTCTCTCTTGTCTAGTTTTGGTTCATCTACATAGGCTACATCACAATATCAGAATCATCTATTTCACAATTTTCATCACCAGGAACATTTGAATTTACAAAGACATTTATGGTCCCATAAACATGCTTTAAAAAGCGAACTTTAAGGGTAGGGGAGACGGCAATGATTACTGCCATATAATATTTTTTCTTCTTCTTCCTCTCATCACACACTTGTACTATAACCCACTCATGAAGCTTTGGTTTGCAGACCTCTTCCTCTCTTCGGTCACCTTCTTCCTCATCTGCTGATCCTGCAATCTCTGTTATATCTGCTGGCGCTTCTGCTTCACTGGCTCCCTGACTCTCACTTTCCATGTCCCCTTTACTGTCCACTTCTGTTGTCTCATTTTCTGTTACTGTTGCTTCAGCTATTAGCTCATGTTCCTCATGGATATGTGATGACTGTGTTGGTATGTTCTGTGTTGATTTCGCTAGAAGTTTTACAGGCTGCTTAGATTTTGCTGTCTTTTTTCTCTTCTCTTGAGGTCTTCCAGCACTTGTTCCTGAAGTGGCAGCTCTTGAAGTTGATGGCAGATTCTCGGATATTGTTGCAGGTTCATCTGGATCTGAATTGTTATCACTGTCACTTGAAGATCCAACATCAGCACTTCCTGTAAGTCTTCTAGCTTTAACACTTTTTCCAGGAGCAATAGTTATCTTCCTTTTCTTGCCATGGGTTGGTGTAGAAGTGGATGTGCCATATCTAAATGAGGACAGGAGTTTTAATAGAGACTCATCAAGAGCTGTCCCTGCTGAAATGTTGGATGTGGAACTACTGCAAGGGGTGTCACCAGCATCATCCTGGTGGCTTGGAGGGTTAACTGCAGGCCCAACTGTAGTGTTTCTAGACCCATTTGACTGTTCAGGTGGTTCATTTCTAGCTCTGCCGGCATCTGGGACACGAGATAAAACTGCTTCTGCATTCAGAGGGAAAATTCCACACTTTCTAAATCCACTCTGAATATTCTGCTTGATATTTTTTTGAAGTCTTTCCATAAGTCTTGCTAGCTGCTTTGGGAACTCCGCTTTGGGGAGTGAAGGATATTTTCTACCTAAAGAGGTTGCCTTAAACTCAGTTAGAAGGGTTCTCCAGTGGCCTTTCATTGGTCTAAACACAGAGACATCAAGAGGTTGAGTTAGATTTGTTGAATTTGGGGGCAGAAGCACAAAATCTATATTATTTTCCTCACAGGCTGAGACAACAGCTACACTTATGTGGCTGGCAAGATTGTCTCCAATGATAACTTTCTTTCCCATCAGTCGTTTTGTGTAGGGGATAATAATTTTGAAGAACCAATCTTCAAATGTGGTTCCATCAAACCAGCCGCTGTCAGTCCTGTTATAACGTGCATTTGGAGGACCGCCGTCTGTCCAGGTGTCGTACAGATGTTTGGACTTGTAGACTACATAGGGGGGTAAAAGATTTCCTGATGCAGTGCATGCAAACATAATTGATGTGGATGCCTTGGTTGAATTCATTACCCTCTCGGGATACTCACATCCTCTACGGACAATTACCTTCTTTCGCCCTGGGTCATCCGAGAGGTTAGTTTCACCGTAATTTATTATATTCTCGGGTGGTACATCCCTCACTGTCTTTTCGAGGTTTTTGAAGTAAGAGCTGATAATTTCAGGGGTTACTGAAGCTCGGGACACTTTTACATTTTGACAGAAGCGTTGAGAAATTTCATTTTTGTCATGCTTCAGGAAACTGCGTGCCCAATCGTAGCCTGGGAGATTGTTTTTAAACCTCCTAATTGTTATGCCACGTCTGTCTTGATAGGTTTTAATGAAGATACATAGCTCAAAAGTATCAAATGGAAATCCCCAGTCTGAAATAGTTCTTAGACGCTTAACAATTATATCTTCAACATCTGCAGTAAGAGAAGTTTGTCCACCTTGCTTTTTAGGATGCTTCCTCGTGACAGCATTATTCAGAGTGCTTTTAGCAAATCCATACTTAACCGCAGCTTGTCTTACACTTAATTTTCCACTTGAAATATCTGCACAGGCTTGCTGGAATTTCCCCATATCTTTTTCACAACAATAAGGTCCTCGATCTCCACCAGTTCCTTTCTTATATGTTCGAGTCACTGGGTGTCCTTGCTTAAACAGGTAGTACCATAACAGCTCAAAAATATACCTGTAAATGACACATATGAACCCAATTACACACAATATCCACATCTGGCAAATTGTAGGCAAAAGTATGTTGTAAAAAAAGTTATTTTTTCATCCATACTCCCCCTGTCCGAATTGACCCCAATGTCCGGTAAAAAGGAAGAAAATGATTGAAATACTAAAAGAATATAAGGAACATGAAGATCTAACAGATGTAATAGCAGACATATATACCGGTACGGGTGATAAAACAACAATAGAATATGGCAAAGAAAACAAAACAGAAATAAAGATTAATAGTGACACAAGGCAAGGATTCACAAGCTCAACTACAATATTTAAAATGATAACCGATTACATAATAATCTGGTTGGAAAAAGAAGGCACAGGGTATATTTAAAATAGGAGCACTATTCTTTGCGGATGACAGGCTGCTACTATCTCATACAATAGAAGAGGCAGGAAAAATAGTAGATGGTTTGATAATGATAGAAGAGTGTTGGCTTAATATAAATAAAACAAAAAGTAAAATCCTGATCTTTAACGTGAAAAACAAACCCGAAAAAATAAGAGAGAGGTAACAAATGAAATAAAATATTTAGGAATTACAATAAACGACCAGAGAAAATGCTTTAGAGTATACAAGAGACAGATAATTGAAAAAGTTACAAAGATGACAAACATCACATACACATTTATAACCAAAAGTGTCAGCAAGGTGCTAATAGGCAAAACTTACTGGAAAAGTGTGGTACTCCCAACTGTATTGTACGGGGCAAATATATTAGAATTTACAAAAAACTAAATAGAGGAACTACAAAGAATGAAAAACAGCGGCTACCGATACATACTAGGGGCACCAAGATATGCCCAGATACCAACACTGAGAGAGAAATGGGGGCATCATGTATGCAGAGCAGATTAATAGAAGGATATATTAAATACTTAAAATATGGGTTAGAAGAAAGTGAAAATGATTTAATTAAAAGAATAATACAAGAAAAGATGGAAAGTAGAAAAAATCAGTGGATATGTACAGTAAAAACATAGCCTACATTAAAGAAATAGGTTTAGAAAATAAATCAGTAAAAATTATTAGTATTAAAGACATCAAAGAAAAAGTGAAGAACTGGAACTCAAATCAATGGAAGAAGGAAATAAATGAAAAAAAGAGCCTGGAAATTTATAAAATTTATAAACCAAATATAAAGAAGAAAAAAATATACGATAATACCGTAGCATCCGTAATATTATATAAAAGTAGAACAAATAATTTACCACTAAATGATAGGAAGAGATTTTCAGGGGGCAATATTGTGATTTGTGCGGGGCAGCAGAAGAGAACATAAAACACTTTTTACTGTGATGCCCATTGTATCAGGAGGACAGGAATAAGGAAGAACACCTACAGCAGCCTTATATAGAAAATGAAAACAATATACTAGGACGATTACTGTTTAGTGAAGAAAATATAGGAAGAACAAAAGACTACCGTACTTGTATCATATATATAGGAAAAGAGAGAAATTAAGGAAAGAAAGAGGAACATCTTAACAAACAGCAAAGAAAAATCGAGAACAAAAAACTGGCACGCATGAGCATAACACGAGCTAATTAATTAGAAAAATAAATAAATTGACAAGAGGAGTGCCGATGCTAAGGCAATACTCCTCACCTATCAACTGAACTGAACTGATTGGTGAGGTGTGCTTGATCATTTCCCCTTCAGGACAATCGTGTGGAGAGTGTTCACTGCGTCATTCAAGGAGAGACACCACCAGTAAGTTGCTGTGTTTTCCATGTCTGATATGCTAAATTAGAAATATATACAGAACTGATTCATTCCTTACCAAACGGGTGCAGCCTTTTGATATTTTCTATTGAAATGAATGTTTCACAGGTTACTTAACCCCTTCTTTACTGACCCCTCCCCCCAGTGTAAACACTACGTTTACCCCCCATACCGACCTGATAGCTCCCCCTCCTGTAGTGTGAGGGGTAGTGTATTTTTTTTGCCACGTCAAAACTATTCACTCTTTCTGATTTGTTTGTATACTGATGATCACATAAACCCAGCATGATGTTGCTTATAAAAAAGATTATAAAATAAATCATTACAGTACAGTATATAAGTTTACATATCTTATGCTGAAGTGCTGTTACCCAGCTAACTACTATACAAACTGGCTAGAAAAAAATGTCCTGCACAGATGGATGGCTTATTTATTTATCTTGTAAGCTGAGCATGAAGTGTGTGGACACACGTGATGGTGACCTTGACCCACTTGTTGTCGAGAGTGCAGCGTCACTAAGCTTGCTACTAATTTCCTCCTCCTCCTCACTCACATAAACCTTGCTATCATTTTCGGGATCACAGTCATCTACTGACACATCAGACACTGCTGCATCATCATCTGATACATCTAAATAAGTATCCTCATGAGGAATAAACTCGTCACTATCGGAATCTGCCAGAGATGCCATGAGAGAAAAATATCCTTTACACCCTCTCTCATTGTCAAGTGCGTGGTAACTGACTCTCAGGCAGGCCAAGGGGTGTAAATTTTGCCGTATGTCAGCAGAAAATATAGTACGATATCTGTAGTAGAACTTATAAATAAAATAATGATTGGTCTAAAAAAGGTTACATCACAGATGAGTAAGCAAGCCAGTTTTTTTTTTTTTTTTTTTTTTTTTATGCGAGGAAGAAGGAACCAAAGGCCATGAGCCCGCAGTAACAGTTCCCTCCAAGAGAAAAACAAAATACAATATAGAGCCAAATTCAAGATCCGATCATTTTGAGATGCTGGACACACTGCGTTTGAAAGACTGGAGATCATAGGCAGCAGGAAATACAGACAGAGGGAGACAGTTCCAGAGCTGACCTGTTGCATAAATGAAAGACTGGGAGTAACGGTTAACTCTTGCATTAGAGAGTTGGACAGAAAAAGGATGAGAGTTTGCTGCCAGACGGGTGCTACGCGCCCGTCGTAGAGGTGGAGGAATGCAAGCAGACAGTTCAGAGGAGCAGTGACCATTAAAGTAGCGATAGGAAAGAGATAAAGATGCAATAGTGCGGCGAAGAGACAGAGGTTGAAGGGAGTCAGTAAGAGGAGGAGAGTTAATGAGACGAAAAGCCTTTGACTCCACCCTATTGAGAAGAGCTGTATGTGGGGAGCCACCCCACACATGAGAGTTGTACTCCACACAGGGGCGGATAAAACCCCTGTATAGAGTCAACAATTGCGCAGGGGTAAAGAAAGAGCAGAGTCGGCTTAGCACACCCAATCTCTTGGAAGCAGATTTTACAAGAGATGTAATATGATCTTTCCAAGATAAGTCCCGAGTAAATGAAACCCCAAGCATGTTCAAGGATGATGCAGGATTAAGCTGAATATTATTAAACATTAGTGGGTATACCTGTGGAAGATTTTGTCGGGTTGATAGGTGTAAGAACTGAGTCTTAGATGCATTAAAGACAACCATATTATTTTTACCCCAGTCAGAGATACGAGCCAAGTCAGACATTAGGTGTGCCATAGCCTCATCCCTTGTTTGTTGAAGTAACTGTTGAGATGGGCGTTGCGGGAACCGAATGGAAAGGTGAAGGGTGGAGTCATCAGCGTATGAGTGGATATGGTTAGATGTACAGCTTAGAAGATCATTGATGAATAAAAGGAAGAGAGTTGGTGATAGGACAGAGCCCTGAGGAACACCACTGTTGATAGATCTAGGAGAAGAACGATGGCCGTCTATAACAGCGGCTATAGAACGACCAGAAAGGAAGCTAGCGATGAAGGCACAGATAGAAGGATAGAAACCGTAGGAGGGCAGTTTGGAAATTAAAGATTTATGCCAGACTCGATCGAAAGCCTTTGAGATGTCAAGTGCAATGGCAAAGCTTTCGCCAAAGTCCCGAAAGGAGGATGACCAGGAGTCTGAAAGGTAGGTGAGAAGATCGCCAGTGGAGCGTCCCTGACGGAACCCATACTGACGATCAGAAAGAAGGTTGTGATAGGAAAGATGCCTTAAAATTTTTCTATTAAGAATTGACTCGAAAACTTTTGAAATACAGGACGTTAAAGCAATTGGACGATAGTTGGAGGGTTGGGAGTGGTCACCCTTCTTTGGGACTGGCTGAATGAGAGCAAACTTCCAGCAAGAAGGAAAGGTACAAGTTGACAGACAAAGACGAAAGAGTTTGCCTAGGCAGGGTGTAAGCACAGAAGTACAGTTCTTGAGAACAACAGGAGGGACCCCATCAGGCCCATATGCCTTGTTAGTACTGAGGCCAGTGATGGCAGAAAATACATCAACTGAAGAAATTTTAATGTCAGCCATGAGGAAGTCAGAGGGGGAAGTGATGGAGGAACAGCACCGGAATCGTCTAAGGTAGAATTGGAGGAGAAAGTCTGTGCGAAGAGATCTGCTTTATCAGTAGAAGAAATAGCTACAGAACCATCAGAGTAGAAAAGAGGAGGGAAGGATGATGAGGTAAAGTTGTTAGAAAGATTTTTGGCAAGATGCCAGAAGGAGCGGGAAGAATTCGAGTTGGAGAGTTGAGAGCATTTAGTATGGATGAAATTATTTTTAGTAGAGCGAAGAACAGACTTAGCACGATTCCGGGCAGAAACGTAAAGATGATGTGATTCAGGGGTGGGTTGGCTCCGGTACCTTTTGTAGGCCCTCTCCTTGTTGCGGACAGCATTAGAACAAGCGTGATTAAACCAAGGCTTTCTTGCGTTAGTCAAAGGATATGAGAAAGGAATGTATGCTTCCATGCCCGAGAGAATAACCTCCGTAATGCGCAAGGCACACTCAGATGGCTCACGGCCATGGAAGCAATAATCATTCCAGGGAAAATCAAAGAAGTACTGCCTGAGGGCCTCCCAGTCTGCGGCTCCAAAATGCCACAGACGACGTTTCCCTGGAGGGTCCACAGGCCGCACCGGAGTGATAGGACAGGTTAAGGTAATAAGGTTGTGATCGGAGGAGCCCAACGGAGAGAAAAGATTAACAGAGTAAGCAGAAGGATTAGTTGTGAGGAAGAGGTCAAGTATGTTGGAGCTCTCTCCAAGGCGGTCAGGGATACGGGTAGGGTGCTGTACAAGCTGCTCTAGGTCATTAAGGATAGAAAAGATGTAGGTGCCACCGCAACTCAGTCATGACGTATCTTATGATGTCAGAATTTGTCAGAACTTAGTCACAGTCTGTATTGTCAAAACACAGAGCTGTTGCTAACATGAGGTCCTCAGAAACAGCCTTACCGGGCTACCCTGAGGCCCATAAGCTGCCATTCATTACAGGGTGTACCAGCGTACCACAGTAGCGGTTCCGGTGTCTCACGGGTGTTTACAGGCGATGTACGGGGGTACATCAAAACACATTTTTGGTAAAGAAGGGGTTAACCCATACCATCCCAGGCATTTTGCAATTTTATACCTACCCAATCCTGGACCAAAAACGGAAAAAAATTTCATTGCATAAAACAACCCAAAAGGACATATAAATCAAGGAAACCGCAACTCAGTCATGACGTATCTTATGATGTCAGAATTTGTCAGAACTTAGTCACAGTCTTTATTGTCAAAACACAGAGCTGTTGCTAACATGAGGTCCTCAGAAACAGCCTTACCGGGCTACCCTGAGGCCCATAAGCTGCCATTCATTACAGGGTGTACCAGCGTACCACAGTAGCGGTTCCGGTGTCTCACGGGTGTTTACAGGCGATGTACGGGGGTACATCAAAACACATTTTCGGTAAAGAAGGGGTTAACCCGTACCATCCCAGGCATTTTGTAATTTTATACCTACCCAATCCTGGACCAAAAACGGAAAAAAATTTCATTGCATAAAACAACCCAAAAGGACATATAAATCAAGGAAAAGCAAAAAAAAGTACTCCTTATAGAAGAAATAAGTGCAGGATGGCTGTCCATCATGTTTCTAGCCCAGTTTCCCAAGCCATGAACTACGTTTTCCTATCCAGCTGGGTGGGATGACAGAACGGGGGAGGAGAATGGGAGAATTCCTGTTCTCAATATCCTTCTCCACTGGCTCATATTCTTCCCCAGAAGAGTCATCCAGGTCTTCCTCTGAGTCACTAAATGAAGGAACAGAGGGTCCATGTGATAGTTTCAACCGCCTCCTCCAGCCTAATGAGGCGGAAAAATGGCATGACTTCCACGACATTCCAACGCTGTGACGGACAGTGGAACACTGATGTTACCCAGCCATGCAGAACCAAACTCATTGCCACAAGTGCTTGTGCACAATGTTGTCAATATATAAGCCACTCCTAAGCAAAAAATTAGCTAGATTAAAGCAGTTAGAGACGCGCTACAGCACTCGAATTTTGCTGTTGGCACCATCACGTCACTGGGATTACTTGAAACGTTTTGTGGATTGTCTATCTATCCATCTATCTATTGCCAGACGCCTCAATCCCGTTTGGGGTGGCCACAAACAAATCGCCTCCAAGTCGCCCTGTCCCCCGCCATTTCACTCCCCTGCTCCCAACTCACACCCCCCTCTCTCATATACCTCTCCACCCCATCTCTCCATCTCATCCTCGGCCTCCCCCTCCCTCTCTCCCCCTCCACCTCACTCACATACACTCTCTTCGTCAGTCTTTCACCCTCCATCCTCTCCACATGGCCAAACCACCTCAGTGTGTTCCTCATAACGCTTCCTATTCTTGGATTACCACAGCTACTGAGGATTTTTATAAACTTACTTCTGAAAGCTATAAAGGAGGATTTAGAAAGCTTAAATATTTCGCCATCTGCCAGTAGCCGGCTGTATTTAACATTTATGATGCACATTTTTAGATTTGAAAGCTGGCTGTCAAATGCAAGTGAGGTTAGTTTGGATTAGGTTAGGTTTGACTGGGGTAGGTTTGGTTAAATCATTAAGTTTGCCATCAGTTTGACATAGGATACACTGATGTGTCCAGTCAGAGAGATGGTTGGTAAACAACGCCGGCAGTCAGAGATCGTCGGTAAACATTGCCGTGGGCAACCTGGCCACTCCCTGAACTACCCCAAAATAGGTTTATTTTTTACTTTTTCCAATCACTTCATGCAGTCACAATTCATTAGTTAACTGTGTTGCATGCATACCAAAATTACATACCTTGAGATTGTGAGTTTATTATAATACCATATATAATGGTGGAATCGCCATGCCTGTTTGGTAAAGAATCACCTATATGCTTGTTTGGATCAGGTTTGTGTTAATGTTTCATTACCTTTCAAAGAATTTTTAAGTTCTTGTCAGTTTTTGTGTGGTGTAGTAGTGGGAGCCCCCACAAACTGGAAAAAGATTCCACCTCTCGGTAACATAATGTTTAGTGCAAAAGTGGGGTCAGCTTGAATTCCCCTCTTTTATACAATTTTTATGGTACTTTACTGAAAATAGGATACATATAATACTTGGGAAGAAATGGCTTCTTTATCAAAATATAATAGAAACGGAAGGTTGCGTCTATCTCAGTTTACGGACAGCCTACATGCGAGTATTTTGTTGTCTGAGTATTGATCACTGTCATGTATTTAAGTGGTGAATGTACATATGTAAGGCAAAATGGTAAATGGGTATAACAAAATTGTATCTCGGTAAATGAAGTTAATATGGTACTTAAACAATCAAAGATTGTAAGGACTCACTGAGCTCATATGGAGGTGCTTTCTCATGGGTAGGGTGACATAGTTTGTGTGCCTGCCACCAGGGGCCCAGGGTGGCGCTGATGATGTGTATACACCACATCTGATGCTCAAGCCTCTTGAAATCAGTTGATAAATCTGGAAAATATAGTGCCGTGGTCGACTGCGCAGCTATAATATGTGTGGAAAAATAGATTGTAGCAGAACTGAGACGTTTTCGTAAAGCAAGAGGGATACCATGCCTGTAAAAAATTCAGGTCGCAGATCTCGGCCACATATGATTTTGGCCCTACAATTTTTACTACAGTACTATTAAGTGTATAATGGATAGAATCATGTCAGGATTTTCCAAATGAAAGATTACAATCTTTAGCTGTACGATGAATTTTTCCAACAACTGAGATTCATAACACTTGATAATAATGTGCTGAATACAAAAACACATACCGGTAAGCCTTAATGGCTTTTAGTAAGCTCTATGGAGAACTTTTCAGAGTGACTCTCTTTTAGAACATCAGTAAAATATCTGAGATGAAACATACTGGTATAATGCTTTATGTATGAGTAATAATCCTGATAGGAATTTTTTTAAAAGGAAGGTATGCCAACTCTGAGTGGGTAGTGACCTCACGCTATTAAGTGATCTGGCAAACACTGGCAACTTTAAGGAGTTTGTGGAGGCTCCAATTATCCAGTTAAATGTACACTGACTCGAACCAGTAGAAGGACCTTACCAATTCAATTCATATTCCTCCAGTTTGTTTTCTGTATTGTTATGACTGTTTTCAGGGTGGTAAATTACCTTTTCCTGTTGAAAAATTTCCCGCTGTTTTTATCATCACATTCCTAAAGCCGCACCTACAATTGTTTTGACTTACTCTGTGTACTCAAAGGTAGTTTTTGTTTCCCAGCTTTCCAACTGGAGACTAGGTTAGGTTAGGTTAGATTAAATTGAATTATTAGTTACAGTTAAGCCATGTTAGGTTAGGTTAGGTTAGATTTGATTAAATTAAATTATTAGGTACAGTTAAGCTAGGTTACCAGTAGATTGGGTTGGATTAAAATAAATTATTAGGTACAGTTAAGCTAGGTTAGGTTAGATTAAATTAAAGTATTAGGTGCAGTTAAGCTAGGTGAGGTTAGGTTAGATTAAATTAAAATAAATTATTAGTACAGTTAAGCAAGATTAGGTTACTAGTTAAACACTTAGGTTAGGACAGTCCTTTCCACCATTACAGCAGACATAATTATCAAACGAGTTGACACAGCGGAACATAGCTAAAAACAGTGGGGAAACAGATTTTGGATGAAACGTTTATGTACCACTCCAGAAATAATCAGAAAAATATATATAACAGACTATCAGGAAGAAGAAGAACTGGTTTTATAAGGTGCCTTTACTGCTTCAAATAAAGCGTATGTTTACCATTATCCAAAACTGATGTTGTTTTCATGACCAAAGTAGAAAGTTGGCATTAATACTGTGTATTCTGAAAAGGTCTTGATAGGTTGCTCTTGTTTTCCAGTACATAACTATCATGAGTATTATCCTACTACACAGGCTTCATGAGTACTATCCCACTACACAGGCTTTATGAGTACTATCCTACTACACAGGCTTCATGAGTAATATCCCGCCACACAGGCTTCATGAGTACCGTACTGTCCCACTACACAGGCTTCACCAGTACTGTCCCACTACACAGGCTTCAGGAGTACCATCCCACTACACAGGCTTCACCAGTACTATCCCAGTAGGCTACACAGGCTTCATGAGTACTATTACATTACACAGGCTTCATGAGTACCGGTACTATCCCACTACACAGGCTTCATCAGTACTATCCAACTACACAGGCTTCATCTATACTATCCCACTACACAAGCTTCATCAGTACTATCCCACTACACAGGCTTCACCAGTACTATCCCACTACACAAGCTTCATCAGTACTATCCCACTACACAGGCTTCACCAGTACTATCCCACTACACAGGCTTCAGGAGTACCATCTTACTACACAGGCTTCACCAGTACTATCCCACTAGGCTACACAGGCTTCATAAGTACTATCCCACTACACAGGCTTCATGAGTACTATCCCACTACACAGGCTTCATCAGTACTATCCAACTACACAGGCTTCATCAATACTATCCCACTACACAAACTTCATCATTACTATCCCACTACACAGGCTTCATCAGTACTATCCCACTGCACAGGCTTCATCAGTGCTATCCCATTACACAGGCTTCAAGAGTACCATCCCACTACACAGTCTTCGTCAGTACCATCCCACTACACAGGCTTCGTCAGTACTATCCCACTACACAGGCTTCATCAGTACTTGTACATCACTATGCAAACTTCATCAGTGCATTAGTAATATTTGCATTTTCATTATAAGTAGTAAAGGAATCCACTGATTTTCAAAATCTGGCAAGTCAGGCTGGCTTTTCAGGAATTAAAATGAAAGACAATTGTATGTTTAATTATTGTAAAGGTTATTTGAGGTCCTGCACGGTGTATGATACACAAACACCAATTTTTCCAAAAGGGCCAAAAAAACCACGGTCAGAGTTTGTAACGTTTGATGAGTGATAACTCCAAAACTATTATAGCTAGGATGATCCTGTTCGCAGCATTTTAAAGCTGGTGTCTTTACATTGTCCAACAACTTTTTGATGAAGAAACATTATTTTTTATATTTTTCCTGTTACTTTGAAAAAATATTAGACATCACGGCTTTATGTTGCATGCTGTTGTGCAAGCTTTGCACATCAACAATGTATAAACTAGTACCATAGGTCTGGTAGCTAGAGGATACCTTTATTTTTAAAAATGAAGTTGAATTTCACTATGCAAAGTTATCATCAGTGAAAATAATTTTCATAAAATTTTGGAAAGATTACCGATATTCATAATTGTCGTTTTATATGCATACCCAGTACATATTATACTGTGTGATTTGTGAACAGTAGACATTCTTATGCCTATGAAAGTAGTTTCCACAGCCACAACACCATGGTTTTACATACCGGTACTTTGGTGGTGTGTTACAGTGTTTTACAAGTTGTAGATGCAAGCAAACCTGGTAATAATAACAAGAAAGGTTCCTGTGCTAAGGGATTTCCCCGGTTGAAGACAGTGCAATATAATTGCAATAAATACAAAGGAGCATAATACAGTACCCTCGTATCCAACACGGTACGGTAATATTGTCATGCATGGGTCCCATGTTGGACCAAAAACGTGTTGGACAAACAACAGAGCTTATGGGGAAAATTGAATTATGTTAGCAACCCTAGGAAAAGTCACCCTAAATACCTACCATATACCTAAACATATTCATTCATTCATTCATTGCCAGACGCCATGTATCCCAGACGGGGTGGTCAAGGGCTTAGAGTTAATTGTTTTACAGGGAGGGGCACTAATCCTCCACCAACCCCACTTGACACGTATTGGTACTATAATTATAATTATTGGTACTGTACTATGAATGATAACTAACCTTTTAGGATAGTGTTGGTGGGTTTGCTGGGAATGGAAGGTGGTATCCGAGGCTGTAGGTAGTCCTACTGGGTCCTCAGAGGATAGCTGCTGGCATCACTAGCGGGTAATGGCTACTGCACCTCCTCAACCTCCCTCATAAATCCTTCAAAATCACACTCAGAGTCACTATCCTCGTCCACATCCATGGAAGGTCCTGCTTCTGCCTGTCCTAGCACTCTTCTTTCTTCCTCCTTTTGCTGGAAGATCTTGTCTTGGTTTTTTATTATGGTCCACGTTGGCTTCATTCACGTCGTGGGCCTTGGGGATGTCCACATTCCTCTGCCCTTTCTTCTCCCTCTCGATGATTTCTAGCTTGGTGGCCTGAGGGAGGTGCCGCCGTTTCTTGGGGTTCTTAGAAGGTTTCCTAGGCATCGTGAGCAGGGTAAAATGCAGTAGCAAGGGCAGAAAATGCAGCAAGCAAAAAGCACTGTCCAATGCTAATTATGTGACTGAGTGGCGCTTTGGTGGGAGAAATTTAAACAAAACATCACGTGAGAGCAGAAGATTTTTTAATTGGGCAACATCACGATCACGTCACGATAGCGGGCAGGGGAGGCTACTTGATCGGAAGTTTTGATTGGCTGTCAGCATCACGGGAATGTCCAGTATGACCGTGTTGGACTGGGGGTGATCATGCTAGAGATGAACTCTGCGGATTTCGCCCACTTCTCGGAGCTCCGTCTGTGGTATGCTAACGCACCTGTGTTACAGTAATTAAATCGTATTAAATTGTACTAATTTTTTGCTCTCCGTGCTGGACGCGACTTGTGCTGGACAAACGCGTGTTGGACATGAGAGTACTGTAATAAGACGAATAATGAAAATACAACTCAGAAACATTGTTGCAATAAAAAGCAACACTGCAGGAAAAATAATAACCTGTTGACATAATTAGTAAATAATAAAGAATAGTCATAAATTAGGGATCTTTGTATGCAGCATGTGTTAGGAGTGTAATGCTGTATGGTAGTGAGACCTTGGCACTAAAGGAGGAGGATATTCCCAGGCTCAGATGTACAGAAATGACAATGATTAGGTGGATGTGTAGTGCATCCCTGCGTCCAAGGTCTGGGGAGACTGGGTTCACGATGGAAGAGTTGAGAGGTAGGATGGGACTGGAGTGTATTGGTGTTGTGATGAGGAGAGGTAGATTGAGATGGTTTGGACATGTGGAGAGGATGGGGAATGATAATTGGGTGAGGAAGGTGAGAAGTGTTAATATTGGGGGTGGGGTTACGAGGGGTAGACCGAGAAAGACATGGGACGAGGTCATTAAGTGTGACCTCAGGATTAAGGGACTGAACAGGGAGGCTGCAATGGATCTTGCAGCATGGACAGCCGCCATTAGGTGACCAAGGCCGATGCATGCATGTTGTAACCCCTAGGGTACGCAATTTTCCAGCCTCGACTGTCCCCTAGGACGCAAAAACAGGCCAATTTTTCAACTTCCTCAAAGGTTAAAAGTTTTATGCCCGATTTATAGAGCTTGAATTTACACACCTGAAAACGCAAACCCCACCCTCCTAGACCCAATAGTTACCGAGCTATGGTCCGTCAAAGTTTATAATAGTTACCCATCGCGGCCCCGGCGAGAAAGAAATATGCCGCTCGCACCTGTTTTCTTCACAACAATACGTACAAAAATCACCAAAATCATTTTTTTTTTTGGTGTGTATAGATGTTATAAACCATTGTAATGTCAGAAAAAATAAAATAGTAACAAACCCCCCAAATAAATATGATAAATAAAAATTATCCTTCCCTCCTCTCGTTTCTTCATACCTCCAATCCCCTCCTTCCCCTTCCCTTCCCTTCCCTTCCCCTCGCCTAACCTCCCCTCCCCTTTCCTCTTCCCCCTTCCCTTCCCTTCCCTTCCCTTCCCCTCGCCTAACCTCCCCTCCCCTTTCCTCTTCCCCCTTCCCTTCTCTTCCCTTCCCCTCACCTAACCTCCCCTCTCCTTTCCCTTCCCTTCCCTTCCCTTCCTCTCGCCTAACCTCCCCTCCCCTTTCCTCTTCCCCCTTCCCTTCCCTTCTCTTCCCTTCCCCTCCCCTCGCCTAACCTCCCCTCCCCTTTCCTCTTCCCCCTTCCCTCCCCTTCCCTTCCCCTCACCTAACCTCCCCTCCCCTTTCCTCTTCCCCCTTCCCTTCCCTTCCCCTCGCCTAACCTCCCCTCCCCTTTCCTCTTCCCCCTTCCCTTCCCTTCCCTTCCCTTCCCCTCGCCTAACCTCCCCTCCCCTTTCCTCTTCCCCTTTCCCTTCCCTTCCCTTCCCCTTGCCTAACCTCCCCTCCCCTTTCCTCTTCCCCCTTCCCTTCCCGCCGAACTGTCAAATCTAGCAAGGGAAATAGGTCATGAACCCCCCAATAAAAATATGATAAATAGTAAAAATTATCCTCCCCTTCTCTCCCCTCTTCAAACCTCCAGTCCCCTCCATCCCCTTCCCTTCCCTCCCCTCCTCTCTCCTCTCCTTCCCTCCCCTCCCCTCCCCTCCCCTCCCCTACGAGCTGTCAAATCTAGTTTTTGTTTCGTTTCGTTTTGAAGGCTCCAACATGCTTCCATGCGTTGGCATAAAATAAAATGTCTTTTTCAAGTGGGTTTCGACTAAAGACAGCTAAAGTAATAGTGGTGTGAATATCTGTATGCAGACACCAATAAATTACAGGTACCGTAATGATTCAAAAACATGTGCCATAAAGCGTAAAAGAGACGCAAAATATTCGAGGCCGGGGAGGTGCTAGGGGGTGTGGGTAGGGGGTGGGGGGTAGGGGTAGCTGGTAAGGCCAGGAGGGGGTGGATGGGGATGAAGGGATGGGAGGAGACCACCACAAGACACAAAGGAAGGACCAAAGTGACAGGGACATGGAGGGAGGGTAGGGGGGAAATACCCTCCCCCCAGTTGACTGGGGAGGGGGACATGGGGGGGGATCTACATGGGAGGGGGGGATGCATGAGGAGGGGGTGGGAGGGGTTGTTGTGGTGGTAAGAACGGTTTGAGGTAGGGTAGTAACAAGGTAGTGGAGTAGAAGGACGTGGCAAGAGGGAGGTGGGGGGTACACCCCCTACCACCTGGTTATGGGCCTGGGTTACCCCTCCAGTGTGTCCAACACCTAGTTCTGATTGGTTAGAAGTCATCTACATCACAGCTGGAGTGGAGCCAGTTGCCGCCAGTTTTTTGTGGATGTTGTACGATCGGTGTTGCTCGTCCTCTTAAGAAATTGCGCAAAAAGCCCGATCGATGAGATTAGCACTTAAGGGGTTAAAAACGAAACGAAACTTATACTGGTAGCTCCTGTTGGCCACCATCACCCTCAAAGTAGTTCCCTTGCACATTGATACACCAGTCCCAGCGCTTCTTCCATTGCTGGAACGCTCCCTGGAACTCCTTTTTGACGAGAGTGTCAAGCATCGCCTGCTATTCCTTCTGGATGTCCTCAGTGGTATCAGAACAATGCCCTGTCAATGTAATCTTCATTTTTGGGAACAGAAAAAAGTCACAGAGGGCCTGGACAAGAAGGTGTCATCTTCTGAGGCGAGTCCAAGAAGCTCAGTGCAGCCATCAACGCGTTACTGCATGTGGTCAGTCGTCAGGAGCCTGGGGACAAATTTGGTTGTGATGAGGTGCTTGCCCAGTTCTTCAGTGAGAATCCTCTGACGTGTCACAAAACCATTTCCCACCTCCTCACCAATATCGTCAATGCTCCAACGTTGATCCTCATGGATGAGCTGCTGAATTTTGGCAACATTCTGAGGAGTTGTGCTTTGAGGGCCTCCCTGTGTGGTTGTCGTCATCAGCTGATGTTTGACCGGCCTTGAACCGTGCCTGCCACTGAAACACCATACCAAACACTTGTTGAATCATTGTCAGGGTCTCTTTTTGCATTTTTCCTGAGATTTGCAGAATATGTGCAAATTTACTGTTCCTTTTTCATATCTATCTCAAAAGTCACTTGACAACACATGCACAAGAGCAAACAAATGAATATCAGAAATCTCCATATCCACCTAGCTCCTCACTGCATGACACACTGACTCACAATGCATGTTAGTACTGCCACCTAGAGGTGCATCACACAACTACAATCTGTTTAGTTGTCGTGATCCCTGTCCTGAAAATTTTGGATAGCACTTTGTATGACTTTGAATCCAGTGCAGCTGCCATTTTTAACATCCTATAATTATAAAGGAATTTGGCAGTGGCAGAACGCAGAATGTCAGTCTTATGATTCAATAGGGTTCTGGCTGTGACAGAACGTAGAATAACTCAGTGTAACACCACTAAGCTGGTATTGGAAGCATCCAGTCTATATTAGGAAACAAATGTGAGAGCAATCAGTAGCTACCTATTGTTTAGTGGTGCAGAGGCAGCACCAGGCAGAGTAACTTGGCACCCATATTCACCACATAGGACTTGCCAGATCTGTGATACAGTCAGTTCTTGTTTCTTGTTGATGATCAACCCCAGACTGTCTGGCCAAGCAGACCCATCAGCTAGAGGCAAGCAACACTACAGGGTTGTCCCATGCAATAACCTGATGTTCCTTTTTGAATGACAATGCCTAACTCAAGCAAGGTGGGAGGAAGTGTGGAGGTTTGGTTCCTGGATGAATGCCACATTTGCATCTCTCCACCCAGTTAATAGGAGCACCATAGCAAGCTCCACTTCACCCAGTAATTTGGTTATATATTTACCGGCCAGAGTTGTAATAGTTTCCTGGGTTATAGGAAACTATTTGGCTTGTCACAGAACATAGAGCTACCTGATATGGAAAGAAGAGTAATAAAAAGTAACAGAAAGGGAAGGGAGAGGTAAGATGAGAGGAAGGCAGACTGAAATAAAGTGAGAAGGGGGAAGGGAGAAGTTCAGCACTACCATACATCAAGTGAGTGGATGATGGTTGCCACCACCTACTACCTTCAGTCATTGTTTAAAAATTAAGTAATTACAGTTGCTGTATGTACCTTTATTTTAGAAATACAGTAATCCCCCCACTATCCGACGTAATAGAGCCAAAGGCACATCCAGAAAGTGGTCCTGTCCGGATAGTGGGCACCAGCCTCCTGGACTGGTACTTATGGACCCTAACCCAGCCTAACTTTGAAAGCCACCTAAATAACTCCCTGCCAGACATGCATAGCACCAATATAAACCTATTTAAGACCCTATTCACACCAATAATGGACAAAGCATGAAATAAATGAAGAGGAACCAAAGAATGAGGAATTAGAAGTGACTGTACCTCAGCCAGGGTACTTACATCATGTTTGTGGCTGCCTTTCTAAGGTTTTGGCAGTGGTGAAAATGCTCTTGAAGCACGTACAGTAATCCAGTGTTGTGCTGCACTTAATTCTTTGCACTGTGAGTTATAATTGTTTAACACTGCACATTGTTCTTAACTGCACCACTGCAGTTCTAACCGCCAGTTTAAACTGCCAATTTGCACTCCACAGTTGATCCTTTGCACTCTAAGTTCAAATTTCTTAACACTGCACAGCACTGTAAATTCCCATGTGGTCTAGAGGCGAGGTATTGCAGTATATTCACTGTTTATTCACAAAAAACGAGCACTTGTGGCTTCCAGTGCAATAAGCATCTATTCACAATCGAAGTTAGGGAGTAACTGTTGATGTCGGAGAAACAGAGTTGCCACATCGCAACGGTCACATTACCAATCTCCTCAACTTTCATTACCAAATTTAACTTTTCATTACCAAATTTGTAAAGCTAGCATTTATTCTTCACTAATTATATATACAAGTGAAAATACATGTAATCACTCTCCTTATAATTAACAGCATGTTGATTATTTTCACTTTATGTAGGGTAGCAGATTAAGCAGAGGGAGCAAACAATCCTGTGTATCCTCATACGTGTGAAAAATCCGTTTGGTAATGCATTATTCTGATTCATTACCAAACGAATTTTTCATTACCAAATTGGCCCACATTTGGTAATGAAAAATAACAAATGGCAACCCTGACAGGGAAGGGGGGAGGGGGGAGGAAGGAAGGGGTGAAGGGGCCATGATGTAAGCAGCTGTTTGGTGCCGAGCGGCAATTTCAAATTACGGGTGGGAAAAAATTCGGATTTTTTGGGATTTTTTTCTTTTTTTGGCCATTTTTCGGTTCAGATGGTCCAGGCCCACAATGTCCGGTAAGTGGGGATGTCCGGAAAGTGGGCGTCCGGAAAGTACAGGGATTACTGTACTTTACATTTATGCTTTACTGATTTCTGTATTTCCTCATGAAGGACACATTAATCTTTTGATTCCAGGCCAGTGACTTCTGAAAGTATTGCATAGTTGCATTGATGTAACATTAAGTACTTGTCCACTAGATAGTGTACTGTTGTGTATGTAATGAAGTGATCTGTGATTCAGGTGTGTGGTGAGAGAGCAACTGGGCATGCACAATGCAGCTTGCAGTCAGTTCATTAGAGGAGCTGATGTGGACTCTGCAGAACCCAGCTAAAAGGGTAATGATTGTGTAAGACTCAAATCTTCATATTGATGTTACTGGCTCTGCCTTTATAAAGTGTTCTACTGTAAACCGTTGTTTTGCATGGTTAATGTATACCATGCATTGTGCAAATGGAATCTGCACAAAAAGAAGCTTGAGAATCACCCTCCCCTTTTTTGGGGGGGTATTGGGGTAAATTGAATCAGAAATTTTCCCAAAGGTCTTTTGGCATTTTATTTATTTGTTTTTTTTGTTTTCTTCAGTACAGGAATGATTCTAGTATACTATGGCTTACTGTCAACCTGTGCCACCATTGATGTTATCCATGTCTCTGATGCTCAGTATTAAGGTGGCAGGAAACTCAGAATATTTTCCAAAAGTAATATAGCGGTTACTTGATGATTACTCATGGAAAGAACATTACATTTTAAGGGTTAAAGATGTATTGGTCATAAAAGTCACAGTAAAGTGATACAGTACAAGTCCCATTATTCGGCATCTATGGGACCAGGATGATGCCGAGAAATTAGATTTGCCGAATAATAAAAAACCTACCCACTCAGTACCTTAAATATATTGGTGAACACTGTCATCATCACTTATGGTATGGTATTACAACTGTGTTTGGAGAGAGTACTGTATACTGTACAATACTGCAATCAATACAGTACTATACCTGAATCTGAAGTATATATATATATATATATATATATATATATATATATATATATATAAATTAGTGAACATATACAAGAGTAATGACACAGTAGGCCTACAAGTCAGATAACACTTCCTGGATGGCCGAAATGATACGGAATATCACCTACCAGCTCAGTACATCACTTGTATTGGTGAACTCATCACTACTTATATTATTACAAATATGTTTGGAGTGAGTACGTATACAGTACTTTTTCGAAACAAAATAAAATAGTTGGAAAATTGCATAAAATAAAGTAAAGGGATCTGAATTGGTAAGGTCTTTCTGATGAAAATTATAACTTACATTTAGCACTCATTCTTTTGTTCATTTTTTTGTTTACATGTGAAAGGAGAGTACTGATGGAAACAGTAATGTATTCCATGAACCCCGTAATAACCTCTGACATTGAACAACCCTTTACAGTACTGATGTCGAGTTAGTGAGCTATGGAAAAACTGTGAACAATTATGGGAATGGAACGAAGGTCACTGGTATGTTTACACCACTCTACGCTACGATTCCAAGCAGTCAGGGGGTCAGTTAATCTCATATGTTTTCGCCCATTTGGTAAATGCACCGTAACTTTATCAATTCTCCAGTCAATCATAACGAATCATAGCATGGGTTTAGGAAGCTAAATAACACATTTCTTGGTGCACCAGACGATTATCTTCACATCTTATAAGAAATGGAAGAAATTAAATCCCTTTCTGAGTACGTAAAGTTCTTCCATTCTTCTGAAATCAATTTATTTTTCTTAAAGATGTGAAGATAATCGTCTGGCTCACCTAGCAATGTGTTATTTAACTTCCTAAACCCATGCTATGATTCGCTATGAGTCACGGAAAGATTGATAAAATTACGGTGTATTTACCAAATGGGCGAAAACATCTGAGATTAACCGACCGCCTAACTGCTTGGAATCGCAGCATAGTCATGTAAACATACCAGTGACCTTCATTCCCTCCCCATAATTGTTCAGTTTTCTTTATAGCTCACACTAACTTAACATCACTGACATCGGTACTGTAAAAGGTTGTTCAGTGCCGGAGGTTATTAAGGGGTTAATGGGATATATTACTGTTTGCATCAATGCTCTCTCTTTCACGTTAAGCACAAAAACAAACAAAAGAATGAGCACTAAATGTACGTTTAACTTTCATCAGAGAGACCTTAGCAATTCATATTCCTCCAGTTTATTTTTAAGTATTTTTCTGACTTTAGGTTAGGTTAGGTTTGGTTAAATTATTAGGTACAGTTAAACTCGGTTAGGTTAGGTTCAGTTAAACAGGACAGTCCCTTCCACCATAATGCTGAGGAATAAAAATACTAGAGCTGTCACAGCCGTACAGCTAAAAACAACGGGGAAACTGATTTAACAAGCAACATTTATATATGGGTAATGCATTACAGTGTCAGTGGTTCATGGGCTACTCAGTTACTGGTAAGTGTCATTTTCAGGAAGGCATCAAGAATGAAAGAATATCAAGAATTAGTGTGGGGGCTTGGAACGTAACCCTCGCTAATTTGTTGGGGGTGGTTACTGTAGTGTATGATACTGTGCAATATTGTAATCAATACAGTACCGTGAACCGGGGTGACCGTACGATTTTGAAGGTTTTTTCATCCTGACACAATTTATATTGGCCAAAATACTGATGTTAAGTATTACATACGTACGTGAGCCAATAACCTTTCAGTATCTAACGGCTAGATAATCTCAGTATCTCCATCTAGACGTAGTAAACTATTTTATGGGTGTCCGAGGTCACCCCGGACTGGGGAGACTTCGAACTGCCTTGGGGTGACCCCGGACACTCATTAGAAATGCACTGAAATGGGCCCCTAGTAGCTCAGCTGAATGTTTGGACAGTTCTGGGGGGTCTTCGGACACTGCGCGACTTTTAAAAAAATTGCTGAAAAAAATACAAAAAAATACAGAAAAATTACAAGTAAATAGTAGTGATATATAGCAAAAATAGATGAAAAAATAAATTTTCCATTGACTTACAACCCCTATTTAGTTGATTATACATATACATTATAGGGAGTACATTCCCACGCTATGCGCAGGTTTAAAGGCACGATTGTGACTGACTGACAGGACGGTTTAAAGAGTGCCGGCTATTTAAATGCCTAATTAAAGGGAACTTGGAATGGAGGAACAGAAGATAGGGAAGGAAAGAGCTAAAGAGTGAAGGAGCTTGGGAAGGAATGAGAGAAGGAGCTTGGGAAGGAGAAACAGGAGGAGTTAGGAATGGAAGGGGGGAGTAGATGAGGAACAAGAGGAGGGAGTGAAGACAAACTATAAGGATATCATACCGGTACCGTACCATATGGTAACTTAAATAATGTTTGTTCTCACATTGCACAAAACCAATTAAACTAAATAATATATCTTCTCAGACTAGAAATGTGACATAAATACGGTACATTCCCACGCTATGCGCAGGCTTAAAGGCACGATTGTGACTGACTGACAGGACGGTTTAAAGCGTGCCGGCTATTTAAATGCCTAATTCAAGGGAACTTGGAATGGAGGAACAGAAGATAGGGAAGGAAAGAGCTAAAGAGTGAAGGAGCTTGGGAAGGAATGAGAGAAGGAGCTTGGGAAGGAGAAACAGGAGGAGTTAGGAATGGAAGGGGGGAGTAGATGAGGAACAAGAGGAGGGAGTGGAGACAAACTATAAGGATATCATACCGGTACCATATGGTAACTTAAATAATATGTGTTCTCACATTGCACAAAACCAATTAAACTAAATAATATCTCTTCTCAGACTAGAAATGTGACATAAATACCCGGTACAGAACGAATGCCATTCTATGAGATCACAGTGACTTACTGTGGCCATGAATTAACATAAAGATTGAAAATCATATCTTCTCCTTTTTCAAGAACAGACTAGAAAAATGACAAGAATAAGGCACAATAACTAGAAATATTACAACAAAGTGAACAACTGGAATTCTAAGAGATCACACAATGACTTACTGTGGCCATGAGGTAACATCTAGATCAAAAATCATACGTTCTCGTTTGTCCAGGATTGGCTCCTGTAAGTACATTACTATGTCTGACTCGTCTATGGCACACATTTCATCACCTGGAACATTAGAAGTTACAAACACATTCTTTGTACCTCTTACATGTTTTAAGAACCTAACTTTCAATGTTTGTACATCAATGACAATAGCAACAAAATACTTCCTCCTCTTTCCTGTCTCATCTGAAAGTTGTACAATCACCCAGTCATGTAGCTTAGGATTACGTGTTGGGCCTACATCTGTCTCTGCTGTCTCAGTTGTAGTTCTGGTACCAGTACCGCTACCAGTACTTGTTACTGTTGCTTGCGTCATAGCTGTCCCATCAGTGATGGTACTTGCCTCTAATTCTTGTGTCTCAAGTGTCCCATCATTACTTGGCCCTGCTGCTTCAGGAGAATCTTCTTCTGCTTGATTCACTGGCTGTATTTGCAGGTCCTCACCATCCATATCTATGATAGGGAGCTCTACTTCACTAAGTATTGCAGCAGTACCGGTACCAGTATTGGATGACTCAGAATCTGTGCTTACAGTTCCCTCTTCTCTCATTTTCCTTAGTCGCTTAGCTGTTACACTCTTGCCTGCAGGCACTTTTAGTTTCCTCTTCCTCTGGCATGATTGCTTCTTTCCATATCGCATTTCCGATAGAACACAGACCAATGACTCATCAAAATGTGATGCAAAATCACTACCGGTGGTAATACTGGCACTTGAATTTCTTGCAGGTACATGTGGGGTTGTTGCATAACCCGAGGTAGATGCTTGAGATGAGGCATTGGTACTGGTACCGGTATCAGTGTTAATCTCTGAAGTAACAGTGGTACCGGTATCAGTGCACCGAATCAGTGTGTTGTGGTAGACGAGCTAGTACCTCCTGTCGGTTAAGTGGCGTTATCCCACACTTGCGAAAGCCATTCATGATATTCTTCATAATATTATCACTTATTCTATTGGAGCAGTTGTCCTAGAAGCTTTGTGAGAACTCTGATTTTGGAAGGGACACACTTCTTCTTCCA
This sequence comes from Coenobita brevimanus, assembly GCF_032717465.1. Classification (NCBI taxonomy): domain Eukaryota; kingdom Metazoa; phylum Arthropoda; class Malacostraca; order Decapoda; family Coenobitidae; genus Coenobita; species Coenobita brevimanus. The sequence continues at coordinate 7,834,515 of NC_136985.1, read as the reverse complement.
AGACTTGATGTTTTGAATTCACTTAGAATTTTACGCCAATGAGTTTTCACTGCACGGAAGACAGCAACATCTAAGGGTTGGGTGAGATGTGTAGAATTGGGGGGCAATAAAACAAAATCAATGTTGTGCTCCTCACAAGCTTCCACAACAGACAGAGAAAGGTGGCTAGCTAAATTATCCCCTATGAACACTACTTTGCCGTCCTGACGTTTTGCATGAGGTAATCCAACTTTAATGAACCAGTCCTCAAACGTATTACTGTCGAACCACCCGCTCTCTGTCCTGTTGTATCGCACATTTGAAGGGCCACCTTCTGTCCAAGTGTCGTACAAGTTTACTGCCTTGTACACCACATATGGTGGAAGCATCTTTCCAGATCCAGAACAAGAGAACATGATGGAGATGTTGGATTTTGTGTGGTTCATTACCCTCTCTGGATATCTGGTACCTCGTGAACTAAGATTTTCTTGTTTCCTGGGTCATCAGAGAGATTGGTTTCATCATAGTTAATGATGTTACTAGGAGGCACATCTTTCAGTGTTTTTCAAGATTATCAAAATATTGATTGATTTCAATTGGACCGACTTTAGTGACAGTGCAACTTTAATATTTTGAGATACCCTGAGCCAGTTGGTTTTTGTGGCGCAACAGAAAAACACGAACTCCAATCAGTTCCAGGAAGATTGTTCTTGAAGCGTTTCACAGTAATCCCACGTTCGTCTAAGTAGCATTTTATTAACATTCGCAGTTCAAAAGTGTCAATAGGCAGACCCCATTCTCCCAGTGTAATGACTCGGTTCACAATATGTAGTTCTTCTTCTGGAGTAAAGACAGTTTGTCCACCTGGTTTTTTTACATGTTTCTTTGTCATATAGTCATGTAAAGTACTTTAGAAACATCATATTTCTTAGCAGCCTGTCTGACACTTAACTTTCCATCACGTATGTCTGCACTAGCACACTCTAAAAGGCTGCCACGGCGTTCCAATCGTATAGTGTCTTCTACCATCACTGGTAGATACCTCACTCTCTTGTAATTTGAGGCATTGTGGCTTAGTTCATCTCACTTCATCTGTTATATAAATGCAAAAACAAAGATAAGCATGCAGACTATGTACATTGTACAAAAATATGTTTTATTACATATAAAAAAGCAAATTAGATATGCTGTCTGACCTCAACCCTTTAAATATCCATTGTCCGAAGTCACCCCTTTAAATCCCAAAAATGCGTACACATTCACCATGTCATGTTTACATACATTTAAAATGCAGATTTTAACACTTTCTCTGTTCCAATCTTCCCGTTAGACGTTAAAGTAAACCTCTAGATATGTATAAGCGTGCGGTTTGTTATGATTCGTTCACACCAGACCAAGTTTTCCCGTATTCATTTTTTCACCAAAAAATAGCATTGTCTTTATTACAATATATTCACCAGTGGAACATAATATTTTAAAAAGATAATTATACATAACATTTTACAAAACCTATGCAACATTATCCCGTTTAAAGATATACGATATCTTTCTTCGTTTAGCAGCTGCGTAGCATTTAATCTTTTTATGCAAATTTCGTCCGAAGCCACCCCGTGTCCGAATTCACCCCGGTTCACGGTACTATACCTGAATCTGAATAAAAATATAGAAATTAGTGAACATACAGAAGTGTTATGAAACATTAGGCTTACAAGTCACAGATAACACTTCCTAGACTGCCGAGATGATTCCGGACATCTGCCGAACAATCAGTGATTTTCATAAATGGGACTATTTCTCAAAACTGCCGAAATGTCGGATCTACCGAACAATCAGCTGCCGAGTAATAGGACTTTTACTGTATTAAATGTTAAATAAATTGTATTTTTTGTTTATAACAGTTCATGTTGTACACAGAGATTTGCAACCCAGCCCTTAATAAGACAAAGGCAGAGCATTTTTTCTTTAGTTGTTTTAACATACATTTACCTATGTCTTTTATTGCTCAGGAAATTGAATAACCATGAAAATGAATCAGAACCTTTTTTTTTTTTTTTTTTTTTTTCACATAACATAAATGACCTCCATGCAAAATTAGGGTTCACTGGACAGTGTTATTAACTTCATGGAGATGCTGGTCTAATGGCAGCTGTTGTTCCAGGTTCACAGCTGAAGTGAGAGCAGTAAATCAGTCGTAAACACTGTCGTCATCAGGGTGCTGCCTGAATATTGGATGGTAAGTATAAAACAGGACTGGGGTTGCATCTTACGTTGTGTTAGCACATCCAGCAAGAGGTACCTCGGCCATCAGCTTCTGGGTTATTAGCCATGTCGTGTCCTGTGGAAGATTTGTTTTTTCCCACATGGGAGCCGATCTTAGATGATTTACTTGGTGTGGTATCCTATGCAGTATTTGTTGCTGCAGAGACAATAGGTAACAGCTATTGAAATAAGGAAGACGGTGGTAATATCAGTCTGAATTGACAGCAAGGCTCAGCAGTCATAGTGCATGTTTAAAGTTATGTTCAGAAGCATGCATGTGTGTTAGCAGTATGTAATCCTGTGGCCATGTTAGACGACTGTGGTCACCCTATTAAGTATTCATGATGCGTCAGGCAGCTACAGTCCACAGCTGGAAAAAAAAAAAAATTCCTCCTGCACATCTGTGGTTTTTGTATAAATACAGTTTGATTTATGTGACAACAAACAGTGTACATGTGTCTAGTGCATATATATCAGTGAAAAACCTTGCGTGAGGTAAATAATCTCGTCATTGTAGCAAAATTAGGGAACAGCAGAAAGTAATTATTTTCACATTCTTCACATTTTCTCAGAAAATTACAATGTACTTGTACAAATACGGTTAGTTTTGATTTCTCTTTATGTGCCAACAAACACTGTACATGTGTCTAGTGTAGACAGACAAGTGAAAAACCTTGCTTGACATAAATGATCTCATCATTAGCGCAAAGTTACACAATAGCAGAAATAATTATTTTCACTTTTTTTTTTCTCAGAGAATCACAAGTATCATGTAAAAAATGGTGCATTTGTGACTGTCCTCCTCCTCCTCCTCGTCATCATCGTCATCATCATCATCATCACTTCATGGTCATTTCCTATTGGAAAAGTAACAACAAAGTAATAATTAGCACATTTATTTTTTAGGGACATAGGCTGTGTCCAGGGGAATGACCAAGAAGTGATAGGTCATTGCCAGAGGGTTAAAGAAATAATACTCTGTGTTGAAATTATATCCTTTTTATGTAATTGCAATTATTATCCAGTAATAGTGATGAATTTTTGACAGTTATTGTTCATTGTAATGGGGGCATCTTATGATTGACGATTGGTACAGTGGAGGTAAGACATCCTATTGGTGGTAGACAGGAAGATTAACACCAAGGTAGAGTTACTGAAGTATGGTGGAAGTTGAGAGAGGTGGAAGGAATGATATAATGGAGGTGGTAAAGGAAGAAGCAAATGTAAAGTTAGAGTGTAAGGTGGGTGATAAAACAATGGAGTTGGTAAAGGAAGAACCAGATGCACAGTCAGAGTGTGAGGTGAGTGATAAAATAATGGAGGTGGTAAAGGAAGAATCAGATGTTAATTTAGAATGTGAGGTGGGTGGCAAAATAATGGAGGTGGTAAAGGAAGAACTAGATGCACAGTCAGAGTGTGAGGTGAATGATAAAATAATGGAGGTGGTAAAGGAAGAACCAGATGCACAGTCAGAGTGTGAGGTGAATGATAAAATAATGGAGGTGGTAAAGGAAGAACCAGATGTAAATTTAGAATGTGAGGTGGGTGACAAAATAATGGACGTGGTAAAGGAAGAACCAGATGTACAGTCAGAGTGTGAGGTGGGTGGCAAAATGTTTGCCAGTGACAATGAGATTTTCCTAGACACAGCGTCCTCAGCTGAAGTTAAGCAGTTCAGATGTTTAGAGTGTGGAAAAGCATTTCCTTTTAAGAACAGTCTAATCCAACATGCAGCTATTCACTCAAGAGTGAAGGAGTTCAAGTGTGTTGAATGTGGTAAACTATTCACACAGAAGGGTAGTCTCAACAGACACTTGTTAATTCATTCAGGGGTGAAGAATTTCAAGTGTGATGAATGTGGTAAACTATTTGCACAGAAGCATTATCTCACTCAACACCTATTAATTCATTCAGGAGTGAAGAATTTCAAGTGTGATGAATGTGGTAAGCAATTTGTACACAAGAATGCTCTCACCTGTCACCTATTAGTACATTCAGGAGTGAAGAATTACAAGTGTGTTGAATGTAGTAAACTATTTACACAGAAGAGTGCTCTCACCAAGCACCTGTTAATTCATTCAGGAATGAAGAATTTCAAGTGTGATGAATGTGGTAAGCAGTTTGCACACAAGTTTGATCTCACCAAACACCTATTAATTCATTCAAGAGTGAAGAATTTCAAGTGTGATGCATGTGGTAAACTATTTGCACAGAAGCGTGCTCTCACCAAACACCTATTAATTCATTCAAGAGTGAAGAATTTCAAGTGTGATGAATGTGGTAAACTATTTACACAGAAGAATGATCTCACTAATCATATATTAGCTCATTCAAGAGTGAAGAATTACAAGTGTGATGAATGTGGTAAACTATTTTCACTGAAGAGTACTTTCACTCAGCACATATTGATTCATTTGGGATTGAAGAATTTCAAGTTTGATGAATGTGGTAAATGATTTGCACAGAAGTATGGTCTCACTCAGCACCAATTAATTCATTGAGGAGTCATGAATTTCAAGTGTGTTAAATGTGGAAAGTAGTTTGGTTGGAAAGGTTATCTCATCCAACACCTGTTAACCCGCCACGTGCCAGCTATTTCATGCTTGCCAATTTTTTTAACCTTTTTTTATTGGCTAAAATGATAGATTTTGATGTGAAAACAACGAATTTCATCATTAAAATACTCACCAAAGCTTGGAAATGGGTTTTATTGAGTCCTGCATACTCAGATACAGGTATTCCCACTCTCTCAGGCTCGCCACATAGGTGAGAGAAAGCCATTTTCTATGTAAGGTAGACTCAGGTGTTTATGTTGGGAAGGTATAGCAATGTTCAGTACACTTTTCTGATTACTTATTACTTCAATATCTGTCACAATTTTGGTGTCTCTTTCACTGTGAATGCATTGTCTTACACTTACTTGAAAACAGGTACAACCTGACTTCACTATGAACAATCTTTGCACTTATAAGAAGATATTTATAGCTTGACATCACTATGTACAGTTCTTACACTTACAAGAAAATATTTACAATTTGATTTCACTATGTATAGGTCCTACATGTATGTGAAAATATCTACAACATGCCTTCACTATGTACAGCACTGGGTGAGGCACACAAGCAGAACGAGTGTGAGGGGGGTTGAGTGAGTGGGTGTATGGCCTTGACTGCTTGAGGCACGATAGAGGAGCAGTGAACATACATGCCTGCCAATTTTTGTCCGCGAATCTCGAAAAATGAGGTCACAGTGAATGTTTTAATTTAAGCAGTTTTAAAACGGCACTGGCACTGACTGCAGATTTTTGTTTGACCGTTTTAAAACGGCATTGGCATGCAGCGGGTTAATTCATTCAGGAACCAAGAAATTCAAGTGTGGTAAATGTGGTAAGCTGTTTGTTCTGAGGAATAATCTCACCAGACACATTAAATCATGGAGACGAATAGAGTTTCTAGTGTGCTTGATGTGATAAATGGTTGACCTAGTTGACCTCTTCTGACACTGTTTAACCCTTTGGTGCACAGATAAGTTTTCTGTGGCATGATGCATTGGCTTATCTCCCCTCCCCCTCGCACCCCCGCACGGTCCAAAAATGTGTATTCTTGGCTTATTTTCACACCCAAACATATTTATTTTGCCCCAAAACCCACATATTCCTATTCATCTATGTTTATTCTACACGGTAAGCCAAAAAAAAAAAAAATCTATACGTACATTAGGGCCCCAGTAATGAACAATCTGGAGCAAAGATCTCGCTTCCCAGCATCACAAGTCGAATGTTTACTAATCAATCTCTACATGTTATAACATCATTGGAAAGGGAATTTTATTAGCTCTCAAATGCCGGAGGCCCCAGTTTGATATGAGGTATGGTGTTCGAGTAATAAGTGAAAAAATAAAACTTATTTCTGACAGACAGCTTTTTTTTTTTCGGGGCGCTCTAGTGAAAAACTTTTCCCGCCACTGTTCTGTTTTATTTTATCATCCTATGCAGAAATTCATTGGCTTTCATTTGAGCCAACAATGGTGATCTTAGGCCTCATAGTTTTCAAGAAAAATGTTGAAAAACTACGGTGTACCCATGCCGTGTCGAGATGGTAGGGCAGTTTCCTGCCTTCCTCTAAGCACCTTTCATGTATCTCACCAATTCCTTGGACACTAGATATACACACTATATTCTCATGATTATCTGTCATTATTTTTATAGTAGAATACTCACATTTGGTACAGGGTAGAGGCAGTGTAGTTGATTTGAAACAGTAGCACAATCTTCATTAGGCCAGTGGCTGATAATGACCAGGAATGCTTCACAAACATCAAATTTCATATTGCAAACACCAAATCTAATCACAACAGTGCCCAAGAACTATACACAAGCATTATTAGTATAATGAAATATGTTGCACGGCCGGGACGGGGGTCTATCTATCTATTGCCAGATGCCTCAATCCCGTTTGGGGTGGCCACAAACAAATCACCTCCACGTCTTCCTGTCCCCTGCCATTTCACTGCCCTGCTCCCAACTCACACCCCCTCTCTCTCATATACCTCTCCACCCCATCCCTCCATCTCATCCTCGGCCTCCCCCTCCCTCTTCCCCCCTCCACCTCACTCACACACTCTCTTCGTCAGTCTTTCACCCTCCATCCTCTCCACATGGCCAAACCACCTCAGTGTGTTCCTCATAACACTTCCTATCACATCCACATCCACACCACAACGCTCCTTTATATCCTCATTCATCAGCCTGTCTCTCCATGTGACTCCACTGGCTTCTCTTAAATAACTCATTTCCACTGCTCTCACTCTTGACTTGTGTCCTTCCAACAATGTCCAAGCTTCACTTCCATACGTTAAAGTTGGTATCACAATACTGTCATGTAGTAACTTTTTCACTTCCCTGTTTCTTATCACTGCTTTCAAAGAACCAGCAACCTTTCTTCCCTGCTGTACCCTTTCAAGCACTTCACCCTCCAAACCTCCATCCTTACTCATCACACTACCCAAGTTTATCTATCTATCTATCTATCTATAGCCCGACGCCCTAATCCCGCAAAGGGTGGCCACAGACAAAACGCCTCCAAGTCACTCTGTCACCCACCATTCGACTCCCCCCCCCAACTCACCCCCCCCTCCCTCATATACCTCTCAACTCCATCCCTCCACCTCATCCTAGGTCTACCCCTCCCTCTCCCTCCCTCCACCTCACCTACATACACCCTCTTAGTCAGTCTTTCATTCTCCATTCTCTCCACATGTCCAAACCACCTCAGTGTATTTCTCCTAATCTTTTCAACCACATCCACATCTACCCCACAACGTTCCTTCACTTCTTCATTCGTCAACCTGTCCCTCCACGTCACTCCACATGCTCCTCTCAAGTAACTCATTTCCACTGCTCTCACTCTTGACTTGTTCCCCTCTTTGCAATGTCCACGCCTCGCTTCCATACGTCAGGGTAGGGATCACAATACCATCATGCAGTGACTTCTTAACTTCCATACTCACCTCCCTATTTCTCATCACTGCTTTCAGTGTACCAACAACCTTTCTTCCCTGCTGTACTCTTTCACGTACTTCATCCCCTAAAGTTCCATCCTTACTCATCACACTACCCAAGTACTTGAATGCACTCACATTCTCCATATCCTCACCATCCAACCTCACTGCACACTCTGTGACTTCATTCCTCTCAAACACCATAACTTTACTTTTGTTTACATTAACTTTCAGCTTCCTCCTCCTACACACTGTCCCAAATTCATTCACCAAACCTTGCAACTCCCATTCATCTTCACTCAACAATACTGTATCATCCGCAAACAGCAACACCGGAAGCTTCCAAATCTCACCCTCATTCATTAGGGCCACCCCCACATCCACTGCCCTACCTTGCACCTCCTTTACAACCCCATCCATATATATATTAAACAGCCATGGAGACATCACACACCCCTGTTTCAGTCCCACATTGAGATCAAAGAACTCACTCAGCTCACCATCCACTCGCACCGTAGCCCTAGCTCCCTCGTACATACTCTTCACAGCAGTACTTAAACGTACTCACATTTTCCATTTCCTGACCATCCAACCTCGCTGTACATTCACTGACTTCACCTCTCTCAAAGACCATCACTTTACTCTTTCCTACATTCACCTTTAGATTCCGTTTCTTGCACACTCTCCCAAACTCATCCACCAAGCCTTGCAGCTCCCCTTTGTCTTCACTCAACAACACAGTATCATCTGCAAACAACAATACAGGGAGTTTCCAAACACTATCCTCTCTCACCAGGGCCACTCCAACATCCACTACCCTACCTTATACCTCTTTTATTACCCCATCCATGTACAGATTGAACAACCATGGAGACATGACACATCCCTGTTTCAACCCAACCTTCAAAGAGAAAAATTCAATGAGTTCACCATCCACACGCAGTGCAGCCTTAGCACCATCATACATACTCTTCACAGCATTCAACAACTTTCCATCTACTCCATATATTCTTAATACTTTCCACAATCCTTGTCTATCCACCCTGTCATATGCTTTCTCCAAATCCATGAAAGCTGCATACAACTTCTTTCCCTTCTCTAGAAACTTTTCCACTAAAGATCTAAGAATGAATATCTGATCTACACAACCTCTTCCTTTCCTAAAGCCTCCCTGTTCTTCTCCAACTAATTCCTCTGTTCTTTCTCTAACTCTGTCAATAAGTATCCTACCATACACTTTTCCTATTATACTAAGAAGACAAATGCCCCTATGATTACCATACACTTCTTTTTCCCCTTTTCCTTTGTACAAGGGAATAATTATACCTGGCTTCCAATCCTCCGGGACTCTACCTTCCTCCCAGGCCAATCTGCACATCTTCCACATCCATTCTACTACTATCTCTCCCCCATGCTTCAGCATTTCACCACACACTCCATCAATTCCTGAGGCTTTCCCCATTTTGACTTTCTTCATTGCTTCCACAACTTCTATCCTACTGATTTCTTCCTGTCTTCTCACCTCCCTCCTTCTCCCAGCCATTCCCCAGCCACTGATACTCGCATTACTTCCATCCTGTATGTTCAACAATTCCTTAACCCCCGCCGTCCCGGCGACGTGAATTAACGCGGCAACATTGCAAGGTCCCTAATTTGCACAATTTTCAATTTTCGCGAGTGATTTCACGAGTGAGTTTTGGCACGTATACACGGGACACCTTCCTCTATTCCTCTACAAGATGCCAAGCAGGAACAATGCCTTACACCGCATAACCTCTTCCCCCCCCCCCCCTGCACGCCATTGTCTCGACATTTCACCTGTTACCAGTGACCTGGCCAATAAAGACATTCAGGGCCAGAGTGATTCCCCAATCGATGACAATGCGGAGGACAAAGTTTAGAGGAAGAAACAGTCAGAAATGATGATCAGGTAATGTGGGAAAAAAAAGGTCATGAATGGTGATGAGTTAGTGAGTGAAACAATGCTTATAATGCCTATATTACTGTTTGAAAACCATTATACTCTTGTACTACATATTAATTCGTACCAAGTAAATAAATAAATACTGTTTATGAGTGGATAAAATAGTTACCCTCCCATAGAACTCATTTTAATGTGGGAAAAAAAAGGTCATGAATGGTGATGAGTTAGTGAGTGAAACAATGCTTATAATGCCTATATTACTGTTTGAAAACCAATATACTCTTGTACTACATATAAATTCGTACCAAGGAAATAAATAAATACTGTTTATGAGTGGATAAAATAGTTACCCTCCCATAGAACTCATTTTCTTTGGTGCCAGCCTGTTAGAAAACCCAGTCAGGTAAGGAAGTACTCGTACCTAAATCCGGTATTTTAAACCTCAGGTGAGCGATTTCCCTATGAATTTTCGATGTTTCTCACCAAAAGCGGATGTTTGTGCCCCCAAAAAAAAAGGTCCAAAAACGTCGGGATGGGGCGGGTTAAAGTGTTCTCTCCATCTGCTCACTTTTTCTCCCTTCTGCACTAGTAATCTACCATTTTTATCTTTCACTCCCCTGCTAACCTCACTTCCACCCTGTCTTACTCTCTTCACCTCTTTCCAGAACATCTTTTTACAGTCCCTCCACTTTACACTCAAATTCGTTCCAAATTCGTCATCCACTCTCTTCTTACTCTCTCTTACTAATCTTTTCACCTCTCTCTTTCTTTCTACATATAACACTCTCTTCCGCCTCTCAACTTCTTCCACGCCCCTACTTCTCATCCATTCATTGTATGCTTTCTATTTTTGTGCCACAGCCTGTCTCACCTCTTCAGTCCACCACGCTGTTCCTTGCACCCCCCTCCGTCTTCTCTTCCTCCCACACACCACATCACATGCTGCACATATTTCTTCTGTAAATATCCTGCACACACCTTCCATGTCTCCCATCTGCTCCAATTCATATTTGCCCAATCGCTCCTCCACTTCTCTCTTATACTCTGCCATTTTCTCATCCTCTTGTAACCTTTCCACTCTCCTTGCATCTACTCCTTCATCTCGTCTTTCCCTTCTTCTATTCCTCCATCTTACTTGAATTCTAATTCTGTCCTTCATCTCGTCTTTCCCTTCTTCTATTCCTCCATCTTACTTGAATTCTAATTCTGGCCACCACCAAGTAGTGGTCAGAAAGTCCACTCCCCCAACCTCTATAAGCTCTTGCATCCATTACACATCTTCGCATCCTTTCATCCACACACACATAATCAATCATTGCCTTCCTTTCATTCAGTTCACCACCCACCCTTCTCATCACTCGCCATGTATACCTGTGGATCATTTTATGCATGAAGAGGGTGAGAGTGGAAATTTAAAGGGCCAAACCACACAGTACCTCTCCCACTCACAGCTCATTTGGTACTGAATGACCTGTTCACTCTTTTCCCAGCATCAGGACCCACAGTTGCCAACTCCTTACTTTTGACAAGCGCTAGTCAAGCAATGACGCCTCCAAAAATGACACCGATTGGCTGAAAACTTTTTCTCTGACGAAAGATTTTATGCTTTACTGAGGACAAGAACGTCAATGAGTATAGGCGCAGCCACACCCTAATGATGATGAGCATGTCAATGAGTACGAAGGCATTAACCCTCTCATGCATGGTAAGTTTTGGTAAGTTTTCTGGCGCATGAGTTTGTTCCACCCCCCTCTCCCCCATGTGCCTCTGAAAACATTTATTCTCGCCTTATTTTCGCCACCCAAACATATGTATATTGCCATGAAACCTACATCATCTTATTTGCCGGTGTTTGTTCTAGCTGATAAGCAAAAAAAAAAAAAAAAAAAAAAATACACAAAAGTACGAATAGAAGTACATTAGGCCGGCGTGAATAAACATTTCGGAACGTCGATCTCACTTCCCAAGATCATAGTTTGAATATTTAACATCAGAAAATTGTTATTAGATGTTTAGAAAGAGAATTTCATCAGCTTTCTAATAAGCTGTGCAGCTTTTTTGTATGATTTTTGGCTTTCAAGAAAATAGCAAAAAACTAAGTCATTTCCTACAGTAAACTGATTTTTTATACAGGGAGCTCTAGCCCAGTTTTCTTGCAGAGGTTATGTATTTCATAATCTTGTGTAGAATTTCATGGGCTTTCTCAATGTATCTGCAGCTTTTTCATGCGCTTCATAGTTTCCAAGTAAATAAATAAAAACTACTGGGTACCCACACTTGTGCTGCACTTTTGTCATGCGCACACAGTAACTTATATTCTTAGCTATGTAACAATGATTTTTTATCAAAGCTATTACATTGTTACTTCATGTACATACGTTGAATTTTATACACTTTATCATGTTTCAGGAAATTGATATGTCCAATTCTTTTCAAGTAAATGGACAACAAAGGTCTCCTTCTACTAAGGTTCCACTAACGCACACTGTGCACCCTGATTATTTCTTCATGAACACTCGTGGCACATTTGACGTACATTTCACTTAAACCGTAAGTTATCTGTCAGTGTCTGAGCATGGTACAGTACCTGTTCACTGACGTCCGTGGTTACATGACATTGTTTTGTTGTCTGGCCTCCTTCAGCTAAGGTTCCGCTAACACAAAAAAAACTAAATATTTCTTCGTGAACACTTGCGGCACATTTGACGAGTATTTCACACTAAATCATATGCAAATACATCACTATCACAATGATCCCATCCCTACCTCCACAATTAATCCGTTTCTTTCTACGGCATACCACATGATGCAAGTTCCCTTCGAAAGTACACCGCACCTCTATATGGCATGCACCACATTTCTACATGAACACTCGCTGCATATTGTACGTCTGTTTCATACTGAATCATATTCAAATGTGTATTACTCTCACAGTGATTCCATCCCAGACCCCTCTGTTATTCCTTTCCTGACTACGGCATACTTGTGACACCTGCTCCATTCTTGACTACAGCTGTGGTGTTCGGAACACCTGCTAGTTCAATTATTTCACTACGGCAGCCACCATATCTTTTGCACAATATAGGCATTAGCTTCATTACATACGTAAAATACTCACAGCATTTGGGGCAGGGTGAAGCAGAGTGGCGAATCTCGCTACAGCAAACACGAGTCCTGTCCCTAGGCCAAACAGCTGATAACGAGCTCCAGTGCTTTATGAACAATATATTTATGTCCCATAAACACAATAACTTCACAGTATACAGTCATCCCCTAACATTCGGGGGGGTTTGGTAACAGAGACACCCGCGAATGTTAAAAATCCACGGATATCTGCTGCCCCCCCTTAAAAACACCTCTGGACCCCTCATTTCCTTATATATGGTAACTAATGAAAAACCATAAGTGCATGTTCAATGAGGAATTTGGAAGGAATTTGAGTGTAAAGTGGAGGGACTGTAAGAAAATGTTCTGGAAAGAGGTGAAAAGAGTAAGACAGAGTGGAAGTGAGTGGAAGTGAAGTTAGCAGGCGAGTGAAAGATAAATATGGTAGATTACTAGTGGAGAAGGGAGAAAAAGTGAGCAGATGGAGAGAACACTTTAAGGAATTGTTGAACATACAGGATGGAAGTAATGCGAGTATAAGTGGCTGGGGAATGGCTGGGAGAAGGAGGGAGGTGAGAAGATGGGAAGAAATCAGTAGGATAGAAGTTGTGGAAGCAATGAAGAAAGTTAAATCAGGGAAAGCCCCAAGAATTGATGGAGTGTGTGGTGAAATGCTGAAGCATGGGGGAGAGATAGTAGTAGAAGGGATGTGGAAGATGTGTAGATTGGCCTGGGAGGAAGGTAGAGTCCCGGAGGATTGGAAGTCAGGTATAATTATTCCCTTATACAAAGGAAAAGGGGAAAAAGAAGTGTGTGGTAATCATAGGGGCATTTGTCTTCTTAGTATAATAGGAAAAGTGTATGGTAGGATACTTATTGACAGAGTTTGAGAAAGAACAGAGAAATTAGTTGGAGAAGAACAGGGAGGCTTTAGGAAGGGAAGAGGTTGTGTAGATCAGATATTCATTCTTAGATCTTTAGTGGAAAAGTTTCTAGAGAAGGGAAAGAAGTTGTATGCGGCTTTCATGGATTTGGAGAAAGCATATGACAGGATGGATAGACAAGGATTGTGGAAAGTATTAAGAATATATGGAGCAGATGGGAAGTTGTTGAATGCTGTGAAGAGTATGTACGGTGGTGCGAAGGCTGCAGTGCGTGTGGATGGTGAACTAAGTGAATTTTTCTCTTTGAAAGTTGGGTTCAAACAGGGATGTGTCATGTCGCCATGGTTGTTCAATCTGTACATGGATGGGGGAAATAAAAGAGGTACAAGGTAGGGTAATGGATGTTGGAGTGGCCCTGGTGAGAGAGGATAGTGTTTGGAAACTCCCTGTACTGTTGTTTGCAGATGATACTGTGTTGTTGAGTGAAGACGAAGGGGAGCTGCAAGGCTTGGTGGATGAGTTTGGGAGAGTGTGTAAGAAACGGAATCTAAAGGTGAATGCAGGGAAGAGTAAAGTGATGGTCTTTGAGAGAGGTGAAGTCAGTGAATGTACAGCGATGTTGGATGGTGAGGAATTGGAAAATGTGAGTACGTTTAAGTACTGTACTTGGGTAGTGTGATGAGTAAGGATGGAGGTTTGGAGGGTGAAATGCTTGAAAGGGTACAGCAGGGAAGAAAGGTTGCTGGTTCTTTGAAAGCAGTGATAAGAAACAGGGAAGTGAGCATGGAAGTGAAAAAGTTACTACATGACAGTATTGTGATACCAACTCTAACGTATGGAAGTGAAGCTTGGACGTTGTTGGAAGGACACAAGTCAAGAGTGAGAGCAGTGGAAATGAGTTATTTAAGGGAGCCTGTGGAGTCACATGGAGAGACAGGCTGACGAATGAGGATATAAAGGAGCGTTGTGGTGTGGATGTGGATGTGATAGGAAACGTTATTAGGAACACACTGAGGTGGTTTGGCCATGTGGAGAGGATGGAGGGTGAAAAACTGACGAAGAGAGTGTATGTGAGGTGGAGGGGGGAAGAGGGAGGGGGAGCCCAAGGATGAGATGGAGGGATGGGGTGGAGAGGTATATAAGAGAGGGGGGTGTGAGTTGGGAGCAGGGCAGTGAAATGGCAGGGGACAGGGCGATGTGGAGGCGATTTGTTTGTGGCCACCCCAAATGGGATTGAGGCATCTGGCAATAGATAGATAGATAGATAGGATGTTTACAACCACTTTATTTAATGCAAAAACACTAAACAGCCACTTTTAATACAAGAACACAAAAAGTTAAAAATAATGCATGGTGTACTCCTGCATGGCCTCTTCTGATTACTGTACTCATCCCAGCTCCCTCCTCCAGCCTCCTCATCATGGACACTGCTGACAACAAAAACAAATGTTCCGTGAGTACTGTAACAGCAACCCCCATTTCCTGTGTACTGTACATCTATACAAACAATAGTACAGTAATAAGGGCAAGAGAAGCTATAAAAACAGTTAAAATTTCCACGTCACTGCATTTCACAACACAAGGTGAGGAGGGGGTGGTGGTGGGTTGAGAGGATTCGGCACTGCCGACAATAACAAAAATAAATATTTGTTGTAACTAAAGATAATCTCTATGTACATTTTTAAAAACAATAAAAATGGCAAATAAAGCCATAAAAATAAAATAGCTAATAAAGCTATAAAAGATTTATTATTTTCACTTTACTTCTCCTTGGTGATTTTCGATTAGCCAATGATGGAGGCTCTTACATACAAAGCTTTGGTATGACCAACCAGTCACTGAGCTTTTCCCTTGTATCAGTTGGTAAACACAACAGAGCCCATCACCACAAAGATTACAAGGGAGAAAATGGATGAATAGAAATATTGTACAGGTAATCCCAGCCCATCCTAACTTTTCCCCCTGATGAATTAATGATATTAAATGAAGTGGCCAAAAGGAAGAGTGTTACAGTATATTTCATTCACTGGATAATGCCATTACTAAAACAGCCATGAACTGTGCCTGGGATAATGTTATAGTGTCAGCAGAGTTCGAGATAATTTTTTTTTTCTGTAACCATCCGCAGATATTCAAAACCATGTATGTTAAAACTGCAGATGTTAAGGGATGACTGTACTCATAAACAATATATAATCACACTCATTCACTCGTGGCTTCTGCCTCAGGTGGGAGGGGGAGAAATAGAGGAGCGTGGCGCTACCCTTCAATCTGGCTGGTCGTGAGGTACTGAGGTTTACTGCTGCGCACTGTCCCATAGAAAGCGCAACAGTGTTGCCAAATGTTTACTTTTGACGCGAGACTGGCCTGCCAGAACGAACCAAAATTTGACGCTAATCAGTCAAAAACTTTATTTTGGGCAATTTTTTTTTCTGCTTTTCACACAGTTGGCGTCAATATGCGTTTACCAGGAAACACCCATGGAACGCGAATTGTGTTATCATGCCTGAGAGTGTTAATTAATTAAGGAATGAAGAAATTCAAGTGTGATGAATGGAGGAAACAGATTTATAAGTTTTCTCCAGTATCAGTTCTGGAGCAAAATAATTTCAAATGTGATGACTGGAAAACTGTTTAGAAAAATTCATGTTCACTTGGCACCTGACAATTCATTCAGGTGTGAAAACAATTAACTAGTTATGATAAATGTGGCAAAGTTTGTAGAAGAAATCAGGCATTAGCCAGGCATGATGCCATTTGCTAACAAGTGAGGGAGAAGACATGTTTTATCTCTTAGTCTGGTTTGCCAAAGTAATGGAAAAATTTTAAAAAGTGGGTTGTAAGGAAAAAAAAAATGTAGGTCCTTTAGTCTGTATTGCCCCTTTAGCTACTATTGGTACTTGTGGCAGGCCACACTTCATGCAGCATGTCACATGAACTACTGAGCCAAGACATCATTAACCATGAGTGATAATGTGAAACTCTAGATAGAGTAAACCCTCAATATAACAAACCCTCTTTTAACGAAGTCCAGTTTTAACGACCACCTTAAGCTGGCTGAAAATTATGTTCATTTAATTAATTTTGTTAGGTAAAAGAATGGACGTGCAGGAAACACCGACCTGCTTGGTGTCCACACACACACACACACACACACACACACAAACACACACACACACACTTTGTATGTATATTAACTCCTCTGTGGCCGCTGACGTTGAATGACGTTTAGCTGATAAATGGCTGCTTGCATCGTTTGAGCGCGGCCTATAAAAAACTGCAAAAATTTTTGGGAAGTGAATGAATGTTCTGAATGTCTTCACACTGACCTACACTACACTCCCAGACACCCCATCAAACAGCTCAGAGCCTGCTGCTGTGATGAGTGGATTTTCGATTTTTTTGCTCCTAGCCATGCCAAAATAAGCACAACTACGCCCATTATCTCGACCCAGGCAGAACATATCATCTTTGTCCTCTTTTCCAAAACACACACAACCACCTGTTTATGATTATGAAGTAATACAGGCACATACAAAAAAGACATGATAATAAGTGAAAAATGCATTTTTGTCTTGGTATCTTTATCTATTTGCTCAGGTTTGCTGTAATGGTTTGGAACATTAGATGCAATACAACTTGTAGAAAACTATGAAAACTTTTTGGAAGTGAACGAACATCTAGGACGTAAGACTGACCTTGACTATACCCTCTCCCATATCATCTGTCGGTTCACCACAGGCTGCCGTGGTGAGTGGATGTACAATTTTTTCGCCCATGGCCATGCCTAAAAACACATAGTTACACCCATTATCTTGACCCAGACAGAAAATATAATCTTTTTCCTCCCTTGCAAAACACACACAACCACTCTGTGTACGAGACTGTAACATATATTGCAAAAATAACAAGGTAAAATGATAAAGATGAATGTAAAATGATAAAGATGAACGTGTTATTACGAAAAATATACGTTTTCGCCTGTCTGTAAATATATTTATTTCTGCTTTATCTCTGTATTGGTAATAATTAGACTTATTCTTAGTTCTGAAGCTGCAATATGATTCTATTTTTAGCCATGCTCGTGGTGTGGGAGCTCGAAGTTGTGACTCAACATCTGTAATGCTAATCGGACCTGACCCTCCACTTTCATCTCCCGTAGGAGAGCCTAGCTTTGGAGGACGTGCAATTTTCTCATTTAGGACTGAAATTTCAACCCTTTCGCTCCCTTTTCCAAGCATGGGCACAACGATAACATGAAAAATAACTTGAAAGTACCATAAACATATTTTATATCAAAAAGGTGAAAAAGTATTCATAACAATTTATTTTTCCAGCCATTCGTAACATATTATGTACTGAAATCATTTGATATCATATCTCATATATGTGCACCATTTCAGCACCATTCGCATTGTTTTGGGAGGTAAAAAAAAAAATAACACCTGCCTAGTTGCACTGCGGCAGCGCCCCTGTGCAGCGGATATCGGTTTCTGATATTTCTGCAACTTCTGCATTCCATTGCAAGCCACAGAATGCATCTAGGAAGCTGGGATTTGCACTGTTAGGTGCATCTGAACTTTCTCTTCAATATAGCAAGAAAAAAATATTAATTTTCGATACTTCAAAAAATGGCCCCGGCATTGGCAAGGTGTACAGGTACACAGAAAATTCGGGCCTTCGGCCAAGGAGGGGTTAACCACGTTCATCATACATGCAGCTGTTCTGTACTGTTTGTGTTGCTGTTCTCTAGTATGTAGTACAATATTTACCGTAATGTAACAGTTAATGTACACTGAGTTTCTTTACCCACACTTTGTTAATACCAAACAACAAATGTACAGTGGTGTACAGTATACAGTAGTGCTGGACTGTGGTGGTTTTCAGTGACTGTCTCTGCCAGTGGTGGAATGCAGTTTTGTTATGTTTAATGTACATGCAACTGTTTGCTATTCTCTAAAATGTAGCATTTACTGTAATGTAACAGGTAATGTACAGTGTAAGTTTTCTTTACCCACACATTTCCTTTTAAATACTGAATGAAAAACGTGCATAAATTTATCCAAGGTCTACTTCCAGTCTTTATTTGCAGTGCAATTACTCCCAGAAAGGTAAGAATAAACACGTCAATTAGTACATAGGGCATTTATCGAGAAAAGAACCATTTAGACCTACCTGTATGTTACTGTGTACTGTATGAGTATATGGCCAAACAATGTCTGGGAAATTGCTGAACAGCATGGTGTTCTGCTTTAATGTCAAGGGTCTGGTACCAATTAACTGGTTATATCGAGGGAGCACTGTATTAGGAGAGGGCTGTTCACTGTGATAGTTGTATAACAGTACAGGGCATTCATTTAATACACAGTAAACTGGGCAGCAAGGTGCACTATATCCTGCACAACATCTGTACAGGAAAATATTGTACATGTATGTATTGTTGGTCTTTATGGGCAGCAACTCACCTTTTTGTATGACATTTTATTATGGGATAATGATGTCTAAGCACATGGCAAGTGCCCCACCTTGTAGAGAGAGTAATCTTTGTTTTCTCTTTACTAGGACAGGTCTAATGGAACACAATTTTTGTAGTGCTTTTGCCTCAAGTTTTCCTGTATATTTGTCATGGGGGGGTGGGGCACTTTGACTGCAAGGTAGAGCACTATCTGAGTGCTTAGATCACTAATGTCAAGCATGTCATGAAAAATAAAAGGCAAATATGAAGTAAGAGATGTCACTCTTAATAGCATTAGTACATGGTATGTTTGTAGTGCACAATTTTCACAGGGCAAGGTATATTTTTTCACCCAAATTACCATGAACCAACAGGTTTGCAGTATAATAGGAACGCTTACATATGAAGGCAAATAGTCAGATGATATGATGGAACTTGGGAGGACAAGATTTGATAAAGTTTTAGTAGCTGTGAAAGAAAAAGATGTGGGAATCTGTTGAAAGTGTATTCATTCATTCATCATCTAATCCAGTGTTGCCCTGTGAGGGACGTAGGAGCCCAGGGTAAGGCAAGTTGGTCCTGACATTTAAGATAGGTAAGCAGCCTTACTCATCCCTGGGTGGCATTACATGAGCAATAAACTCCAACCATCCCTTGGATATAAACCTGCATCAGCTTAATTCGATTGGAGTGCCTTAATTACCTCTAAACCACCAGGTGCCATGATTTGGTTATATGATTATCACCCAGCATAGTAAATGGTTTCCTGGTGTACAGGAAACCATTTGTCTTTTCACACAGTGTAGAGTCACCTGTGGACTGAAGGAAGAGGAATTGAAAGTAAACCAAGTTGATTTTGAGGCAGGATGTGATGATTATTCTTGATGGCTTGATGCCACCAATTGGTGGTAGGCTGGGGCACTCACCATCCGTTCGATGTAGTGATGCTTTGGGTGCCTGCCCTTTTTTCTCTTCCCTCCTGCCTCTTCTTTCTTTCCTTCACTCTTTCCTTGTCCTTCTGCCTGTGGGTGACTTTACACTCTCTCTTCTGTCTGCCTTTCCTTCATTCTTTCCTCTTCCTTCTGCCTGTAGGTGATTCCACACTAAGTGAGAAGCCAAATAGTATCCTGTACACTATGAAATCATTTACTATGCTGGGTGGTAACCATATAACCAAATTATGGCACCTCGTGGTTTAGTGGGTAATTAATCCCTTAGTTCCCAGAGTTGCTGTGCAAGGGATTTTGCTGGAAGGGTGCTATAGTCGGCCTTGCGCCCGTTTGCGTCTGTGGTGTGGCCCGCACCTGTGTACAATGGTGCCACGTTTCCCCAACTTGCAATGTGAAACGGAAGCTATTTATGTACAAGGCATCACAAATTCGATAAATTCAGATGAATAAAACTTACACTTGTGTATTTTGATGGATGAATCAACAGTAATCTTATTATGCATAAAATATTTATACAGTAACACAGAAACATGGCATACATATTGTACAGTGTTGCTAAAAGAAATAGCAGTCACTTTTAATGTTTTTTAGCGTAGTTTTAGGATGGTTAATAATATTACAGTTATGGATATAATAGAATGAGCCTGAAAAAAGAAGAAATATGCCAATATCCAAAGTAAAAGAAATAATTCATATAATTCTTGTGAGTGGCAGCACTGACACACAGTCTGGCCTAAGGTAAAGTACGTACCTCCATAGACCCAAGCATAGCTTGTACAGGTGTTGCTTGGGAAAAATGCTCACATTTACTGGCTTTTACCATAATTTTAAGGGTGAGGAATAATCACATTTATTATCATAAGCTAATATGTAGGACAAAATAGTAGGCATATGCCAATACCGAAGTAAAAAAAAAAAAAAAACTATTCACTCGCGAGCGGCAACACTTCCACACCCAGTCGGTGGCCTTGACAGATAGCTTCCCTACAGAGAGAGAGAAAGAGAGAGAGAGGCAGGAGAGGGGCATGCATTGAATGCATTGTCGGCATCACTAAATATAACAAAACCAAATTAACAAATGAAAGCACAATTATAAATAACTTATAAAAGAATCAAAAGTACTCAGGGTGGCTCACATTTCCCGCCAGGAGAGAGAGAGAGAGAGAGAGGTCTGTCACTGCCTTATTTGTATTCATTTGTTCCTTTGTACATACTGCACACACTGATATACATTGTTCCTATTGATGCACATATATCTATACACGTAATTTCTCTCTCTCTCTCTCTCTTCTAATACTGACCACGTGGTAGGTGAATCCAGCCCCCCCTTCCCCTTCCCTCCCTTCTTAATCCCTCCTGGGTGTCTCAGGTCAAATCCCCCTTCACACTTCCCCTCCCCCCTGGACCACCACCCCAACAAACCCACATCCACACTCCCACCCACACCTACACCCACACCCCACTACGTCGGGGTGTATGAATCAGTAACGTAACAAACCTCTCAGCAGACAGTAACTTTGACACTCCATCTACTAAATATAACAAAACCAAATTAACAAATGAAAGCACAATTATAAATAACTTATAAAAGAATCAAAAGTACTCAGGGTGGCTCACATTTCCCACCAGGAGAGAGAGAGAGAGAGAGAGAGAGAGAGAGAGAGAGAGAGATAACGGTATAGAAAACGTGGCAACACTGTACACAGGTGCGGGCCACACCACAGCCGCAAACGTGCGCGAGTCCTACTATAGGTGCATCACCCTCCACCTGTTGGCTCGTAGTCGCAAAGCTCAATGGTCCCTACCTAGGGGTTCCCTTGTTTATTAACCCGTCACGTCCTGACTGATTTTCCACCACTGACTCCCCCCAGTCCTGACCAATTTTGGAAAAAAAATTTTTTTTGCTCAAACCTCTGCTTTTGGTGAGAAACACCGAAAATTCATAGAGAAATCGCTCACCTGAGGTTTAAAATACTCGATACAGGTAGCAGTACCTCCTTACCTTACTGTGTTTTCTATCAGACTGGCACCAAAGAAAACGAGTTCTATGGGAGGGTAACTATTCCACACCACTTATAAACGGTATTTATTTATTTATTTGGTACGAATTTATATGTAGCACGAGAGTATATTGGTTTTCAAACAGTAATATAGGCAATATAAGC
This sequence comes from Coenobita brevimanus, assembly GCF_032717465.1. Lineage (NCBI taxonomy): Eukaryota > Metazoa > Arthropoda > Malacostraca > Decapoda > Coenobitidae > Coenobita > Coenobita brevimanus. Next base: position 7,812,295 of record NC_136985.1, on the reverse strand, counting down.
ATTGTTTCACCCACTAACACATCAACATACCTGACCTTTTTTTATGACATTACCTGATCATCATTTCTGACTGTTTCTTCCTCTAATGCTATGTAAACTTTGTCCTCCACATTGTCATCGATTGGGGAATCACTCTGGCCCTGAATGTCTTTTTTGGCCAGGTCACTGGTAACAGGTGAATTGCCGTGACAATGGCGTGCGGGGGAGGGGAGGTCATGCGGGATAAGGCATTGTCCCTGCCTGGCATCTTGTTGAGGAATAGAGGAAGGTGTCCCGTGTATACGTACCAAAACTCACGTGTGAAAATTGAAAATTGTGCAAATTATGAACCTTGCAATTGTGTGACGTACCAGTACGTCGACGGGTCTAGCTGTGACAAAATGTTGCGACATACCCATGCGTTGATGGGATGCCTCGGGTTAAGTTTTGAAAATTTCCAGTTCCATCCCATACTGAGGACACGGGGCACAAAGAGGTTAGGGCACTCCAATCGGATTGAGCCTCTGAAGGCTTATTGCTCACATAATACCACTCAGGGATGAGTGAGGCTGGTCACTCTCATTTTGAATGTCAGGACCAACTTGCCCAGCCCTATGTTCCTACAGTCCTCATGGGGCAACATAAGATTGGATGATGGATGGATGGATGATGTCACCAATAGGTTTTCAGAGTTTGATCTACTATAACACAAGATGTGCTGTGCCCATATTATGATGGGATAGTTATTCGCAATGGGATGGCATCACAAACAAGGATTCAGATTGTGATTTAAAAGACAGTGACCATGTTAACCCCTAAAATGCGGATCGTCGCATTTGCGACGGTCGGCCCAAAGGACAGAACGGCGGATCGTCGCGTTTGCGATTTGAGTTAATTTTGAATAACCGCGGGCAAGCAGGCTCCAGCTGGTATTGTCTATCAGTACCGCCACCCGTGAGCTACGTTTAGCACACTTGACCTTTGTACTACTGACCTCAGTTGTTGCCAAGTATCATTTTTTTTACCCACCCACGCACCGATGCGCGGCCCTCCCTCGTCGTGCGATATGGCAACGCGCGGACGGCTCATACGTGTCAATCTGCGCCATCATCTCGCAAGCACTTTCTGCTATTGGGAAACGCTTGTTTCCCCAGTTGTCACACTGTGATTTTTTCGTGCGGTTTGCCCCTGATTAGCGTCAGTCCACGCGAATCTTCCACGGTGACACCATGTCAAATTCAAGCTCTTCCGAGTCTGTGCCTTCCAGCCCTCCGAAAAAGGGTTTTGTGACCTCAACCCCCTTCAAAACCTTACCAGGAACTACTAAGGGACTAAGTGACTCTGCAATAGCCAGTGAACTATTGAAAGCCTCGATGGATTATGGGAGTGACGTCGGTGTGTGGTCAAGCCTGGCAGAGTCTGACACGCAATCAAGTGCGGAGTCTGGGCCAGAAGTGACTGTTTCTGTGTCAGAAGTGAGTGTGTTAGTGCCAAGCACCTCAACAGGGAAGGCTCCTGTGAAAAGGGGCCTTGAATATGGGAAGGGGGGAAAGAGAAAAAGGAGTGGTGACCCAAGCTCACTGCGATTGTCCCCTACGCCACGTCATGCCACCGCCAGCCCGCCACGCACTTCCAGCCCCATTCTCTTGTCCTCCTCTTCTGCTGCCCTGTCTCCTGAGTCGTCTGAGTCACCTTCACCACCTTGAAAGGGAAGTAGACATTCTACTTTACGTAGTAGAGGTTTTTGTAGGCCCAGTGTTCGTGTTGGTAGAGCTAGAACTTTGTCCCCTAGTGTAAAGCTAGCTCGTAAGGAAACTTGCACTAGGCAACTCAGCAGTCACGCCACCGCGAGTGATCTTGAACCCTCTGATAATGTCCCCACCACCACCACCATTACACCAACACAACCTAGGACAGCCTCTGCCTCACGCACTGTCTCGCCACCTGCCTCACCCACTCCCACACGACCTGCCTCACCCCCCACCGCCCCCAGCACCTCCCAGCCTAGGCAGGGCACTCTTGATGCCTTCGTGTGGTCAGAGGGCTCAGATTTTGTGCCGGAGGATCTGCCCTTTGATGACAGTGGGTGTGGAGTTCAGGCTGACTTCCCTGTCGACGAGGATGGTGAATGCTTGGACTACCTGTTGGCCTTCCTTGACAACGAGGTAATGGAGCAGATTTGTACCGAGACAAACAGGTACGAGGGGCAATCTGCTGCAGTTCGCAAAGGAGAAGGTGAGGCGGCCACGCCATCCACGTCGCGGATGGCAGCATGGGTGCCTCTAACGATCAGGGAACTTTTTGTATTTATTGGGTTGATGTTACTGATGCCCCACAACTGGAAACATAAGCTGGAGGAATACTGGAGTTCAGACGATCTTTGCCCAACACCAATTTTCAATAAATACATGAGCCGCGATCGTTTTAGGCAGCTCATGACTTACCTTCACTTCGCGAACAATGATGAGCCTTCCCGAACTGACCCATTATGGAAAGTGAGGGGAATCCTAAACTTGATCAAGGATAAGTTTACGAGGTTCCTGCGCCCTTTCAAGAAAGTGGTGATTGACGAGTCCTTGGTTTTGTTCAGGGGCCGTCTTCGGTTTGTGCAGTACATTCCAAGCAAACGGCACTGCTTTGGAATCAAGTTTTTCGTGCTGTGCGACTGCAAGACGGGGTTCATCTTAGACTTCGTCATTTACACCGCCAGCAATGTCGATTTGGACAAGACTGACCCCCTTGGATTCTCTGGTTCTGTGGTGAAAGTGCTTTTGGAAAAGTACTTTGGTGAGAATCATGTCCTGTATACGGACAATTACTATACAGCTCCTAAGCTCGCCAAGTACCTTTCTGAACACGGCGTCGGATCCTGTGGCACTGTCAGGAGCAATAGGTCACACTACCCTGCCTTCCCCGAGGCTGAAAAGTCAAAGCGGGGAGACGTGCACCTGAAGAAATCTGACAAGATGCTTGCGATCAGGTGGCATGATAAGAGAGTCGTGAATGTGCTCACCGCAGTACACAAGGGGGAAATGCTGGCAACAGGGAAGGTCGACAGAAGGACTGGCGAGCCTGTGACGAAGCCTGATGCTGTCATTGACTACAACGTCAATATGCGGCTGGTGGACAAGTCTGACATGATGATCGGAGAGATAGACTGCCTGAGGAAAAATCGTCGTTGGTACAGGAAGGTGTTCTTGCACTTGATTGATATGTGCATGCTGAACGCCTTCATCCTGTATAAAATCAAGAACAGGAAGCCAGCAAACTACTCTCTCCGAAGATTTTCTAAGACTTGTGTCTACCAGCTGCTTCAGCGTTATGGCCAGGTACTTTCAACAGGTCCCAAACGCCACCCTCAGACACCTCCAGACTGCCTACAGTGTCAGGCCTACCTTCAGCGACACTGCCTGGAGCCACTGCCTGCCACTGCCAAGAGGGGAAAAGCACTGAGGAGGTGTCATGTGTGCAGCTACACTACCAGGCAGGACAGAACCTTTAGGCGCACCTCCTTGCAGTGCAAAGAGTGCAAAGTTCCCGTCTGTGCTTACCCGTGTTTCTTTGACTACCACAGCCTGACTAGATTTTGAAAATAAGGGTAAGATTCTTTGAAATAATACTGAGAGTGACTGTGATACTAGTGTTTAGTTTTCTTTTACGTACTGACAGTGACAGCCTGATGAGTGTAAATTAGTGTATGTACTTGTAAAAGCAGTGACAGTGTTTTTTGGTGTAAATAATTGTACATAGTAATAATATAAGTATTGCGAGTGACAGTCACTCCAGTGTAAGAAGATGAAAGCATATGTTCCTATTCTATGTTCTGACAGTGACAGTTTGTTGTGTAGAAAAGATTATTTTTATAACAATGGACAGTGACACTGATGAATAAGGCAAAAAACGGACAGCTACAGTGAAAATGAGCGATAGAAATGAAGTGCGAGTGGCCGACTGGAGCGAGAATAAAGTGCCTGCCATAAGGCTGAATAAAGTGCCTGCCATAAGGCTGAATAAACTCGCGCCGCGGTGGTCTTCCTCAGTCCCGATCCACAATACTGGCAGTGACAGTGATTTTTATGGCCGTAATAGTGACAAGCGAATGTTTGCGAAGTACTATGATGGAAAATAATGTAGTATACGTGTTTTTAGCCGCGAAAAGGCAAATGTGACAATAGTGACGGGAAGATCGCCGCCGCGCTGCATGTCGGCCGTGCGCTCCGTTCATTTTAGCCTTATTTTCAGTGCTTATTGTACAAATACAGATTCCAAACAACCTGTACGTTGTTGTATAAAGTGTACTGTGACAGATTGAGGCTGTGGTAGAAAGAAAACCGGGTTTCTGGAGGTGTGAAAGTGAAGACTTTGTTACCCAACTTTGCAAGTCTTCACAAGTCCTTTGGTAGTCCACGAAGGCTCAACATGTGTCTCAGGAGAAAGCTGAATGTAAGTGCTATATGCCATAAAAATTTTAATGCTCTAGGGTTAATCTCTGATTTTTGGCAAATATTTTCCCACAGGTACTCAGACCCCGCTACAACCCCGCCACAGCGGGGGGATCGGCCGTACACAGCCGCGTTTTAGGGGTTAAGACAGACAAGTCATTCACAATGGCATGGTGTTAAGTAATTATGCCCAATCAAGAGGTTACTTTTAGGGGTAGATTAACCCGTAAACCGTGACTATGCCCAGTTGGTCACTCAGTAGGCGACATCGACTATGCCTGACTGGGTCGCTACCTGTCTTGTCAAAGTGAGCTAAATATTTGGCCAGTGACCCCTGGCAACTCCACCTTACCTGAGAATGACCCAGGACTAACCTATTGTGTTGAGTGACCCAGTGACCACCATGAGAGGTGGAAGTGTTGACAGGTCTCTGCCCACGGGGGGCACAGTAATTCCAGAGGAGGACTTGCCTCTCTTGAAAAGGATAAAAAAGAAGCATGCTGTGCGGTGTTTGGATTTTGTGAATGAGCCTCCTCCCCTGTACCATCCCACCGATGACACTTCAACACGTAATTGGGACAGAAAGGAAGGGAAAGGCCAGAAGGGGATCAAGTGAAGCCGCCCTGATGAGTAAAGCATATGAATTCATTTTCTCTTAAAAATCAATGGTTTATAAGATATAATGGATATAAGAGTACTGAAGACATAAAGAATAACTAACGCAACATTTGGGGAGTCACATCAAAGGCCTCACTCATTATGTATAGTAATAAAATGATATAATAGTTACACTGTACTTTGAGTAAACAAAGTATCAGTGCATACTTGGGGTGAAGCAATATGAAACCACGCACGAAGATGCTGATATATGTGTAGCACCAAATGGACGCCAGACTTAACATTTCGGTGAACATCGATCACCCCTTGCACTGATACTTTTTTTTTTTTTTTTTTTTTACCTATAGTACAATATACGTGTCTGATGCACAAAAGCCATTTTTGAGGAGTGACTTCTGCTAGTGACTGTTTTCTGCACATCAAACGAGCATCTCCATAAAGAATCAAAATATATAAAGATTACACCATCAATCTTAGACAAAATAAAAAAGTTATTTTTACATAAATGACCTGGAGAAAGTGTGAATGTGTGAAGAAGAGGTCAGGCAATCAAGAGATTAGTTTTGGAGTGGGAGAGAATGTATAGGTCCAGAAGGGGGACTGTTGAATGTCAGACAATTATATTAGTACGTATACATGTGTACATGCATAATGACCTGTACTTATACTAATACTGTGCCTATAGCTGTACTGATAAAGCTGAAAAATTCGGTTGGGTCGTTGTAAGATGAAAATATCTCTCTTACACACTCACACAGTTCCCAGTCATTACCTGCCACCCCTTCTCCCACTCCGCTCTCCCTAGAGTATCTCTAACAATACGTACTTTGTGTATTGTTTTCATATCAAAATAGCGCTCTGGGAAAACGAAGTATGATGTACTTTGATATGTAATGATATAGAAAGTTGAAGAATAGCTGGTATCTGAGTAAAATATTATATGTAAAAAACAAAAGCACAAATTTCTGTACTGTGAAGTGAAATATAATACGGAGTGAGTATCTGAACCCGAGAGGGGGGGGGGAAGAAAAGCAAGCGAGAGAAGGAGGGGATGACAAGTAGGTGTTAGGAGGGTAAAGAAGATTAGGTGTGAGGGGATAATAGGATCAGAGGGTGAGGTGAATCTGTGTGAGAGACGGAAGAGGTAATAACGAAAAATGAAGAGCAATGAGCAAATGGAATATGAGTAAAATACTAAAACATGCCAGGAAGGAAAGGGCATGTATCAACACAGATTTTTTTTTTTTTTTTTTGGGGGGGGGGATGTGGGTGGACAGTAAGGGCAAAGGTGAAATAGTGGGAACTGCATATATGCGAGAATGATAAAGTAGATTTTTTTTAAAATTCAGAAGAATTGCTAAGTGTTTTATTACGAAAATATGTAAAAAGAGATAGAAATGTAAAATGGATGGAAAGATAGGAGAGAGAGAGAGAGAGAGAGAGGGAGGGAGAGAGGGAGAGGCGGGTAGGACTCAAAGGAAGGGAAAGCAAGCAGCAGCGGACTCAGGTTGCAAACAGGAAAAACAGGCTATAAACACTGGAGGATACAAATAATAATAATGATGGTATTAATAATGATGATGGAAACAATAATAATAATAGTTGTAATAATATCAGAACAAGTTACAGGGAAAAAGTTGGGAACATTGATGAAAAGAATAATAGAAAATGGTGGAAATAGACAAAATAACAAAGTAATAAAAAATAATGATAATTCAAGTAATGAAAACTGATGATAATAATAACAGCAGTACCAGTTAGAGGAAAACAGGATACCAGCATAGATAGCAATAAAGAAAAGAGTCATAATAACAGTAAAAGAAACAATAATAAAATAATAATAATAATAATAATAATAATAATAGTAATAATAATAATAACTAAATGCAACAGTACCAGTTACAGGGAAAAAACTGGCTACTATATAACACATACTGCTGCTCCCCCTCCCCCCTTGCTTCCCCCTTCCTCTTCCTAATTCAGTCCCCCGCCCCCCTCCTTCTTGTCCTCCCCCCAGCACCCCATATATCAATATATTATGTTCTTACTCATAGTCATACCTGAAGAGCGCCCAAGTCGGGTCGAAACGTTATATCTCCCCAATAAACACCCATTTCGACTTGTGGGTTTAATTCTACCATATTAGAAATCACGGCTATGTGATAACAAACACAGGAAATGGATATGTTTGTATCTGACAATATGTACATGTATACATGCACAATGGCCTGTGACGAAAGGAATAGCTGGAGGGGGGGGGGGAGGCTGACATACATCCAAAAATAGTAGTGCTGTATATACATTTAGGTTGGATGAGAAGAGAAAGAACACACACACACACACAGAGGGATTCAATCGAGGCGGACGTGCGACATCGGTGCTCCGTACCGAACCAACACGGCCAGTGGCATTATCTAAATTAGTATCTTTGTATGAGTCAAGCTCTGTACCAGGTTAGACTAAACGATTTTTCGTTATTAAAAGGAAAATAATAATAAGTTTAAACAAGACTTGGTCAAACATGAAATAGAACCAAGACGAAAGAATACGCTGAGTCATCTGAGATTTGTTTAGACTACAACAACACGGGGATTGTAAGTACATGCTCTGCACTTTTAGTATTGCAAAATAGATACATACTTTAGTAAAGCAAATTTGGAAAAGAAAAGGGATAAAGGTAAAAAGCAAAATGATGATTTCTACCAAGAACTGGTTGAAGTGGAGACTCACAATAGACTGGTTGAACGTGTAAACAAACTAGAAATGGCTTTCAAAAATGAAAATGATGAAATAAAGAAGCAGATGCACTTGCAAAAGGAAGAAATAGAAAAACTAGGAAGGGAGGCCAATAAGAAAGACACAACCATCAGTGAACTAACAGTGGAATTGAGTACACTTAGGAAGAAAAAGAGTGAAATGGTAAGTACAGTAGTCAATCATGAGAGTGTTATGGAAGAGTTCAAAAATGACACAGAGACAATTAGGCAAGCAAACAGTCTTATTGACCAGAGCAGTGATATTGAGGAGAAGAGAACACAGGTGAATGAAGCTGTGCAAAGCTACAAAAATGATGTGGAAACCATGTATGCTGAAATGGTGAAAGTAAAGAATGACTTAGAAACAAGGGTGGAGGAAAAAAGCATTAAAAAGGAGGTGAAAAGAATAATCCAAAACAATCCAAACTTAGTCAGAGATTCAGTAGATATAAACAAATCTATAGTAATCACTGGTATAGAAGAGGAAGAAGTAAAAAACAAGATCACAAGAGACAAAAAGGAGATGGCAAATGTAATGAGCTTACTGAAAGAAGTATCAGAGGAAATCTGTAGTAAAGACATAGAGGAACACAAAAGGTTAGGGAAATATGAGAAAAGCAAGACAAGACCTCTAAAGGTGACTTTCCAGAGTGTAAACACTGTGGAAGAGATACTAAAAAATGCAAAGAATCTTATGGAAAAAGAGGAGTTCAAAAATGTATAGATAAAAAGATGCCTAACACAAGAGGAACTGGAATTACTGAAAGAGAAAAGGGAGGAAGCAAAAACAAAAAATGAGGGAAGGTCAGAAGAGGAGAAGAAGTTTTTTTTTTTTTTACAAAGTAATAGGATTGCAGGTACGAAAGTGGTACATAAACAGGATGGAATAAAAAGGAGGAAGGTAGTAGAACCATGTCATGACAATTATATAAACAAGATGTTAAAGTTGATGTACTCAAATGTGGATGGAATGGTATCTAAATTACTAGAGATGAATGATTATGTCAGAGAAAATGAACCACAAATAATATGCCTAACTGAAACAAAATTAACACCAAGGATATCCAATGACATACTAAACTTAGAGGAATACAATATATGGAGAAAAGACAGAAATTTAAAAAAAGGAGGAGGAATTATAACATTCATTCATTCATTCATTGCCAGACGCCATGTATCCCAAACGGGGTGGCCAAGGGCTTAGAGTTAATTGTTTTACAGGGAGGGGCACTAATCCTCCACCAACCCCACTTGACACGTAGGGATGCCAACAGCATCTGGTGTTCCCCGGCGGTCACCCATCCAAGTACTAACCAGACCCAACGCTGCTTAACTAAGAAAAATCTAAAAGTCAATGAAATAAAACTAGATATACCATCACAAGTAGAACTGATTGCAGTAGAGATCAACACATCTGAAGGTAAAGTAATTGTAGCCAATTTGTACATGCCACCCAGATCAAACTCATGGGAAAGAGATGAATATGAGGACCTGGCAGAGAGTACAATTCAGAGTTTAAGATCATTACTACATAAAATGGAAGAGAAATCAGAAAGAATTATACTGACTGGGGATTTCAGTACAAATATAAATTGGAATACTCTAGATATAATTAGCCAAGAAAGCTGTTGGGACCAAAAGCTCCTGGATCTCGTACAAGAGTTCTTCCTAACGCAAGATGTGAGGGAAACCACCAAAAAAGGAGGACTTGATGTACCTTCAGTGCTAGATCTAATATTTACTAGGCAAGAAAATGATATTGACAGTTTAATATATCACCCTCCACTCGGCAAAAGCGATCATGCAGTACTAAATTATAACTTCAGGATAGCATATGATATAGTAAACAGCAATGACAGTTACAAAAAGAGCCTAAACTATAAAAAGGGAAATTATCAAGACCTAAAGAAGTATTTCTTAGAAGTTGATTGGGAAATTGAGCTTAGAGGACAAGATTTAAATGCTGTATATAAAAAATTCTGTGAATTTTATGAAATAAAAGTCCAGATGTACATCCCACAGCACAAAGAAGCAGATAAGAAAATACAGAAATGGTTCAATACAGAATGTAAAAAATCAAAAGAAAGAAGAGATTAGTTGTGGAATAGATACAGAAGACATAATAGTGAAAGGGCGTATAATAATTACAAACAGGCAAGAAACGATTATACAATAATAAGGAGGGAAGCCCAAAAACAGTTTGAGGAGGATATAATAAATAAAAGTAGTGATCAACCAAAGCTGTTTTACAGCTATATCAGAAGCAAAACCAAAGTAAAAGATATAATACAATCCATTACGGACGAGGGAATCACTTATACACAAGAGAAAGATATTTGTGAAGCACTAAATAAGAATTTCCAATTAGTTTTTACAGAAGAAAAAAATTTTGAGAGGGACTATGTGGAACATGCATGTCCACACATACTACCAGATATACAAATAGCAGAAAAAGTAATACAAGAGGAGTTAAGTAGATTAGACAGAGGAAAAGCAAGTGGTCCTGATGGAATTTCATGTTGGGTACTACGAGAATGTGCAAAGGAGTTAAGTAAACCATTATTTTTAATTTTCAAGAAATCCTTGAGTCAAGGTAAACTACCTGATATTTGGAAAAAAGCAAATATTGTCCCCTTATTCAAGAAAGGAAATAGACAAAATCCACTCAACTACCAACCAGTATCACTGGCCAGTGTTGTAAGCAAGGTATTAGAAAAGCGTATAAGAAAAGCTTGGGTAAATCATCTAGAAGAACACAGTATGATAACAGAAAAACAGTTTGGTTGCAGAAAAGGAAAATCATATGTTACTAATCTGTTGAGCTACTATGACAGAGTAACAAACACAATACAGGAAAGGGAAGGATGGGTGGACAGTATCTATTTAGATTTCAAGAAAGCTTTTGACACAGTACCATACCAATGACTTTTATGGAAACTGTACCATCAAGGAGGAATTCAAGGCAAACTGTTTTGTTGGATGCAAGACTTTCTCATAAAAAGAGAAATGAGAACAGTACTAAGAGGAAACTACTCATCATGGAAAGAAGTGACTAGTGGAGTACCACAGGGTTCAGTGCTGGCACCAATCATGTTTTTAGTGTATATAAATGATATGAACAGTAACACTGGAAATGAGAGCTATCTGAATATGTTTGCAGATGATGCAAAAATACAAAGGAGAATTACTAACACAGACTCTTGTAAAGAGCTACAAGAAGAATTAAATAAACTTCATGAATGGAGTAGTACATGGCAAATGGAATTCAATGTGGACAAGTGTCATGTAATCAAGTTTGGTAAAAGTGGAAAAAGACCTGATTGGGATTATAAGTTAGGAAATAAAACCCTATACACATCAGAAAGAGAGAAAGACCTAGGTGTGATTATGAATAAAAGACTATCTCCGGCTGACCACATCAGCGAGAAGGTACGGAACATGTATACACTGCTTGCAAATATGAGAATAGCATTCACATACATTAATGAAGACATGCTAAGAAGGATAATAACATCATTCATTAGACCAACCCTGGAATATGCATCAGTAGTCTGGAGTCCTCATCTCAAAAAGCACATAGACAAGATTGAAAAAGTTCAAAGGGCCGCTACAAGATGGATACCAAGCTTAAGGGACCTAAGCTACGAAGAAAGACTAAATAAACTGAATCTACCAACACTACAGGAAAGAAGGAAAAGAGGTGACATGATAATGCTATATAAGTGCATATCAGGGAAGGAGAAAATAGACATAAATGATTACTTAACATATGGAGAAGCATCAGCAAGAGGACACTGCAAAAAACTGCATAAGAAGAGAGGTGATAAAGACGTAAGGAAATTCAGTTTCCCAAACAGAGCAATTGATCAATGGAATGCACTACCGAATGAAATAGTGTGTGCCAAAACAATTCACAAATTTAAGGATATGTACGATAATTATGGTTTAAGACACGGGAGAGTATGAGCTTGACTCATTCCTGTAAAGATAGAATTAGGTAAGAACAATTAGGTAAGAACACACACACACACACACACACACACGAAAGACTAGTAAAGGTAACCATTATTGAACATGAGAGGGTATGGAGATGGACGATGAGAGAACAGGGAGAAGAAAAACAAAGTTGTATACAGACTGGTGAGGGGGAAAGGGGTGGAGGGGTGATGAAGACGTCATGGCGAGGGTGGTGAGGGGGGGGGGGGCAGTGGTGCCGGTGGTGATGAAGAGAGCTGCATGCAGCCCTGATGGATCTGGGAATCCCTTTCATTTGATTCCAGTCACTGTTACTACCTCTACACAGTTGAAGGGCACGGCTGTAACACAGCAAAAAATCACAAGGGGTAGTAAATATTCACACAGTTTATTCATCTGTCTCTTTATCAGTCTTCATACGATGATAAAACATTGAAAGTAAAGATTATGTTGATATATGAAGTCCTAAATTATTTTCAGCTTTGTAATATTTTTTAAACTGGTTAAGCAAAAAATAAATGCATCACGCTACATGAGAGAGGTAATGAGAAGTATACATGCATGACAAAGGGTAACATGAGGAGGTGAGTGTACAGAGGAAGTGGTCATCATTTAGAACATAAAATGTTCATTCATTCATTGCCAGACGCCATGTATCCCAAACGGGGTGGACAAGGGCTTAGAGTTAATTGTTTTACAGGGAGGTGCACTAATCCTCCACCAACCCCACTTGACACGTAGGGATGCCAACAGCATCTGGTGTTCCCAAGCAGTCACCCATCCAAGTACTAACCAGACCCAACGTTGCTTAACTTCGCTGATCGGACGGGAAGCGGTGTACTCAACGTGGTATGGCCGTTAACATAATAATTTACATAACAAAAATGAAATCAGAATACGGAAGAATATAACCGCTGTCCAGGAGGACACGTATCTTCCACCAAATCTGAAAATAATTTTGCCCAATTGGGATGCCACTGTCCAGGTAGAAGCGTCTCTGTAAGTGCATCAGATTCGAAAATATTTGTAAACAGATAACCTGGGAGATGGTGGTTTGTATGTGAACTCCCCAGTCTCTTTGCTGAAAGTATTTTGTTTTTGTTTTTTGTTTTCTTATACAGTGCATTACCTGTTCTTTCCACAGATTCCATCACCAGTGATTCTCCACCATGGCGCCCATCTCCACCACCCCGGCCATTGCAGCAACAGTGCAGCAAACCTGGCTGCACAGTTGCACCTGTCCCACCACCAGCCACCCCAGGTGAAAATCCTACCAATACTTGTTGCCTCCATTGTGCACTGTATTTTCTATTGCATAGCCAACAAAATTAATGTTATTATTTGATATTCTTTTTTTTTTTTTTTTTTTTTTGCTAATCCTGTCTCTTACCTGTTTCTCCCCCAGATACTATCGCCAGTGCTTCTACAACTGCACCTGTCCCACCACCTGCCATCCCAGGTACCTCAGGTTACACTCCTGCACCACGCCCATGCCATTGCTTCCGGACCCTTAGCCCATCAAAATTAATACCAATATTATTCCCTGAGGATGGTGACGACGACAGTGAGAGTGGCTGTGAAATCGATGGTAGGGACTACGGGTGGCTAAACAGCAACACTGAGATGGAGTCATCCAGCAGTGACGAGGAGGAGGAACCATTTCACAGGGACAAGGACAATGGCCTGAATGAAGGCGAGGACGACGATGTATCCTCCTTACATGAGACCTCAGTCTTCTCGTTTGCCTGGTCGGAGGGGTCAGGTTTTGTACCAGACCTGCACGAGTTTCGACGTAACAGGAGTAGTACAACGGAAGACTGGCCTTGCACAGACGAGGCAAGGCAGAGTGACTTCTTCCATGCCTTTTTAGATAATGAGGTCCTGTCGTACATTGCTGAGAACACTAACAAATATTACTGTTATGTGTCTCAGCAAATGGACTTCATCTCCCCTCACTCCAGGCTACGGCAGTGAGTGGATACCACGCCCAGGGAGCTCATTGTTTTTATTACTTTGATGTTGGTGATGCCACTTTGTAAGAAGCATGTGATAGATCATTACTGTCAGAATGACCCCCTTATCCCCACATCCCTGTTTAGCAAATATATGACTCGGGACAGGTTTTTATTGCTGTTAACTTTTCTGCATTTTGCAGACAATGAAAATCCTGACCATGATGACCGTATCTGGAAGGTGAGAGAAATATTTTCAATGTTCCTTTCACGGTACAAGAAATATTTCTATCCCTTCCAGAAGCTGGTCATCAATGAGTCACTTCTGTTATACAAGGGTCGGCTAATCTTCAAACAGTATATCCCCTCAAAGTGCCATTGCTTTGGGATGAAACTGTTTGTGCTATGCGACTGTGAGACAGGAGTTGTTCTTGATATGGTTGTGTACACAGGGATAGATCATGATGTACCAAAGGTCAGTAAGACAGACCCCATGGGTACGTCTGGTGCCATCAAAAAGATTATGGCACCTTCCATGGGCAGGGGTCACATTCTCTACACTGACAGTTGGTACACAAGCCCTGCTCTCTGTCAGTTCCTTCACGATAATAAAACTGGGTCATGTGGAACTGTAAAGAAGAGTAGGAAATATATGCCAAAATTCCTTGTCCAGATGACACACCTTGAAAACTCGAGTTCAAGTGACGAGGAAGACGCAACTGATGCCCACCATGAGAGGAGCAGGAAGCGACAGAAGAAGCCGAAGCAACTGTATATCCAGAGAGAAAAGTCGGGAAAGGTGCTTGCTGTAAAGTGGAATGATAACCGTCCAGTCCACCTACTGTCCACCATCCACACGGGTGAGATTGCTGACTCGGGCAAAACACACTACAGAACCAAAAAACGCATCCACAAGCCAGATGTGGTGATTGACTACACTCAGAATATGCGCCTGGTGGACAAGTCTGACTCTCAGATAAGTAGCATTGAGTGTTTAAGAAAGTCTGTCAAGTGGTACCATAAATTCTTCTACCACCTCATAGACATCACAATGCACAATGCATACATTATCTGGCTAGTCAGACATGACATGTACCCCACCAAGAAGCTGAAACTCCGCGAGTTTATACACACAGTCTGCTTCCAGCTTCTAGAAGAATTCAGGGAACCCACCCACAACAGAAGAGGTCACTGCCATACCCCAATGCCAGATCGCATCGACGGTGTCAGCAGCCGTCATTACCCTGTACACACAAAGATGGGAGATGGGCGTAGGAGACAAGTGAACTGCCATGTGTGCCTCAACACAACACGTGGCACAAAGAAATAAAGTAGAGTAAATGTCATGTGCAATGAATGTAAAGTTGGCTTGTGTTTGGGTGAGTGCTTCCGGGTCTACCACACCCTAAAACACTTCTACGTTCTTCAGCGGTGGTCCTGGGAGCCTCTATGTCTGTATGGTTGTGTAGCAGAATATGGTGATATCTGTATGATTGTGCATGTTGTTT
The DNA here is from genome assembly GCF_032717465.1 of Coenobita brevimanus. Lineage (NCBI taxonomy): Eukaryota > Metazoa > Arthropoda > Malacostraca > Decapoda > Coenobitidae > Coenobita > Coenobita brevimanus. The sequence goes on along the minus strand of NC_136985.1, from coordinate 7,797,065 downwards.
GGTTGTGGTGGTGTATGGTGTTTTTTATGGTTGTGTATAAGGAATAGTTGTGCTGATAAATGATAGTGTATGCATGGTTCTATATGATGCATGGTTGTGGTGTTTGTTGGAGTCCATATGCTTGTGTTTGAGGCATGGTTGTGGTGGTGTATGGTGGTCTCTGAATGGTTGTGGTGGTGTCTGTATAGTTATGTATGGTAATATGATTGTGTATGGTGCATGGTATAAACCAGGTTTGTAAGTCGATACTGTACCTAAAACATCCAGCTAGGACTCCACAGTCCTGGTATATACTGTATATACTATAAATTTTAATATTTTAGGGTATAATAAATTGTTATCATTAGTATTTTCTTTCATGGCCCTTTCTGTGTTCAGTTACATGACAATAAAGTAAGGAGTCTACAATAGGGCTATTGGCCCTTACGCGGCAGCTCCTGTGTTACCACAAACCCACCCACAGTCGTCCATGAAGGAATGTTACATCAGATTTTATGAAAGAACAAATGGACATCTACCCCTTCCATTTTCTGACAGTAAAATGATAATGCATAATAATGTAGGAAAAATATAAAGTAACAAGATATATATAAACATAAAATGTCACAAAAAGCATGATCATAGTAGATAGGATGGTTGTGGCCATGTGGGGGAGGCAAGGGCTTGTGGACAAGAGCAGGGAGGGTCACTCACTATCCTAATCCCATCCCCAAAAGCTTACCCCCTGGCAGTCCTTATGGGAGGTGGGCCTCACACAATGGGTAACGAGTTGAGGAACAAACATTACTTTTATCCCCATATGCAACAACAATTTTCATTAAATTTAACAGAAAATGAAGTCAAATCTTGCTCATATTGGCTGGGAAAATATAAAATCACCAAAAATTAATAATAACAAATAGGGGTACCAGACGTTGTCCTGCACAAACATGTCTATCTGTCTGTTTTTCTACCAGTCTCTTCGTTTTAAGGAAAAGACGGAGGGATGATCCAACACTTGGCTGGAGTCAGACAGGGGGGTGGTATAGACGAACTGGGAAACTTTCAGCGTGGTGCCAGGTGAAAAGTTCAGGTAAATGGAGTACAGTAGCTGAAGCTCCCTAGCATGGGTCATACGGCCTACTGTAGTTGTTTTCTCATCTTAAGTTCTTTATGTTTTCCCCCGGCCACACCTCCCTATCCCACCCCAGTCGGGTAGGTCTGTGAGATTCGTGGTTTTTGTTCCCTCCCATGTACTACACTGGCCATGATTTCAGTTACTGCCTCTTTTTGTTAACTTTTGGTGACAAATCATTGTCACATGAAAAATTTCATCAACGCGTGCAGCGTTTTGACCATAAAATTATCACACACAGTAACACTGGAAGTGAGAGCTATCTGAATATGTTTGCAGATGATGCAAAAATACAAAGGAGAATTACTAACACAGACTCTTGTAAAGAGCTACAAGAAGAATTAAATAAACTTCATGAATGGAGTAATACATGGCAAATGGAATTCAATGTGGACAAGTGTCATGTAATCAAGTTTGGTAAAAGTGGAAAAAGACCTGATTGGGATTATAAGTTAGGAAATAAAACCCTATACACATCAGAAAGAGAGAAAGACCTAGGTGTGATTATCAATAACAGACTATCTCCGGCTGACCACATCAGCGAGAAGGTATGGAACATGTATACACTGCTTGCAAATATGAGAATAGCATTCACATACATAAATGAAGACATGCTAAGAAGGATAATAACATCATTCATTAGACCAACCCTGGAATATGCATCAGTAGTCTGGAGTCCTCATCTCAAAAAACACATAGACAAGATTGAAAAAGTTCAAAGGGCAGCTACAAGATGGATACCAAGCTTAAGGGACCTAAGCTACGAAGAAAGACTAAATAAACTGAATCTACCAACACTACAGGAGAGAAGGAAAAGAGGTGACATGATAATGCTATATAAGTGCATATCAGGGAAGGAGAAAATAGACATAAATGATTACTTAACATATGGAGAAGCATCAGCAAGAAGACACTGCAAAAAACTGCATAAGAAGAGAGGTGATAAAGACGTAAGGAAATTCAGTTTCCCAAAGAGCAATTGATCAATGGAATGCACTACCGAATGAAATAGTGTGTGTCAAAACAATTCACAAATTTAGGGATATGTACGATAAATATGGTTTAAGACACGGGACAGTACGAGCTTGACTCATTCCTGTAAAGATACAATTAGGTAAGAACAGACACACACACACACACACACACACACAGAAATACATGTAACAGCACAAAGAAGCAGATAAGAAAATACAGAAATGGTTCAATACAGAACGTAAAAAATCAAAAGAAAGAAGAGATTTGTTGTGGAATAGATACAGAAGACACAATAGTGAAAGGGCGTATAATAATTACAAACAGGCAAGAAACGATTATACAAGAATAAGGAGGGAAGCCCAAAAACAGTTTGAGGAGGATATAATAAATAAAAGTAGTGATCAACCAAAGCTGTTTTACAGCTATATCAGAAGCAAAACCAAAGTAAAAGATATAATACAATCCATTACGGACGAGGGAATCACTTATAGACAAGAGAAAGATATTTGTGAAGCACTAAATAAGAATTTCCAATTAGTTTTTACAGAAGAAAAAAATTTTGAGAGGGACTATGTGGAACATGCATGTCCACACATACTACCAGATATACAAATATCAGAAAAAGTAATACAGGAGTTAAGTAGATTAGACAGAGCAAAAGCAAGTGGTCCTGATGAAATTTCATGTTGGGTACTACGAGAATGTGCAAAGGAGTTAAGTAAACCATTATTTTTAATTTTCAAGAAATCCTTGAGTCAAGGTAAACTACCTGATCTTTGGAAAAAAGCAAATATTGTCCCCTTATTCAAGAAAGGAAATAGACAAAATCCACTCAACTACCGACCAATATTAGTGACCAGTGTTGTAAGCAAGGTATTAGAAAAGCTTATAAGAAAAGCTTGGGTAAATCACCTAGAAAACAGTATGATAACAGAAAGACAGTTTGGTTTCAGAAAAGGAAAATTATGTGTTACTAATCTGTTGAGCTACTATAACAGAGTAACAAACACAATACAGGAAAGGGAAGGATGGGTGGACAGTATCTATTTAGATTTCAAGAAAGCTTTTGACACAGTACCGCACCAGACTTTCATGGAAACTGTACCATCAAGGAGGAATTCGAGGCAGACTGTTTTGTTGGATGCAAGACTTTCTCATAAAAAGAGAAATGAGAACAGTACTAAGAGGAAACTACTCATCATGGAAAGAAGTGACTAGTGGAGTACCACAGGGTTCAGTGCTGGCACCAATCATGTTTTTTAGTGTATATAAATGATATAGACAGTAATACTGGAAATGAGAGCTATCTGAATATGTTTGCAGATGATGCAAAAATACAAAGGAGAATTACTAACACAGACTTTTGTAAAGAGCTACAAGAAGAATTAAATAAACTTCATGAATGGAGTAGTACATGGCATATGGAATTCAATGTTTTTTTTTTTTTTTTTTTTATGTGTCCGACTCTGGGCATAGGCTTCACAGCTTGCTATCAAGGCCCAGCAGTCCTCCTACATACCATACACCTCTACATGTCACCACTTCGGCGCTAACACCCACCGTCCATATTGAATACATGCTAGGGCTGTCTCATACAGGACTGGTGTATTGGAATTAGCGGGGGTATTTTACGACATGTCGGCGGGTCTTCTGGTAGATCAGTAAAGCCTGATTTTAATGAAATTCAAATCCTTAAACTGTTCCCTGCCCCAGCCGGGATTTGAACCTGAGTCCGTTAGGACCGCACGCCACCTCTCTAACGGTTGAGGCACCGCTGGACAAGTGTTATGTAATCAAGTTTGGTAAAAGTGGAAAAAGACCTGATTGGGATTATAAGTTAGGAAATAAAACCCTATACACATCAGAAACAAAGACCTAGGTGTGATTATCAATAACAGACTATCTCCGGCTGACCACATCAGCGAGAAGGTACGGAACATGTATACACTGCTTGCAAATATGAGAATAGCATTCACATACATAAATGAAGATATGCTAAGAAGGATAATAACATCATTCATTAGACCAATCCTGGAATATGCATCAGTAGTCTGGAGTCTTCATCTCAAAAAACACATAGACAAGATTGAAAAAGTTCAAAGGGCAGCTACAAGATGGATACCAAGCTTAAGGGACCTAAGCTACGAAGAAAGACTAAATAAACTGAATCTACCAACACTACAGGAGAGAAGGAAAAGAGGTGACATGATAATGCTATATAAGTGCATATCAGGGAAGGAGAAAATAGACATAAATGATTACTTAACATATGGAGAAGCATCAGCAAGAGGACACTGCAAAAAACTGCATAAGAAGAGAGGTGATAAAGACATAAGGAAATTCAGTTTCCCAAACAGAGCAATTGATCAATGGAATGCACTACCGAATGAAATAGTGTGTGCCAAAACAATTCACAAATTTAGGGATATGTACGATAAATATGGTTTAAGACACGGGACAGTACGAGCTTGACTCATTCCTGTAAAGATACAATTAGGTAAGAACAATTAGGTAAGAACAGACACACACACACACACACACACACACAGAGGGAGTCATCAGAGGCAGACGTCCGACATCGGTGCTCCGTACTGAACCAACACTGCCAGTGGCATTACCTAAATTAGTATCTTTGTATGAGTCAAGCTCTGTACCAGGTTAGACTAAATGATTTTTCATTATTAAAAGAAAAAAAAAAATTTAAACAAGACTTGTTCAAAGAGAAAAAAGAACCACGAGGAAAAAATGCGCTGAGTCAGCTGGGTTTGTTTAGACTACAGCAAGACGGGGAAAGTGTACATACTCTGTAAGTACATACTCTGTTTTTTTAGTATTGCAAAATGGATACATACTTTAGTCAAACAAATTTGGAAAAGAAAAGGGATGAAAGTAAAAAGCAAAATGATGATTTCTACCAAGAACTGGTTGAAGTGGAGACTCACAATAGACTGGTTGAACGTGTACACAAACTAGAAATGGCTTTCAAAAATGAAATTGATGAAATAAAGAAGCAAATGCACTTGCAAAAGGAAGAGATAGAAAAACTAGGAAGGGAGGCCAATAAGAAAGACACAACCATCAGTGAACTAACAGTGGAATTGAGTACGCTTAGGAAGAAAGTGAGTGAAATGGCAAGTACAGTAGTCAATGACGAGTGTTATGGAAGAGTTCAAAAATGACACAGAGACAATTAGGCAAGCAAGCAGTCTTATGGACCAGAGCAGTGATATTGAGGAGAAGATAAGACAGGTGAATGAAGCTGTGCAAAGCTACAAAAATGATGTAGAAACCACGTATGCTGAAATGGTGAAAGTAAAGAAAGACTTAGAAACAAGGGTGGAGGAAAAAGCATTAAAAAGGAAGTGAAAAGAATAATCCAAAACAATCCAAAGTTAGTCAGAGATTCAGTAGAGATAAACAAATCTATAGTAATCACCGGTATAGAAGAGAAAGAAGTAAAAAACAAGATCACAAGAGACAAAAAGGAGATGGCAAATGTAATGAGCTTACTGAAAGAAGTATCAGAGGAAGTCTGTAGTAAAGACATAGAGGAACAGAAAAGGGTAGGGAAATACGAGAAAAGCAAGACAAGACCTCTAAAGGTGACTTTCCAGAGTGTAAACACTGTGGAAGAGATACTAAAAAATGCAAAGAATCTTATGGAAAAAGAGGAGTTCAAAAATGTATAGATAAAAAGATGCCTAACACAAGAGGAACTGGAATTACTGAAAGAGAAAAGGGAGCAAAAAAAAAAAAAAAAAAAAAAAAAAATGTGGGAAGATCAGAAGAGAAGAATTTTTTTTTTTTTTACAAAATAATAGGATTGCAGGTACGAAAGTGGTACACAAACAGGATGGAAGAAAAAGGAGGAAGGTAGTAGAACCATGTCATGACCAGTATATAAACAAGATGATAAAGTTGATGTACTCAAATGTGGATGGAATGGTATCTAAATTACGAGAGATGAATGATTATGTCAGAGAAAATGAACCACAAATAATATGCCTAACTGAAACAAAATTAACGCCAAGGATATCCAATGACATACTAAACTTACAGGAATACAATATTTGGAGAAGAGACAGAAATTTAAAAAAAAGGAGGAGGAATTATAATATTAACTAAGAAAAATCTAAAAGTCCAGGAAATAAAACTAGATATACCATCACAAGTAGAACTGATTGCAGTAGAGATCAACACATCTGAAGGTAAAGTAATTGTAGCCAATTTGTACATGCCATCCAGATCAAACACATGGGAAAGAGACGAGTATGAGGACCTGGCAGAGAGTACAATTCAGAGTATAAGATCATTACTACATAAAATGGAAGAGAAATCAGAAAGAATTATACTAACTGGGGATTTCAATACAAATATAAATTGGAATACTCTACATATAATTAGCCAAGAAAGCTGTTGGGACCAAAAGCTCCTGGATCTCGTACAAGAGTTTTTCCTAACGCAACATGTGAGGGAAACCACCAGCAAAAAGAGGACTTGATGTACCTTCAGTGCTAGATCTAATATTACTAGGCAAGAAAATGATATTGACAGTTTAATATATCACCCTCCACTCGGCAAAAGCGATCATGCAGTACTAAATTATAACTTCAGGATAGCATATGACATAGTAAACAGCAATGACAGTTACAAAAAGAGCCTAAATTATAAAAAGGGGAATTATCAAGACCTAAAGAAGTATTTCTTAGAAGTTGATTGGGAAAATGAGCTTAGGGGACAAGATTTAAATGCTGTATATAAAAAATTTTGTGAATTTTATGAAATAGGAATCCAGAAGTACATCCCACAGCACAAAGAAGCAGATAAGAAAATACAGATATGGTTCAATACAGATTGTAAAAAATCAAACGAAAGAAGAGATTTGTTGTGGAATAGATACAGAAGACACAATAGTGAAAGCGCGTATAATAATTACAAACAGGCAAGAAACAACTATGCAAGAATAAGGAGGGAAGCCCAAAAACAGTTTGAGGAGGATATAATAAATAAAAGTAGCGATCAACCAAAGCTGATTTACAGCTATATCAGAAGCATAACCAAAGTAAAAGATATAATACAATCCATTACGGACAAGGGAATCACTTATACACAAGAGAAAGATATTTGTGAAGCACTAAATAAGAATTTCCAATTAGTATTTACAGAAGAACAAAATTTTGAGAGGGACTATGTGGAACACGCATGTCCACACATACTACCAGATATACAAATAGCAGAAAAAGTAATACAGGAGGAATTAAGTAGATTAGACAGAGGAAAAGCAAGTGGTCCTGATGAAATTTCATGTTGGGTATTACGAGAATGTGCAAAGGAGTTAAGTAAACCATTATTTTTAATTTTCAAGAAATCCGTGAGTCAAGGTAAACTACCAGATATTTGGAAAAAAGCAAATATTGTCCCCTTATTCAAGAAAGGAAATAGACAAAATCCACTCAACTACAGACCAGTATCACTAACCAGTGTTGTAAGCAAGGTATTAGAAAAGCTTATGAGAAAAGCTAGGGTAAATCATTTAGAAGAATACAGTATGATAACAGAAAGACAGTTTGGTTTCAGAAAAGGAAAATCATGTGTTACTAATCTGTTGAGCTACTATGACAGAGTAACAAACACAATACAGGAAAGGGAAGGATGGGTGGACAGTATCTATTTAGATTTCAAGAAAGCTTTTGACACAGTACCACACCAAAGACTTTTATGGAAACTGTACCATCAAGGAGGAATTTGAGGCAAACTGTTTTGTTGGATGCAAGACTTTCTCATAAAATGAGAAATGAGGACAGTACTAAGAGGAAACCACTCATCATGGAAAGAAGTGACTAGTGGAGTACCACAGGGTTCAGTGCTGGCACCAATCATGTTTTTAGTGTATATAAATGATATAAATAGTAACACTGGAAATGAGAGCTATCTGAATATGTTTCCAGATGATGCAAAAATACACAGGAGAATTACTAACACAGACTCTTGTAAAGAGCTACAAGAAGAGTTAAATAAACTTCATGAATGGAGTAGTACATGGCAAATGGAATTCAATGTGGACAAGTGTCATGTAATCAAGTTTGGTAAAAGTGGAAAAAGACCTGATTGGGATTATAAGTTAGGAAATAAAACCCTATACACATCAGAAAGAGAGAAAGACCTAGGTGTGATTATCAATAATAGACTATCTCCGGCTGACCACATCAGCGAGAAGGTATGGACCATGTATACACTGCTTGCAAATATGAGAATAGGATTCACATACATAAATGAAGACATGCTAAGGAGGATAATAACATCATTCATTAGACCAACCCTGGAATATGCATCAGTAGTCTGGAGTCCTTATCTCAAAAAGCATATAGACAAGATTGAAAAAGTTCAAAGGGCCGCTACAAGATGGATACCAAGCTTAAGGGACCTAAGCTACGAAGAAAGACTAAATAAACTGAATCTACAAACACTACACGAGAGAAGGAAAAGAGGTGACATGATAATGCTATATAAGTGCATATCAGGGAAGGAGAAAATAGACATAAATGATTACTTAACATATGGAGAAGCATCAGCAAGAGGACACTGCAAAAAACTGCATAAGAAGAGAGGTGATAAAGACGTAAGGAAATTCAGTTTCCCAAACAGAGCAATTGATCAATGGAATGCACTACCGAATGAAATAGTGTGTGCCAAAACAATTAACAAATTTAAGGATATGTACGATAAATATGGTTTAAGAGACGGAACAGTACCAGCTTGACTCATTCCTGTAAAGATACAATTAGATAAGAACAATTAGGTAAGGTAAGAACACACACACAAACACAGACACACACACACACACACACACACACACACAGAAGTACATCTCACAGCACAAAGAAGCAGATAAGAAAATACAGAAATGGTTCAATACAGAATGTAAAAAATCAAAAGAAAGAAGAGATTTGTTGTGGAATAGATACAGAAGACACAACAGTGAAAGGACTTATAATAATTACAAACAGGCAAGAAACGATTATACAAGAATAATGAGGGAAGCCCAAAAACAGTTTGAGAAGGATATAATAAATAAAAGTAGTGATCAACCAAAGCTGTTTTACAGCTATATCAGAAGCAAAACCAAAGTAAAAGATATAATACATTCCATTACGGACGAGGGAATCACTTATAGACAAGAGAAAGATATTTGTGAAGCACTAAATAAGAATTTCTAATTAGTTTTTACAGAAGAAAAAAATTTTGAGAGGGACTATGTGGAACATGCATGTCCACACGTACTACCAGATATATAAATAGCAGAAAAAGTAACACATGAGTTCAGTAGATTAGACAGAGGAAAAGCAAGTGGTCCTGATGAAATTTCATATTGGGTACTACTAGAATGTGCAAAGGAGTTAAGTAAACCATTATTTTTAATTTTCAAGGAATCATTGAGTCAAGGTAAACTACCTGATATTTGGAAAAAAGCAAATATTGTCCCCTTATTCAAGAAAGGAAATAGACAAAATCCACTCAGCTACCGACCAGTATCACTGACCAGTGTTGTAAGCAAGGTATTAGAAATAAAAGCTTATAAGAAAAGCTTGGGTAAACCATCTAGAAGAACACAGTATGATAACAGAAAGACAGGTTGGTTTCAGAAAAGGAAAATCATGTGTTACTAATCTGTTGAGCTACTATGACAGAGTAACAAACACAATACAGGAAAGGGAAGGATGGGTGGACAGTATCTATTTAGATTTCAAGAAAGCTTTTGACACAGTACCACACCAAAGACTTTTATGGAAACTGTACCATCAAGGAGGAATTCGAGGCAGACTGTTTTGTTGGATGCAAAACTTTCTCATAAAATGAGAAATGAGAACAGTACTAAGAGGAAACCACTCATCATGGAAAGAAGTGACTAGTGGAGTACCACAGGGTTCAGTGCTGGCACGAATCATGTTTTTAGTGTATATAAATGATATAGACAGTAATACTGGAAATGAGAGGTATCTGAATAGGTTTGCAGATGATGCAAAAATACAAAGGAGAATTACTAACACAGACTTTCGTAAAGAGCTGCAAGAAGAATTAAATAAACTTCATGAATGGAGTAGTACATGACAAATGGAATTCAATGTGGACAAGTGTCATGTAATCAAGTTTGGTAAAAGTGGAAAAAGACCTGATTGGGATTATAAGTTAGGAAATAAAACCCTATACACATCAGAAAGAGAGAAAGTCCTAGGTGTGATTATCAATAACAGACTATCTCCGGCTGATCACATCAACGAGAAGGTACGGAACATGTATACACTGCTTGCAAATATGAGAATAGCATTCACATACATTAATGAAGACATGCTAAGAAGGATAATAACATCATTCATTAGACCAACCCTGGAATATGCATTAGTAGTCTGGAGTCCTCATCTCAAAAAACACTTAGACAAGATTGAAAAAGTTCAAATGGCAGCTACAAGATGGATACCAAGCTTAAGGGACCAAAGCTACGAAGAAAGACTAAATAAACTGAATCTACCAACACTACAGGAGAGAAGGAAAAGAGGTGACATGATAATGCTATATAAGTGCATATCAGGGAAGGAGAATATAGACATAAATGATTACTTAACATATGGAGAAGGATCAGCAAGAGGACACTGCAAAAAACTGCATAAGAAGAGAGGTGATAAAGACGTAAGGAAATTCAGTTTCTCAAACAGAGCAATTGATCAATGGAATGCACTACCGAATGAAATAGTGTGTGCCAAAACAATTCACAAATTTAAGGATATGTACGATAAATATGGTTTATGACACGGGACAGTACGAGCTTGACTCATTCCTGTAAAGATACAATTAGGTAAGAACATTTAGGTAAGGTAAGAACAGACACACACACAGAGACATACACAACCATCAGTGAACTAACAGTGGAATTGAGTACACTTAGGAAGAAAGTGAGTGAAATGGCAAGTACAGTAGTCAATCACAAGAGTGTTATGGAAGATTTAAAAAATGACACAGAGACAATTAGGCAAGTAAGCAGTCTTATTGACCAGAGCAGTGATATTGAGGAGAAGATAACACAGGTGAATGAAGCTGTGGAAAGCTACAAAAATGATGTGGAAACCACGTATGCTGAAATGGTGAAAGTAAAGAAAGACTTAGAAACAAGGGTGGAGGAAAAAAGCATTAAAAAGGAAGTGAAAAGAATAATCCAAAACAATCGAAAGTTAGTCAGAGATTCAATAGATATAAACAAATCTATAGTAATCACTGGTATAGAAGAGGAAGATCTAAAAAGCATCACAAGAGACAAAAAGGAGATGGCAAATGTAATGAGCTTACTGAATAAAGTATCAGAGGAAATCTGTAGTAAAGAAATAGAGGAACACAAAAGGTTAGGGAAATATGAGAAAAGCAAGACAAGACCTCTAAAGGTGACTTTCCAGAGTGTAAACACTGTGGAAGAGATACTAAAAAATGCAAAGAATCTTATGGAAAAAGAGGAGTTCAAAAATGTATGGATAAAAAGATGCCAGACACAAGAGGAACTGGAATTACTGAAAGAGAAAAGGGAGGAAGCAAAAACAAAAAATGAGGGAAGGTCGGAAGAGGAGAGGAAGTTTTTTTTTTACAAAGTAATAGGATTGCAGGTACGAAAATGGTACATAAACAGGATGGAATAAAAAGGAGGAAGGTAGTAGAACCATGTCATGACAAGTAGATAAACAAGAAGATAAAGTTGATGTACTCAAATGTGGATGGAATGGTATCCAAATTACTAGAGATGAATGATTATGTCAGAGAAAATGAACCACAAATAATATGCCTAACTGAAACAAAATTAACACCAAAGATATCCAATGACATACTAAACTTACAGGAATACAATATATGGAGAAGAGACAGAAATTTAAAAAAAGGAGGAGGAATTATAATATTAACTAAGAAAAATCTAAAAGTCAATGAAATAAATTAGATATACCATGACAAGTAGAACTGATTGCAGTAGAGATCAACACATCTGAAGGTAAAGTAATTGTAGCCAATTTGTACATGCCACCCAGATCAAACACATGGGAAAGAGATGAATCTGAGGACCTGACAGAGAGTACAATTCAGAGTTTAAGATCATTACTACATAAAATGGAAGAGAAATCAGAAAGAATTATACTAACTGGGGATTTCAATACAAATATAAATTGGAATACTCTAGATATAATTAGCCAAGAAAGCTGTTGGGACCAAAAGCTCCTGGATCTCGTACAAGAGTTCTTCCTAACGCAACATGTGAGGGAAACCACCAGAAAAAGAGGACTTGATGTACCTTCAGTGCTAGATCTAATATTTACTAGGGAAGAAAATGATATTGACAGTTTAATATATCACCCTCCACTCGGCAAAAGCGATCATGCAGTACTAATTTATAACTTCAGGATAGGATATGACATAGTAAACAGCAATGACAGTTACAAAAAGAGCCTAAACTATAAAAAGGGAAATTATCAAGACCTAAAGAAGTATTTGTTAGAAGTTGATTGGGAAAATGAGCTTAGGGGACAAGATTTAAATGCTGTATATAGAAAATTCTGTGAATTTTATGAAATAGGAATCCAGAAGTACATCCCACAGCACAAAGAAGCAGATAAGAAAATACAGAAATGGTTCAATACAGAATGTAAAAATCAAAAGAAAGAAGAGATTTGTTGTGGAATAGATACAGAAGACATAATAGTGAAAGGGCGTATAATAATTACAAACAGGCAAGAAACGATTATACAAGAATAAGGAGGGAAGCCCAAAAACAGTTTGAGGAGGATTATAATAAATAAAAGTTGTGATCAACCAAAGCTGTTTTACAGGTATATCAGAAGCAAAACCAAAGTAAAAGATATAGTACAATCAATTACGGACGAGGGAATCACTTATACACAAGAGAAGGATATTTGTGAAGCACTAAATAAGAATTTCCAATTAGTTTTTACAGAAGAAAAAAATTTTGAGAGGGACTATGTGGAACATGCATGTCCACACATACTACCAGATATACAAATAGCAGAAAAAGTAATACAGGAGGAGTTAAGTAGGTTAGACAGAGGAAAAGCAAGTGGTCCTGATGAAATTTCATGTTGGGTCTACGAGAATGTGCAAAGGAGTTAAGTAAACCATTATTTATAATTTTCAAGAAATCCTTGAGTCAAGGTAAACTACCTGATATTTGGAAAAAAGCAAATATTGTCCTCTTATTCAAGAAAGGAAATAGACAAAATCCACTCAACTACAGACCAGTATCACTGACCAGTGTTGTAAGCAAGGTATTAGAAAAGCTTATAAGAAAAGCTTGGGTAAACCATCTAGAAGAACACAGTATGATAACAGAAAGAAAGTTTGGTTTCAGAAAAGGAAAATCATGTGTTACTAATCTGTTGGGCTACTATGACAGAGTAACAAACACAATACAGGAAAGGGAAGGATGGGTGGACAGTATCTATTTAGATTTCAAGAAAGCTTTTGACACAGTACCACACCAAAGACTTTTATGGAAACTGTACCATCAAGGAGGAATTCGAGGCAGACTGTTTTGTTGGATGCAAGACTTTCTCATAAGAAGAGAAATGAGGACAGTACTAAGAGGAAACTACTCATCATGGAAAGAAGTGACTAGTGGAGTACCACAGGGTTCAGTGCTGGCACCAATCATGTTTTTAGTGTATATAAATGATATAAACATTTACACTGGAAATGAGAGCTATCTGAATATGTTTGCAGATGATGCAAAAGTACAAAGGAGAATTACTAACACAGACTCATGTAAAGAGCTAGAAGAAGAATTAGATAAACTTCATGAATGGAGTAGTACATGGCAAATGGAATTCAGTGTGAACAAGTGTCATGTAATCAAGTTTGGTAAAAGTGGAAAAAGACCTGATTGGGATTATAAGTTAGGAAATAAAACCCTATAGATATGAGAAAGAGAGAAAGACCTAGGTGTTATTATCAATAACAGACTATCTCCGGCTGACCACATCAGCGAGAAGGTATGGAACATGTATGCGCTACTTGCAAATATGAGAATAGCATTCACATACATAAATGAAGACATGCTAAGAAGGATAATTACATCATTCATTAGACTAACCCTGGAATATGCATTAGTAGTCTGGAGTCTTCATCTCAAAAAGCACATAGACAAGAGTGAAAAAGTTCAAAGGGCCGCTACAAGATGGATACCAAGTTTAAGGGACCTAAGCTATGAAGAAAGACTAAATATACTGAATCTACCAACACTACAGGAGAGAAGGAAAAGATGTGACATGATAATGCTATATAAGTGCATATCAGGGAAGGAGAAAATAGACATAAATGATTACTTAACACATTGAGAAGCATCAGGAAGAGGACACTGGAAAAAACTGCATAAGAAGAGAGGTGATAAAGACGTAAGGAAATTCAGTTTCCCAAACAGAGCAATTGCCCAATGGACTGCACTACCGAATGAAATAGTGTGTGCCAAAACAATTCACAAATTTAAGGATATGTACGATAAATATGTGTAATGATAGATATTTTTTCCATCCCGGTTGACACTAGTGTAATGGTATGATTTTTATAATCTTACCACCGTTATTCTTCAATCAGTGTAATGACGGATACTTATAATCTTGCCTGTTGTTGGTACTGATCAACTCATCCATGGGTAATATAAGTTGTACTCGACTCAGTATAGTAGAAGGTAAATATTTATGATAAGAAAGAATTGTGGTAGCGTTTGTAGTTTTTGGCCGAGTTTAGATTTAGTCAGTACCACGGGTTGTCGTTGTTCCCTCAGGGAAGGAATCTTGAACTGGAAGGGGAGTGAATTTGGCTTCAGGACATAATTTCCTTGATTAAGTGCACTAAGAAAGTAAGAAAAAATATATACTTTACTATAATAATTTTATGCTAATTTCCACAAAACATTTTTAATTACATGACCCTTTTTAGTATGAGAGAAGATTGTACATGTTACCAGGGTTTTGGATGATCATTCCTCCAACATTATTACCAGGCGAAAACAATTTGATACATACAAGCAATGTATGGAGTTGTACCATACTTTCTTTTTTGTCAGTTATTCTTGGGCTTGACAATAGCCTCAAGTCAGGGACCTTTTTACGAGCATGGGCTATCTGTTCGGGCTGGCATAGCCTCGAACCAGTAAGAATGATTACTCGTGTTCATTTTCATCCATATAATATATTCTCATCATGCAATTCTCCAGAATCCAATATCAATTCAGTACTATTTACGGTTCATAATCATCATTGCTATATAATCACTAAAAATGCATAATCACTCGGGCTTGTTTAGCTTCGAGGAATAATTCAGAAAAGAAACATAATCACTAAGAATTCGTAATCACTCGGGCTTGTTTAGCCTCGAGGTACTATTCAAACATTGTATAATCACTAAGAATACATAATCACTCGGGCTTGTTTAGCCTCGAGGTTCATTTAAAAAATTACATCATTGCTCACAGTCACTAAGTTCCCTTCCACACTCCTAACTTCCTTAGTTACAAGAAAGAAAACGGTTAATGGTTTTGAATTTCGCTCTTCCGTTACCAGATTACATCACTTTCAAATTTCTATTTCTTATTTACAAAATAAAATTCACTTGATAGATCAATAATACTATTACATTTGGTTTATATAATAATTCATGGATAGTGTAATGTGTGTATGCTCAAGTCCTTGGACAATACTATGGGAAAGCCTCATGCGCTCACTGACGTCGCCGGTGTCTGTGGGCTGAACAAACGTCCATTATATACGAAGTCTGGCCCTCGAGTCACTACGTTAAATTTTCAACAATATTACTTCATATAGTCCATGACAAGTAAGGATTAAACAAAGAAAAAGAGGGGGAGGAAGAAGAAATGTGGACGGCTCACCTGAACAAACGTCCATTATATACGAAGTCTGGCCCTCGAGTGAGCTCCTTGGGCATGCCACTGCTTAGTCAAATGAGGTGGTGTTTTTGAAATATGGTGGGTGTCAATTCTCTTTACAATTTATGTAGCAGTGTACCCATGACGCCAGGACTTCTGATTGAATTGGGGAAAATTTGGGATTTATTCCTTACTCAATTTAGATACTGATTCTATCACTATCTCACTTTGAATCTGAGAGCAGCTTATGCCATCTAGTGACGGCCAAGACAAACGGGACTTTAAATCCTCACAAATGACATTATTTAGGCCTTTTGGACTGTTAATCTTACATATTTGGGTTCTAGCAGCTTCATTAGCAAACATTTCACAACTAGGTTACGGAAAAAATTGTATATTCATCATCATTCTGTTTAAGGTTTAAACTCGGCACCCGGCAACGACAAGATAAGCTGCACGCATCTGTTAATTCATTACTCGACCAGACTGAGGAATTCCCATAGCTCAACATCCACAATTACATCACCCAATGCATAGATACAGAGATACATACATATAAAAATAGTTAACCCTACATTAATCATTAACATAGGAATTACTACTTAGGATAGGAATTTATAGACTAATATTCAGGTTACACCCTATCTAACTTAAAAATTACAGTACTTCTAAACACATACATGAATATCAAATTTGTGGCACTACACGGCTCCCACGTTCGGAAAACAAATTTTACCCAAGTCAATTTTCTATGACATGCGCATGGATGGAATGTTGTTACTCTAATAACTGCTATGAACACTTTGAATTGGAATGCCTTTCCCCACAATCGGTGGCACCTGTCGGTCCACATTAAACACCTGATGCGTATCTCGGAAGGTCGCTTACTCACTACATTAGGAGGTATGATCACTCCTTACTCGAGATGTTATGAGGGAATTTATGCCCTAGTCAGCCCCAGGTTTTGGAGGATAGCTTGTCGCTCACCTGAGCTCGACAGGGTCTCTCAAGATTGAGATCACCACGGGAGGCGCTTCCTTACACTCGTCCATTCGCAATCATATTCACTCTGTCCTTTTGATTCCAGCTTTCCACCCGCAAGAGGTGAGCGCTCATTCTGTCCTGAAGACTCCACTACCTCACAAACTGTGCTAACTGTAAGGTGAGGGGATTAGCTACTCCCCTCGAAGTAAGGCACTTCCCAGTTCCAACAGGAACTCTTCTCTCTTTTCCTTTTTACACCCTCTCCTCGGGGATGAGTCCACCCGGAACATAACTTTAAGCAGTTATGTTTCACAACATTCGTCACATGCACTTATCTACTTTTCTAACACTCCTCTATGAGTCTCCGAGGGGCATTCCTCACTTGTGGTGGTAATCGCTCATCTTCTGGCTCCGGGGCGAGCTCCTGTTGCAACGGTTCTAAGAGCCATTCCTTGGTACCGTAATATGGTTTTACCTTTTCAGCAGCCCTTTGTTTTTTTTTCCATTAAATACATTTTCAATAATATAAACACTTCCATCTAGCAGCACTTCAATCACTTTATATGGGCCGTCCCATTTGGCATTCAGTTTTCTACAGGTACCCGGCTGTATGGTCTCTTTTTTCGCCCACACCAAGCTATTGACTTCAACCTTCTGGGCTCTCCTCCGCCTGTTGGCCACCTCCCGGTATCGCCTAGTCATCCGTTGGTTTGTACTCTTTATGAGCGTGTGTGCTATTGCCAGATCGTCCTTCTGTGCATCCACGGAAGGCAATAAGGTACCAATGAGGCGAGGGGGATGGCGTGAGAAGAAGGCATAATAAGGCTGTTGTCCTGTGCTCTCCTTCATTGTCCAGGACGATACCTCGTGACGTCCCCAAAGTCGATGAAGTATTGCCCAAGACAGTGTATGATGTTTTGTGTATGTTTGTCTCTGGGTAACATTTGTTTACAGAACATGTAATTACCTAACCCTTAACATTCTAAGTTAGAAAGAAGGAAAAATGAAGAATTAGCACCAAGCTTAGGAAACATGGAAATATCAAGACGAGAGGTAGGACAGAAAAGCAGAAGAGGACAGTAAGGAGACAGACTGGAGATAAAAAGGCCCCTTTTAGTCGCCTCTTACGACAAGCAGGGATACTGGGGAAGTATTCTTTCCCCCCTTCCCCAAGGGTAACCATATCTAGTACACTATTTGAACCTCATTACTACCAGGATGTTCTGAATATAGAGTTGCGGAGGTATTTGGGAATGACCAACCAATGCTACCCTTAGCATTCTCACTTCTCTTTGCTCTTCACTTCCCTTCACTTTCTCACCAGCGCCACTAATTTGGGAATGATGAATATCCCACCGCTATTGCCACCAGTGTAATACCTGGAAAAGTTATCCCTCCGGTATTCACCAGTGTAACGGTAAGAATTTTACTATCCCCACCGTTATTGTTCATCCGGGATAATGACAGATATTTATAATCTTACCTGTTGTTGGTACTGATCAACTCATCCATGGATAATGTAAGTGGTACTCGACTTAGTATAGTAGAAGGTAAATATTTATGAAAAGAAAGAATTGTGGTAGCATTTGTAGTTTTTGGCCGAGCTTAGATTTAGTCAGTACCACGGGTGGTCGTTGTTCCCTCAGCGAAGGAATCTTGAACTGGAAGGGGAGTGAATTAGGCTTAAGGACATAATTTCCTTGATTAAGTGCACTAAGAAAGTAAGAAAAAATATATACTTTACTCTACTTTAATTTTATGCTAATTTCCACAAAACATTTTTAATTACATGACCCTTTTTAGTATGAGAGAATATTGTACATGTTACCAGGGTTTTGGATGATCATTCCTCCAACATTATTACCAGGCGAAAACAATTTGATACATACAAGCAATGTATGGAGTTGTACCATACTTTCTTTTTTGTCAGTTATTCTTGGGCTTGACAATAGCCTCAAGTCAGGGACCTTTTTACGAGCATGGGCTATCTGTTCGGGCTGGCATAGCCTCGAACCAGTAAGAATGATTACTCGTGTTCATTTTCATCCATATAATATATTCTCATCATGCAATTCTCCAGAATCCAATATCAATTCAGTACTATTTACGGTTCATAATCATCATTGCTATATAATCACTAAAAATGCATAATCACTCGGGCTTGTTTAGCTTCGAGGAATAATTCAGAAAAGAAACATAATCACTAAGAATTCGTAATCACTCGGGCTTGTTTAGCCTCGAGGTACTATTCAAACATTGTATAATCACTAAGAATACATAATCACTCGGGCTTGTGTAGCCTCGAGGTTCATTTAAAAAATTACATCATTGCTCACAGTCACTAAGTTCCCTTCCACGCTCCTAACTTCCTTAGTTACAAGAAAGAAAACGGTTAATGGTTTTGAATTTCGCTCTTCCGTTACCAGATTACATCACTTTCAAATTTCTATTTCTTATTTACAAAATAAAATTCACTTGATAGATCAATAATACTATTACATTTGGTTTATATAATAATTCATGCATAGTGTAATGTGTGTATGCTCAAGTCCTTGGACAATACTATGGGAAAGCCTCATGCACTCACTGACGTCGCCGGTGTCTGTGGGCTGAACAAACGTCCATTATATACGAAGTCTGGCCCTCGAGTCACTACGTTAAATTTTCAACAATATTACTTCATATAGTCCATGACAAGTAAGGATTAAACAAAGAAAAAGAGGGGGAGGAAGAAGAAATGTGGACGGCTCACCTGAACAAACGTCCATTATATACGAAGTCTGGCCCTCGAGTGAGCTCCTTGGGCATGCCACTGCTTAGTCAAATGAGGTGGTGTTTTTGAAATATGGTGGGTGTCAATTCTCTTTACAATTTATGTAGCAGTGTACCCATGATGCCAGGACTTTTGATTGAATTGGGGAAAATTTGGGATTTATTCCTTACTCAATTTAGATACTGATTCTATCACTATCTCACTGTGAATCTGAGAGCAGCTTATGCCATCTAGTGATGGCCAAGACAAACGGGACCCTTAAATCCTCACAAATGACATTATTTAGGCCTTTTGGACTGTTAATCTTACATATTTGGGTTCTAGCAGCTTCATTAGCAAACATTTCACAACTAGGTTACGGAAAGAATTGTATATTCATCATTATTCTGTTTAAGGTTTAAACTCGGCGCCCGGCAACGACAAGAAAAGCTGCGCGCATCTGTTAATTCATTACTCGACCAGACTGAGGAATTCCCTTAGCTCAACATCCACAATTACATCACCCAATGCATAGATACAGAGATACATACATATAAAAATAGTTAACCCTACATTAATCATTAACATATGAATTACTACTTAGGATAGGAATTTATAAACTAATATTCAGGTTACACCCTATCTAACTTAAAAATTACAGTACTTCTAAACACATACATGAATATCAAATTTGTGGAACTACATATGGTTTAAGACACGGGACAGTACGAGCTTGACTCATTCCTGTAAAGATACAATTAGGTAAGAACAATTAGGTACAATTAGGTAAGAACACAGACACACACACACACACACACACACACACACACTGCCACTACCGATTCAACACACATCGTCCTGGTAGCTCTGATACGAAACAGACGCCTATGACTGCTGCTTGTGTGTGTGTGTGTTCTTACCTAATTCTTACCTAATTGTATCTTTACAGGAATGAGTCAAGCTCGTATTGTCCCGTGTCTTAGACCATATTTATCGTACATATCCTTAAATTTGAGAATTGTTTTGGCACACACTATTTCATTCGGTAGTGCATTCCATTGATCAATTGCTCTGTTTGGGAAACTGAATTTCCTTATGTCTTTATCACCTCTCTTCTTATGCAGTTTTTTGCAGTGTCCTCTTGCTGATGCTTCTCCATATGTTAAATAATCATTTATGTCTATTTTCTCCTTTCCTGATATGCATTTATATAGCATTATCATGTCACCTCTTTTCCTTCTCTCCTGTAGTGTTGGTAGATTCAGTTTATTTAGTCTTTCTTCGTAGCTTAGGTCCCTTAAGCTTGGTATCCATCTTGTAGCGGCCCTTTGAACTTTTTCAATCTTGTCTATATGCTTTTTGAGATGAGGACTCCAGACTATTGATGCATATTCCAGGGTTGGTCTAATGAATGATGTTATTATCCTTCTTAGCATGTCTTCATTTATGTATGTGAATGCTATTCTCATATTTGCAAGCAGTGTATACATGTTCCGTACCTTCTCGCTGATGTGGTCAGCCGGAGATAGTCTGTTATTGATAATCACACCTAGGTCTTTCTCTCTTTCTGATGTGTATAGGGTTTTATTTCCTAACTTATAATCCCAATCAGGTCTTTTTTCACTTTTACCAAACTTGATTACATGACACTTGTCCACATTGAATTCCATTTGCCATGTACTACTCCATTCATGAAGTTTATTTAATTCTTCTTGTAGCTCCCTACAAGAGTCTGTGCTAGTAATTCTCCTTTGTATTTTTGCATCATCTGCAAACATATTCAGATAGCTCTCATTTCCAGTGTTACTGTTTATATCATTTATATACACTAAAAACATGATTGGTGCCAGCACCGAACCCTGTGATACGCCACTAGTCACTTCTTTCCATGATGAGTAGTTTCCTCTTAGTACTGTCCTCATTTCTCTTTTTATGAGAAAGTCTTGCATCCAACAAAACAGTTTGCCTCGAATTCCTCCTTGATGGTACAGCTTCCATAAAAGTCTTTGGTGTGGTACTGTGTCAAAAGCTTTCTTGAAATCTAAATAGATACTGTCCACCCATCCTTCCCTTTCCTGTATTGTGTTTGTTACTCTGTCATAGTAGCTCAACAGATTAGTAACACATGATTTTCCTTTTCTGAAGCCAAACTGTCTTTCTGTTATCATACTGTGTTCTTCTAGATGATTTACCCAAGCTTTTCTTATAAGTTTTTCTAATACCTTGCTTACAACACTGGTCAGTGATACTGGTCGGTAGTTGAGAGGATTTTGTCTATTTCCTTTCTTGAATAAGGGGACTATATTTGCTTTTTTCCAAATATCAGGTAGTTTCCCTTGACTCAAGGATTTCTTGAAAATTAAAAATAATGGTTTACTTAACTCCTTTGCACATTCTCGTAACACCCAACATGAAATTTCATCAGGACCACTTGCTTTTCCTCTGTCTAATCTACTTAACTCCTCCTGTATTACTTTTTCTGCTATTTGTATATCTGGTAGTATGTGTGGACATGCGTGTTCCACATATTCCCTCTCAAAATTTTTTTCTTCTGTAAAAACTAATTGGAAATTCTTATTTAGTGCTTCACAAATATCTTTCTCTTGTCTATAAGTGATTCCCTCGTCCGTGATGGATTGTATTATATCTTTTACTTTGGTTTTGCTTCTGATATAGCTGTAAAACAGCTTTGGTTGATAACTACTTTTATTTATTATATCCTCCTCAAACTGTTTTTGGGCTTCCCTCCTTATTCTTGTATAGTCGTTTCTTGCCTGTTTGTAATTATTATACGCCCTTTCACTATTGTGTCTTCTGTATCTATTCCACAACAAATCTCTTCTTTCTTTTGATTTTTTACATTCTGTATTGAACCATTTCTGTATTTTCTTATCTGCTTCTTTGTGCTGTGGGATGTACTTCTGGACTCCTATTTCATAAAATTCACAAAAATTTTTATATACAGCATTTAAATCTTGTCCTCTAAGCTTATTTTCCCAATCAACTTCTAAGAAATACTTCTTTAGGTCTTGATAATTTCCCTTTTTATAGTTTAGTCTCTTTTTGTAACTGTCATTGCTGTTTACTATGTCATATGCTATCCTGAAGTTATAATTTAGTACTGCATGATCGCTTTTGCCGAGTGGAGGGTGATGTATTAAACTGTCAATGTCATTTTCTTGCCTAGTAAATATTAGATCTAGCACTGAAGGTACATCAAGTCCTCTTTTTCTAGTGGTTTCCCTCACATGTTGCGTTAAGAAAAACTCTTGTACGAGATCCAGGAGCTTTTGGTCCCAACAGCTTTCTTGGCTTATTATATCTAGAGTATTCCAATTTATATTTGTATTGAAATCCCCAGTTAATATAATTCTTTCCGATTTCTCTTCCATTTTATGTAGCAAGGATCTTATACTCTGAATTGTACTCTCTGCCAGGTCCTCATATTCGTCTCTTTCCCATGTGTTTGATCTGGGTGGCATATACAAATTGGCTACAATTACTTTACCTTCAGATGTGTCGATCTCTACTGCAATCAGTTCTACTTGTGATGGTATATCTAGGTTTATTTCCTTGACTTTTAGATTTTTCTTAGTTAATATTATAATTCCTCCTCCTTTTTTTAAGTTTCTGTCTCTTCTCCATATATTGTATTCCCCTAAGTTTAGTATGTCATTGGATATCCTTGGTATGAATTTTGTTTGTTAGGCATATTATTTGTGGTTCATTTTCTCTGACATAATCATTCATCTCTAGTAATTTAGATACCATTCCATCCACATTTGAGTACATCAACTTTATCATCTTGTTTATATACTTGTCATGACATGGTTCTACTAACTTCCTCCTTTTTCTTCCATCCTGTTTGTGTACCACTTTCGTACCTCCAATCCTATTACTTTGTAAAAAAATTTCTTCTTGTCCTCTTCTGATCTTCCCTCATTTTTTGTTTTTGCTTCCTCCCTTTTCTCTTTCAGTAATTCCAGTTCCTCTTGTGTTAGGCATCTTTTTATCCATACATTTTTAAACTCCTCTTTTTCCATAAGATTCTTTGCATTTTTTAGTATCTCTTCCACAGTGTTTACACTCTGGAAAGTCACCTTTAGAGGTCTTGTCTTGCTTTTCTCGTATTTCCCTAACCTTTTGTGTTCCTCTATGTCTGTACTACAGATTTCCTCTGATACTTCTTTCAGTAAGCTCATTACATTTGCCATCTCCTTTTTGTCTCTAGTGATTTTGTTTTTAATTTCTTCCTCTTCTATACCAGTGATTACTATTGATTTATTTATTTCTACTGAATCTCTGACTAACTTTGGATTGTTTTGGATTATTCTTTTTACTTCCTTTTTAATGTTTTTTTCCTCCACCCTTGTTTCTAAGTCTTTCTTTACTTTCACCATTTCAGCATACGTGGTTTCTACATCATTTTTGTAGCTTTGCACAGCTTCATTCACCTGTGTTATCTTCTCCTCAATATCACTGCTCTGGTCCATAAGACTGCTTGCTTGTCTAATTGTCTCTGTGTCATTTTTGAACTCTTCCATAACACTCTCGTGATTGACTACTGTACCTGCCATTTCACTCACTTTCTTCCTAAGGGTATTCAATTCCACTGTTAGTTCACTGATGGTTGTGTCTTTCTTATTGGCCTCCCTTCCCAGTTTTTCTATTTCTTCCTTTTGCAAATGCATTTGCTTCTTTAGTTCATCAATTTCATTTTTGAAAGCCATTTCTAGTTTGTGTACACGTTCAACCAGTCTATTGTGAGTCTCCACTTCAACCAGTTCTTGGTAGAAATCATCATTTTGCTTTTTACTTTTATCCCTTTTCTTTTCCAAATTTGTTTTACTGAAGTATGTATCCATTTTGTAATACTAAATGAAGAGTATGTACTTACACTTTCCGCGTGTTGCCGTAGTATAAACAAACCCAGCTGACTCAACGCATCGTGGTTCGTTGTTGTTTCAACCAGTCTTATTTAAACTTATTATTTCTTTTCCTTTTAATAATGAAAAATCATTTAGTCTAACCTGGTACAGAGCTTGACTCATTCAAAGATACTTATTTAGGTAATGCCTCTGGCCGTGTTGAGCTGGTATGGAGCGCCGGTAAAGGACGTCTTCCTCCGACGATGCCGTGTGTGTGTGTGTGTGTGAGAGAGAGAGAGAGAGAGACAGACAGACAGACAGACAGAGAGTCAAGGGAAACTACCTGATATTTGGAAAAAAAAAAGCAAATATTGTCCCCTTATTCAAGAAAGGAAATAGACAAAATCCTCTCAACTACCGACCAGTATCACTGACCAGTGTTGTAAGCAAGTTATTAGAAAAACTTATAAGAAAAGCTTGGGTAAATCATCTAGAAGAACATATATGATAACAGAAAGACAGTTTGGTTTCAGAAAAGGAAAATCATGTGTTACTAATCTGTTGAGCTACGAGTACAATGACAGAGTAACAAACACAATACAGGAAAGGGAAGGATGGGTGGACAGTATCTATTTAGATTTCAAGAAAGCTTTTGACACAGTACCACACCAAAGACTTTTATGAAAACTGTACCATCAAGGAGGAATTCGAGGCAAACTGTTTTGTTGGATGCAAGACTTTCTCATAAAAAGAGAAATGAGGACAGTACTAAGAGGAAACTACTCATCATGGAAAGAAGTGTCTAGTGGAGTACCACAGGGTTCAGTGCTGGCACCAATCATGTTTTTAGTGTATATGAATGATATAAACAGTAACACGGAAATGAGAGCTATCTGAATATGTTTGCAGATGATGCAAAAATACAAAGGAGAATTACTAACACAGACTCTTGTAAAGAGCTACAAGAAGAATTAAATAAACTTCATGAATGGAGTAGTACATGGCAAATGGAATTCAATTTGGACAAGTGTCATGTAATCAAGTTTGGTAAAAGTGGAAAAAGACCTGATTGGGATTATAAGTTAGGAAATAAAACCCTATACACATCAGAAAGAGAGAAAGACCTAGGTGTGATTATCAATAACAGACTATCTCCGGCTGACCACATCAGCGAGAAGGTACGGAACATGTATACACTGCTTGCAAATATGAGAATAGCATTCACATACATAAATGAAGACATGCTAAGAAGGATAATAACATCATTCATTAGACCAGTCCTGGAATATGCATCAGTAGTCTGGAGTCCTCATCTCAAAAAGCACATAGACAAGATTGAAAAAGTTCAAAGGGCCGCTACAAGATGGATACCAAGCTTAAGGGACCTAAGCTACGAAGAAAGACTAAATAAACTGAATCTATCAACACTACAGAGAGAAGGAAAAGAGGTGACATGATAATGCTATATAAATGCATATCAGGAAAGGAGAAAATAGACATAAATGATTACTTAACATATGGAGAAGCATCAGCAAGAGGACACTGCAAAAAACTGCATAAGAAGAGAGGTGATAAAGACGTGAGGAAATTTAGTTTCCCAAACAGAGCAATTGATCAATGGAATGCACTACCGAATGAAATAGTGTGTGCCAAAACAATTCACAAATTTAAGGATATGTACGATAAATATGGTTTAAGACACGGGACAGTACGAGCTTGACTCATTCCTGTAAAGATACAATTAGGTAAGAACAATTAGGTAAGAACACACACACACACACTGATCTTTATATGTAAGATACTACAATGTCACTAAAACAAAATCACGTAGTTTTCACCCTAAGAATCTTTTCCTGAGGAAACTGACATGAGCCTGAAGGAAAAAAAAAAAAACAGCTTTTACAAAAAAATCACTGTTCATCTCTCCTGATCAAAATGCAAACTTCGACGTTTTCTATCAAGATTTTTGTTTTATGAGCACGTGTCATTTTTTTTTTTTTTTTTTTTTTTCAAGAAAAGGTATTTTCGTCTGCCCCCCACCCCACCACAACCTTCCCCTCCCTCGCTTCCATTCTCTCTCCAACTTGGTGTACTGCCAACAGGCACAGGCCCGCCTACGTCACTGGGTAACACTCTAAGGAACATTCCTCCCACTCCTTCTGCCCTCACTTTTGATGTGAAGGAGGCAGTGAAATTCAGGCAATGAGAAGGATAACAAGTATGTGCTGAGGCAAGATCGGGCACTAATGCCGCATCAGTAGGTCTTGTGTTACCGATCAAATAATTTTTATGCACACAAACACATTGTGCAGCGGCTTTTGCTAGAAATGATTTTGTGTACGAAAACTTGCACAACTCGTCATCCAAAAAAAAAAAAAAAAAAATCCAAACCACATGAAGAATACACTGTCCGTCGTATAAAATGGAGAACGCAGTGTTGGCAACACTCGCCTGGACAGGTGTGGTCACAACAGTGTGCTCATCTCTGGACCAAAATAAGGTCAGTTTCGCGCAGGTCCTCTATGATTGGTGGCCTTGACCCGTGACGTCAGCTGGGTCGCTGTCTCGCTCACAGGAGCAGGACAACAGTGTGTTTTTACCAGCCATTTGTGACGCGTAGCCTGCTTTATTTTATATATTTCATCAACTTCAAAAACTTTTCACGATGTGCAGTGTGTTTGGGTGTTCAGGGAAGACATCTGATGGCAAGTTTCTGAGACGCTTTCGCATGCCAAATGATAAAATCAACAGGCAAAAGTGGACACATTTGTGTGGACGGAAGGACAAGGTTTCTCCCACTGGCCGTGTCTGTGAAAGGCATTTCAGCTCGCAACAGTATGCAAGAGATCTGCAAAGCAAGTTGCTGGGGACACCACCACCAATCAGAAAAAGACTGCTAAAGTCTGGAGTAGTCCCTGATCAAAATCTGCCTAATAAACAAGGTATGCAGTGAGTGAATAGTTTTATGGTGAAAAATAACTGACTACAGTAAGATTAATAATTGTTAGGGGATTTATGTTCAAGTATGAGCATCAAATGTTCATGTAAGATGCTTAAAGGATTTCCTTGTCCCTACGCAATGCATTATCACCAAGAACCCAAGGGGTGTGTGTAACAAGCTAAATAAATGAATGTGGACCCAGTCATGACAAACGTACTTCTAGGTCTTTATCAGTGCACCATAACTATATTTTCATTTAACATACAATTATACAATTTCCATGATGAAATGGTGATAGGTTCATTGTAATATGAGTAAGCGGTTAGGTATAACGAAACAGTTTGTGAATGCAACGAAATATTAATGCTACAGACCTATATATTTGACAATAATTCTTGTAATAACTTTAAATTAATTGACACCCGTGTAAATACCGACGGAAAAAAAAGGAATGTTAGAAAATTAGAGAGAGAGAGAGAGAGAGAGAGAGAGAGAGAGTATTCCCCTGAGACAAGCATGGTAAATACCCGCAGGTAAAACAGATGCAGCCTCTCTCTCTCTCTCTCTCTCTCTCTCTCTCTCTCTCTCACGCATGCATGCAAACATAGCTTTACACACACACACACACACACACACACACACACACAAGATATGGAGACAGGACAACACGAGCTAAGCTCAATACCTGTATACTACAAATTGCTAAATACATACTGTACACACACACACACACACACACACACACATATATATATATATATATATATATATATATATATATATATATATATATATATATATACATATATATATATATATATATATATATATATATATATATATATATATATATATATATATATATATATAGCTAGAACTATAAGAGTGCGAGGAGGCGGAATGTCTCCTGAGGCTGAGACCATGAGACAGAATCAGTTTCCAAGTGACGTAGACACTAAGAAAAGTAGGAGGAGCCATATTCTGGGGGCGGAGTAAGCTGCGTATGAGCACACTGTTTTGAGTCTCTACACTGTGGGTGTGGTTGAATGGTCAAGGACACGATAGGTCGCAGGTAGGGCAATTATTTGTGATTAGTTTTTGAGACAAAGAGAAAGCAAGGGAAGGAGAATGGAGTGTCACATATTATGTTATTATAATGTGTACATGCAAAAAGACTTTGGCTAAAGAGTCACATAGGTAGCAAATACTGACACTGACAAGGGAATAGTAATCGCAGGCGTGTTATATATGCGGAGAAAAAGAGAGAGAGAGAGAGAGAGAGAGAGAGAGAGAGAGAGAGACAGTCCAACAGACAGACAGACAAATAGAGAGAGAGAGAGAGAGAGAGAGAGACAGACAGACAGACAGACAGACAGACAGATAGGCAGAGACAAACAGACAGAGAAAGAGACAGAATGAAGAATAAATAAGAAAAAAAAAAGAATAACCACACAGTGAACTGGAATGAAAGTAAAATGTTGTACAAATGAAAAAAAAACATTGGAAGAGAATCCATATACATAGAGAATTGTAAAAATATTAATCTTAGTCCAGGATAGTACCAATTTGATCATTTGATGATGAAGGAATATATACCTAATCTGCCTGAATTGCGTGACCTCATGCCACCCTCCCCAATCCCTTGGTGATCGATAATTTCAACCGTCGTCTACACCAATAAAAATCTCTTTTTGTCTATCTGTCAGTCTGTTTCTGTTTGTCTGTCTGTCTGTCTCTCTCTCCTCAAGCGTACAGTTGATCCCTCTTGGGATAGGCGAGTCCCAAGAGAGAACATCTCCCATCCTTTCCCTAAGTCTGCCACCTCACTGTCCCCCGTCGCTCACTGTCTCTCTTTCATATGCGTACTCTGCCTTTCAGTCATAAATGAAAATAAATAATGAAAATAACCGAGTAAAAAGACAAATAAATAAGTAAAATAAAGCAATGATGTCGTGAAAGTATCCTTACTACAATAAAATGTAATATGCGTGACTTGAGCACACACCCCTATCATACATAACATATTCATGTGTATATCCACACGTTCCTAATTTTTCACGCTCCACATCAGCCTCGTATATCATCACGAAAACCCATTCCCCCCCCTCCATATACGCTTGCTGCCACCAGACGGCACCACTGTACAGTGGTAGTGGCTTATCTGTTTATTTTAGCTACCTCTGAAAACACCTACACCTGCCCTAGTTTTCTCTGAAGTGAGCAACCATATCGATGCCATATGCCACAACCCTCGTCATCTTGGAAGTATAATCATGTAATAACCATAAACTTTAGCAAAAAAAAAAAAAAAGTATTTTTAGTGTTTGCACAGATATGAGGTGAATACCTTGGTGTATATTTTATGCTGTTTTGCTACAGTAAAATTTATGGCCAGAAATCCGCAGTCACAGGAATTTATCCACTTCAATACCCGCGGCTAACGGGTTAACCCCTTAACCGCGGGTGTCATTCCAGAATGACGGCGACAAAACTGGACCAAACCGCGGGTGGCATTCTGGAATGATCGTGAATATTTTGAACACCGCGCGTTTTCCCGGCGCGCAAATATTCTCACGCAAGAGTAGCTGTCGAGTTCTTTCACGCCAGCCATCCCACACCTCCCTCCTCCAACCCCGAGGGGACCCCCCCCACCCCTGCCCTGACCCGCGTCAGTCAGTATCTGTCCAGCTCTGCGTGATAATGGCGCTCCGTCCCGACTCATCATCGCTCGCTTCCTCCTCTACAATGTTTAGTGCTAGTGTTCCCTCTACCTCTACACCGGTAAAGGAACTGCCGACGGCGAGGCAGAAGGGGTTGAGCACTCCTGAAATTAGAACTGAGCTGGACAAAACAGTAAGTACTACTCTTGATTGTGGCAGTGAAAGTGACACACTCACAGCAAGCAGTGATGATTTGGCAGTGATTGGTGGTGAACCATTTTCCATTGATAGTGACAGTGATGAAAGTGATCGTGTTGATTCCCCCCCACCACCCCCAACTTACTCTGGGAAAGGAAAGGCTCCTATGGGCAAATCTGGTATTGCACGTGGGAAGGGAGTGAAGCGCAGGCTCACGTCTCCCACACCAGGCCCTAGTACGCATTTCCCATCAATTTCCCGTTCCCCTAGCCCAATTGCCCTCACATCATCATCATCATCATCTGTCGTGCCCTCTCCTCAGTCTACATCATCTGAGGAGTACGAATTACCAAAGCCTGCAAAGCGAGGAAGGCAGGCCGTGCAGGCCGTGCAGGCAGGCCTAGAACAAAGGGGATGCGTGGCAGTTGGAGGGCAAAGCTGGGCGATAAGCGAGGCGATAAGCGAGGTGATAAGCGGGGTAGAAAGGGTCAAGTTTCACCACGCACCAGGTCAGAAACCCCCCGCCTGCCCCCCGCCTCAGTTCCCTCACCCGCGCCAACCCCCCACTCACCGCCCCCGCACTCACCCCCCTCCCCGTTGCCTCCTGCCTCACCCACCTCCCGCTTGCCTCCTGCCTCACCTCCTGCCTCACCCATTGCCTCTACATCAGCTCCTTCTCACGGGGAAACGAGTGAAATGCAACATGCCCCTGCCACTGAACCACGCACAGGGCAAGTTGATGCATTTGTTTGGACTGACGGTGGAGATTTCCAGCCACACAATCCACCGTTTGATATGACAAATGCTGGAATACAGCCTGCCTTCCCATGCAACGCAGGTGATGAGTTTGTTGATTACTTCCTGGCCTTCCTTGATGATGAAATTGTGCAGCATGTCAGCGATGAGACCAATAGGTATGCAACTCAGTGTGCAGCACAAGGGCTGGGACCTATTGGCTCGCCAAAGCAAGTGTCGTGGTTGCCTGTCGGGATCAGAGAGCTGTATGTTTTTTTGCACTCATGTTTTTGATGGCCCATATAAAGAGACATGAGTTGGAGGAGTACTGGCTCGTGGATGACATAACTACTATCCCCATATTCGGGAAGTATATGTCACGGGATCGGTTCCGACAGCTGCTTGGATACCTGCACTTCGCTGATAATGACAACCCGTCCCAAACTGACCCTTTGTGGAAAGTGAGGGATTTCCTCAACAAGATTAGGGATCGATTTATGCGATTTTTCAGGCCTATGCAGAAAGTCGTCATAGACGAGTCCCTGGTATTGTTCAGAGGACGTCTCAAATTCAGGCAGTACATCCCCAGCAAACGCCACCGCTTTGGGATAAAGTTCTTTGTGCTGTGTGACTGTGAGACGGGGTATATAATGGATTTTGTCATTTACTCGGCTAGCACAATGGATGTGAACAGGAAAGACCCCCTTGGCTTCTCTGGCTCCGTTGTAAAAGTGCTGATGGAGAGGTATTTTGGTGGTAATCATGTGCTGTACACAGACAATTATTACACAGCACCGAAACTCTCCAAATACCTTGCTGAACACGGCATTGGCACTGTTGGCACTGTACGGAGCTATAGGAAAGAGTGGCCTAGTTTCCCCGAAGCATCATCATCATCCAGGGAGATGTTCACCTGAAGAAGTCAGAAAAGCTTCTTGCGATCAGGTGGCATGACAAGAAGGTTGTCAATATGATCAGCACCATCCACAAGGGGGAAATGAAGAGAACTGGGAAGGTCAGCTACAGGACGGGAGAGCCAATCATGAAGCCTGATGCCGTCATTGATTATAATGTAAATATGAGACTCGTTGATAAGTCTGATATGATGATTGGCGAAATAGACTGTCTCAGGAGAAACACCCGATGGTACAGGAAGGCTTGCCTGCACATGCTCGATATGTGCATGCTCAATGCCTTCATTCTTTACAAGACACAAGTCGGGGGCATAAGGCAACCATCACTGAGACAGTTTTCCAAGACTGTCGTTCAGCAGCTACTTGAACGATTTGGTCAGGTGACGGCATTGATCCCGAGGCGACACTCTGACACACAACCTGACCGTCTTGAGTGCCGCAATTACATGAGCCGGCACCAGCTTGTGAAATTGCCTCCTAAAGCAGGCGGCAGGTTGTCACAGGGCCGCTGCAGAGTATGTTCAACCACCACACGAAGGCCTACGACGAGAAAAATGAGCACACACCAGTGCCTTGAATGCCAAGTCGCTCTATGTGTAACTCCGTGCTTTGCCGAGTACCACTCTCTGAGTAAATACTGAAAGTGACAGTGATATATAGTGATGCGACAGTGACGTGCTTTGCCAATAATTGTATAATGGATAATGTAGTAATAAGGGATATTTTGCCTAGAAAATAAAGGAAATATTGGCCAGTATAATAAGTGATATTGTAATAAGAGAATCTGCGGCACTTGTGGAATTCTGCGGCACTTATGTAATTCTGTGATGCGCCAGTGACGCAATATAGTAATAAGTGCATTGTAAATATAATGTACATTGCCCATATTATATGTAAAATAATATTAGAAGTTAGAAATAATGAAAAGATCGCAGGAAACGTCAGTGAGCGGGTGCCGCCGCAGTGAAGTGAGGCGCAGCCGCAGTGAAGAGCGGGCGCAGCCGCAGGGAAGTGCCTTTTACCTACCTCAGTGAACACAGAGTGGGTGTTTATCGTATGTACAGTGTTCATATATGTTTATATTACTATTATGAGAGAGTGGTTGGCATTTGGTACTGGTGTGTGGGGCGTAAAATAGTTATTTCACACCCCTCACTTCTAACGGCTCTCCCCGTCCTGTGAAAGTCAACGAAGTCATGAAACCTACATCAATGGAAAGCTGAAGGTTTGTACTTTCTAATGGTACCTTATTTTTTTCTCTAGCTTTATTCTGTGCAGAGTTATTAAGGTTTAAAGGTTTGTTTACATTTGGCTGAAACCCCCGCGGGAGAGGACAGTCAGACCAAAACAATACCCGCGGTTAAGGGGTTAATCACTATGCTGAATACCTCACAGCCAAGGCCCCCACCATTGAAAAAAATTAAATTAATAAAAAGTCAAATGAATTGACAAATGATAAAATTACAGTGACTGGCATCACAGAAGACCTCATGATGCTGGCCCCCTCCCTGGGTAGGAGCCCCACGATCTGGTTTAGCCTATAGCTGGTGGTCTCGTTACAGCCCCCCAGAAAGTTAATTTGGCCCTGTTTGCTTGGGCCTCATCCAAGGAGAGGATGTCAGTCCTCGGGACAGGGATGATAATACACCCACCACATTGACTTAGGACCTACGTACAAAAATGCTATGGGAGAGTTGTCTGTCCTTGCTTTGTGTTTCCACCTCTACCAAGTGAATTTTTGGGGCAAGAAGTAACTGGCAACTCCTTTGGTGTTGATGGGAGGTGGTGAAACATTCAGCACGTCAGTGCTTGCCCAGAAGCGAAAATGGGAGTATATGTTCCCATTACTTTGAGCTTGCACCTCCATCATTTTTCATATGCATTATTGTCTGCCCTGTTATTTTCTTAGAGTTGAGTTGCCATGCCTGAAAAGTACTGCTCAAGGGATGAGAGGGTCCATAAATTATCATTGCATGGAGTCAGGATAATGTCCCTATCAACACGATTTGTGAGCGTACTTGACGCACAAAATCAACCTTCATGTAGATTCTTGCTGTGTGTGACCTGCCACCTGATGTCGTACCAGATTCGGTGGAAAGAAGAGGACGACTTCCAGAGGTACAGGTATGCTTCCGAAGAAGGAAGTAATCAAGAATCCTCGACTGACAGCAGCAGAACTGAAGACAATGCATCCCCAGCTGGTACAAGACATCTCAATTCGAACTATCCAACACCGCTTGCAGAAGGAGCTGGGTTTGCCAGGCCACACTGCAGCCAAGAAACCACTTCTCACTGACTGCATGAAGAAGCAGCACATTCAGTTTGCCAAGAAGTATGCACACTGGACATCGGATGAGTGGAGAAAAGTTATGTTTTCCGATGAAAGCACATTTCAAGTGTTCCAGGTGCGTTCTGCCAAGGTTCATCACCCTGCCTCCCGTAGTCGATATGACCCTGCTTACACGGTGCCGACTGTCAAGCACTCACAATCAGTAATGGAATGGGGATGTTTCTCAGGTGAAATGGGAAGGGGAGGCCTCTACTTTCTTCCTAAGAAGTTGATGATGAATGGTGGCTGGTACATTCAAGTTCTGAAAGAACGTTTGTTAAACTTTTTTGCTATTCATGGATGCGACTTTTTCATGCGTGATTCAGCTCCATGTCACAAGTCACGCAAGGTGACAAAATGGCTGCAGGATAATCAGATTGAGGTCCTCAACCGGCCTGGCAACAGTCCGGATCTAAATCTGATAGAAAACTGCTGGGCAAAGATGTAGAAAATCATGGCAGAGAAGACACCCAATCTGGACAACCTCAAGAATGAACTGACAAATGTTCCATGCCAAAATGCATCCAACTGGTCCTGAAAAACAAGGGAAACATGATTTCAGATTAATGAATAGCATTTCATGAACAAACATTGTGATATACTATGATTTCTATGTTTTTTAATACCTTGTAGGGGGAGGTCCTGAGTCATTTTGCGGTAGCTGTACCAGGATGGGGTGGGATGGGTTGACCATCTGTGTCCTGGGGTGGTACCATTATGTCTGCCCTCAACAGGGTTAAGGAAATCCTGGTAAGAGGATGGGCTGCTAATCTAAAGACTGGAATTGGTGGCCCAAGGTTAGGGTCGACCCAACAAAGGTGGGAAGGGTCACTGCTGTAAAGGTCTGGGAGGGATGCCAATAACTGTTAGTCCATCACAGGGCTGAAGCAATGTTCCTGCATCCATACCCACCCAAGGACATCCCTGAGGTGTTCATAGGCGAGGAGATGCAAGGAAGTCTAGAAAACTGTCCCAGAGTAACAATGGCCAAGCATGGCAAAAATGAGATGGTGGCATCCACCCTGTGATTACGCCACGAGACAATGTTATCCACCCTATGTTTAACCCTTTCAGGCCTCCTGGCCATGATTGCGGCTGTATCGGTACGGGTCTCCTGGCATGATTGTGGCTGTACCGGTACGGGTCTCCTGGCCAGGATTGCGGCTGTATTGGTATGGGTCTCCTGGCCAGGATCACGGCTTTATTGGTACGGATCTCCTGGACATGATCGCGGCTGTATCGGTACGGGTCCTCTGGCCATGATTGCAGCTGTATTGGTATGGGTCTCCTGGCCACGACAGTGGCTGTATCAGTACGGGTCCTCTGGCCATAATCACAACTGTATCGGTATGGGTCTCCTGGCCCCGATCGTAGCTCACCCATTTGCCTTCGACTCAGAACTGTGGCAGGCAGCTGGTGAATGGTAGCAGTATTTCTCAATATTTACCGTATTTCGTGGGGTGGAAGATGGACTTTTTTGTCTCAAAATCACCTTCAAATATCCCCGTGCGTTCTGCAGGCAAGACTAAGACTTTGGCTCCATTTAGAAGAATCACTTACACAGAGGATCATCTCACTGTTTGGCAGTCAAGTATTTTTTAGAATATAAACACCCTTGATTTATTGTAAAAAGTTGCATTCACTTGTGTATATACCCAGATTTTACGATTAGAAACAGCCAGGCTCAAGAAAAAATTTAGGGTTTGTTTACAACTGGCCATGTGATGGTCTAGGGGTTTTGCAGTATAGCAGTTTAGCAATTTAGCATCTAGCATACACCCTAGTTTAGCAGGCTAACATAATCACTGGTGAACTCCCCGCTAACCTTCTGAATTGCAGTCATGATCACTTTGCTTGCCATCCACTCAGTAACAAGTAAGGGAATCACACTAGAGATGATGGCTGAGTCACTGTAACAGACGTCTGTCTCACATGGAAATTCAATAACCCTTGTTTGGCTGGCTTCTCTTACTGATATTTTGTTTCATTCGAGACAAGAATATAATAGAAGGAAACAGTTTTATATTGCCGTTATTGAAAAACAAGAAAAACAAGTTCAACATTAAACAGTACTCTCTGAAATTGCAGCTTTTTAGCAATTTAGCAGTTTAACACCTAGTGTTCCCCCAACTCTCAGACAATACTTCCCGAAATTACATTATTAGCAGTTTAGCAATTTAGCAGCTTAGCGCTTAGCGATATGGAAATTCGATCACCCCATGTTAAGATGGTTCTGGTACTTTTAGGGTACATAAAATGGTGTAAACGTTCCTTGTAATTGATTTTTGAAACTTGGTTGTGTTGTCTGTGATTCCAAAATTCAGTACATGCAGGCATTTGAAGACATGCAGGCATTTGTTTTGGAGATATAGTGTATTCCTTCACTTAATGGCCTTTGTATTTTCTTAATGAAAGAATGGGTTTTATTGAGTTTTGTTTTTTTAAGTTCATTTTACGAAAAATAATACTTATCTCTATACACTGATACATATGTAGTGTACTTTAATAGAGATGAACATCACGTCTCAAATTATTGTACAAAAGAATCGGACTCATCGGACTTCATATTTCATAAACAAACCGGTAGTGTTAAGATGGAGTCATGGTATGGAGTAACATTTTATAAGGAAGGGGTTGCTTATTTTTTTGTCTTGTACCCTTCTTTTACTTAAAAATAAAGACACCAAACATATATATACAGTACTGAAGAGAGACTCTAATGTGTTAAGATAGTGTCGTGGAATGAAGTAACATTATGTAAGGAAGGGGTTGTTTGTTTTCATGTCTTGTACCCTTCTTTTACATAAAAATAAAGAAACCAAAGACAGATATATACAGTACTGAATAGAGATTCTGAAAGGTGAGTGTGTATTTTAGTGAAAAATACTCATATCAAGCAACCTTTCTGTAGTCTTCGTCAAGACATACTTTTTTTCTCAAACTTCCCTTCCAGAATTAGGGTGCGTCTTTCACACTGTCTTTCACACTGCAGCGTCTAACATGCCACGAAATACGGGTACTCATTTCCTGGGTATTAGACAATCCAGTTGAGAAGTAGTAAATGCAGATTTATGATTTTAGGTTAGTAGGAGTGTTAGTCATTTTGTATACAGAAATGCACTGATTTAAGACACCACACACCACTTGCTATGCAGCTTCCCATTGTTACTGCGGCTCTTGTATGGTAAGTAGAGTCCTAATATTTTGTAGACAGATGAGTATTTTCGTTCATTATGCATGAATATTATGTTTCTTTCTAAATTAACAAACCTTTTTTTTTTTTTTTTTGTCAAAAATGCAGTTCCTCAGACTGGACCTATTTGCGACCTGAAAGGGTTAAGCCACATGATGGTGCTATTCAGCCTGTGGTTATGCCACATGATGGTGCTATCCACCAGGCTTGGAGTAATTGTAATTGTAATTTAATTGAAATATAATTAATTACACATTTTTAAGATAATTGTAATTGTAATTGTAATTCGTTATTTCTAATGATGTGTAATTATAATTGTAATTGTAATTGTGTTTTTAAATATTATAGTAATTGTATTTGTAATTGTAATTGAGCATTTAGGAGAAGAACAATTATAATTACATCATACAAATACTTTGATAAACGTATACAGTATGATATACTGAACAGAGAGAGAGAGAGAGAGAGAGAGAGAGAAGGTTGGATTTGCTCTGAAGTAAACATGTTACACGAGACAGTACTGTTAGATGATACAAAAAACAAAAAAAAAGTGTATAAATGTTTTGAGTAATCTGCAATTTGTTATTTTTGTTTACCTGTGTATTAGTAATTGAAATATAATTGAACACAAACTAGGTTGTAATTGTTATTGCAATTGTAATTTGGAAGTATTAAAACTGAGTAATTGTAATTGTAATTGTATTTGTCATATTTTTCCTTCCCTGTAATTGTATTTGTAACTGTAATGGAATAATGGACAAGTAATTCTAATTGTAATTGTAATTGACTGAAAGCATATGTAATTACTCCAAGCCTGCTATCCACCCTGTGCATAAGCCATGGTTACCTGAAGATATATTCAATTAAGAGCAATCACAGGAGCATTAACAAGAGCAATGAAATTCTCCAATAGCTGGTCACATTAGTAGTTCCGTCCAAGCAAGTATATATATATATATATATATATATATATATATATATATATATATATATATATATATATATTTCTGAGGAAGTGCAAGAAGAATGATGGCCGTTTTCTTTCTTAAGATTTACTAATGCAAGCATGAATGTGGAAAAAAGAAAAAAAGAAGTGCTTAACACCAACCAGGATGCTGCAAATCTGGTTAGGTTAATGATTAAAGGAGTGAAACATGAGCAGAAAATATTTGTGGATGTGTAAGTAGCTTGCCAGAAAGAGAAGTGAGAAAATTTGTTTTCAAATGGTCAGAGAACTAAATTTGGATGAGCCAAAAACCTTGAGGCAGTGGTATGACTTAATAAGACTGAACAGCTTCATGTGTTGTTTCTCATATTATTGATAAGTAGGATACCAATGTGGGGGAAGTCTGTGTCCCTGAGTGAGCAGCAGGCTGGGATGTAAGCAATAGCTGCCCAAACCTACATCCAGTGTACACTCCCATCATGCTTTTCAAATTGTGTATTACATCCATAATAATATTGTTGTGTGATAATTCAGCACAAAAATGAGGATTACAATTTGTGTAATGACTAGAACAATAACAAATCAGTGCATTTGACTTTAATTAAGGCCTCTTCCGTTTGTACTCATAAATCAGTCATGGGGAAGATCCTGATCTGGTTTGGATTTGAATCCAGGTTTTGCTCCTCTAGTTTGTGGGAAAAGAACAATAGCTGGTTTTAAGGCTGATTTTACCTGTGATGGCTTTCCATAGCTCTGCATGGCCCTGCTTGTCATGGATAATGATGATGATGAATTAAACTGCGTGACTAATACAGTATTTTTCTGTGTACAATATTATGCCAGTTATGAGGTAAATGCCATAAGTAGTATGTCTATGTGGAAGTTTATCAACGAAATGTGGAAGATCATCAAGGAGAGACAAAATCATCCTGTTTTGACCTCCTCCCCCTTCTCTCTATGATGTTATTTTTTTTTTTTTTTTCGTGAGTGCATTTTTATATTTCAATGGACACAATCTTGTGTGCGAGACAGATGAGCACCGTCTTAGAATACCATTTTTGCACAATTTTTCCCTCATCAGTGGTGATTTGTCCAAACCCATCTCAGTGATTGTAACATAACCTCATTCATTCTAGCCTGCCCATACCCTGCCTTATCTAAATTTTTGTAACATAGCCTAATTTATTCAAACCTAATCTATTTTAACCTAACCTTGAAAATACCCAACCTATTTTTACGTAATGCTACCTAACCTAACCTATTTTAACCTAACCTTAACTGATCCTTACAACATTTCCCTAACCCAACAGTTTTCCCTAAGCTGACCTAAATAATCCTAACCTGCTAGTTTTGGCATTTAGAAAATGTGACACCATTAACCCGTACAATCCCGCCGTCGGCATGGTGCCGACGGTACAAAACGTCTCGAGTAATCCCAGTGACGTGATGGTGCCGACAGCAAAATTCGAGTGCTGTAGTGCGTCTCTAACTGCTTCAATGTAGCTAATTTTTTGCTAAGGAGTAGCTTAATGTATTGGCAACATTGTGCACAAGCACTTGTCACACTGAGTTTGGTTCTGCATGGCTGGGTAACATCATTTTGCCACTGTCCGTCACAGCGTTAGAGAGAAGACAGTGTTCTACTGGAGAGTTATGGATCAGAAATTGTGGAAGTGGTACCAACAGAGAGAGGGAGAGAAGAGGGAATAAAGAACAGCAAGAAAAGTTGGAAAGTGGCATATAGTAATGTTCATTCATTCATTCATTGCCAGACGCCATGTATCCCAAACGGGGTGGCCAAGGGCTTAGAGTTAATTGTTTTACAGGGAGGGGCACTAATCCTCCACCAACCCCACTTGACACGTAGGGAGAACGTTATGCCAACAGCATCTGGTGTTCCCAGGCGGTCACCCATCCAAGTACTAACCAGACCCAACGTTGCTTAACTTCGTTGATCGGACGGGAAGTGGTGTACTCAACGTGGCATGGCCGTTAATGTTGATGGTTTAATATCGGTAAGATTAGAAATCAACGATTACCTGAGGGAACATGAATCAGATATTATGTGCTCTATAGAGACCAATTTAAGAGAGGGTATTGACTTCCATATAGGAGATGGCAAATACTGTGGAGAAGAGACAGAAAAGAAAAAAACGGGAAGAGTGATGATAGCAGTGAAGAACAACATCAGTGTGGAAAATGTGGAACTGGGAGAGGGTAGGGCTGAAGCATTGAATGTGAAAATAGAAACCGGAGAGAATGGCAAGAGAGACATCACAGTGGGATACGTTCCCCCTAAGACAAGGGCATGGAAAGACGATGAATATCAGGGGATGTTGTCAGACATGGTTAGCTATCTCAAGAAAGTGATTGAGAAAAGCAATAACATAATTATTGACGGGGGATTTTAATTGTAAAGAGGTAAACTGGGAGGAATGGGACTCAGGAAGCAGTGAAGATTCCTGGGGCACTACATTGTTAACCCCTAAAATGCGGGGCGTCTCATTTGCGACGCTCGCCAAAAAGGACATAACGACGGATCGTCGCATTTGTGATTCGAGTTAATTTTGAATAAACGCGGGCAAGCAGGTTCAAGCTGGTATTGTCTATCAGTACCGCCACCCTTTAGCTACTATTAGCATACTTGACCTTTGTACCACTGACCTCCGTTGTTGCCAAGTATCTTTTTTTCTATCCACCCCCCCAACGCGGCCCGGCCACCCTCGCCGTGACATATGGCAGAGCGCGGACTGCTCAGAAATGTCAATCTGCGCTTTCCTCTCGCAAGCAGTTTATGCTAATTGGAAACGCTTGTTTCCCCAGTTGTCACACTAGCTTTTTTTCGCGCAATTTGCCCCTGTTTAGTGTCAGTTTACCGCAGGCTTTCAAGGTGACATTATGTCGAATTCTAGCTCTTCCGAGTCAGTGCCTTCAAGCCCTCCGAAACAGGGCTTTGTGACCTCTACCCCGTCAAAACCCTTACTAGGGAGTGGAAAGGGCCTGAGTGAGTCTGCTATAGGCCTAGAATTACTGAAAGCCTCTATGGACTACGGTAGTGACGTTGCGGTGTTGTCGAGTCTTGCTGAATCAGACACTCTATCGAGTGCTGAGTCTGAGGTGCAGGAAGAGACAATTGCTGTGCCTAGCATCTCGTCAGGCAAGGCTCCAGTGCAGAAGGGAGTGGCGTATGGCAAGGGGGCAAAGAGGAAGCGAAGTGGTGACCCCGGTTCCCAGTCATTGTTTTCCTCAGGCCGGCCATTGTCCCCAACATCAGGTCACGCCGCTGCCATACCACCTCGCACCCCCAGCCCCAGTCTCTCGTCATCATCGTCTGCTGTGCTTTCTCCAGTCTTCGGAGTCTCCTTCACCACCTCGGAAGGGAAGTAGGCAGTCTGGTATTCGTAGAGGTTTCCGTAGGCCCCGTGTTCGTACTGGCATGAGTAGGAAAGTGTCTCCTAGTGGTAAAATTAGTGGTAAGGTTTATCACACTAGGCAACTCACCACCCAGCCTACTGCGAGTGACCTTGAACCTTCTCCCACTCTCCCCACCACCACCACAACCGCACATGCCCGACCTAGCTCACCCACTGCCACACAGCCTGCCTCACCCACTGCCTCACCGCCTGCCTCACCCACTGCCACACGGCCTGCCTCACCCTCCGATGCACCCACCCACTCCCAGCCTAGGCAGGGCAGTCTGGACGCCTTCGTGTGGTCTGAGGGCTCTGATTTTGTGCCAGAGGATCTGCCCTTTGATTCCACTGGGTGTGGGATCCAGGCTGACTTCCCTGACCCCGAGGGTGGTGAATGCTTGGACTACCTGTTGGCCTTCCTGGATGATGAAGTAATGCAGCAGATTTGTACCTAGACCAACAGGTACGAAGGACAATGTGCTGCAGTTCGTGAAGGTGAAGGTACAACGCCATCCACGTCGTGGATGGCAGCATGGGTTCCTGTGATGATCCGGGAACTATTTGTATTCATCGGCTTGATGCTTCTGATGCCACATAACTGGAAGCACAAGCTCAAGGAGTACTGGAGTGCTGACGACCTTTGCCCCACACCCATCTTCAACAAGTACACGACTCTGGATCGTTTCAGGCAACTCATGACGTACCTTCACTTCGCAAACAACGATGAGCCTTCCCAGACTGACCCCCTATGGAAAGTGAGGGAAATCCTCAACATGATCAAGGACAAGTTTATGACGTTCCTTCGGCCCTTCAAGAAAGTAGTGATCGACGAGTCCTTGGTTTTGTTCAGGGTCCGTCTTCGATTCCTGCAATATATTCCAAGCAAACGCCACCGCTTTGGAATAAAGTTTTTCATGCTGTGCGACAGCAAGACGGGGTTCATCCTAGACTTCGTTATCTACACCGCCAGCAATGTGGACTTGGACAAGACCGACCCCCTTGGATTCTCTGGCTCTGTGGTGAAAGTGCTTCTGGAAAAGTACTTTGGCGGGAATCATGTCCTGTATACAGACAATTATTATACAGCACCCAAACTCGCCAAGTACCTTTCAGAGCACGGCGTCGGCTCCTGTGGCACTGTCAGGCGCAATAGGGCACACTACCCTGCCTTCCCCGAGGCTGCAAGATCAGTGGAGAGACGTGCACCTGAAGAAATCAGAGAAGATGCTGGCGATACGGTGGCACGACAAGAGGATCGTCAATATGCTCACCACAGTCCACAAGGGGGAAATGCAAGCCACAGGGAAGGTCGACAGAAGGAATGGCGATCCTGTGATGGAGCCTGGTGCTGTAATTGACTACAACGTCAATATGTGGCTGGTGGACAAGTCCAATATGATGATCGGAGAGATTGACTGCCTGAGGAGGAACCGGCGCTGGTACAGGAAGGCGTTCTTGCACTTGCTGGATATGTGCATGCTGAACGCCTTCATCCTGTATAAGATCAAGAACAGGAAGCCAGCTAACTACTCTCTCAGGC
Organism: Coenobita brevimanus; assembly: GCF_032717465.1. Taxonomy (NCBI): domain Eukaryota; kingdom Metazoa; phylum Arthropoda; class Malacostraca; order Decapoda; family Coenobitidae; genus Coenobita; species Coenobita brevimanus. The sequence continues at coordinate 7,753,579 of NC_136985.1, read as the reverse complement.
GGTTTTCAAAGACTTGTGTCTACCAGCTGCTTCAGCGTTTTGGGCAGGTACTGCCATCAGGTGCCAGGCGCCACTCACAGACACCTCCAGACCGCCTACAGTGCCAGGACTACCTTCAGCGACACTGCCTGGAGCCACTGCCTAGCACTGCCAAGAGGGGGAAAGCACTGAGGAGGTGCTATGTTTGCAGCCACACAAACCGGCAAGAACGAACTTTTAGATATATGTATATATAAATAAATAAATAAATACATATATATATATATATATATATATATATATATATATATATATATATAGAGAGAGAGAGAGAGAGAGAGAGAGAGAGAGAGAGATAAGGTGTGCACTAAATATTTTAGGGGTGTTACTGAAGGTACTGTTCACACATGAATAGGCCGTATCTTTATTTTAGGCAGTGAGTTTTAGGTCCCTCATAAAACTTTGAAGTTAGTGCAATTGAATCCCAGCTTATGTTAATTCACCATTCCCACAAAACATCACTGCGAAAACGGAAATATGTCAGGACTACTGCGTTGCATCCTCGCTTCATGTTTTGTTTACGTCCGTCAGCTGAGAGGAAATGCTGGTTTGCGATTGGCAGACTCTTCCTAAGAGAGTGTTTTATAACGCTGCTGTGACTGGCTGGGGTATGAAACAGTGCCTTCTGAGAGAAAGTTGCCTTTCCACGGAAAGGCACACCAAAAGCGCCTTTAAAATTGTTTGAGTATGGGAGTCAGATGGGTCCCCAACGGCGCCTTTGACTTGCCATACAAAAAGGTGCTGTTCGTCAACTGTTGTGGCAAAAGGCTCGTTTTAAGTATCCGACCCCTGAACCCTGAATTGAATTTCCTCTTCAGCAGGTGGGTCAGAACGATGCGTAGGACAGTAAGTCTTGTCGGTTAGTCAAGGTCCCTAGTTCCTCTTCCTTAACAATTTATTTTGGATATGGCTGGATAATATCCTTCTGGAACGTTATATCTGCAGAGTATAGCGATATGACAGTAGGAAGATTCGTATAATAGCCTACAGAAGAGGTGAGTAAGGTGTAATAAAAAAAAAATATATCACTTAGGGAAAGTTGTTTGGGAGCTTCCTTACTCGACGAGAATACGGGTCCAAGACACAGAATGGGTAAAATTACCATGTATTTATTTATTCATTTATTTATTACTTCTTTTAGCAGAAGATGAACAGAGAAAGGAAAAAGCAAATTAAATATAAATTCCACACACGGGATTACAGGTGTCCTCCACTCATAAAAAAAAAAAAAAAAAACTAACACTTGGACTTGAACTGCTGTAGGTTGAGTTTGGAGGGAAAACCAATCTGGGGAAGTGAGTTGCAAAGAGATGCAGTTCGGAGAAATATCAAGGAATATAATCCACATCAGTTAACTAGTGCCTTAGAAAATTTATAATACCATTTCTCAATACATCATCTATACACCTAAGTTCTCCTTCAGCATTACCTCTAAAACTATATTAAGAATTTTCGTATGTAATTCTGTACTCGTAAAATACTAGGTTTACACTGGATTCCACGTTTCAGTGCATTCTGGAAATCTACGAGCATTGAAGTAGTTGTGTGTGTGTGTGTGTGTGTGTGTGTGTGTGTGTGTGTGTGTGTGTTTACGTGTGAGACGGTAAGCCAAACACTATTACAGCAATTTTGTAACATCCCCTAGTGTGTATGTGTGTATGTGTGTGTGTTGTAACATTGATACACCTCTTTTTTGACCGTGTGTGTGTGTGTGTGTGTGTGTGTGTGTGTGTGTGTGTGTGTGTGTGTTCTTACCTAATTGTATCTTACCTAATTGTATCTTTTCAGGAATGAGTCAAGCTCGTACTGTCCCGTGTCTTAAACCATATTTATCGTACATATCCTTAAATTTGTGAATTGTTTTGGCACACACTATTTCATTCGGTAGTGCATTCCATTGATCAATTGCTCTGTTTGGGAAACTGAATTTCCTTACGTCTTTATCACCTCTCTTCTTATGCAGTTTTTTGCAGTGTCCTCTTGCTGATTCTTCTCCATATGTTAAGTAATCATTTATGTCTATTTTCTCCTTTCCTGATATGCATTTATATAGCATTATCATGTCACCTCTTTTCCTTCTCTTCTGTAGTGTTGGTAGATTCAGTTTATTTAGTCTTTCTTCGTAGCTTAGGTCCCTTAAGCTTGAGAGTATCCATCCTTGTAGCTCCCTTTGAAGCTTTTTTCAATCTTGTCTATGTGCTTGAGATGAGGACACCAGACTACTGATGCATATTCCAGGGTTGGTCTAATGAATGATGCTTGTATTATCCTTCTTAGCATGTCTTTACTTTATGTATGTGAATGCTATTCTCATATTTGCAAGCAGTGTATACATGTTCCGTACCTTCTCGCTGATGTGGTCTGGGAGATGAATCTGTTATTGATAATGCTGTTAGGGTCTTTCTTTTCTGATGTGTATAGGGTTTTCATTTATGTATGTGAATGCTATTCTCATATTTGCAAGCAGTGTATACATTTCCCATGTATTGCTCTTCATGAAGCTTGATGTGGTCAGTCGAGATAATCTGTTATTGATAATCACATATCTTAGATAGCTCTGTTTTGACCGTGTGTGTGTGTGTGTGTGTGTGTGTGTGTGTGTGTGTGTGTTGTAACATTGGTACACCTCTGTTTTGACCCCGTGTGTGTGTGTGTGTGTGTGTGTGTGTGTGTGTGTGTGTGTGTGTGTGTGTGTGTGTAGCAAGACTGATGCACTGTTTCTTTGTGACAGTGTGTGTGTGGTACAAGATTAATGCAGTGCTTTTTCGTGGTCCTTCCCACAGTAACTCTGCGAATTACATGGTACAATCTCACAATGGATTTTGATAGAGCTATTACCGTGGTCTGAACGCTGAACATACAGTCATGCGTTTTAAGACCACAGCTCCAGCAAGGTAAAAGTGACTAGTGCGCAGTGATCAAGTACCTTCTGTGTGTGGAGAGAGAGAGAGAGAGAGAGAGAGAGAGAGAGAGAGAGAGAGAGAGAGAGAGAATGGTTTCTATTGAGCAACTCCATTAAAGTAAGTGCAAAAACCAGACATATATAGAGGGATGGAAAGATAACCATAAAGAGAACAGCTAAATAAAAAAGATATTGCGTTACTAGTAAAAACAAAACCACCTGAATGATCATATGGATGTTCTGAGAAACTCTCCTTTACTTATGACTTCGTAAGTTATTGCCAATATATATATATATATATATATATATATATATATATATATATATATATATATATATATATATATATATATAATTCTTATTTTATTATTATTATTATTATTGTTATTTTAGGGGAAGGCATACCCAGGAAGCAAGTAATGGATACCAGTTAATGCCTGGCAAACATATATATATATATATATATATATATATATATATATATATATATATATATATATATATATATGTGTCAGACTTTGATAAAACAAGTAGTTTAGTAGCATATTAAGCGACAGGCAGGCAGACAGACAGATGGACAAATATACAGACGAAAGACAAGTGCCATACTAAATTTTCCTCACGATATTGGGAGCTCAACATGCTAAACTATGCCTTTTTTTTTTTTTTTTAATGCTAAGCTGGCCTAAAACTGCCATCAGCGCATCATAATCATTGAAATGTAGCAGGAGACTAACACTTGAATACTGTGGTTATTATGAAAAAGTGCTATCGAAAGGATATAGAGCCTTAGCATTATCTTTTTAGGCCACTCAGCAACATAAGCTAGAAAAGAACAAAAATCTGGGCCAAGTTCTCACTTCACTAGCTTTATTGATAAAAGCATGAGACTAAGAAAAACACATTTAGGATATATAATACATTAATTTGCATTGCACTTTGTGCCCCACCGGCCAAGAAAGGCGGTTAGACGAGGGAACAAACAATGATTCATCAGGCTGCACTATACTAATGATCGATATTGCTTCATGTTTGCCTGTTGATGACTGGGTGTTGTTGCTTCCCTCAAGAGCCAGTCCATACCTTCACTCCACCGCCTCAAGAAGGGTCGCTTGCTATAGGACCATCAGTTAAAACCAGCCATTGCTAAATCTACGCTTTATCTTCAAGTGAAAGTCAAATCTGTCAGCTAACTCCATTGCCATACCGAGGCCCGTTCTCTTGGATTCGCAAGTTTGACTCAAATCGCCGGTTTGAGGCCATATATCAACAGGATTTTAATATGAAGGGGAAAACACTCTTAGATGCTTCCCTCCTGATGCTGAAGCTGTGTGGTGGGTTTCCATTCCGAGAACATGTTGAACTGGGAAGTGACGGTGACAGCAGCAGTGCTGTCCAAGAGCCATTAGGTCCTCAGCTCGGCCCAACAATCACTTACCAGCCCAGCAGAGGGTGGAGGCTGTGGTCTTGCTTCGTGGTGGTCTCACATCTGTGTCACATCGCTTTCTTTGTACGAGAGGACTTGCTGTTAAACACTGAATATTCTCCTGATAAAACAAAAGAGCTGGCAACATGGCTTACTAGTGTTGTAGGTGTGGGAATGGGAAGCTTACTGATGGTATACATAGTGGCATACCGACGTTCAGCAGTGACTGTTGCTCAGCAGCTGCAGTCGCTGGTTTTGGAGAAGGATGGTGCGGCTGAGGAGGTCCGTCTTGACAGCATCTTCAGTTTTAGTGCTGTGGTAATGACTGCTGGATATCTTGGCATCGTGGCTACTGAATGTATTAAAGTGCTTACGATCTACCCAACAGTGTGGTTTAAGGAACTGCACCAAATGTCTGTTTACTATCTCACTGTATCGTTTATCATGAGCTTCTTCTACACAGCCGTGTGCATCATCAGTTTATTCTATAAGACGCTCAGACATTCACTACTTATGTACAACAAAGGTGAACCAGGAATGCAGAGCAAAGTTAATGGCAAAGATACTAAAGTATATAGTTTAGAACCAAAGGCTGTAGGTAACAATGTTGAAGTTATACCTTATGTTCTTGGTCTGTCTCATGATGAACGATTTGACTCTCAGAAAAAGAGGCTCCTGAAAGCGATGCGAGGGAAGTTGCTGAAGATGCATGAGGTTCACCGCCTTCTTCTGGACTACCTGGCCATCCCAGTCACCATCATCATGCTCGCCACAGTCTATTACAGCATCGTGGCAGTCTACTGCCTGTCCTTCTTACTTAACGTTGATGATTTACAAAAAATTATGGCTATCAGCTACGGAACCGTGATCTGCCTCCCACTCTTCCTCCTCCCTAACATACCCGTCATTCTGCAGGCTCAGGTGAGGAACTAACGATTTTCAACACAGCTTCTCGATTTTATGATGGTAAAAAAGACTTGTGTAAAGATAGTCCCCTTAATGTGCCTGCCGATATTAGGAACCCTCACCTTGGCAGCCCTGTTGCTTTTGAAATATACAAGGGACGGTGTGGAAGAGGGAATGCTTGTAGGTTGACAGGCTTAAAGGGTGAGGGTGAAGGGATGTGGTAAAGGAATCATTTAGTTACAAGGAGAGCCATCCAGGGTGAACAGGAACAACTCATTAACTTTCTCACATTAAAATTATCACCTTTGCAATCTTACTGGCATTCTCACTTTCTCATATCAAGTTATTAACTCCTACAGATACTCTTAATCACTAGCTCTTCGCCGTGTTCTTTCACTGTCACCTAGCAATCACTCTCACACTACAACACTCACTCTCACAGTTGTTTAGTGCATCCATCCACGCACACTCGGCCATTCACACATCATTCAGTCCTTCGAAACCTTGGCTCTACATCGCAGTTTTAAAAATGCACTATAATCAGTAAGCACGCTGTTCTGTAATCAATATCTATACACTTCAATCAGTTAATATTTGTTCAAGAATTAAGCTTGTTCAGTGTGGCAATGGTGACCTAGTATGTGGAAGCCAATGCCATTTAGTAGGTGAGAAAGAGGAGATAGTTCGTCCACCAGAATCTAAGCTATTAAACTGCCATCTAGCAAGACCACGACTTATGCCCTGGGTAGTACGAAAACCAAATGACAAATATGCACCGCTGACTCTAATATCGACCCGGTTCCTTACAATAAATGAAGCGAGAGTGAACACTTTTGAAACCCAGTGATACACTCTTTGGGACCATGCAAACTTTTCAGGGTAATATGTAAGAGTTCCATAACCGTTCGTCTTAACAGTGGAGCGATATTCCTGCCTGCAGCTGTACAAAGAAAGTTTATAGTAATTTCAAACCCATTCCAAAGTCCCTGAAGAGCCCAACTAAATCGGTTTTAATTAGTTTCTTATAAATGTTAAGTCCCAATCATTAAATGTTTTCATAACATTAATCATATCATCAGCATATTGTATGAACACTCAATAAGGGGTTTCTGTACAATATATTAAGCCCTTGATGCCTAGGGACCTTTTGTACAGACGGAATTAGGCATTTTCAAAAGTTAATATAGAAGAAAACCTTGGGGTATGGATCTATAAGCTTCATGACTGTGCCAATAGATGAAGGGCAGTACGTTAAATACCCTTCCAGGAAAATCCCATAAACAGGAGCCCTAGGCACTTTATGGATTAAGGTATCAGTGATGTGATTTAACCATTCAGTACGACTAAAGAGTTCATTACATTAAGGTCTTTCAGATACGAGTGTGTTTCAGAATATGGGGTTAATCTGAATATACACCCTAATGCATCATACCTTAGGAAAAAAAAAAAAGATTGGAAAGGTTTGAGGATCAGTACAGTATCCATATTTAGTATTATTATTATCATCGTCATATATGCCTTAATGTATAGTTAGTTCTATGATGTAGTTGTAGGAATGCAAGTGTAGTTTTTAAGAATTCTGTTGTGGCTGGATCAGAGTATTTACAAGCTCAGCAAAGAGGGACGACCAGCTATGGCTGGTGCCCCTCTCTCAGGCAGTAGCAGACAGAACCTGATACGACCCACACACCTGTATCATTTAGCTCAGTAAATCATGAGTTTTGTTTCTGGCCTCACTGTGGAGTGGTACTACTACTCTGTGGCCAGGTCGTGTTAGGAAGAATACTGTCACCGTATTCCCTGCGTGTCGTAAATGGCGACTAAAAGGGGCGGGGTGAGGGGACGAGGGACCCCCTCCTCTGTTATTTTTAGTTCCTAAAAAGAGACAGGCCAGAGAAAGGGATGGGGGATGGAGTTATCCCCGTACCCTGAAGATTGGGTCTATGAATGTGCGTGGATGTAGTACGATTGAGGCTAAAAGGAAGGAGATTGGGAGAATGTTTGTGAGAAGAAAGTGTTAGCTTTGAATGAAACGAAGATGAAAGCGAAGGGTGAATCTATGTTTGGAAGTGTGAATGGAAGATTGTCAGGTGTTGATAGAGGAAGGGCAAGAGAAGGTGTGGCCTTGTTAGTGAGTGTGGAAGTACAGCAGTGTGTGATTGAATGGAAGGAGGTGTCATCGGGACTGATGTGGGTGAAAGCGAAATTTGAAAGTGAGTTGTGGGTGTCTGTGAGTGCATATGGGCCTGGTAGTGAAAGGGATGAAGAAGAGAGGGAGTCTTTCTGGAATGATGTTGATGAGTGTCTGCAGAGTTTTGGACCGAATGTGAATGTGGTAATGATGGGAGATCTGAATGCTAGAGTGGGAAATGTAGCAGTTGAAGGCGTAGTTGGTATGCATGGTGTGCCTGGAAGAAATGAAAATGGGGAACGAATGATAGGGATGTGCGTTGAGCGAGAGATGGTGATTGGAAATACCCTGTTTGAGAAGAAAGATATTTATAAGTATACATGGGTGAGACAGGAGGGTGGAAGGGTTGTTGATAGAGCATTGATGGACTATGTGGTTGTGTCCAGGAATGTAATAGGAAGATTGTTGGATGTGAGAGTTCTGAGAGGGGAGAATGGATGTATGTCTGACCACTACCTGGTGGAGGGAAAGTTAAGAGTAGGTAAGAGATGGGTGAGAGCTAGGAGGGTTAGGTGTGGCAGGGAGGTTTTGAAAGTGAGTGAGTTGGATAAAAGAGAGAAAGAGATAGAGTATCAGGAGAAATTGAAAGCTGAGTGGAACGGAGTGAAAGATCAGGAAAATGGCAGTGTGGGGGAGGAATGGGAGTTGTTCAAGAGTGCTGTGGTGGGGCATGCGGAAGAGGTGTGTGGTGTGAGACGTGTGGGTGGTGGTGTAAGAAAAGGAAGTGAATGGTGGTGCGAGGAAGTAAGTATGGCTGTGGCTGAGAAGAGACGTGCATATGAAGTGTGGCTGCAAGGGAAGGATGAGGTGTCATATGAGAGGTATAAGGAAAAGAGGAATAGGGCGAGAAGGGCTGTGCGTGATGCTAAAGTGGCAGCAGATGAGAGGTGGAGTAGGCAGCTGACTGAAAACTTTCAACAGAATGAGAAAATTTTTTGGAAGGAGATGAAAAGGGTGCGAAAGGGAGAGTCTGGGAAGGAAGAGCGAGTAAAAGCAAAGGATGGAAGGATGTTAACTGAGATGGATGCAGTAAGGAAGAGATGGGCAGAGTATTTTGAAAGGTTTTTAAATGTAGAGGAGGAAAGGGAGGCTGAGATTGTGGCAGAAGGAAGGGTGGAAGGACTAAATGTGTTGGAAGAGTTGAATGATTCTGTGATCACGAAGGAGGAAGTGCAGGAGGCAGTAAAGGAGATGAAAACAGGGAAAGATGCAGGTATGGATGGGTGTGCTGTGGAATGCCTGAAGGGTGATGGAGCGATTATTGTTGACTGGTTAGTAAGATTGTTGAACGTGTGCTTTGTGAAAGGTATGGTGCCAGCTGACTGGGCAAGTGCTTGTGTGGTCCCGTTGTATAAGGGTAAGGGTGATAAGTATGAATGTACTAGCTTTAGGGGTGTAAGTCTGTTGAGTGTTGTAGGTAAGGTGCATGGTAGAGTGTTAATTAAGAGAGGTAGAGAGGGCACAGAGGGAGTGATTATTGATGAGCAGTGTTGCTTTAGGAGAGGGAGGGGATGCGTGGATCAGGTGTTTGCTGTGACAAGTGTGTGAAAAGTATTTAGCAAAAGGCAAGGATGTGTTTTGGGCTTTCATGGATTTAGAGAAAGCATATGATAGAATTGATAGGGAAGCTTTGTGGACGGTTTTAAGATTGTATGGACTTGATGGTAGGTTACTAAAAGGGGTGAAAAGTTTTTATGTAAATAGTAGAGCGTGTGTAAGAGCGGATAATAATGTGAGTGATTGGTTTCCCGTGAGAGTGGGGCTGCGGCAGGGATGTGTGATGTCGCCTTGGTCGTTTAATATTAATATGGATGGTGTTGTAAGGCAGGTGAATGCAAGAATGTTAGGTGAAGGTCTGAGTCTGGTGAATGTTGATGGTAGAGAGTGGAATCTGTAGCAGCTGCTGTTTGCAGATGATACTGCACTGGTGGCTGATTCAGAGGAGAGATTGAGACAGTTGGTAGAGGAGTTTGGAAGGGTGTGTCAAAGGAGGAAATTGAAAGTAAATGAGAATAAGAGTAAAGTGACGAAGTGTACGAGGTTGGTAGATGGTAGGAGGATGAATACAGTTTTGAATGGTGAGTTGCTTGAGGAGGTAGAGTGTTTTAAGTATTTAGGGTCGCATGTTGCTGTGGATGGAAGAATAGATGCAGAAGTGAAGTTTAGAATGAATGAAGTAGGAAAGGTTCTGGGAGGAATGAAAAAAGTGTTTAGATGTCGTTCGCTTAGAATGGATGTAAAGAGAAGGCTGTATGAGGGTGTTGTGGTACCGACTGTGTTATATGGGGCTGAAACATGGAATATGGGTGTAGCAGAAAGGAAAAGTTTGAATGTAATGGAGATGAGGTGTCTGAGGAGTATGTGTGGGGTGACGTGTATGGATCGAGTGAGAAACGATGAAGTGCGAAGGAGAACTGGAGTTGTTCGGGAGATGGCTGGTAGAGTTGAGCAGAGGGTGTTGTGATGGTTTGGGCACATGGAGAGAATGATAATGAGCGATTGGTGAAAAAGATAACTAAATCTGATGTGAGAGGTGTAAGGCTGAGAGGGTGACCACGAATAGGATGGATGGACAGTGTGAAAAGAGCGTTGGATGCGAGAGGGATGTCTGTTGAGCAAGGAAGAGTGGCTGTGCATGACAGAAATAAATGGAGAGAAATCGTGAATGAATAAATGATGACGCAGGCCTGAGGGGATATTCTCCCGCATTTCATCTGATCAGCTGATCAGGTAAGGTGCGGGTAAGGGTATGGGTCTATTATGATGTGGGAGGGGTAAACCAACTCTGCTGTCAGGCCCTGCTGTGGATGTCGCTGATTGCACTGTGCAGTTGACCCTCGTGCGGTGTGGTGCAGTGAGGATCTGTCCCTTCTTCCCTTTGGGGCTAAGATGCAAATGAATGTATTTGAGAGTGTGTCGTCCTGTCTCGGCTACCTCCCTTTCCTTAGGGGAAGCAGCCTAGGTATATAGATAGATAGATTATTGTCAATCATCCTCGTGTCCTTTCTTCATAAAGATCACATGAAATAAAGAGCTGCATCACTTCACCGACTGACTATTCAACAATTTCACCATCTTTGCCACGTGACAGAGTAAGGCACCGTCCAGAAACGATCACTGACTCCCTAACTCGCCCTCTGGCCAGAAATAGCTAAAAGTTCGGGCTCACAAGTGCTTCCCTTTCAGCCAAAGCAAACGACTGCAAGAGGGGTGCAGACAGATCATTTATAATTCAAACACCTGGACAGATATATTGACTGGGATGGATCTATACGTTATTCGTCAGTGCAAGTGTATTGATTCAGGTGGATCAGTTATTCATTACATGCAAGACATTTGTATACCTGATACCTCCGTGGTACTGTGGGTATAAAGTTTACTGATCTCATTGTAAGTGCATAGTATCACACAGTACTCAGGCCACAAAGCATCCAGTTAACAGTGGACGTCGCTACTCTTTCAAATCTGCCCCAGTTTCATGTTACATCTATCTTAATTTAAACACCAGGGTCTCTCCTGTTGAATCTCTATGTTCCAAGAAAAGCACCAACACGTAGCCATGTTTCAGCAGCACGTCCATCTAACCAGAAAAAGGCTTCTTGATGCATCCCTACTGATGCTAAAACTGTGTAGTGGATTTCCATTTCGTGAGTCTGTTGGTGCACCAACAAGTGAGAAAGGCAGCGGTAGTGTACTGCAAGAGAGGTCAGGCCTTCACCATTTCCCAACCATCACTCACCAGCCTAGCAGAGGGTGCAGGCTGTGGACCTACCTGGTGGTGGCGTTATATTTGTTGCATCGCCCTTTACATCCAAGGGGACCTGCTGTCACACCCCTTACATAATTCTTATAAAACACAAGATCTCAGCGGTCTGGCTTAGGAACATTGAGTGCTACGTAATGGAAACCTTACTAATAGTGTACATGATGACAAACAGACTTTCGGGAGTCACTCTTGCTCAGTATTTACAATCACTGGTTGTGGAAAACTACAATACGCCTGAGGAACTCCTTCAGGATATCAACTTTATTTTCAGTGCTGTAGTGCTGGTGGCTGGATATCTTGGTATTGTGACTACAGTATTCCTGGTACTTGCAGTTAACCACCCAGCATACTGTATAAGGAAATTTACGAAATGCCCATATACTTTTTAACTGTATCTTTTATAATGAGAGTCTTCCTCACAGCCTTAAGCTTCACCAGTCAGCAGTATAATAGCCTCAGAGAATCACTGCTTATATTCATTAAGCCAGGATCAGGTAAGCAATACAACGCTGCAACTGAGGATCTGAAAGTTTATAATATTAAAACGAGGAGTTCAGAGGAGAATTCTGAGGCCAAAACTTTCTCCCTTGCCCACTTTTATAGCACGTCACTCGCTTCTTAGAAAACCAAACTCCTGAGACCAATGCAGCAGAAGTTACTGAAGATGCAAGACGATCATTGCCTTCTACTGCGTTACCTGTCCCTCGCAGTCACCCTCATCATGTTCACCATAATCTGTTACAGCATCATGTCAGCATGCCACCTGCACTCCTTACCTGACATAAAAAAAACACTACAAATTAATGACCAATAGCTATGCAGTGGTCACCTGCTTCCCCCTCTTTCTCCTCCCAAATATTCCAGTCATTCTACAGATCCAGGTAAGAGGAAAACAATGCACAGTAGGCCACACAAGACCCCGGTACAGTGTAGGTGTGAAGTGGACGTCTTGCTACAATTTCGGACGTTCATGCATCACTCTGGTCTTTTCAACTGACACCCCCATTCATTCATGTCAGTGCCACCAACAGACAAGTGAATGTGTCAAGGTTGTCAGGTGTACCAAACGACTTCTGCTACACATATTGTACCAGGTTCGTATGTGGCCAAGTGTATATCAGAATTACTCGCTTTTTTGATGAGATAGAGATATAACCACTACGTTTGTCAAGTACTTTAAATATATGGCAAAGTTGTGTACTAAACACTAAACAGTTTTATCCTGGTCCCGAATCGGAGTGAATTAAACGCTCGTGAGAGTAGTGACAAGGTTGAACAATATCTTTTTAGCAATTTAATGTGTATACAGATCGTCTGGTGTTATAGAGGGATGCCGTCTCGTGGTGGCACCGATATAATTGGGAGATGGAACTGCCCGGCTGTATAATCGTCTATCAGCTTCCTCCCTGTCCCGTATAAGCAAGATGGTGGGCTACAGGAGACGGGCAACTTCAGCCTGCAGTCCACTGGGTCCATATTCAGATGAACCAGGGGTGCTGTAACACATAGCACGCAATTTTGTGAGTGATAGTACATTCATGAACTTGTCACACATTAAAAAAAAATAACATTTCTCCATATTACTTCCAAACGTGCATAATCCCCTCATTTTTTTCCCTTGTTATGCTGTCTTAAGATTTTCGTTATTGTGCTGTCTTTATTTGTCACCAAAGGACTGGAAAAAAGACTTTAGTCCGTATTCTCGTTGGTTGAGGCTCCCTAGCACCTCCTCCTAAGTGATTTTTTTTTGGATATGTTTGGCTAATGTCAGTTTCTGTGCTTTGCTGAAAACGGTGGTATTTGAATGATTTAGATGACACAGAAGAAGATAGTAAGGAGTTATAAACAAAATGAATCGCATACGAAGAGGTGTTAGGGAGCTTCCTTAACCAGCGAAAATAAGGGCCATTGTCCCAAGGTCGTGGTTGGCCCAGGAATTGAACTCGAGATCTGCCAGTAGTCAGTTGATTATTCTACCAATTATACCACTACCCCCTCCAGCAATATTTTTTATTTACATTGTTAATACTGCTGTTTTACTGACTTCTCATTACAAGTGTTATGAAGATTTACTTCCCTACAGATCCAAGATAGCAGCAAGAGATACAGGTAAGATATAAATAATTACATCATATACTATTATCTGATATCGCCCGTGGCTTGACTGTCACACTGCCATACTGTAGAACATATATCAGAATTCTTCTATTCCTCAAACGGCATCTCTTTGCAGCTCGCTTCCCTAGACTAGTTTCCCTCCCAAACTTCAAGCTACAGCTGTTCAAGTCCAACTGTTCCTGATTTTTCATGACTGGAAGAGACCCATAATCTGGTGTAAGGAATGTTTTTACTTGTTTTTCCTTCCTCTGTTCATCTTCTGTCAAAAAAATGCCAAGTTATACCCAAAATATCTGTTCTCGACCTGACTTGTTTCGATTCCTTGATCTATTTCACGTTGCAGGTACTGTTACTGTATAGACCTTGCTTCCTTCAACTCGCTTCTCTTCTGTTTTAATGGCTATACTGACGACGCTAAATATTCCTTGGTCACTTCATTATCCTTCCGTAGCATCGTCAAGAGGGTAAGCCGTCGCAGGAACACACAAGAGATACGAGGGCTGGTATTCTCGTCGCTTAAAGAATCTCCCTAACACCTTTTCCTCTAAGATTTTTGTTTTTCATACGTTACTGTCGTCACTGTGTTATTTAAAGCATTCCAGTATCGCCATAATCTGCACTTTGGGTACGAAATGATATCAACCAATCACACCCAAAAATAAATCGCTAAGGAAAGGGTGCTAGGGAGTTTACTTAACCGACGAAAATTCAAGCCAATGGGCGGTATTCTCGTCCGGTAAGGAAGCTCCCCAACACCTCTTCCTTAACGATTTATTTTTGGATATGGCTAGCTAATATCCTTTGGTACGTTGTTGACGCAGAGTATGGCGATGTTGAAAGGATTTACTGTATGTAACACACAAAAGGACAATAAGGGTTTATAAGCCAAATAAATCGCTAAGGAGGAGATGTTCGGGAGCTTCCTCAACTTAGGGATATACGTGCCTAGGTCTGTCCGTTGGGCCAGAGTAAGAGTAATTCACAAGTTAATGGATCTGTGAAACATGCCTTGCCTCATCACCCCCTCCCAAATACATAGCGGTAAAAAACGAAACGTGAAACACGCACTGGCTGAGATTGGGTTTTCACTGTATTTCGCCAGTTGTCAAGTTTCATCAGAAAGAACTTGGGAAAAAGCTTTTTGTCTGTACATTCGCATTGCCACAAAAACGCCCCAGCCCAAGGTCATCAAGGAAGTGGTAAAGAAGTGGAACCCATGTACACCTCGTACACATCCCCTACACTCTCAGACCACCTACACAGACCTTTTTGCCAACATTTCTGCCAACACATCGAGGAACCAGTCTGTCCTCCCCGCACTGCAACCACACTCCCACACCACCCATCCTTTACTGCAAGGGTTCCCAACCTTGGGTACATGTACCCCCAGGGGTACATTTGCACTTCTCAGAGGGTACGTAGGGGTCTGAGAGAATAACCATGGTGTTCAATATATAGTGTTCTAATTTACAGTCAGATTGCACAAAGCCGTGTGTTTATCAATTTCCTCATTTCAGTAAACAAAACTTTTATTAAATTATATCAGTGAGGTGACTATACAATTTCTTTCTTCACTGTTATATGACTTCCCGCGGCCCACAATCTGTGTTGGATGTGAAACGATTAGGTATGTATACGGCGACTCGAGGCAGCGGTTGTACCGCCTGGTAAATGTCTGGGTCACTCAGTCCTACTGAAGCTCACAGCTAGTGAAGGTGTGTTAACATTACTCGTTACCAGCACTGTTGCCGTAACTTTGTTGCAAGTGTTGCATAAAGTTTACTGTAAATAAGAACAATAAATGAAACAACAAGAATTTCCTAAATTGATTTTTATAAATGTATTTTTTAAATGTCGTATCGACATTATTTAATTTTTTTTTTTTTATTGATTTCGGAAATTCTTGTCTTTTCATTTTTGTTCTTGTTATATAAATTCCCTGAGTACATCTTACTGATGTTATCAGTGCTGATCCCTATGCAATCTACAGTATACTTACAGATTTTTATAATAAATATAAAATTAATTTTTTTAACCTAAATTTTGGGGGGTACATGGGAACCTGTCAGAATGCCCAAAGGGCACAGAGGAACAACAAGGTGTGGAACCTCTGCTTTACTGCATGTTACACAAATGGAGGAGGCGGTGGCTGAATCGCTAAAGAGGCAGCCTGCAGTCCTAATGGAGCCAGGTTCGAATCTCGGCTGGGGCAGGGAACACTTAAAGGATTTGAATTTCATGAAAGCAGTCTTTAATCATCTGCCAGCAGACCCGCCGACATGTCTAAAAATACTCCCGCTAACGATTGGGCAAATATGAATTGGAGCAGATGGGAGACGTGGAAGGTGTGTGTAGGATATTTACAGAAGAAATATGTGCGGCATGTGATGTGGTGTGTGGAAGGAAGAGAAGACGGAGGGGGGTGCAAGGAACAGCGTGGTGGACTGAAGACGTGAAACAGGCTGTGGCACAAAAGAAGAAAGCATACAATGAATGGATGAGAAACAGGGGCGTGGAAGAAGTTGAGAGGCGGAAGAGAGAGTTGTATGTAGAAAGAAAGAGAGAGGTGAAAAGATTAGTAAGAGAGAGTAAGAAGAAAGTGAATGAGGAATATGGAAGGAATTTGAGTGTAAACTGGAGGGACTGTAAGAAAATGTTCTGGAAAGAGGTGAAAAGAGTAAGACAGGGTGGAAGTGAAGTTAGCTGGGGAGTGAAAGATAAAAATGGTAGATTACTAGTGGAGAAGGGAGAAGAAGTGAGCAGATGGAGTGAACACTTTAAGGAATTGTTGAACATAGAGGATGGAAGTAATGTGAGTATAAGTGGCTGGGGAATGGCTGGGAGAAGGAGGGAGGTGAGAAGACAGGAAGAAATCAGTAGGATAGAAGTTGCGGAAGCAATGAAGAAAGTTAAATCGGGGAAAGCCCCAGGAATTGATGGAGTGTGTGGTGAAATGCTGAAGCATGGGGGAGAGATAGTAGTAGAATGGATGTGGAAGATGTGCAGATTGACCTGGGAAGAAGGTAGAGTCCCGGAGGATTGGAAGTCAGTTATGATTATTCCCTTGTACAAAGGAGAAGGGGAAAAAGAAGTGTGTGGTAATCATAGGGGCATTTGTCTTTTTAGTATAATAGGAAAAGTGTATGGTAGGATACTTATTGACAGAGTTAGAGAAAGAACAGAGAAATTAGTTGGAGAAGAACAGGGAGGCTTTAGGACGGGAAGAGGTTGTGTAGATCAGATATTCAATCTTGGATCTTTAGTGGAAAAGTTTCTAGAGAAGGGAAAGAAGTTGTATGTGGCTTTCATGGATTTGGAGAAAGCATATGACAGGGTGGATAGACAAGGATTGTGGAAAGTGTTAAGAATATATGGAGTAGATGGGAAGTTGTTGAATGCTGTGAAGAGTATGTACGATGGTCCGAAGGCTGCAGTGCGTGTGGATGGTGAACTAAGTGAATTTTTCTCTTTGAAAGTTGGGTTGAAACAGGGATGTGTCATGTCTCCATGGTTGTTCAAACTGTACATGGATGGGGTAATAAAAGAAGTACAAGGTAGGGTAGTGGATGTTGGAGTGGCCCTGGTGAGAGAGGATAGTGTTTGGAAACTCCCTGTACTGTTGTTTGCAGATGATACAGTGTTGTTGAGTGAAGACGAAGGGGAGTTGCAAGGCTTGGTGGATGAGTTTGAGAGAGTGTGTAAGAAACGGAATCTAAAGGTGAATGTAGGGAAGAGTAAAGTGATGGTCTTTGAGAGAGGTGAAGTCAGTGAATGTACAGCGAGGTTGGATGGTGAGGAATTGGAAAATGTGGATATGTTTAAGTACTTGGGTAGTGTGAGGAGTAAGGTTGGAGGTTTGGAGGGTGAAGTGCTTGAAAGGGTACAGCAGGGAAGAAAGGTTGCTGGTTCTTTGAAAGCAGTGATAAGAAACAGAGAAGTGAGCATGGAAGTGAAAAAGTTACTACATGACAGTATTGTGATACCAACTCTAACGTACGGAAGTGAAGCTTGGACGTTGCTGGAAGGACACAAGTCAAGAGTGAGAGCAGTGGAAATGAGTTATTTAAGAGGAGACTGTGGAGTCACATAGAAAGACAGGCTGACAAATGAGGATATAAAGGAGCGTTGTGGTGTGGATGTGTATGTGATAGGAAGCGTTATGAGGAACACACTGAGGTGGTTTGGCCATGTGGAGAGGATGGAGGGTGAAAGACTGACGAAGAGAGTGTATGTGAGTGAGGTGGAGGGGGGAAGAGGGAGGGGGAGGCCGAGGATGAGATGGAGGGATTGGGTGGAGAGGTATATGAGAGAGGGGTGTGTGAGTTGGGAGCAGGGCAGTGAAATGGCGGGGGACAGGGCGACTTGGAGGCGATTTGTTTGTGGCCACCCCAAACGGGATTGAGGCGTCTGGCAATAGATAGATAGATAATATCAATATACCAGTCTTGCATGAGACAGTCCTAGCATGTTCTCAGTATGGACGGTGCGTAGTAGCACCGAAGTGGTGACATGTGGATTTGTGTAGGAGGACTACTGGGCCTTGAGATAGGCCCTCATGCCTTTGCCGAGAGTCAGAAACATAAAAAAAAAAAAAAAAAAGAGAGGTGCTTCATACTACCACTTTAGTATGATATAGACAACCTATTGACAAGGAACCAAAAACAGAGTAAGTACAGTACGACAGGTGATGCCTTCCTGTGACTATACTCCTTTCACATTAATTTGGCCCAGAGTTTCAACCTTTTGCAACTTATTTGACATCTCTAATGATGTCAATTCTACCCAGTCCCACATTTATGACTTAATACTAGCTGGTATGGATTTATTCATACCAAGTCAACAATTCACTAAAAGATCGAACTCTCCAAAATGGTTTGATAGCAACTGTGCCAGAGCAACAGCCCAAAAGTCATCAGCCTATAACTATTACCTAAAATCAAAAACATCTGAATCACTCTCTCAATTTAAAATTGCTAGAAACCATGCAAAAGCTGTAATAAACCTTGCTAAATCAAACTTTCTACAAAACCAAGCATCAAAACTACTCAACAACCCTAATGACATTAGAATATTCTGGTCAACTCTCAGTTCCTTCAATAATAACTATAACAAGTCATCATCCATTCCCCCACTAAAATCTCCAGATGGCAACATTACAAATGATCCGCGTGGGAAAACAGATATCTTTGCAGTACATTTGCCAGATATTCTACCTTAGAGGAAGCCAGCCAGAACGTCCCAACACTAGAACTTGACTTTCCCGAAACTGTTCCACTTAAAATACAGACAAGGTACGTGAAATCCATCCTAGACAATTTACCTACCAACAAAGCTCCAGGCCCAGATGGAATTCCGCCAGTTGTTTTGAAAAAGTGTTCCCCAAAACTTGCCTCTGTTCTTGCTTAATTATTCAGACTATGCATGTGTACTTCTTCATTTCCTAATTCATGGAAAGAAGCCAATATCCACCCAATTCCAGAGAAAGGAAGTTCCTCTGACCCCTCTGATTACAGACCAATAGCTGTCACATCTTCTCTTGGCAAGGTTTTGAAACTGTAATTAATAAGCACATAGTTAAACATCTTGAATCCAACAACTTAATCAGTGATAGACAATATGATTTTCGCCACGAAAGATCCACCATTGACGTACTCAATCTCCTGACTCATACCATCCATCAATCAGTTGACCTACATGGAGAAACTCACGCAGTAGCCCTGGATATTTCTAAAGCTTTTGACAGAATGTGGCACTGTTCCCTGTTGTCCAAACTCCCTTGCTATGGATTAAACGTTTGTTCCTTTGATTTCCTCATATCTCATCAACAGAAAAGTAAGAGTAAAAGTAGATGATGTATATTCCAATTTCCACTCAATTAATGCCAGCGTGCCACAGGGATCAGTTCTGGCACGAACCCTGTTCCTGGTTCATATTAATGATCTCTTATCTGTCACCCACAATCCCATCCATTCATATGCAGATGACTCAACACTTCATAGTTCATTCACACTCAGACATCCATTTACAAAGTCCGATATCTCTAACTCTCAACTCAGTACAGCCATCTCTTTAAATCAAGACTTATCCACGATCAGTGAATGGGGACAAAATAACCTTGTCTCATTTAGTGCTAGTAAACTAAATATATACAATTTACTAACAGACAGGTATTGCCAGAATCGTATATTACCTTCAATGCTACAAATATTCCCATTTCCAAAAGTATTGAAATTCTCGGCGTCTCGCTTAACAATGCCCTCAGCTGGACCTCTCACGTCAGATCATTTGCTAAAACCGCCTCAAAGAAACTTGGATTATTGTACAGAGTCCATAACTTCTTCACTGATGAGCAGTTAGCTATTATTTATAAGAGTCATGTGTGCTCTCAGCTTGAATACTGCTCACTCTTGTGGAATGGATGTGGAGAGGTTGCATTAAAACAACTAGACAAAATTCAGAACAAAGCTGTTAGAATTATTAATAACCTTGCTATTACTAATAAACTACCTCCCCTACAAGTAAGAAGGCATGTTGCTTCCCATGCATTGTTTTACAGATATTTTTTTTGGCAAATGCTCAGACGATGTTGCGTCCATGGTGCCACCTCTCCATGCCTTCCCTCGTGCTACACGGGCATCTGGTAGCGCTCATGATTGGAATGTCACTCAGCCATATTGCAGAACTTCCGCCAATCAGAATTCTTTCATTTCCCGAACTGCGTCTCTGGAATTTGCATCCCCAGAGTTGTTTCCCTCCAAACTTCAACCTACTGCTGTTCAAGTCTAACTGTTACAGATATTTTATGAACAGTAAACACCAGTAATCTGGTGCATGGATTTTTTTTTTGTTCATTTGTTTTTCCTTCCTCTGTTCTGTTATAAAAAAAAAAAAAAAAAAAAGGATCCGTGGCTGAGACAGACCGTGCTGTGGCTCTTCCTTCTTTCCGCAGCACTTCTTTGTGACTAGCACCGTATCCTAGCACTAATTTCTTGTCACAACTCGGTATGCAAGCTGGAGAGAAGGCAATTTTAAGCCAAGTTGGAGTAAAAGAGGTACAGGGAATGATTGGTAACTCATTGTACATAATGTTCTGTTTTATCACTGCCTTTGTATTTTTGTCTGTATACTAGTGTGTATAGTAAAGTTGTAGTGTGTATAGTATACTGTGTGCAAAGAAGTAGGGTGTATAGTAGTGTGTAAAGTAGTAGTGTGTATAGTAGTATGTAATGTAGTGGTGTTTACAGTAGTGTGTATGTAATGATAGGATTTTTGACAGTTCCACCGTTATTGTTCCATCAGTGTAATGTTAGGATTTATAATCTTACCGGTGTTACCAGTGTAATAGTCGGGAATTTATGGATTTTCCCACCGGTTGTTGGTTCTATTCAACTTACTCGTTGATAATACAAATGGTACTCAACTTAGTCTCCCCTCAATGACTGATAGAATATTCACCTCAGTAAGACAAAAGGGGGGGGGGTGTTTTGACTTGGTATAATAAAGGCTAATTGTTTACGATAGTTTTGGTAGTGTTTATAGTTTTGGCCGAGTCGAGATTACGTCAGTACCACGTGTGGTCGTCGTTCCCAAAACGGAGGAATCTTGAATTGGAAGGGGAGTGAGTTATGCATGAGAGGATATAATTCCCTTGATTGGGTATAAAAATGACACATACTTTACTCTACTTTAATAATTCTATACTGGTTTTCAACAGACATTTTTGATTACATGACCTTCAGTCATATGGAAATGGGTTGTAAATTAAAACCATGGTTTGGACGAACATCATACAATATTGTCACCAAGCGAAACAATTGGAATATTCAAATGATTTCTGAGGTCATCATACCTCACTTTTTATTGTCGGTTCTTCTTGGGCTCGTCAATAACCTCAAGACTGGGACATTTATTGACTTGAGTTGTCTTTTCGGGCTGGCATAGCCTCGAACCAAGAAAAATAATCACTCGTGTTCTATTTCGTCCGTGTAGTATAATCTCATCATGCAATTCACTAAAATTCACAATCACTATCAATTCATAATTGTTAACAATTCATAATCATCGTTAATGCATACTCACCAAAAATACATAATCACTCGGGCTTATTTAGCCTCGAGGAACAACTAAAAAAAAAATCACATTTTTGCTCACAACCACTAAGTTCCTTCCACGCTCTTAATTTTCTAACATATTAATACAAGAGAAAGAAAACGGTTAATGAGTTTGAATTTCGCCTTTCCGTTACATGATCACATCACTTTTCAAATTTCTATACCTTATCTACAAAAAAAAAAAATAAAGTTCACCTGATAGATTCATAATACCATTTCTACTACATTCAGTTTAAAAATTATTCATGGGTAGTGTAAGTGTGTATGTAAGACGAGTCTATGGGCAATATCACAAGATGGCCTCGTGCGCACCCCGACGTCACGGTGTCTGTGAACTGAACCAACGTCTGTTATACACGATGTCTGAGCAGCGAGTCTCTACGTTAAGCTTTTAACAACATTACTTCATATGGTTCACGACAAGTAAGGATTGAACAAGATAAAAGGGGGGGGAGAAGGAGGAATGTGGACAGCTCGTCTGAACCAATGTCTGTTATACACGATGTCTGAGCAGCGAGTGGGGCCTCTCGGGCACCAAGGGACGCCACTGCTAGATCAAATGAGATTGTGTTTTTGCGATATGGTGAGTTTTAATTCTCTTCACTATTTATATAGTAGTGTACACATAACGTTAGGACTTTTGATTGAATTGGGGAAAATTTGGGATTCAATCCTTACTTAATTTAAATACTGAATTTACCACCATCCCGCCTTGAGTTTGGGGTAGCTTATGCCATCTAGTGACGGCTAAGGCAAGCAGGACTATTTGATCCTCACAAATTACATTATTTTGGCCTTTTTTGACTATTAATCTTACATATTTGGGTTCTAGCAGCTTCATTAGTAAGCATTTCACAACTATGATACAGAAAGAATTGCATACCCATTATTATTCTGTTTAAGGTTTAAACTTGGCGCCCTACAACGACGCATAAACAAGGGGAAAGGCTGCACGCATCTGTTATTCATCACTCTACCAGATGGAGGAATTCCCATAGCTCAACACTCACAATTACATCACCCATGCATAGATACAGAGATGTATACATATAAAAAATAAAGTTAACCCTACATCGATCATTAACATATGAACTACTACTTAGGACAGGAATTTATAGACTAGTATTCAGATTACACCCTATCTAACTTAGAAATTACAGTACCTCTAAACACATACATGAATACTAAATTTGTGGCACTACATGTATAGTAGTAGTGTGAATAGTAGTGTGTATAGCAATGTCTAAATTAGTGTGTATAGAAGTGGTGTGAATAGTAGTGTGAATATTAGTGTGTATAGTAGTAGTGTATGTAATAGTGTGAAAAGTGGTAGTGTGTATAGTAGTGCGTATAGCAGTGTGTAAAGTAGTAGTATGCATAGTAGTGTGTGTAGTAGTAGTGTGTGTTGCAGTGCGCAGTAGTGTGTACAGTAGTTGTGTATAAAGCAGTGTGCAGTAGTGTGTATAGTAGTAGTGTGAACAGTAGTGTGTATAGTAGTGTGTATAACAGTGTGCAATAGTGTGTATAGTAATGTGTATAGCTGTGTACAGTAGTGTATATAGTAGTAGTGTGTGAAGTAGTATGTGGGTAAAGATGGAAGATAAAAAAGATAGTTGTGTGTAACAATTCTAAGTGTGCATCTCTAGCCTCAGTGGATGGATACTACTCAACTTCAAGAAGAGGTTAGGTATAATGCCCTGATATGTACGTTTTAACTCCTATAAAATTCTACCATATAAAGCCGACACTCTTAGCATTCTCTGTGACATACGGACATTCTAAAGCTCTTAATTCCTACACTCATGGCAGGTGGTGGCGACCATCATCCACTCCCTTGATGTAGTGCTGCCCCCCTATTCCTTCGCCTTTATCATGCTTTTTTCTGTGTCTGCTCTCCTCTCTGCCTATTTCTCTCATCCTTACTGTCACTTTTATTACTTTTTTTTTTCCTTTTCAGGTGGCTTTACACTGAGTGACAAGCCAAATGGTTTCCTGTAAGCCAGGAAACCATTTACAACGCTGGGTGGTAACATTATAACCAACTCATACGTGTTCCCTACGTGTCAGCAAGTGGGTTGGCGGAGGGTTAGTGCCCCTCCCCGTAAAACAACTAACTCAGAGACAAACAGCCACCCCTTACGGGATTACTGCATCTGGCTATAGATAGATAGGTTTAATACACCAGGTCCTAACACACAATTGTTTTTTGTAGGTGGATAAACTCAAGCTGCAATTACAAACAGTACTTCACCAGGAGGAGGACAAAGATATGAAGATGGAGGTAAGCCTTTTATGCATTACAGTACTTGGCAATGAGTTCCTATATCAGTGTTTTTTTGTGTAGGATCAGTAATACCTACTTAGATTATTCCGTGGTAGTGCAACTAAATCTTGTTCAGTAAAACAGAATAGAAGAATTTTTGTTGCATCATCAGTTCACTGCAAGGAGGATTGTATTTTTTTATATGTTTTGCACACACACACACACACACACACACACACACACACACACACACACACACACACACACACACACTCTCTCTCTCTCTCTCTCTCTCTCTGCCTGTCTGTCTGTCTGTCTCTGTCTCTGTCTGTCTGTCTGTCTGTCTGTCTCTCTCATGTTCTTTTACTCTTCAGCTTATGTACTCTAATTTAATAAAAATAATGGTGTATATAATTATCACAATAAATAAAAACAATATTTTTACTCTCCTCGAAATATTATTCACCCCACAGAGCCTAGAAGCTAAAACACTCTATCTCTATCAATTGCCAGACGCCTTAATCTCAGAGTGGCCACAAACAGGTCTCCATGGTTTCTTGTCCTCTGCCATTTCGCTGCCCTCCCTCCAACCCACACTCCCTTCTCCCATATCTCTCCACTATATCCCTCCATTTCATCCTTGGTTTCCTTGTCCTCCTTGCCCCCTCCACCTCACTCACATGCACTCTTCTAGTCAGTCTCTCATTCTTCATCTTCTCCATATGGCTAAACCATCCCAGAGTATTTCTCTTAACACTCAGTCACATCCACACCACAGCGCTCCTTTACTTCCTCATTTGTCTGTCTCTCCATGCAACTTCACATGCTCAGTTAGTGAAAAAAAAAAAAAAGTTAACTACGATAAACAAAGACCCCATACGTATAAAAGATGACATTTTACCCAGTTGCTAAATGCTGCCTGGTGGTCAAGCGGTCTAAGGGCATCAGTAATAGACGGCTGGAAGGTTTTTCGCTCATGGAATGCCACCAGTGCTATAGGCCAGTCGTCTATCCTTAACCCCTTCAATTCCATGACTATTTTTCAGTTTTATTCTGCAGTTCCTAATCACATTTGTTTCAACCCAAACTGAACCACTCCTAGTGAAGGACTGAAGAGAGGTCAAAATATTCCTAGACTCTGGGTGGTTCTTCATATCGTATTATTTATAAAGACTCCAACAGACGCGCATGCTTCAGCCTTGGTCATCTGATGACGGCCCTCCACCCTGCTCGATCTCTGGCAGCCTTTCTACTCAGTACCTTCTCCCTATGGTCACACTTTATGTCGACATCCCTGGTCTTTCTTGGTCTGCCTCTCGCAACCCTATCTCCAATGTTTGCACTCTGACCTTCCGCACTCAGTTGTCATCCTGCATCCTTTCCACATGACCAAACCATCTCAATCCGCTCCTCCTCATCAGAACACCAATACACTCCAGTCCAATCCTTCCTCCCGAACCATCTCAAACCTGCTTCTCCTTATCACAACACCAGTACACTCCATTCCCATCCTTCCTCCCAAACCATCTCAGTCTACCTCTCCTTATCACAACACCAATACACTCCAGTCCCATCCATCAATCTGCCCCTCCTCATCACAACACCAATACACTGCAGTCCCATCCTTCCTCCCAAACCATCTCAATCTGCCCCTTCTCATCACAACACCAATACACTCCAATCCCATCCTTCCTCCCAAACCATTTCAAACCTGCCTCTCCTTATTACAATGCCAATACACTCCAGTCCCATCTTGCCTCCCAAACCATCCCAATCTACCCCTCCTTATCACAGCACAAATACACTCCAGTCCCATCCATCCTCTCAAACCATTTCAATCTGCCCCTCCTCATGACAACACCAATACACTTCAGTCCCATCCCTCTTCCTAAACCATTTCAGTCTACCCCTCCTTATCACAACACCAATACACTCCAATCCCATCTTTCCTGCCAAACCATCTCAATCTGCCCGTCCTCATCACAACACCAATACACTCCAATCCCATCTTTCCTCCCAAACCATCTCAAACCTGCCTCTCCTTGTCACAACACCAGTACACTCCAGTACCATCCTTCCTCTCAAGCCATCTCAATCTTCCCCCTCCCCCCTTCATCACAACACCATTACACACCAGTCACATCCTTCCTTTCAACTCTAAACATACCCAAACCATCTTAATCTGCCTCTCCTTACCAGAACACCAATACACTCCAGCCCCATCAAAATACCCACAAAACAATTTAGACGGAATATTGAGTATAACGCATATCAGAGGGCAGTGACAAAAATTCCAGATAGTTTAACCACGTGCAGGACCCAACACCTATTCCATTTATGTTACTAAAACTGAGGGCATGATGGTCTGTAAAAAATATATTTCTTTTATGGCAACTATTTAGGCATGTGATTATGAAACACACACACACACAGACACACACAGACACACACACACACACACACACACACACAGACACACAGACACACACACACACACACACACACACACACACACACACACACACACACACACACACACACACACACACACACACACACACACACACACACACACACACTTGACCCTTTCCCCAAGTATGTGACTATGAAAAAAACGTTTGTCCTTTTTACTGAGGGATGTGATTATGAAAAAAGCGTTTGATATATTTACTGATGCATGTGATTGCAAAAAAAAAAAAAAAAAGTTTGTCCTTTTTCTGAAGTATGTAATTACGAAAAAAAAAAGTTTGACTATTTTGCATTGTTACTAACTACACCCTGCACAGTAAAATGAGATGCATGGTAATATGAAAGACGACACGTTTGACCTTTATCCCGCATCGTAGAATGTCGTGCAGTCGCCTCTGATACATACTGTGTTCCATGAATATCTTTAAAAATTCTGGGGCATACACACACCTTGAAATATTAACCTGCTTCAGAAACTTGATGCATTTTGTGCCATTCTCTCCACCACAGAAGATTAATTTCAACTTGGCAAATGTCCTTCGAAAAAGTCTTCAAAACTTACATTAAATCGCCCAGGAGAAGCAGACAGAGACAAGAGTGTAGAGGCATTAGGGACGTGAGGGCTAATCTGTTTGCTTCTCTGCTTGTCTGCTGGTGTGGGCGCAGGTGAGGGAGGTGCTGGAGGTGGTGGGGGAGTGGCCTGGCTTCCCCATGTGTCGACTCTTCACGCTGGCTCCTGCACGCATGTTGGATGTAAGTGGAAAAAATACATACATACATACTGTACATACATACATACATACGTACATACATGCATACATCCATACACACATACGTACATACATGCATACATACATACATACATACATACACTCAAACTCATGCACACATACATAACATACATATACATACATACATATACATACATACCTACCTACATATACATACATACAGTACATACATACATATATACACTCACACTCATGCACACATACATACATACATATACATACATACTGTACATACATACATACATACACACATACATACATACATACATGCATATATATATATATATATATATATATATATATATATATATATATATATATATATATATATATATATATATATACATACATACATATACATACATACATACATACATATATACTGTATACCTACTGTACATATACATTCATACGTACATACATACATATACATACATACACATGCTCATACACACATAGAAACATACATATACATACATACACTCATACATATATATACATACGTACATATACATACATACATTCATACATACATACATACATAAATACATATACATACATAAATACATACACACCAACGTACATACACTTATACATACATACATACATACATATACATACTTAAATACATACACACCAACGTACATGCACTTACACATACATACCGTACATATATTTGTATACATACATACATACTACACACCTACATACATACACTTACACATACATAATACATACATTCATACATTTTTTTATGCGAGGAAGAAGGAACCAAAGGCTAGGAGCCCACAAAACAATTCCTTCCAAGAACAAAAACAATACACATTTGTTGACTCTATACAGGGGTTTTATCCGCCCCTGTGTGGAGTACAACTCTCATGTGTGGGGAGGCTCCCCACATACAGCTCTTCTCAATAGAGTGGGGTCAAAGGCTTTTTGTCTCATTAACTCTCCCCCTCTTACTGACTCCCTTCAACCTCTGTCTCTTCTCCGCAATGTTGCATCTTTATCTCTTTTCTATCGCTACTTCATTGGTCACTGTTCCTCTGAACTGTCTGCATGCATTCCTCCACTTCTACGACGGGCGCGTAGCACCCGTCTAGCAGCAAACTCTCACCCCTTTTCTGTCCAACTCTCTAATGCAAGGATTAACCGTTACTCCCAGTCCTTCATTTATGCAACAGGTCAACTCTGGAACTGTCTCCCTCTGTCTGTATTTCCTGCTTCCTATGATCTCCAGTCTTTCAAACGCAGTGTGTCCAGGCATCTCGAAATGAATGGATCTTAAATTTGGCTCTCTCTTGTATTTTGTTTTTCTCTTGGAAGGAACAGTTTTGCAGGCTCATTGCCTTTGGTTTCTTCTTCCTCACATAAAAAAAAAAAAAAAAAGAGCCAAATTCAAGATCCGTTCATTTCGTGATGCCTGGCCACACTGTGTTTGAAAGACTGGAGATCATAGGAAGTGGGAAATACAGAGAGAGGGAGACAGTTCCAGAGCTGACCTATTGCATAAATGAAGGACTGGGAGTAACAGTTAACTCTTGCATTAGAGACTTGGACAGAAAAGGGATGAGAGTTTGCTGTTAGACGGATGCTACGCACCCATTGTAGAGGTGAAGGGATGCAAGCAGACAGTTCAGAGGAACAGTGACAGAAAAAAGATAAAGATGCAACAGTGCAGCGAAGAGACAGAGGTTGCAGGGAGCCAGTAAGAGGAGCAGAGTTACTGAGACAAAATGCCTTTGACTCCACAATATTAAGAAGAGCTGTATGTGGGGAACCTCCATGCACATAAGAGTTGTACTCCATACAGGGGCGAATAAATCCCGTGTACGATGTTGTGCTGCTCTCGGGTGTCTGCCCTTTCCTCTCCTCCATCCTTCTTTCCATCCATCCTCTTCTGTCTTTCTTTCCTTCATTCTTTCCTCTTTCTTCTGCCTGCGGGTGACTTTACACTCCCTCTTGTGTCTTTCCTTCATTCTATCCTCTTCCTTCTGCCTGTGGGTGACTCTACATTGAGTGACAAGCCAAATGGTTTCCTGTACACCAGGAATCCATTTACTACTCTGGGTGGTAACCATATAACCAAATTTTGGCTCCAGGTGGTTTAGTGGGTAATTAAGGCACTCCAACCGGATTGAGCCGATGAAGGTTTATATCCAAGGGGTGATTGGGGTTTATTGCTCACATAATGCCACTCAGGGATGAGTGAGGTTGGTCAGTCTCATCTTAAATACCAGGACCAACTTTCCTAGCCCCGGGCTCCTACGCTCCTCATGGGGCAATGTAGGATTAGTTGATGGATGGATGGATAAAGTCAACAACTGTGTAGGGGTAAAGAAGGTACGAAGTCGGCTTAGCACACGTAATCTTGTGGAAGCAGATTTTACCAGAGGTGTAATATGATCTTTCCAGTTTAAATCCCAAGTGACTGAAACCTCAAGCATGTTCAAGGATGATGCTGGATTGAGCTGGATAATATTAAACATTAGTGGGTACTCCTGTGGAAGATTTTCTCGGGTTGATAGTTGTAAAAACTCAGTCTTTGATGCATTAACCCGCAGCGTCCCGTTGACGTGAATTAACGTCCACACGTTTTGTCACTGCCAATCCCGTCGACGTACATAAATGTGAATCAATTGCAAGGTCCCTAATTTGCACAATTTTCAATTTTCGCGAGTGATTTTTGGTACGTATACATGGGACATCTTCCTCTACAAGATGCCAGGCAGGGACAATGCCTTGCCCAGCATGACCTCCCCCCTGCACACCATTGTCTCAGCAATTCACCTGTTATCAGTGACCTGGCCAGTAAAGCCATGTCATGCCACGGTATGAAATTTAGGGCCAGAGTGATTCCCCAATCGATGACAATGTGGAGGACAAACTTTACATAGCATTAGAGGAAGAAACAGTCAGAAATGATGATCAGGTAATGTGGCAAAAAAAGGTCAGGTATGGTGATGAGTTAGTGAGTGAAACAATGCTTATAATGCCTATATTACTGTTTGAAAACCAATATACTCTCGTACTACATATAAATTCGTACCAAGTAAATAAATAAATACCGTTTATGAATGGTGTGAAATAGTTACCCTGCCATAGAACTCGTTTTCTTTGGTGCCAGCCTGTTAGAAAACCCTGTAAGGTAAGGAGGTACTGCTACCTGGATCAAGTATTTTAAACCTCAGGTGAGCGATTTCTCTATGAATTTTCGATATTTCTCACCAAAAGCGGAGGTTTGAGTCCAAAAAAAAAAAATGTCAAAAAATGGTTGGGATTGGGAGGAGTCAGTGGTGGAAAAGTGGTTGGGATGGAGCGGGTTAAAAACAACAAGATTATTTTTACTCCAGTCAGAGATACGAGCCAGGTCAGACATTAGGAGTGCCATAGAATCATCCCTTGTTTTTTGAAGTAACTGCTGGGATGGACGTTGCGGGAATCAAATGGAAAAGTGAAGGGTGGAATCATCAGCGTACAAGTAGATAGGGTTAGATGTACAGCTTAGAATATCATTGATGAATAAATGGAAGAGAGTTGGTGATAGGACAGAGCCCTGAGGAACACCACTGTTGATAGATCTAGGAGAAGAACGATGGCCATCTACAACAGCGGCTATAGAATGATCAGAAAGGAAGCTGTAGAAGAAGACATGGATAGAAGGATAGAAACCGTAAGAGGGCAGTTTGGAAATTAAAGATTTATACCAGACTTGATCGAAAGCCTTTGAGATGTCAAGTGCAATGGCAAAGCTCTCGCCAAAATCCCGAAAGGAGGATGACTGGGAGTCTGAAAGGTAGGTGAGAAGATCGCCAGTGGAGCGTCCCTGATGGAACCCATACTGATGATCAGAAAGAAGGTTGTGATAGGAAGGATGCTTTAAAATTTTTCTGCTAAGAATAGACTCAAAAACTTTTGAGACACGGGATGTTAAAGCAATTGGATGTTAGTTAGAGGGTTGGGAAAGGTCACCCTTCTTTGGGACTGGCTGAATGAGAGCAAACTTCCAGTAAGAAGGAAAGGTATAAGTTAAAAGACAAAGGCAAAAGAGTTTACCTAGGCAGGGTGTATGCACAGAAGCACAGTTCTTGAGGACAACAGGAGGGACTCCATCAGGCCCACATGCCTTGTTAGTATTGAGGCCAGTGATGGCAGAAAATACATCAGCTGAAGAAATTTTAATATCAGCCATGAGTAAGTGAGAGAGGGGACGCGATGGAGGAACAGCACCAGAATCGTCTAAAATGGAATTGGAGGAGAAAGTCTGAGTGAAGAGATTTGCTTTATCAGTAGAAGAAATAGCTACAGAGCCATCAGAGTAGAAAAGAGGAGGGAAGGGTGATGAGGTAAAGATGTTAGAAAGGTTTTTGGCAAGGTGTCAGAATGAGTGAGAAGAATTCGAGTTGGAGAGTTGAGAGCATTTAGTACGGATGAAATTATTATTAGCAGAGCGAAGAACAGACTCAGCACGATTCCGGGCAGAAACATAAAAAATATGTGATTCAGGGGTGGATTGGCTCTGGTACCTTTTATAGGCCCTCTCCTAGTTGCGGACAGCATTAGAACAAGCGCAATTAAACCAAGGCTTTCTTGCATTAGTCAAAGGATATGAGAACGGAATGTATGCTTCCATGCCCGAGAGAATAACCTCCATAATGCTCAAAGCACACTCAGATGGCTCCTGGCCATGGAAGCAAGAATCATTCCTGGGAAAATCAAAGAAGTACTGCCTGAGGGCCTTCCAATCTGCAGCTCCAAAGTGCCATAGTCGCCATTTCTTTGGAGGGTCCACAGGCTATACTGGAGAGATAGGACAGGTTAAGGTAATGAGGTTGTGATCAGAGGAGCCCAACGGAGAAAAAAGATTAACAGTGTAAGCAGAAGGATTAGTTGTAAGGAAGAGGTCAAGTATGTTGGAGCTCTGTCCAAGGCAGTCTGGGATACGGGTAGGGTGCTGTACAAGCTGCTCTAGGTCATTAAGATGTAGGCTTGTTCACCAGGTGGATCAGTGAAAGGAGAGGAGAGCCAAAGGTGTTGGTTTCAGAGAAAGGAGAAATTGATAGAATGTGTTCCATTGTAGAAGTAAGATAGTCAAAAAATTTTTGATAGTCAGTAGAATTAGGGGATTAGTAAACAGCACAGATATATTTAGTCAGAGAATGACAGGAAAGGCGAAGCCAGAGAGTAGAGAATTCAAAAGAATCAAGTTCAGGAATACTAGAGCAAGATAAGTTGTTGCGTACATGTACACAACAGCCACCTTTGGCTCTGGAATGAGTATAGAGAAAGTAAGAGGATGCAGAGAAGGGTTTGCTCTCAGTTACCTCAGACATCTGAGTCTCGGTTAAAAAGAGGTGAGGTTTAGAAGAGGAGAGGTGATGTTCAACAGAGAGAAAGTTAGAGGAAAGGCCGCGAATGTCGCAGAAATGAAGAAGTGAGTCAGACAGTGGTTCCAGGCAACTCATAGAGTCGTCACCATGAGAGGGGCGGATGGTGGGGGCATTTGTAGTCCCCTCCCCTGGGGACTCCGAGGCATGTTCTAAGTGCGCCATTTTTCTTTTTAATTTTGAAAAGGAAGTGTAGTGTGTACTGTGGATGTAGTTTGGTGTAGACAGTTAGAGAAACTTGTATTGGAGAGCATGCTGGCCTACTCTCTGTGTTACTGAGACACTGAAAAAGTTCAGCATAGAGGGATGGTCAGGAACTAGTCCCTAGGGATGATGAAATGGGAGCTCCAGCTCTCCCTGTCATTAGCTTTCACCCACCTTGGGAGTACTGCCCTGCTCGACTGGTGCTACAGTCTACTCCTACTATATATACATACATACATACATACATGCATACATACATACACATGTACATACATATACATACATACTATTTATCTATCTATCTATTGCCAGGTGCCTCAATCCCGTTTGGGGTGGCCACAAACAAATCGCCTCCAAGTCGCCCTGTCCCCTGCCATTTCACTGCCCTGCTCCCAACTCACACCCCCCTCTCTCATATACCTCTCCACCCCGTCCCTCCATCTCATCCTCGGCCTCCCCCTCCCTCTTCCCCCCTCCACCTCACTCACATACACTCTCTTCGTCAGTCTTTCACCCTCCATCCTCTCCAAATGGCCAAAACACCTCAGTGTGTTCCTCATAACGCTTCCTATCACATCCACATCCACACCACAATGCTCCTTTATATCCTCATTCGTCAGCCTGTTTCTCCATGTGACTCCACAGGCTCCTCTTAAATAACTCATTTCCACTGCTCTCACTCTTGACTTGTGTCCTTCCAGCAACGTCCAAGCTTCACTTCCATACGTTAGAGTTGATATCACAATACTGCCATGTAGTAACTTTTTCACTTCCATGCTCACTTCCTTGTTTCTTATCACTGCTTTCAAAGAACCAGCAACCTTTCTTCCCTGCTGTACCCTTTCAAGCACTTCACCCTCCAAACCTTCATCCTTACTCATCACACTACCCAAGTACTTAAACGTACTCACATTTTCCGATTCCTCACCATCCACCCTCGCTGTACATTCACTGACTTCACCTCTCTCAAAGACAATCACTTTACTCTTCCCTACATTCAGCTTTAGATTCCGTTTCTTACACACTCTCCCAAGCTCATCCACCAAGCCTTGCAGCTCCCCTTCGTCTTCACTGAACAACACAGTATCATCTGCAAACAACAGTACAGGGAGTCTCCAAACACTATCCTCTCTCACCAGGGCCACTCCAACATCCACTACCCTACCTTGTACCTCTTTTATTACCCCATCCATGTACAGATTGAACAACCATGGAGACATGACATATCCCTGTTTCAACCCAACTTTCAAAGAGAAAAATTCACTTAGTTCACCATCTACACGCACTGCAGCCTTCGCACCATCGTACATACTCTTCACAGCATTCAACAACTTCCCATCTACTCCATATATTCTTAACACTTTCCACAATCCTTGTCTATCCACCCTGTCATATGCTTTCTCCAAATCCATGAAAGCCGCATACAACTTCTTTCCCTTCTCTAGAAACTTTTCCACTAAAGATCTAAGAATGAATATCTGATCTACACAACCTCTTCCCTTCCTAAAGTCTCCCTGTTCTTCTCCAACTAATTTCTCTGTTCTTTCTCTAACTTTGTCAATATGTATCTTACCATACACTTTTCCTATTATACTGTACTAAGAAGACAAATGCCCCTATGATTACCACACACTTCTTTTTCCCCTTTTCCTTTGTACAAGGGAATAATTATACTTGACTTCCAATCCTCCGGGACTACACCTTCCTCCCAGGCCAATCTGCACATCTTCCACATCCATTCTACTACTATCTCTCCCCCATGCTTCAGCATTTCACCACACATTCCATCAATTCCTGGGGCTTCCCCCGATTTAACTCTCTTCATTGCTTCCACAACTTCTATCCTACTGATTTCTTCCTGCCTTCTCACCTCCTTCCTTCTCCCAGCCATTCCCCAGCCACTTATACTCACATTACTTCCATCCTCTATGTTCAACAATTCCTTAAAGTGTTCTCTCCATCTGCTCACTTTTTCTTCCTTCTCCACTAGTAATCTACCATTTTTATCTTTCACTCCCCTGCTAACTTCACTTCCACCCTGTCGTACTCTTTTCACCTCTTTCCAGAACATTTTCTTACAGTTCCTCCACTTTACACTCAAATTCCTTCCAAATTCCTCATCCACTCTCATCCATTCATTGTATGCTTTCTTCTTTTGTGCCACAGCCTGTCTCACCTCTTCAGTCCACCACGCTGTTCCTTGCACCCCCCTCCATCTTCTCTTCCTTCCACACACCACATCACATGCTGCACATATTTCTTCTGTAAATATCCTACACACACCTTCCACGTCTCCCATCTGCTCCAATTCATATTTGCCCAATCGTTCCTCCACTTCTCTCTTATACTCTGCCTTTTTCTCATCCTCTTGTAACCTTTCCACTTTCCTTGCAACTACTCTTTCCTCTCGTCTTTCCCTTCTTCTATTCCTCCATCTTACTTGAATCCTAATTCTGGCCACCACCAAGTAGTGGTCAGAAAGTCCACTCCCCCAACCTCTATAAGCTCTTGCATCCATTACACATCTTCGCATCCTTTCATCCACACACACATAATCAGTCATTGCCTTCCTTTCATGCAGTTCACCACCCACCCTTCTCATCACTCGCCATGTATACCTGTGGATCATTTTATGCTTGAAGAGGGTATTGGCTATCACCAACCCCCTCCCAGCACAAATGTCCACTAATGCACTCCCATTCTCATCTATCTCAGCAGGCACACCCCACTCACCAACTATTCCATCCACCTTCACATTCCCAACTTTACCATTCATATCACCGATCAAAAATACTCTCTCATTCCTTCCAAACTTTTCCATGCACACTTCTATATTTGTCCAGAACTCTTCTCTCACTCTTCTAGCACGATCTTGCATTGGCGCATACACACACACAATCGCCCACATTTGTATTCCAACTTTCAACTTCACCCACACAATCCTTGACCCAACTGATCCATACTGTCTTATGCTCTTCTTCCATCTTTTACTCACAACTATACATACTCCTTCCTTTGCCCTCTCATTCTCACCTACTCCTGCACATATACCCCATCCATACTCCCATTCTCTCACACTTTCTCCTCTCCATTTTGTTTCAGTTATTCCACATACATCCACTTTCGCACCCTCAAGCACCTGGACAATCTCTCTCTCTTTCACCTCATCATTCGCTCCTCTTACATTCCATGTATCCATTACCAAGTCCTTTGTCCGGTCCTGGGTCGTCATTGTTTGGTCAGTCCTTGTCCGAGGCTTCTTGTTTTTTTTAGTTAGTTGTTTTCTGGGGAGGGGCACTAACCCTCCGCCAACCTTTTAGTCGCCTTTTACGACAGGCAGGGATACTGGGGGAGTATTCTTGAAAACCCCCCCTACTCCCACATACATACATACATACATACATATGCATACATACATACATACTCATATACAGACATACATACAGGTACATATACATACACTCATACATACATATATAGATACATACATACATACATACATACATATACATACATATACATACACACAAAGGTTAGGGAAATACGAGAAAAGCAAGTCAAGACCTCTAAAGGTAACTTTCCAGAGTGTAAACACTGTGGAAGAGATACTAAAAAATGCAAAGAATCTTATGGAAAAAGAGGAGTTCAAAAATGTATGGATAAAAAGATGCCTAACACAAGAGGAACTGGAATTACTGAAAGAGAAGAGGGAGGAAGCAAAAACAAAAAATGAGGGAAGATCAGAAGAAGAGAAGAACACATTTTTTTTTACAAAGTAATAGGATTCCAGGTACGAAAGTGGTACACAAACAGGAGGGAATAAAAAGGAGGAAGTAGAACCATGTTATGACAAGTATATAAACAAGATGATTAAGTTGATGTACTCAAATGTGGATGGAATGGTATCTAAATTATTAGAGACGAATGACAATGTCAGAGAAAATGAACCACATATAATATGCCTAACTGAAACAAAATTAACACCAAGGATATCAAATAACATACTAAACTTAGAGGAATATAATATATGGAGAAGAGATAGAAATTTAAAGAAGGGAGGAGGAATTATAATATTAACTAAGAAAAATCTAAAAGTCAATGAAATATAATTAGATATACCCTCACAAGTAAAACTGATTGCAGCAGAGATCAACACATCTGAAGGGAAAGTAATTGTAGCCAATATGTACATGCCACCCAGATCAAACACATGGGAAAGAGACGAATATGAGGACTTGTCAGAGAGTACAACTCAGAGTTTAAGAGCATTATTACATAAAATGGAAGAGAAATCGGAAAGAATTATACTAACTGGAGATTTTAATACAAATATAAATTGGAATACTCTAGATATAATAAGCCAAGAAATCTGTTGGGACCAAAAGCTCCTGGATCTCGTGCAAGAGTTTTTCCTAATGAAACATGTGAGGGAAACCACCAAAAAAAGAAGACTCGTTGTACCTTCAATGTTAGATCTCATATTTACTAGGCGAGAAAATGATATTGACAGTTTAATATATCACCCTCCACTCGGCAAAAGCGACCATGCAGTACTAAATTGCAACTTCAGGATAGCATATGACATAGTTAACAGCAATGAAAGTTATAAAAAGAGCCTAAACTATAAAAAGGGAAATTATCATGACCTAAAGAAGTATTTCTTAGAAGTTGCTGTATATAAAAAATTCTGTGAATTTTATGAAATAGGAGTCCAGAAGTACATCCCACGGCACAAAGAACCAGATAAGAAAATACAGAAATGGTTCAATAGAGAATGTAAAAAATCAAAAGAAAGAAGAGATTTGTTGTGGAATAGATACAGAAGACACAATAGTGAAAGGGCATATAATAATTACAAACAGGCAAGAAACGATTATACAAGAATAAGGAGGGAAGCCCAAAAACAGTTTGAGGAGGATATCATAAATAAAAGTAGTGATCAACCGAAGCTATTTTACAGCTACATCAGAAGCAAAACCAAAGTACAAGATATAATACAATCCATTAAGGACGAGGGAATCACCTATACACAAGAGAAAGATATTTGTGAATCACTAAATAATTTCCAATCAGTTTTTACAGAAGAAAAAAATTATGAGAGGGACTATGTGGAACATGCATGTCCACACATACTACCAGATATACAAATATCAGAGAAAGTAATACAGGAGGAGTTAAGTAAATTAGACAGAGGAAAAGCAGATGGTCCTGATGAAATTTCATGTTGTGTGCTACGAGAATGTGCAAAGGAGTTAAGTAAACCATTATTTTTAAATTTCAAGAAATCCTTGAGTCAAGGTAAACTACCTGATATTTGGAAGGAAGCAAATATTGTCCCCTTATTCAAGAAAGGAAATAGACAAAATCCACTCAACTACCGACCAGTATCACTGACCAGTGTTGTAAGCAAGGTATTAGAAAAGCTTATAAGAAAAGCTTGGGTAAATCATCTAGAAGAACACAATATGATAACAGAAAGACAGTTTGGTTTCAGAAAAGGAAAATCATGTGTTACTAATCTGTTGAGCTACTATGACAGAGTAACAGACACAGTACCGGAAAGATAAGGATGGGTGGACAGTATCTATTTAGATTTCAAGAAAGCTTTTGAACAGTACCACACAAAAGACTTTTATGGAAACTGTACCATCAAGGAGGAATTCGAGGCAAACTGTTTTGTTGGATGCAAGATTTTCTCATAAAAAGAGAAATGAGAACAGTACTAAGGGGAAACTACTCATCATGGAAAGAAGTGACTAGTGGAGTACCACAGGGCTCAGTGCTGGCACCAATCATGTTTTTAATGTATATAAATGATATAAAAAGGAACACTGGAAATGAAAGCTATCTAAATATGTTTGCAGATGATGCAAAAATACAAAGGAGAATTACTAACACAGACTCTTGTAAAGAGCTACAAGAAGAATTAAATAAACTTCATGAATGGAGTAATACATGGCAAATGGAATTCATTGTGGACAAATGTCATGTAATCAAGTTGGAAAATGTGGAAAAAGACCTGATTGGGATTATAAGTTAGGAAATAAAACCCTAAACACATCAGAAAGAGAGAAGGACCTAGGTGTGATTATCAATAGCAGACTATCTCCGGCTGACCACATCAGTGAGAAGGTACGGAACATGTATACACTGCTTGCAAATATGAGAATAGCATTCACATACATAAATGAAGACATGCTAAGAAGGATAATAACATCATTCATCAGACCAACCCTGGAATATGCATCAGTAGTCTGGAGTCCTCATCTCAAAAAACACAGAGAAGATTGAAAAAGTTCAAAGGGCCGCTACAAGATGGATACCAAACTTAAGGGATCTAAGCTACGAAGAAAGACTAAGTAAACTGAATCTACCAACACTACAGGAAAGAAGGAAAAGAGGTGACATGATAATGCTATATAAGTGGACATCAGGAAAGGAGAAAATAGACATAAATGATTACTTAACATATGGAGAAGCATCAGCAAGAGGACACTGCAAAAAACTGCATAAGAAGAGAGGTGATAAAGACGTGAGGAAATTTAGTTTCCCAAACAGAGCAATTGATCAATGGAATGCACTACCGAATGAAAGAATGTGTGCCAAAACAATTCACAAATTTAAGGATATGTACGATAAATATGGTTTAAGACACGGGACAGTACGAGCTTGACTCATTCCTGTAAAGATACAATTAGGTAAGAACAATTAGGTAAGAACACATACATGCTTACATATACATACATACATACTATACATACATACATACATATGCTCATACACACATACATACCTACATGTACATACATATACATGCATACATACGTATACATACATACATACATTCATACATTTAGTACACACCTACGTACATACACATACATACAAACATAGATATACATACATACATACATACGTACATACATACATATACATAAATACCTACACACCTATGTACATACACTTACACATACATACATACACATCTATGTACATACAGTTACACATACATACTTACATACATACATTCATACATACATATATACACTCATACATACGTACATGCATACATACATATATACACTCATACATACATACATATATATATACATACATACATACACACATTAGCGCTGTTAAGTAATGTCAAGAAATCCACTGACAATAAATGGAACTTGTGACATTATTTCCTAGCACAACTGTACATATATACAAATAGATGGATAGATAGATAGGTAGACAGGCAGATAGATAGATAGATAGATAGATGGACAGATACATAGAATATACATAGATATAGATAGATGGATGGATAGATAGAATAATATCAATATAACTAGATAGAGATGGACTAACTGATAGATAGATAGATAGATAGATAGATGGATAGGATAGATGTACAGGTAGGTAGACAGATTGAATGAATAATATAAATAGTTAAGTAGACAATAATATAGATAGATAGATATATTGATAGATAGGAATAGTCTAAATATCATCGTCATTCAGTGTTATCTTCATTATTATTGGCTGTTTGTGGTGCACGGTCAAGGAAGCTCCCGAACATCTCTTCCTAAGCGATTTACTTTGCTTATTACAACCCTTCTGTGTTACTTAGATCCTTCTGATGTCACCATACTCATTATTCATAACGTACAAAGTTCCGTAAAAAAAATCGCTAAGGAAGAGGTGCTAGGGAGCCTTCTTAAGCGATGAGAGTAGGAGTTTTGTCCTCTAACATTCAGTCTGACCAAGGCCCATATTCTCCC
Source organism: Coenobita brevimanus (assembly GCF_032717465.1). Taxonomy (NCBI): domain Eukaryota; kingdom Metazoa; phylum Arthropoda; class Malacostraca; order Decapoda; family Coenobitidae; genus Coenobita; species Coenobita brevimanus. Next base: position 7,713,237 of record NC_136985.1, on the reverse strand, counting down.
TAGCACCTCCTCCTGAGCGATTTATTATGGATATGGCTGGTTACTATCCTTCTGCAGAGTGTGGCGATGTTGGAATTATTTATATAAGACGGTACAGGACGGCATGGTGTAATAAACAAGATAAATCACACAGGAAAAGGTGTTAGGGAACCACAACTAACCGAGATTCAGCAAGGCTAAATCAGGGAATGACAGGAATAATTATGTCTATATATATATATATATATTTATATATATATATATATATATATATATATATATATATATATATATATATATATATATATATATATATATATATATATGTATTTGATTTAGAGACACTTCGTAAATTAATCTCGGAATAAAAGACACCTAGCGCAGTTTATTGATTTTTTATTGACAGGACCGTGTTTTCAGATATAGTATAAAGATATGAAAGAAAAGCAATCGGGAGCAAAATGCTAATCGCCCGCCAAAATATGTTGTTGGCTAAAGTACAAGGTAACTACAAACCAGATTTGATGATAATTCTCAAAACTCTACGGAATTCAGTCACCGCATTTCACAAGAAGTAAATCTATCTATCTATCTATTGCCAGACGCCTCATTCCCATAAAGGGTGACCACAAAAAAATCGCCTTCATGTCACGGTCTCCAACGCCGTTTCACTGCCTTGCTCCCAGCTCATCCCCCCCCCCTCTCAAATACCTCTCTACTCCATCCCTCCATCTCATCTTCGGCCTTCCCCTCCCTCTCCCCCCTTCCACCCCATTCGCATACACTCTCCTTGTCAGTCTCTTGCTCTCCATCCTCTCCACATGGCCAAACCACCTCAATGTGTTTCTCCTGACACTTCCTATCACATCCACATCCACACCACAACTCTCCTTCACTTCCTCATGTGTCACTCTGACTCTCCATATAAGTCTGCATGCACCTCACTCACATACTCTCTCCTCGTTAGTCTCTCGCTCTACATCCTCTCCCGTCTGGCATAGGGTCGTCTTTGATCAAATCCACACCAAAAGTAATAGGCTTCTGCACATCCACATAATTGCTTTTTTCCTGAAGGTTTGGTGAAGATTCGACCATAGCTTATTGAGATATTTTGCCAACAGAAAAACACACACACATACACACTCACACACACACACACACACACACACACACACACACACACACACACACACACACACATGGACACTCACCAACAAAAACGTTATCGCCTTGCCTTGCTAAAGGCAAGTGATAATAAGATAAGTGAGATACATCCATTTTTAGTGATGATGGAGCGTGATAGCCTCTGTACTCCATTCACTCTAACTCGGTTCAGATTTTCATCCTTTTACAGAGTTTTTCATACTCCTCAGTGGCAGAAAAAAACAATGCTACAACTCTGAACCCATTCCATAGCACTTCTTCGTGACCAGCACAATGATCTAGTGTTCATTTACTGTTACATCTCCGCATTCAAGATGGAGAGATGGGAATTTTAGGCCAGGTTAGAGTGAAAAGGGTATAGTAATTGACATATGCCTATTTTCTCACATATATATATAGCCAATTAAAATTACACATACACTATGGTCGTTTAATTTAACTTGCTCCAAATTTTTGTCAATTTGCAGTTTCGTTATCAAGTAGAACTAAATCTCCTTGGTTACTACTCAGAGTTATGCTCCATTTTAACTACTGTCTGGCCACCAAATGGGCTAAAATGGAGTAGCGATTTTGGCCAGGTGAGAAGAAGCTAATAACAGGTGTGTGTATTTGTGTGTGTGTGTGTGTGTGTGTGTGTGTGTGTGTGTGTGTGTGTGTGTATCTGTGTGCGTGTGTGTGTGTGTGTGTGTGTTTGAGTCGTGAGTTTGTTAATAACAGGTGTGTGTGTGTGTGTGTGTGTGTGTGTGTGTGTGTGTGTGTGTGTGTGTGTGTGTGTTTGAGTGTACATGAATTTGTTAATAACAGGTGTGTGTGTGTGTGTGTGTGTGTGTGTGTGTGTGTGTGTATGTAAATTACAGGTATGTGTTAATTACAGGTGTGTGTTAATTACAGGTATGTGTTAATTATAGGTGTGTGTGTTAATTACAGGTGCGTATTAATTATAGGTATGTGTTAATTACAGATGTGTTAATTACAAGTATGCATTAATTACAGGTGTGTGTTAATTACAGATGTGTGTTAATTACAAGTATGCATTAATTACAGGTGTGTGTTAATTACAGGTGTGTGTTAATTACAGGTATGTGTTAATTACAGGTGTGTTAATTACAGGTGTGTGTGTTAAATACAGGTGTGTGTGTTAATTACTAGTGTGTGTTAACCCTTTTGCTTGTGGATAAGTTTTAAAAGTTTTCTGTGGCATGACGCATGGGCTTATCTCCCCTCCCCCCCGCCCGCTCCAAAAAAGTGTATTCTCAGCTTATTTTCACCACCCAAACATATTCATTTTGCCACAAAAAATGTACTACACGATAAGAAAAACACACACACACACACACACACAAACACACCATACGTACCTTAGGGCCTCGGTAATAAACAATCGTGAGCAAAGATCTCACTTCCCAACATCATAAGTCGAATGTTTACTAATCAATCTCTACATGTTATACATCATTGGAAAGAGAATTTTATTAGCTTTCGAATGCCGGAGGTCCCAGTTTGATACGAAGTTTGGTGTTCGAGTAATAAGCGAAAAAGTAAAACCCATATCTGACAGACAACCATTTTTTTTTTTTTTCAGGGAGCTCTACCGAAAAACTTTTCTTGCCACTGTCATGTTTTTATGTTATCATCCTATGCAGAATTTCATTGGCTTTCATTTGAGCCAATAACAGTGATCCTAGGCCTCACAGTTTTCGAGAAAAATCAGAAAAACTACGGTGTACCCAAGCCATGTTGTGACTGTACGACAGTTTCCTGCCTTCCTCTAAGCTCCTTTCACGTATTTCACCAATTCCTTGTACACTAGATATGCACACTATTTTCTCATGATTCACTGTCACTCTTTTTATAGTTGAATACTCAAATTTGGTGCAGGGTAGAGGCAGTGTAGTTGATTTAAAACAGTAGCACAATCTTCAATGGGCCAACAGCTGATAACGACCAGGAATGCTTCACAAACACCAAATTTCCTATTGCAATCACCAAATCTAATCACAACAGTGCACAAACACTATAGACAAGCACTATTGGTATAGTGAAATATGTTGCACGGCCGGGACGGGGGTAAGAGTGGAAATTTTAAGGGCCAAACTGCACAGTACCTCCCACACTCACAGCTCATTTGGTACTAAATAACCTGTCCGCTCTCTTCCCAGTATCAGGACCCAGAGTTGCCAACTCATTACTTTTGACAAGCACTAGTCAAGCAATGACGCCTCCAAAAATGACGTTGATCAGCCAAAAACTTTTTCTCTGATGAAAGTTTTTATGCTTTATGGACGACAAATTCATCAATGAGTTGGGGCTACCCCCATACCCAAAAGACGGCAAGAACGGTAACGCGGGTGAAGGGGTTAATTACAGGTGTGTGTGTGTGTGTGTTAATTACAGATGTGTGTGTTAATTACAGGTATGTGTTAATTACAGGTGTGTGTTAATTGCAGATGTGTTAATTACAGGTGTGTGTTAATTACAGATGTGTGTTAATTACAGGTGTGTTAATTACAGCAGCATGTGGTAATTACAGGTGTGTGGTAATTACAGGTGTGCATGGTAATTACAGGTGTGTGGGGTTAATTACAGGTGTGTGTGTTAATTACAGGTGTGTGTGAATTACAGCTGCATGTGGTAATTACATGTGTGCATGGTAATTACAGGTGTGTGTTAATTACAGGTGCTCAGCTTCGTAATGACCTACCTGATCATCCTGCTGCAGTTCCGCCTCAGTGTGCAGTCAGACTCTACCACCAATGCCACCGCCTATTCCAACGCTTTCTGAACCATTGAAGTGACGCATTTAATCTGTTCATTAGTAGTAGTAGTAGTAGTAGTAGTAGTGTCATTAGTAATAGTAATAATAATAATAGTAGTAGCAGTAGTTTATTGTTATTATTATTATTATTATTATTATCATTATTATTATTATTTTCATTATTATTATTATTATTTGATGATGGTGATGATGATGATGATGATGATGATGATTTTTATTATCATTAACAATATAATCACTACCACTACTATTACTGCTACTTTTACTGCGACACATGCTGCTGCTGCTTCCACTACTGCTGCTGCTGTTGCTATTACTACTGCTACTACTACTACTGCAGAAATTCTAGGCAAATAAGGCCAGAATTATTTATTTTCGATTCCCAAAGGACAAGGAAAGGTGAGTGATATATTGTCAATCACATTTTATCGAAACTAAGTTCACGCTGATGAAATTATTAGAAATGTCGATCTGGTTGGTTATTCTCTCATTGTTGCTTTGGTATTTAATTCACCATGTTTTGTATAAACGCTACAAGTCGTTACTGAGTGTTGTTCTAGGGTATTGGGCCCTTTTATGTTGCTCATGCTATTTTATTTCTCGGTGTTTTATCTATGGTTACTGAGTGTTGTTAACTTATAGGTCAAGGAGATGAGTCCCAAAAGCAACTGATTTAGTTGTGGAGGTAATGTCTTTCAAGTTTAAAAGGTGAAACACAGGTTCATAGTTTCACAGGGTTAGTTGTTGAAACTCTAAGTTGAAGTTAGTTGCACCATTACAGTAGACTTTAATCAGTTTTTACCAACTGGAATAATTGCTATCGTGCTTGCATCAATTGTTATGCTGTTCTAGAAATCCATAACCAATTTGCTTGAGTTCCGTGTATGACTGTGAACACAGACGCAATGATCGTCATCATCCATATAGAATCCATTGCTGAACAAAGGCCTCCCCAACCTTCTCCATGGACTTCTCGACTGAGCTAAAATCTGCCAGGTTTTGCCTGCAAACTAATCTATTTCATCTCCATCTCCTGTCTTGTCTTTTTCTGCTACACTTGCAATCTCATGGAGTCCAGTTTACCCTCTTGCTCCAATGGTTATCCTTCATGAATGTCGTGGCTAGGATTATGCATTAATTGTAGGTTTTTCATTTCTTACATAATGGTAACCTACTTTTCATGATGTCTTTTTGTTTACCAAAAGCCTTCCATCCATTGTAATACGTCTTTTCATTTTACCTTCATGATATTTTGTTAGGTTTAGTGGTTGCCCCAAGAAATTGTACTCCTCAACTTCTTCAAGAGCTTTTTCCTCTATTTTGATGACGCTTTATGGTGTGCTGTAGTCGTACCCCGGTTCATCTTTAGCCTTATTTTGAGACTTTCTCTAATAAGATTATTAAACATTTCTTGCAATGTCTCTGCTGTTTCTAATATTGGGACTTTGTCATCTGCGCATCTTAAATTATTAAACTTTTCTCCATCTATGTATATTGCTATGTTCTCCCAGTCTAACTTCTTAAAAATGCTTTCTAATAGGCACACAGTGATATTGCTATAGTTCATGTTGAGTTATATCTCATTTTGATATATATGACTTGGAGTGTATTCTGTGTAGCAGTAACTTTTGAAGCCTGAATAAAGCTACTGTCAACTTTAAAATGCAGTGGGCTAAAAATGAAATGTCAGTTTGCAATAGAGAGTTTTAATTTCTTAATAGATTGGCCTGATATATCTTACTTATTTACTCCCTATGTCTCAACTTTTTGAATGACACTTGATTTAGTGTCAGGAGTTTTAAATGAAGGTGTAAACCACAGTCTGAGGCCAGTGTGTCAAGTCGAGAGGTATGAGCTGTCAGTGATGAGTGCCACTCTCATTTGTATTTAATTACTGTACTAATTTTTTCCTGCAAAATATTTTAGTAAGATTTCCAAATTAGTGCATCGTTTTATCTATCTATCTATTTATCTATCTATCTATCTATATATAATGATGCAGAAGATATTGTTACAACCCACATATGTGCTAACATTCACGTTAAACATTGGTGTGGTGTAAGCTTCACAAATGACTGGTATCACAATTTCCACATCTGCCGTCGGGCGGCCCCACCGTTCCCGGAGTTACAATTCTCCCATAGAGACTCACACGAGTGTCCCATCTTGTCTTTCTCTATACTCTGCTACTACTACTACTACTGCTACTACTACTACTACTACTATCATTATTATTATTATTATTATTATTATTATTATTATTATCATTGTTATTATTTTTATCATGATAATCATTAATATCATCCACTCACTCAGTGTAGTGCTGCCTCCAGGCAACTACATCGTGTGACAAGACGTGATAATTAAGTACCCTGGGTGGTAACTATGCAACCAAATGACGCCTGGTGGTCTAATGGGTTAAGGCGCCCGAACTGAATGGAATCTGTAAGTGTTTCCGTCTGAGGGGTGGTTGGGGTTAATTGCTCACATTATGCAACTCAGGGGCGAGTGAGGCTGGTCACCTTACACTCCTGATGGGCAAAAAAATAAAGATGGATGATGGATGGATAACCTTTCAATCCCCACACGATATTATTCAGCTAAGTCCCCCCCCCTCTCTCTCTCTCTCTCTCTCTCTCTGCTCCTGATCCATTTACAGAGATATCCACTGAGTTAAAAGGCTTGAGAAGGCTCCCTAGCACCTCTTCCTTAGCGATTTATCTTTTGTATGGCCAGTTAATATTCTTCTATACATTATTATGCAGAGTATGGCCATGTTAGAATTTATATTACACAGAAGAGGACAGTATGTGAGATGCAAAATAAATCACTTAGGAGAAGGTGTTAGGGAGCCTCCTTACCCAACGAGAATGGGGGTTTTTCGATAGGCCCTTTTGAGAGTATATTATCAGAATGTTTACTATGACTTTTTTTATATTAAAATAACATATGATAATAATAATAATAATAATAATAATAATAATAATAATAAAAGTAACAATAAGTGATAATAATAATAATAACAATAATAAAATTATCGTTTTTGTTGTTTTTGTTGTTGTTGCTGTTATTAATAATAATAATAATAATAATAATTATTATTATTATTATTATTATTATCATCATCATCATCATCATCATCATCATTATTATTAACATTATTATTATTATTATTATTATTATTATTATTATTATTATTTGCTCAAGAAACATCTCAAGCCAATAGTTACACACTCGCATGTTATCAAGGCTTTTTGAAACAGTATCTCAGAGTAGAAACAGTATTTAGGAGAGAATTGTAGTTAACAACATAAAACAGACAAAAACACATAACCACTAAACAAATGAAACTACTCCTGCCCAGTCTTCTCCTTCAGCGTCTCCTTCGTGAATTAGCCCCTCAGACTGCTAAGCTCTGGCAGGTGCGAGTCCCTGGTCTCTGAGAAGATGAGCTCTACTGCGCCGGCCACGAGAGCACAGACCCCGGACACTGGAGGGGGACCACACCACTAGCTCACCCTGGACATACAAGAAAGGTCGTGGTGGTACTTTAGGATAGGTTGGGTTGGGTTGGGTTGGGTTAGGTTGGGTTGGGTTTAGATTAGGTTTGGTTGGGTTGGGTTGAGTTGGGTTTCGTTTTGTTGGGTTTAGGTTAGGTTGGGTTTAGGTTAGGTTGGGTTGGGTTGGGTTAGGTTTGGTTGGGTTAGGTTGCGTTGGGTTGGGTTAGGTTTGGTTGGGTTAGGTTGCGTTGTGCTGTGTTGGGTTAGGTTGCGTTGGGTTGTGTTGTGTTGGTTGGGTTGTGTTGGGTTGTGCTGTGTTGGGTTAGGTTGCGTTGGGTTGTGTTGTGTTGGTTGGGTTGTGCTGGGTTGGGTTGTGTTGGGTTTGGTTTGGTTTGGTTTAGGTTAGGTTGGGCTGAATTGGTTTAGGTTGGGTTGAGTTTGGTTGGGTTGTGTCGGAATGTCTTATGCTAGGTTGGGATGGGTTCGGTTTGGTTGGGTTCGGTTAGGTTGGGTTAGGTTAGGGTAGGTCAGGTTAGGTTGGGTTGGGTTGGGTCAGGTTAGGTTGGGTAGGGTTGGGTCAGGTTAGGTTGGGTTGGGTTGGGTTGGGTCAGGTTAGGTTGGGTTGGGTTGGGTCAGGTTAGGTTCGGTAGGGTTGGGTCAGGTTAGGTTGGGTTGGGTTGGGTCAGGTTAGGTTGGGTTGGGTTGGGTCAGGTTAGGTTGGGTAGGGTTGGGTCAGGTTAGGTTGGGTTGGGTTGGGTCAGGTTAGGTTGGGTTGGGTTAGTTACTGTGTTTTTTTGTTTTTTTTACAAGATGAAATGAGCTAGGATAATCATATATATATGTATATAAATCCATCCACCAGATTACAGGTGTTCTCCATTCATTAAATATATATATATATATATATATATATATATATATATATATATATATATATATATATATATATATATATATATATATATATATATATATATATATATATATATATATATATATATATATATATATATATATATATATATATATATATATATATATATATATATATATATATATATATATATATATATATATATATATATATATATATATATATATATATATATATATATATATATATATATATGTAACAGGTGGACTTGAATTGCGGTAGGTTGAAAGGGGACTGAAAAAAAAAATCATCCATTTTTTTTTATGAAGGTGGCAACTGAAAATTCGACTACTTTATATCATGCATCTAGAGCCCAAGCACAACACTTCACATTCAGAAATCACTCTCATCACTTTATTACACTCATGTAAGGATATCTTTGTTACTAATGCATCAACTAAAGAATGAGATTAAAGAAAGGATCATTCCTTTCACAATGCATTACTAAAGAGCTTATCCGCACACTCCTATACTTAATACCTGGGGCTGTGACGCTGTGGCTGTGGTCATCAGAAGGAGCATAAACATACCCTCCCTATCTGACTGCTGAGAGAATACCGTGGAATATTCCCTGTGCACATTAAAGATACAACAGCTGGAAGGTAACTATTATCTGGCCTTCAAAATGTATTCAGTTATTTTTACCTGCGGCGATAGCCAGAGGATCAATAAGTTGCCAGCGTTCTTTTTTTTTCTTCTGTTTCTGCTTCTGGCAGATTTGTCAAAAGGAGGCCTTTGGAGACTTAAAAGTGGCACTATATAAGGTAATTTGACAAGGAGAATCCAAATCTACCATCACCTGACACCTGTGGTGGCGCCATCTAGCGACAACTTTAGTGAAAGTGCTTATTTTAAGCAAATTTCCTGAAACAAGATCCTCGCCACAGGTCGCAGAGCAATTATTCTACTCCCTTTTTTTTTTTTTTTTTTTTAATGCAAGGGAGAAGGAACCAAAATTCAGAAACCCGCAAAATTGTTTCCTTCAAGAAAAAAATAAAAACTAAGGAAAAGATAACCAAATTCAAGATCCTTTCATTTCCAGTGATGCTGCAAAATTTGGTGTGGCGTTAGTGAGACTCATTATATAGCGACTGTCTATATACCTCTGCCTCACATTTGAATCGAGGATGAACTATATCGCTGTTACTCTCACTTGGCCCAGATTTTCGCCCTTTTGTCGCTTATTTCACATAGCCCATTGGCAGAAAAAGACAATGCTTCAGCTCTACATCCTTTCCATAGCACTTCTTCATGACTAGCGTCATATTCTACTTTGCTACTACTCGGCATTCAAGGCAGAGAGATGGCAATTTTAGGCCAAGTTAGAGTAAAAGCAGTATAGAATATAACTCACTGCACACCATAGATGCCTAAAGTTTTCGTTAGAGTTAATTAGACTAGGCTAAGTGCAGTGCAATCAGAGTGTAATTTATGAAAAACAGAGATTGGTAGCCGTTGACCAGCAAATCTTTGGATAAGAGCGTAATTTCTTTAGATTGATGTAATTCCAGTATACACCGAAGAAATCCTGCTGCTGATTTTACTGCAGAGGAATCTTTAGCCTGGTGGTCAATGAAGTCTTAACAGTTTAATGTACACAGGGTAAAAAAAAACTATCCGTGCACAATATGCATGAAATTATGACTCCACAGAAGGAAGGACAGTGAAATATTAGTGGCCGACCTAGCACACGTTGATAACCCTGCTGTTAGTTGCATGCCATATACTGACAGCCAGCGAATGTTGACAATAGGCACTGGACCCCTTCCCTCAAGTATCCACACTTTTTTTTTTATGCGCATTGCAAAACATGCCATAATCAAGCAGATGCTAGGCGAGGGTGGAAGGAACATGTCTGGGTTGCAGCGAGTGTTGGTTCTTAACTGCACCTCAAAGAAATATTGCTGATATCTCCACTTCAGAGCTTACCAGTAGGTCATTAATGTAAGGTACGGAAATACTGGCCAGGCTGCCCACGAACATGCCCTGACACACGGTCATGGAGCGGTATTCGGTGCGGAAGAGTTACGTCGTTTACAGCCATATCAGTTGGTACACGCCGGTGATGGCCATTTTACTCAGAAGAGACAGGCTCATAAGGACGCTGTAGCTGCTTGAAACATTTAACAGAAGAATTAGAATTATGGGATTTGATTAAATGCAGGTAAGGCCAAAAAATAGACAGGTTTTAACATACAATATCTTCTTCAATTGAGCTACAGATCGTGGTACGAAGGACACAGACCACCTAATATTTACCTTACTGAGTTTCAAAGCCTTGTCCCTAACCATCACAGGAAGGGAGAGAGAGAGAGAGAGAGAGAGAGAGAGAGAGAGAGAGAGAGAGAGAGAGATTTATAAGGAGTGACAAGGACAAGTAGTACCTCAAAAAGTTTTACGACCCATGTGGAGGAGGTGAGAGAAAAAGTATAACAATGATGAAGGCTCTCCCCACCCACCTCTTCCACCCACATGCATGGAATAGGAAACAATCTACTGCCACGAGTACTATGCTTTTTGTACTCCAGCTTGGCCCAGATTTTCGTCATTTTGCAGCTTATTTCATGTAACTCAGTGGCAGACTAAAACAATACCACGGCTCTACATACATACCATGGCACGTCCTCGTGACTAGCATCATATTTTAGAATTGACTTATTGCTACAACTCAGTTCATGGTGAAGAGATGGCAATTTTAGGCCAATTTATAGTGAAATGGGTATAGTTTCCTTATCCTCCTGACGAGAGGGAAGTGGAAGAGAGGATTGGTGTCAGGGCTGGCTAATAGATAATGGCTGTTCAGTAGAGAGAGAGAGAGAGAGAGAGAGAGAGAGAGAGAGAGAGAGAGAAGCCAATATCTATTCTCCTGGCCTTTCTCCAACCTTGTTCTCCTCTTCCTTATCACCAGGAAGTAAAGAAACTATACTCCTTTCACCTTCAATTGGCCTAGATTTTCGTCCTTTTGCAGCTTATTTCAAGTAGCTCAGTGGCAGAAAAAGAAATGCTATGGCTATACATCATTCTCAGTGCGTACTTCTTTGTGACTGATTCGTATTCTTGTGTTAGTCTGCTATTGTAACTCAGCATTAAAGATGAAGTGATGGCAATTTTAGGCCAAGTTAGAGTACTAAGAGTATAGGGATCATGAAAGTATATTTTAAACGAGCCAGAATTTGTAGCGTTGGAGAGGACTGACAGCAGACACAGCACTGGGTGTTGGGGAACGTGGCATAACCAAGCAGACGTGAGGACAGAAGCGGAAAAGCAGAAGCATAATCAAGCAGACGCAAAAACAAAAACAGAAAAGGAGAAACAGACAGACACAAAAACAGAAGCATAAAAAATAAACAGAAAAAACGAGCAGACACAAAAAGAAGCAGAAAAGCAGAAGCATAATCTAGCAGACGCAAAGAAAGAAAGAAAAAGCAGAAAAAAACATAATCAAGCAGACAGGAAAGCAGCATACAGAAAGCAAGAAAGCAGAAATATAACGAAGGAGATGCGAGGCGGGGGTGGGGGGGAAAATGATTGGGCTGCAGCAAGTGTGGTCAGAGTTAAGATTATTACTGTCTACAAGCTGCCCAAGATCCACTCTCCTCTAACATCCATAAATATACATCTTTCTCCACTTTATCTAATAATGTGTTGGATCTCCTGGCATGACTCGGTTTGCTATTGCCTCAGTTTGGTATGATTTGGTGTGATCTTGTGTGATTTGGTATGATTTGGTGTTTTTTTTTTTTTTCTTTTTTTTTATGTGACCGACTCTGGGCATAGGCTTCGCAGCCTGCTTTCAAGCCCCAGTAGTCCTCCTACGTACCGCACACCTCTACATGTCACCACTTCGGCGCTAACACCCACCGTCCATATTGAATACATGCTAGGGCTGTCTCATACAGGACTGGTGTATTGGTATTAGCGGGGGTATTTTTACGACATGTCGGCGGGCCTTCTGGTAGATCAGTAAAGTCTGATTTTATGAAATTCAAATCCTTAAACTGTTCCCTGCCTCAGCGGGATTTGAACCCGGGTCTGTCAGGACTGCAGGCCAACTCTCTACTCTCTACCGATTGAGCTCAACTTGGTAGGACATTCTCCGTATCAGGTTAGGTAGGGTAGTCTCAGGGCAGAGAGAGTTGGTCTGCGAGACTCACTACAGAATTGGTTTCGTGGGTGGGTTTTGTGGGTGCGTATTGTGGGTGGGCCCTTTAGCAGCTTATTTCACCTATCTCAACTGAAGAAAATGACAGTGCTACTGTTCTACACCCATAACACTTCTTCGTGACTAGCATAATAACCTACCTTTAATCCATTATTACAATTTAGCATTCAAGATGAAGACTTGGCAATATTAGGCTGTTAGAGTAAAATGAGTATAGTGTGTGATGGTAGGTAGGAAGTAGTGACAAAAATACAACATGAACCACACATGAGGATAGTAGTACTAGTAGTAGTAGTAGTAGTAGTAGTAGTAGTAGTGTAGTAGTAGTAGTAGTAGTAGTGTTAAAAAAGTGTAGTAGTAGTAGTAGTAGTGTTAAAAAAGTGTAGTAGTAGTAGTAGTAGTAGTAGTAGTAGTAGCAGTAGTAATAAACATAATCATCATCATCATCATCCGGACCTCCTTTCCCACCCAAGGGCAGGGTGAGGAAATAATAATAATAATAATAATAATAATAATAATAATAATAATAATAACAACAACAACAGTAATATATGACAGCTTCTTATCAATTTAACTTATCAGAGGGCAATTTCTCATGGAGGCATTATATAGTAATCAAAGACACAAAGTCTGCCTGATTAATTGTTAAACCAGCTAGGAGATGTCCAAGCTCCGTCTTCTCGTCGGTTAAGGAAACTACCTAACACCGTTTCCTAAGCGATTCATTGCGATTATTATACTTTACTATCCACTTCTGTGTTGCCTAAGCCATTCTAATATCACCATATACTCATTAGGAAGATACAAAGTGATATTAATCAGCCGGATCCAAAAACAAATCACTAAAGAAGTGGTGCTAGGGAGCCTCCTTAACTGATGAGAAAAGGACCCCATTTTTTTTTTTATTATTCTGGGTAGAGCTACATTATTTTATACAGCCGTGATAATCCTGTGGTTTGTAAAAGGTACAGTGGCAGAAGAGGCAAGAATTACCTGAGATTCGTAACGCTGAGAGACGCCTTGTAGTGAATGAGAGAACCCACGAACCACTGAACGAACACGAGCAATCTGAACCAAAGCTCCAGATGAACCACCAGGGCAAGTAGTTGAGCCTGGCCAGACACCACAGGCTTAGCTTTACCCCTCCCTCCTTACTCTCCTGCAGGCGTTGACAACACAGTGAGGGAGAGAAGGAAGGAGGGATGATGTGGGAAGGAAGGAGGGAGGGAGAGAAGGAAGGAGGGATGATGTGTGGAGGAAGGAGGGAGAGAGGGAAAGAAGGAGAGATGATGCGGGAAAGAAAAACTGTTAAACCCTCACTCGTCAATTGTAGGTGAATCTAAAGCCCGGGGTGATTTGCTGATTATGTATTAAGCACTCGTACACACATCCACCCTCCACCACCTCAGTTCTGTAACCAAGGGAGTAGGAAGCCGGCACGCTCCTCTTGAATTGAGTCTGTCAGCAAAATTTGAAGTAGGCCAGACCTTAGGGAAGGGATTTTGGTCACGTCCGCCCTACTTAGAGCACTTATAGACCACTGGTAGAACACACTTACAACATATTTACGTACTATTGTATTACAAATGATTACAATTTTCCCTCCCAATTCCCATTGTAGAAAAATCGTGTCTTCTGACAGAGCGGGTGGAGGTATCAATGAATAATATGTTACGAGTGTAACTGGATCGACAATACAGTTAACTGCTGACTACATGGCAGTATAATAATCAAAAGGGTTATATTGTAATGCAAGGAGTTGGATGCAATAAGGAAAGAAATATATTTACAGTACATGGCCATTTTGGAAAGGCAATGAAAGTGATAAGTACTAATAATTGTAAATGTAGAATGTAAGTAATGTATTATTATGTTACAGATAATGACTAAACAAGACATGTAGTATGTGACAAGTGTAGTAACAGTAGACATATATGGTATATGATTCTGCTCAAGTTCACAAATTAATTTATATATATCCATCCATCCATCCATCATCCAATCCTACGTTGCCCCATGAGGAGCGTAGGAACCCGGGGCTAGGCAGTTGGTCCTGACATTTAAGATGAGAGTGACCAACCTCACTCATCCCTGAGTGGCATTACGTGAGCAATAAACCCCAACCATCCCTTGGATATAAACCTTCACCGGCTCAATCCGATTGGAGCACAATAATTACCCACTAAACCACCAGGCGCCAAAATTTGGTTATATGGTTACCACCCAGAGCAGTAAATGGTTTCCTGGTGTACAGGAAACCATTTGGCTTGTCACTCAGTGTAGAGTCACCCACAGGCAGAAGGAAGAGGAAAGAATGAAGGAATGAAAGCCAGAAGGAGTGTAAAGTCACCCGTAGGCAAAAGGACGAGGAAAGAATGAAGGAAAGAAACAAAGAAGAAGATGGAAGGAAAGAAGGATGAAGGAGAGGACAGGACAGACACCCGAGAGCAGCACTACATTGAGTGAGTGGATGGTGAGTGCCCCCACCTACCACACAATTTGTGTGTATATATATATATATATATATATATATATATATATATATATATATATATATATATATATATATATATATATATATATATATATATATAATGTAAGGTAAGTATTGGTAATTATATGTTTTTGAGGTTCATATAACAACAGAATACACAATAATTTATCTTACATAGGAAAGCACTGTCTTAAGAGTGACGTCCTTTAAATATATAAAGGAATTTCCATACATTCATTTCCTTTTCCTTTTTTGTATTGTATCATTTTTCATGTTATTGATTCACTGTGCAGTAAATATGTTTATATTATCATATTGTTTCAGTTAGCACAACTTTCAGCCATCCACAGGGATCCTTCCTTCAGTATCCAGTTATATGATCTGTATATCTTCATCAACCATAATGAGTGTCACTTAGAACTACCAGTTTCAAGGTCTCGTGGTTGTTGCATTAATTTTGTTGCAAAAGGTTCGTGAAGTCTTTCGTCCATTCCTTTGACACAACAGTACAGGATACATATAGAAACAAAAAAATCCAATAAGACAAAGTACCACTGGGGGAAATACAAAGACTGGATGTGCCCATGAACGGTTAACCCGCCGCGTCCCAGTGCCATTTTAAAATGGCTTAAAGTAAAAAAATTCACTGTGACCACATTTTTCAAGATTCACTGGTAAAAATTGGCAGGCATGTATGGTAACTGTTCCTCTGCCATGTCCCAGGCGGTCAAGGCCATATACCCACTAGCTCCCCCACTCACGGTCGCTCTGCCCCACTCTGCCTATGAGCCTCAACCAGTGCTCTACATAGTGAAGGCATGTTGTAAATATTTTCATGTAAGTGTAAGGACTATATATAGCGATATCAAGTTGTAAACATTTTCTTGTTAGTGTACGGACTGTACATAGTGAAGTCAAGTTGTAAATACCTTCTTGTAAGTGCCAGGACTGTACATAATGAAGTCAGGTTGTACCTATCTTCAAGTAAGTGTAAGACAATGCATTCAGAGTGAGAAAGACACGCAAACTGTGACAAATGTTGAAGTAATAAGTAATCAGAAAAGTATACTGAACATTGCTATACCTTCCCAGCATAAATACCTGAGTATACCTTACACAGAAAACGGCTTTCTCTCACCTATGTGGTGAGCCTGAGAGTGTGGGAATACCTGTTTACGAGTAAGCAGGACTCAATAAAACCCATTTCCGAGTTTCGGTGAGCATTCTGATGGTGAAATTCGTTGTTTTCACATCAAAATCTATCATTTGAGCCAATAAAAAAGGTCGAAAAATGGCCGGCACGGAGGTGACTCATAGGGCTAAAAATGGCTGGCATGCGGTGGGTTAAAGGCTGAAGAAAACTGGTTCATAACAAAATCAGTCTGACTGAGAAAATGCAACATATGTAGGTTGTCTGATGTGACTGAAAGATTGTCAGCTGGTAGATGGAAGGTAATATTAATGAGTTTGAAGATGTCATATCGGTAGGAGTGAAATGCAAAGTAGTAATGTGTAGCATAGGCATTTACAGATTCTGATTTTACCGTACAACAATCAGGGGCCTTGTACAAGCCAGTTGCAGATACTGAGCGAACAGGAGTCCTAGGACAAATAAGATTGACAGGAGTAGAAGAAATAGTGGATATGGTTCAGACGAGCATGGTGTACTTGGAGCTTGGGGGCTGGAGTAAAGGAATAGACAGGTTGTACCGAGAAATTACGGACTAAGGCAGATTCGCAAGGAGCAATGCTGCCAGGAAAGATTGTCAGGTGGTATGCAGCACAAACTCGAGAGTTTGGTATAAGAAAAGCACCCCTGTCGAGGTCACTTGAGGAAGTGAAAGCAATATAGAGATGATCTTGTGAGAGAAGGAAGTACTTCGAAGAAACAGAGGCCTGTACTAGGGAATTATTGTACCAGAAGGGAAGGGGAATGTTGTGAAAGAGGTCGAATGTTATAGAAGAACGAAGAGGTGTATGAACAACTATATCTTTAGTAAGGAACGTAGCCTCTAATACTGGGTAGTAGTATTCTAAGGTGGAAAACGAAATCATTGGAGATAAATCGAAGGTGGAGTGAGCCCATTCCAATGTAGAATAGAGGTCAGAGATAGGTATTAAATCTACAGTGACACGACCATCGACAGCACTGACTAGAATACGAATTAAACTAGAAACTTGAGAGACAAGAGAGTCCAGAGAAACCTGTAGGTTATCTCTATGTAGTTTTACATATAAAAGTTCTGATACAATAATGACTTTTGACATTTTCATTGTTAGAATTTCGGTGAAGCTGTTTAATGTTTGTGTGACATCATTTAAATGTGTGTGATCTTTTGTAGCATAGAATGTTGAACATTAATTACTCTGTTTTGAGATTCTAGGGCATTGGCTAATTCAACGAGGTCAGATTTAAATCCAGATAGGTCACGGGTGGTCACTACACCAAATAATCTGCTCAGAATTTCTCCTCCAAGATCAAAGACACCACATTTCACTCGTGAAAGACATACGGGTGTTTGGTTAGGGAAGGAGTCTTGGAGATGAGAGAACTGAAATCTTACATAATCCAGTTTCCAGCATATGGGTAGGTAGAATGGGCAGCAAATGCTTCCCTAGGATGTTGTTCCTTGATATCCAATGGAAGGCCCTATAATTCTTCTAGGTTGTGTGCAAAAGCAGGGAGGGCGATGGCCACTGTGGCCAACGGCTCTAGACCGTAGGGCAAAGAGACTACATCTTTCGCTACCATTACCTTGCCCCCCGCACCAACCAAGGCCCCAGGCCGAATGACACCATCATCCTCACCCAATCCAGACCCGACCAGAGTCAGCACTGCCAGCACGTAGACCCACAACATCTTTCCTATAAAATAGGTTGATGTTAGAGGTGATGCTAATGAAGAGGATTATGACGAGAGTGTGAGATGATAATGTTATATAAGAGACTTGCTGGCAGGATGCAATTTTGCACAATAGTTATTAATAGCAGGGGAAGGTGGCGTCTTGCTAACAGAAGAGGCTGAAGAAGTGTCAGAAGAAGGACTTGAAGAAGAAGCATTTCCTCGTTGAGAAGAAGATGGGTCCTCTCCTAGTGGCTCCTCCAATACTATGCCCCTTGACGCACGTTTGAGATCATCGTCATGCACCCATGTGGTCTCTGCTTTGGAAAGATCTTTCATTTCGAATTTATTGCCCTTACGAGATATGACACGGAAAGGACCCAAGAATTTACTGTCTAGTTTTGAATCTCGTTTGAGATCTAGGGCAAAAACTAAATCACCTACTTGGATGGTAACATTGGAGGCAGCGGCGTGTTGTTTACATACCATTTCTGCATGTGTGAGGGTCAGATTATCCTGAACATACTTATGAATTTTCTGAAAATTCGATTATCATCGTGATTGTACTGTGGATCGGATCAGATTTGGACTGCAATAATGAATAAGGTTGTCTTTTGTCAAAGCCATAGATGACAAAAAATGGCGTTTCACCAAATGACTTATTGATGGATGAATTAATTGATGCAGCTTCCTGTGGGATCCGCTCGTCCCAAGTGGAACTCTGATCTCCCACTATGTGACACAGACTCTCCAATATCTTCCTATTCTGGCTCTCTACTAGGCCATTCGAGCCTGGATGATGGGCAACTATATTGCATTTCTTAATTCTGTATCGGAGAAATTTCTTTCAGCACTGAATTGCTGAACTCTGACCTGTTATCAGTTACAGTGACTTCTGGGGTTGTGAAAGGGCAAATGACAGAATTAACAAAAGCAGGTGCCATTGCATTAGCAGATTTGCCACGCAATGGAGCTAAGATGACGAATCTGGAGAAATGATCGACTACTACTAATAGATAGATGAAGCCAGATTCTGCATGAGGCAGCTTCAGAAGATCAAGAGAGACAGTTTGCCAAGGCCTTGACAGTACTGGGTATCGCAATATAGGAGCAGGTTGTCCGGTTGTTCCCTTATGACGAGCACATGATTAACATGCATCGCAGTGCGCTTCTATATCCTTTTGCATAGTAGGCCAATAATATGAAAGACGTTCCTGTTGTAAGCTTCTGTCTTTACCAGGGTGTGACACTTGAGGGGTGTCGTGGATTAAATGAAGAACAGCAGGTGGCAAGTCTGTTGGAATGACCAGTTGCTTAACTCTGCGATGAGGCACACTGTTACCTTCGAGTACCGAGTGTTTATTAAGCAATTCATTGTTGATGAAGAAATCAGATTCTGGGCCTGGTAACTTGGGCAAGGAAGAATCATCACCGGACTTTAGAAAGTATATGACCTGTGACCATATAAGATCAACATGCTGCAACCCGTGAAGTGCGTCATAACTGAATGCCAAATTTACGTCAAAACCAGTGGAGACTGTGGCTACATGCCGAGAGAGAGCATCGGCTACGACATTTGACTCCCCTGGAACGTTTTCAAATGTTGGAATATAGTCATTAACAGTGACTGCCCAACGTACAAGTTGACCGGTAAGATTATGTCCCCGAAACAGGTCACACAAGGGGAGATGATCTGTTTCGATATGAACAGGGTAACCACAGATGGTGTCACGGAAATGTTTCAGGGACCAGACCACGGCTAGAGCTTCCCAGTGAGCTACACTGCCATTCTTTTCTGCGGAGTTTAACACATGGCTGGCAGGGGCAATGACACGTCTCTCTCCTTTGGAGTCATATTGCATGAGAACGGCACCGAGGCCCACTCCGGAAGCATCAGTACAGAGAAGAAATGGTTCTGAATAATCAGGGAATGCCAAAACCGGGGCTTGTGCAAGGGCAGTTTTCAGGGTTGTAAATGCGGTCGCTTGTTCATCTGACCACATAAAAGGTGCATCTTTCTTTAACAGTTTTGTTAACGGTGCAGCTATTTGGGCGTACCTTTTGATGAAACGATGATAGTAGCCACTAAGGCTGAGCAAACTGCATACTGCATCGGTGTTGGTGGGAGTAGAGAACTTAGTTACGGCACTGACCTTGTCATCTTGTAGTGCCAGCATGTTAGTTTAGGATTTAGTAAAAGTGAAATATAAGTAGGGGCGCTCACCATCCACTCACTCGATGTATTGCTGCTCTCGGGTGTCTGCCCTTTCCTCTCTTCCATCCTTCTTTCCTTCTATCCTCTTCTGTCTTTCCATCCTTCATTCTTTCCTTGTCCTTCTGCTTACGGGTGACTTTACACTCCCTCTTCTGTCTTTCTTTCCTTCGTTCTTTCCTTTTCCTTCTGCCTGTGGGTGACTCTACACTGAGTGACAAGCCAAATGGTTTCTTGTACACCAGGAAACCATTTACTATGCTGGGTGGTAACCATATAACCAAATTTTGGCACCTGGTGGTTAGTGGGTAATTATTGTGCTCCAGTCGGATTGAGCTGGTGAAGGTTTATATCCAAGGGATGGTTGGGGTTGAGTGCTCATGTAATGCCACTCAAGGATGAGTGAGGCTGGTCACTCTCATCTTAAATGTCGAGACCAACTGCCTAGTCCCAGGCTCCTACACTCCTCTTGGGGCAATGTAGGATTGGATGATGGATGGATGGATGAAATATAAGTATAATATGAGTGTAATTTGGTAATTAAGAACAATTTAGTATAAGTGCAGATAATTGTAGTTTAGTATAAGTGTAATATAAGTATAGTATAAGTGCTATTTTTGTACTGTAGAGTTAAGGTAGGAGGTAAATATCTATGTATTATGTAATTCGCATTAAGTATTGCAACAGCCGATTGCAACCCCCCCCCCTCCTCCATGTGACACACTGGTAACAATGACATGGCAAACATTTAAGTTACCTGAGACTTCGTAGTCTTCCGACTGAGTAAATCTAGGGACATCCTTCAGTCCTAATCCATTTCAATGATAGAAGATTAATTGACGAATATCAGAAAGGGAGAAGCAGTCCACAATATCCTATGAGATGTTAACCTTGAATTTCTGACTGTTGCGTACACACCCAGGCCGCGTTTAACCGACATAAGTAACGTTCGAACCCCATAACGAAAACTTAGTATTAACCCGAGGCGTCCCGTTGACGTATGGATACGTTGCAACATTTTGCATTTGCCAGTCCCGATGACGTACTGGTACGCTGCGCAATTGCAAGGTTCATAATTTGCACAATTTTCAATTTTTGCGCGTGATTTTTCGTACGTATACACGGGACAACTTCCTCTATTCCTCTACAAGATGCCAAGCAGGGACAATGCCTTACACCATATGACCTCCCCCCTCGCCGCATGCCATTGTCTCGGCAATTCACCTGTTACCAGCGACCTGGCCAATAAAGACATTCAGGGCCAGAGTGATTCCCCATTTGATGACAATGTGGAGGACAAAGTTTACATAGCATTAGAGGAAGAAACAGTCAGAAATGATGATCAGGTAATGTGGCAAAAATAGGTCAGGTATGGTGATGAGTTAATTAGTGAAACAATGCTTATAATGCCTATATTACTGTTTGAAAACCAATATACTCTCGTACTACATATAAATTCGTACCAAGTAAATAAACAAATACCGTTTATGAGTGGTGTGAAATAGTTACCCTCCCATAGAACTCGTTTTCTTTGGTGCCAGCTTGTTAGAAAACCCAGTAAGGTAAGGAGGTACTGCTACCTGGATCGAGTATTTTAAACCTCAGGTGAGTGATTTCTCTATGAATTTTCGATGTTTCTCACCAAAAGCGGAGGTTTTAGCCAAAAGAAAAAAAAATTGAAAAAACCTCGGGATTTGGGGGTGTCGGAGGTGCGAAATAGCTCAGGACGTGACGGGTTAAGTAATGAGATCATTATCAGTAGTTCTCAAATTTTAACCATTGTCGTACAGTTTTTGTGAAAATACTATAAACTCTAAAAAGGTCAATTACAGAGTAAACAACTCATGACATGGTTGCTAAGGAATAACTGAGTAATTGGGGAGTTGACATCCTCAGGCATAATCGGACTGGTTCCCCTATATAAACAAGAGCACGCGTCATGTGTGTGATTCTCTTGTCTCATTCACAAGTCAGTACTTAAAGTCCTTACATCCCCCCCCACATTTACTTCCACATTAAGTTGTTATTTACGTTGATCATTCCCTTCAAGTTGTGAGTTGTGGAGAATAGAATGAGTAACAGTTGTAATCATTAGCATAATTCTTGATGTGTGATTCCGAGACCATCTCTCGTCTCATTCACAGGCCACTCAGCACCAACCAGATCATAATCTCGCCAGCCACATTGTCACACTTATAAAAACATACACTTCCCCCTCCCCTCCTTGTTTATTCCAATTCTAGATTTCGTTTGCAATGTAATTGGGCACAATACCTGTTTTCTTATTTCATTGAGGTATCAGAGCTGGATTCTTATTAATATAGGGTTGAGAAGTTTCTTTATTATTTTTCAAGGGTGGGATAATGAAATCAGATCAATTTATATGTTATAATATTACTCCCTAGGTTCGGGTATTTGTAATCACTAAACCTGGTGTAACTTTTGAGTCCTCTTGCCATCTGGACTGGCTGACTTATGAGAAGGTCTCATTTTTAGTACGATAGTTGAGTGTCACAGTGATAAGTATTGATCCTGCCCGAGTCCACCTGCGACCAAGGAGGACAGCACCTTGATACTGTTAAATAGATCATTCAAAGTAGATCATTGTGAGAGGAATCAATAATCAGAGTGTCAAGGATTTGACTTTGATAACATTAGAGGTATCATTAACCAGCCGCATGCCAGTGTCATTTTAAAACGGTCTGACATAATTCCATGGCCAGTGCCAGTACCGTTTTAAAACAGTTTAAAATAAAAATATTCACTGTGACCGCATTTTTCAAGATTCGTGGCTAAAAATTGGCAGGCCTGTATGGTAACTGTTCCTCTATGATCCCTCAGGCTGTCAAGGCCATACACTCACTTGCTAACCCCCCCTCACGCTCACTCTGGCTCACTCTGCCTGTGTGCCTCCCTCAGTGCTGTACATAGTGAAGACATTTTGTAAATATTTTCATGTAAATGTAAGTTGTAAATATTTTCTTGCAAGTGTAATGAAGTCAAATTGTAAATACCTTCTTGTAAGTGCCAGGACTGTACATAATGAAGTCAGGTTGTACCTGTCTTCAAATAACTGTAAGATAATGCATTCGCAGTGAGAAAGACACACAAATTGTGATAGATGTTGAAGTAACAAGTAATCAGAAAAGTGTGCTGAGCATTGCTATGCCTTCCCAGCATAAATACCTGAGTGTACCTTACACAGAAAACAGCTTTCTCTCAGCTACGTGGTGAGCGTGAGAGAGCGGATATACCTGTATACGAGTAAGCAGGACTCAATAAAACCCAATTCCGAGCTTCGGTGAGCATTTTAATGGTGAAATTCGTTGTTTCCACATCAAAATCTACCATTTGAGCCAATAAAAAAGGTCGAAAAATGGCCGGCACAGAGGCGACCCACAGGGCTAAATCTAGCTGGCACGCTGTGGGGTTAAAAGAAATGCAAACATCCTTTCTCAGGTTTTCCAACTTCCTTCTCTAATCAGCATGATGTGGGCAGCCCGCAAGATGTACTATGGAGTAAACGGACCCGTAAACCCAAGCCAACCTAAACTCGTGCTACCTTCTTTAAGTGGAATTCGAGCCTAACTTTTTGGTCATGTTTCGACTAACTAGCTTGGACATATCAGAGAATAAGGAATTAAATCACTCCATTTAGGCTTTGGTTTCACAATCAAAGCTGAGCTCAGTACCCTAGTTGCAATCACGCAGGTAAACTCAAAAAGTGGTTGAAGGAAATTACACTGGCGACATTAGCAGTGGGATAATAATATTCTCTGTAAACAAAGTACTGCCTAACACTGTACGGGAAACAGTCCCAGGTATCATGCTTATTGTATCCCTAGTAGGCCGCAACTGGATTCCCCGATCACTGGAGACCCCAGATGTAGAACTGAGAATATATCGAGCCCCGGGAGCATGAGCAGAGACGTTTATCTCAGATAACCGAATGAACAGGGTGCTAGAATGGAAGTATGATCTCTGTATAGTCTGGTTAGGGACCAACAATGTAGACCAAAATATGACTTCAGGTCAAGTAGTAAATGATATCAAGCAAGTTGTAAAGGCTATAGAGAGTAACTTGAGGCCATGGAATGTGTTTGTCTGATAGAACCTAGATCTTACTGGGGAAATGTTCCAGTTTCTACCACCAGTTACAGAACAGTCCAGAATGCTATCAATAATAAGATCAAACGTACGATGAGGAACCAGGTAGTCCAGTTTAATGTGGCATATTATGTGGGAGCTTTGGTAGACGGGGTACACTGGACGGATGAGGGGAGAAGCAAGGTGGAGGATAAATTGTTGGCAGTGATCAGGGGACACATGGCAAGGAAGGATGCAGAGACTGTAGGTGAGTGGGCATAAGCCGTGTCAGAAATTCTTTCATACTGTATGACAAAGTGGGAGAGAGCGCTGATTAGTTCCCCCCCCCTTCCCCTTTCCATTATGAGTAGACTCAGTACTACCAGTTATAAACCTAAGTCCGAGGAAAGGGAGGATGTGCGATCGGTAAGGGATAGATTAGCGAGAGAACTGGAAGAGATGGAGACACCACAACCCCCTGCAAACCCTTTTCAGCCACCACATTCGACCCCTCACTCGTTCACAAGGTTAAAAAAGAGTGTCTCACCAAATCCTGGGATATCCCAATTCTGGAACTCCACCAGTTGCAAGGACTTGATGCAACGGCCAGGTTAGAAATGTTTTTCAAACTAGTGGAGCAATGTGACCCTAATGATCTCATCCAAAAGCAAATAGCTAAGAGTAGGGTCGGTCCGGAGTTAGCCATAAAAATGGAGTAAAACCGAACCTCAGTAAGTTTCCATTTGGTCTTAAAGAGGTTACTTTCCTGGGTCACAAAATCTTAGCAGATGAAGGTAAACCTGACCTGATGCATGTAGAGGTGATCGGAAAGATGAAACCACCCACTGCGTTGAAGGAAGTACGTCGTTTCTTAGGCATGTGTGGGTTTTATAGGAAACATGTCCCCTCTTTTGCTAAAATTGCTGTGCCCCTCACAAACTTAACTAAGTCTCGAGGTACTTTCACATGGGTGGATGAATGTCAGAAAGCTTTTGAACATCTGAAAACTTGCCTTATGAATGCCCCCATCTTGGCTAGAGCTCATGTAAATCAACCCTTCATCCTCACTACAGATGCTAGCAATACTCACATCGTTGGTGTCCTAAGCCAGATCCAGCCCGATGGTACGAACAGACCGATCGGATACTTCTCTAAGAAACTGAATCGATGTGAGGCCAGATATTCGGCAATGGATAAGGAGGCATTAGCGGTGGTCCTTACCTGTAGTAACTTTCATCACTATCTCTGGGGTACCCATTTCACTGTGGTCACAGATCATCAACTTCTTACTAGTATATTCAAACGAAAGACTAAGTTTCCTTGGATGAATCGATGGATCTTGGAAATGCAAGAATACAATTAAGGACAATATCTGAAGGGCAAGTATAATTTCGTAGCAGATCATTTGTCACGCCCACTTAGAGTAGTAGTATGTCCACCTGAAGCCACCTGGCTCGGGTTAATCACAACAGATAAAAGCCAGGCAAAGAGAAGAACCTGCGTGGGGAGTACTAGAGTGATATCTCGAAGGTGGAGTAGTTCCAACCAAAAGTCTGCCCAAACCACTTTAGATCAGTTTGCTCTGGTAGATGAAGTGCTATATTTTGTGTGGGAGAAGGCAGATGGAAGCCTACATTATAGTCGCATGGCACCTTGTGCTTTAGTTAAACAAGTGCTCCAGCACGCACATGAATTATTAGGTCATCTCGGGCAAAAGAAAACGATTAAGAAAGCAGAAGAGTTATACTATTGCCAGAATCTCAAAGTTGATGTATTTATGTTAAGAAAAGTGTGACTTGCCAAAGGTTTAAACGGGACATTGGATTGCAGCAACAGTGGAAGGAGTTGCCTCCAGTGAATAAGCCATTGGAGAGGATTGGGATAGATCTTACTGATATGGTTGCTGGAATGCAGGGTTACTGATATGTCCTGACAGTAGTAAACCATTACAGCCGTTTTGTTAGGTTCTTTCCCCTGAAGACCAGACACTCCACACACATAACAAACAAACTGTGGCAATACGTGGCAGATTATGGGTCACCTCACGGTATTATCCTGGATAACGGAGGCGAGTTCACCAATAGAGACTTCCAGAAGCCCTGCCAGCAACATCAGATTACCCTCTACTACTTGACCCCCTACCATCCACAAGGCAACAGTGTCACGGAGAGGATGCATCGTACACTTAAATCCATTCTCTCTGCCTTATGCCAAGGACACCTCCTTTGATGGCCCCAACTGCTCCAACGATGTCAGATTGTGATGAATCAGACTATCCACACCTCAATGGGACAGCAGCCATACTTTGCTTTCTTCTCCCGCCACCCTCCCAGGTGATGAATGCCCAACTTCCCTTGATCGATGGTGAAGAGGACGAATTAGCTATTACACACTCTCATCAAGGAAACCCATCAGAAGATGAAGCGCCATTATAGAGATGTAGCAAATTAGAGAAGGAAGAGTCAGACTGTCGGTGTGAGGAGCTTAATGTGGGTAAAAAGGAAACAGTTGTGCCAGGTACATGTCGAAAGTTAAATGTGAAATGGGATGGTCCTTATCATGTAGTGGAAATGGCGCTGGACGGAAGTGTATATGTAGTGGAAAATGTTTTTATGGGAAAACGATTACAGAGAGCTGCCGGGCAGGTGAATCCTTATTATGGAAGTGAAGAGTGGCTGTTAGAACCATAGAAAGTCTTTTGCACCTGACTCATTGGATGAACAATTGCCACCCCGTGAAAGGCGGCCTACCCGCCGACTCATCAAGGAATGTTGACAAGTCCGTGAAGGCTAAGGAGTGTAATGGTTTAGAGGACGGATAGAGAAGTGTGTGCGGGTCGGACTGATAGACAATTGACTGCGGAGGGTTAGAGTATTAAGAAATAATTCGTACTTCTAAGATCTGAGCTATAGTTTCAAGGAGAGAGAGTTTGAGAATATGTTCATCTTATTGGGCTCAGCCCAGTTCAGTCGGGATGTTACAAGAACCCTACTTCGAAGAGCAGTGTATAGCCTACCTACCCCTCATATTTCAGTTGACATGGCCTAGGTAGTGGTCGCAACTTCAGGACCAGTCAAGCACTCGTCAATCACGAGGCTGAAGGCTGGGAACAAAAGTATTGGACGGAAGAACTGTGAGTGAGACTGAGTCACAGTGAGTGTGAATGGGAAGCGCCCCTGGGATGATCTTGGCAAAGAGAGTACGAGTCCATCCAGCTGGGTGACTATGCCATTACTCAGGCTGGAGGTTAACTGGGGTGTCTCTTCTCCACTGGATTTTTTGGTTTTTCAGAAAATTCATTAGTGACGTGAAGCGACCCCCTGGGGTATGCGGGGTATTATGTGGGCCGACAGGTGCCACTTGTCGTTGGGAGAGTGTCAAAGGAAGGTTTGTTCAAAAGGGGACTCGCAGTTAAATAGGTAAGTCTGTCCCGTCCGCACACACATCCTCAGAACGTGTAATGGCGTGTATGATAAGAGGACTCTGATAGTTAAAATATGTTTCCCAGAGGAAGGACCCGTGTAGTGCAAGCAGGTTAAGTTACGATTTAGTATAAGTGAAATATAAGTATAATACGAGTGTAATTTGGTGATTAACCCCTAAAACGTGGGGCGTCGCGTTTGCGACGCTTGCCGAAAAGGGACATAAAGGCGGAGCGTCGCATTTGCGATTTGAGTTAATTTTGAATAAACGCGGACAAGGATGTTCCAGCTGGTATTGTCTATCAGTACCACCACCCTTTAGCTACAATTAGCATACTTTATCTTTGTACTACTGACCTCCGTTGTTGCCAAGTATCGCGTTTTTCCCCCCTCCCCCCCCACCACGGCCCGGCCAGCCTGGCTGTGATACATGGCAGCGCTCTGACTGCTCAGACCTGTAAATCTGCTCTCTCCTCTCACAAGCAGTTTATGCTAATAGGAAACGCTTGTTTCCCCAGTTGTCACACTAGCTTTTTTTCGCACGGTTTGCCCCTGTTTAGCGTCAGTTTACTGCAGGCTTTCAAAGTGACATTATGGCGAGTTCTAGCTTTTCTGAGTCAGTGCAAGCGGCCGACAGGAACGAGAATAAAGTGACGGGCGTAAGGCAGAATAAAAAGGGCGCTGCGGTGATCTTTTGAGAAGTAATTTGATTGAAAATAATGTAGTATACGTGTTTTTAGCTGTGAAAATGAAAATATTTGTTGAGTGACAGGAAGACCGCTGCTGCGCTGCATGTTGGCCATACGCTTCGTTGATTTTAGCCTTATTTTCAGTGCTAATTGTACAAATACGGATTCCAAACTACCTGTACGTTGTAGTATAAAGTTTACTGTGACAGAATGAGGCTGTGGTAGAGGGGAAACCGGGTTGCTGGAGGTGTGAAAGTGAAGATTTTGTTACCCAACTTTGCAAGTCTCCACAAGTCCTTGGGTAGTCCACGAAGCCTCAACACCTGTCTCTGGAGAAAGCTGAATGTAAGTATTATCTGCCATACCAAGTATAATGTTCTAGGGTTAATCTCTGATTTTTGGCTAATATTTTCCTACAGGTACTCAGACCGCGATACAACGCCGCCACCCGGAGGGGGTCGGCTGTCCATTGCCCGCGTATTAGGGGTTAAGGACAATTTAGTATAAATGCAGATAATTGTAATTTAGTATATGTGTAATATAAGTATAGTATAAGTGCGATTTTTGTACTGTAGAGTTAAGGTAGGAGGTAAACATCTATGTATTACGTAATTCACATTAAGTATTGCATCAGCCGATTACAACCCCCCCCTCCTCCTCCATGAGACACACTGGTAACAATGACTTGGCAAACATTTAAGTTACCTGAGACTTCGTAGTCTTCCGATTGAGTAAATCTAGGGACATCCTTCAGTCCTGATCCATTTCAATGATAGAATATTAATTGACGAGTATCAGAAAGGGAGGAGCAGTCCACAATATCCTATGAGATGTTAACCTTGAATTTCTGACTGTTGCGTACACACCCAGGCCGCGTTTAACCGACATAAGTAACGTTCGAACCCCATAACGAAAACTTAGTATTAAGTGATGAGCTCATTATCAGTAGTTCCCAAATTTAAACCATCATCATACAATTTTTGTAAAAATACTATAAACTCTAAAAAGGTCAATTACAGAGTTAACAACTCGTGACATGGTTCCTAAGGAATAACTGAGTAATCGGGGAGTTTACACCCTCAGGCATAATAGGACTGGTGCCCCTATATAAACAAGAGCATGCATCATGCGTGTGATTCCGTGACCTCACAAGTCAGTACTTAAAGTCCTTACATCCCCCCCCACATTTACGACCACATAAAGTTGTTATTTACGTTGATCATTCACTTTAAGTTGTGAGTTGTGGAGAATAGAATGAGTAACTGTTGTAATCATTAGCATAATTCTAGATGTGTGATTCCGTGACCATCTCTCGTCTCATTCACAGGCCACTCAGCACCAACCAGATCATAATCTCGCCAGCCACGTTGTCATACTTATAAAAACATACACTTCCCCCTCCCCTCCTTGTTTATTCCAATTCTAGATTTCGTTTGAGATATAATTGGGCACAATACCGTTTTCTTATTTCATTGAGGTATCAGAGCTGGATTCTTATTAATATAGGGTTGAGAAGTTTCTTTATTATTATTTAAGGGCGGGATAATGAAATCAGATCAATTTATATGTTATAATATTACTCCCTAGGTTCGAGTATTTGTAATCACTAAACCTGGTGTAACTTTTGAGTCCTCTTGCCATCTGGACTGGCTGACTTATAAAAACGTCTCATTTTTAGTACGACAGTGGAGTGTCACAGTGATAAGTATCAATCCTCCCTGAGTCCACCTACGACCAAGGAGGACGGCACCTTGATATTGTTAAACAGATCATTCAAAGTAGAACATTGTGAGAGGAATCAGTAATCAGAGTATCGAGGAATTGGCTTTGATAACATTATAGGTATCATTAAAAGAAATGCAGACATCCCTTCTCAGGTTTTCCAACTTCCTTCTCTAATGAGCATGATGTGGGTGGCCCGCAAGGTGTAGTAGGGAGTAAATGGAGCCAACATAAACTCACGCAACCCTCTTTAAGTGGAATTCAAGCCTAACATTTTGGTCACGTTTAGACTAACTAGCGTGGATATATCAGGGAATAGGGAATTAAATCACTCCAGTTAGGCTTGGGTTTCACAATCAAAGCTGAGCTCGGTACCCCCGTGGCAGTCACGTGGGTATATTCAAAAAGGTGGTTCAAGGACATTACAATCTGATGTATGAATTCTTTGAGCTTCGACGACATGTCCTAGGGTTTGTAGCCTCTTATGTAAAAAATGGCGCTTTGACAAGTTGATTTTTTTAGTCCAGCTTGTTTGAGCCTAGTGAACACCTCGGCCAATTGTCCTAAGTGTTCTTCTACAGAGTGGCTAGCAATTACGACAAAGACTGAGTAATATATCATGACTGCCAAAACTGTATGAATTAGCTGCATGAATGCCGATGGTACATTTCTCAAGCCAAATGGGAGTCTACAGAATTAGTAATGACCGGATGGGGTGCTAAAACCAGTGATTGGACGAGATGATTCCTCCATTTCTACTCGCCAGTAGCCACCCAAATGATCTAGGGAAAACACAATTGTTCTCACCTAAGGACTCCAACAAATCAGTGAGTACAGGAACTGGGAATCTGTCTGGGACAGTCAGCACATTTACGCATCTGTAATCTATCACTGGTCGTACTGTAACTCACCACCTTTCTTTAGAACGATGAATAGTGGACTGTTCCACGGACTGCCAGAGTGTTCAATGATGTCGAAGTCAAACGTACTGAATAAGACGATCAGCCTGTTGGCGTTGGCTGTGAGGTAAATGGTAGGCAGGGATATATACTGGCTGAGCTCCAGGCTGTAATGTAATATTATACTGGATTAAACTAGTTTTGCCCATGTTCTCACCGGGTGGGGCTACTATTTCGCGATAGTCTCACAAGAGATTAACCCGAGACGTCCCATCAATGTATGGATACGTTGCAACATTTTGCATTTGCCAGTCCCGTCGACGTACTAGTACGTTTTGCAATTGCAAGTTGCATAATTTCCACAATTTTCAAAAATTCGCGTGAGATTTTTGGTACGTAGCGTCACACGACCTTCCCCTACCTGCCACCAGGCGAGGACACTCAATGACCTTGCGCAACCTGCGCTCGCCTGTGGCTCTGTCACTCACCTGTTAGCAATGGTCCTGCTCAGACATGACGCATAGAGGTCTCTCAGAGGAGGAAATTCAAGCCGCCCTGGATGCCTTTACTGGCGATAGTGATTCGCCACTCAATGACGAGGAGATGGACAAAGATTATGTCCAATCAGAGGATGTGGAAAGCAGCAGTAGTGATGAGGAAGTCCCGTCCCCCAGGAAGCAGTGCTACGTGACTTATTGTGCTGCAGGAGAGGGTCAGGCTGCACAAAAACAACATGCAAGATCCTCTAGCTAGCCCCTACATGACGTGGAGCCTGATTTCAAGGACGAGGACGAGGACGAGAACGAGGACAGAGACGTGGGACATGCTGCCACGTGGTACGGCCGTGAGGTTATTACTCATCGCGGCCCAGAGTGCACACCACATCGTTCTAACAGGTATGGGCCTAGTGTTTTGTTTGGGGATGGTGGAAGTGGCGTTGAGGGAGTGGGGAGTGAAAGGGAAAGTGTTGGGAGGAGTGTGGAAAGTGAGAGTGGCGGGAGTGAGTCACGTGGTGGTGTGAGGCAGTGGGGCGTATCACGTGGGGCAGTGAGGGTGGGTGGTGAATCACGTGATGTGGTGATGGAGCAGGGAGGTGAGGAGGAGCCACTCCCCAGCACGTCTTATGCTCCCCAATATTCCCAGGCTTCCTCCCCACAACCCCCTGATGTTCCCCAAGATCGTAAGGGTAAGGGAAAGGGGAAGGGTAAAGGCCGAGGGAAGAGGAGTGCGAGTGGGGAAGCCCTCCGCACTCCTCCTTCCCAACCTCCCCCACCATCATCTCCTCCCCACCCCAATGAAGGCGACGATGGGGATGATCGGGACTAGGAATTTGTGTCATGGAACTGGGAGGATGGGAGTGATTTTACTCACATCATTCACCCATTCACTGAGCAGGGGCATGCTGGCTGCATTGCTCCCGGTATTCACCCTAATTCAACCAGGCTGGATTTTTTCCACCTTTTCTTCAGTGAAAGTTTTGTGGAGGAAATAGTGGATCAAACAAACTGGTTCGCTACCAGCCAGCACCGTGAGAGTGCAGGGCACAAGGAGCAGGCATTCAATCCTCTATGATTACCCAGTCTCCCTTGCAGAAATGTTTTTGTTTTTGGCCCCTGGTACTGTTGATGGGTATTGTACGAAAGAACCGAATTCCTGCATACTGAACAAGGGACCCTATTATGCTTACACTAATATTTGGCCAAGTAATGAGCCGTAATCGGTTTCAGCAAATTCTAAGCCGCCTCCATTTCTATGATGCTGATGATCCTGCAAATGCTAATGACACAGATAAGATGAGGTGAATTAGGTTGGTTTTTGATCACCTAAGGCAGACATTCCGTTCCTCATTTTATCCCTATAGAGACCTCGTCATAGACGAGAGTCTCGTGTTGTGGAAAGGCAATATTTCATTTCGGCAGTACATACCCAGCAAAAGGCACCGTTTTGGGTTCAAGATCTTTGTTATGTGTGACTGTAGGACTGGTTATGTGCAAGACATAGTCCTGTACACCGGTGCACAGACAAACATAATAGAAGACTGAAGTATAGGTCTGTCTGGAGCAGTGGTAAAGACAATGATAGAAGACTATCTTCATCATGGTCATGTACTTTACCTTGACAATTGGTTCACTAGCACTCTTCTCGCACGCTATCTACACAGGCATGACACGGGGATCTGTGGGACCGTCAAGGTGAACCGGCGTCACATGGTCAAGGTGGGGCGGAAACTTGACAGAAATGAGGTGGTCTTTTTCCAAGCCAACAATATCCTTGCAACAGTGTGGAACCACAATAAAGAAGTCCGCCTCTTGTCCACGGTTCACCGCCCCTTGATGCACCGTACAGAGTCGGTAGATTATCGGAGCGAGAACAGGCGCCACATATGGAAACCTGAGTGTGTGCTTGATTATAATATCAATATGCACCTGGTGGACCAGTCAGACTCCATGACATCCACTGTCGAGTGTGCCAGGATCACGATGAAGTGGTACAAAAAACTATTCTTTCACCTGCTTGACATTACTGCCCTGAATTGCCACCACCTTCACGCCATGACAACAGGAGTTCAGGAAACCTTTGAAGGGTTTGTGAGGGTGGTGACAAGAAAGATTGTTGCAAGGTATGCGGTTGAAAGGCCCCAACACCACACCCGCACAGCCCCAGGTGCCCACCCTCCCCTGAGATTATCCGCCCGCCATTTCCCCACTCCTATACCTCCCCAAGCAAATAGACCTAGGCCCCAGCACAGGTGTCATGTGTGTAGCAATTCCCGGGTGAGACCCACCACTCACAGAAAGGACACCCGCTATGAGTGCGTTCAGTGTGACGTGGGTCTGTGTATTCACCCATGTTTCAGTGAGTTTCACACGTTCCTGCACTTCTGATAAGGTGTGAATGCGATAGGACGCTGATACTCTGAAATAAATGCAACAAACAGACGCTCAGTGTAATTAGAAGGCCCGTAGATCTGTAAATAGTAGTATGGAAGTGGAAACGGGTGTAATATATGTGGAAAGTTATTATGTAAGTGTATGAATATTATCTAAGTGGAAACATACCTTGCGAGGGTATTTTGATGCAATATTCAGACACTCAGTGGAATAAATAAGGCCCGTAAATATGTAAATAGGAGTCTACAAGTGAACACGGGTGTAATATAAGTGGAATATTAGTATGTAAGTGTATGAGTATTATGTTGGTCAAAACATTCATTGCAAGGGTATTTTCATGCGATATTCTGACGCTCACTAGAATAAATAATGCCAGTAAATATGTATAGTGCAGAATAGGGTGTAAATCGGTGTAATGTAAGTGGTAAAGAATATTGGGATTGAAGAAATAAAGTAAAAGTGGAAACACGAGTGTTAGAGAGTGTGCTTGCTACGAGAATATGCTTGCTACGAGCATTTCGCTAAATGCCCTCATAATGAATGTAAATAATTGAAAACGTTTACAGTGGTGGAGGAAAGGTTCAATGTAAAGAAAAAAATATTATGAGAGTGATAAAAGAATGTTGTATGTTGAAATACGAGCCATAGCGAGTGTGCTGAGTATGCATATGTGCGCTATACTTATGCTACATGTCATCGTAATGAATGAAAACAGCTGAAAACATTTACATACAGTACAAAATGGTCAAATGCCATTGAAACAGTAGTATACAAGTAGAAAAAATGATATGCTGACTGAAACAAGAAACTTTGCACATAGCGTTTTACCAATCGGACCTAACTCGCTATGCTCGCGCGAAGGTACAATGCATATTTTTTATATATATGTCATTGAAATTCATTATATTGTTATTCTTATTGTTTATTAGTTCAAATTCAATAAATGTAGAGGTGTTGTTTGTTGTTTCTCTCAAAATTACCTACCATAGAAAACGTGAGCGCCTCACACATCAATGATAGAATACGATACCTGGTGCGGGGGACCTCACCTGTTCTGACCAGTTGCAGACCATGGTAAGCACTTTCTTTGTGATTTTCCTTTGTTCCTCAACTAAAGCGGAAGTTTTAGCCAAAAAATTTTTTTTCCAAAAATGGTTAGGACTGGGGGGTGTCGGAGGTGCGAGAGTGCTCGGGATGTGACGGGTTAAGCAACTGATTTCTGTACTCCGGATAGTCACTCTGTTTCATATGAGATTCAAGATTAGATGGAATGTCAGTGGGCTGGGCAACTGAGCGCACGTTTGCATTAGAGAGTGGGAAGTCCTGGCACACACGTACAGCCGCTGGGTATACCAAGAAATCACCAATCTGTCCCCGTATGCAGCTTAAGTGGGGCATTAGTAGTGTTAACTAAGTACAAGTAGCATAAGCTATCCTCCAACACGGTACACAATGCCGACTCACACGTTAAGCCATTCGTACAACACACCTGAGGTAGGGTTATTACATCCACTGTTGCTTTTGCACCCACAAAACGAACAGAGACTTTGGTAAATTTATGTGGTAACGAAAATGTGCACTGATTAGTTACTGCACACCTCTCTGTGCATTGTGAAACATCATTCAAACTATGTGAGGCAGTTAAATAAGACGTGTCTGAGTTGGCAATTGTGCGACAGTTAAAGGGGTTGACATGATCCACTAATGAATGCTCAGAGGGTGTATCCACTATTGGATGCTTAGAAAGTGTAGCACTAGATGTTAGTGAATTTTGCTTTTCAAGTACATTAGTGGTGTATCTATTTCTTTACTCTCGGGTAATGGTGGGGTTATTTGAGACTGAATAACTGAGTTTCTTTGGAAGAGTACCGGACGTGGATATTCCATGCTAGATATTGGGAACCCGTCAATGTCTATGCTATGACAAGCGGTAATAGGGCAATTGCTTGTTGAGCCATTGATGGATAGCCAGTAATAGTATCCGGTGGATATTTAAGATCGTTGGTTACATGGAATTCAGCGGCAAAAGGTATTAAGGCTTTACCGCAGTGCCAGCACTCAACCAAGGATTGTTTGCCCCGTCGTAGGTTAGTATGGTCACGACCGCTGGCTGGTGATTGGTACTGCTAGTGAGAACGATAACTAGGTTTCCCTTTCATAGTTGACCGCGAACGTGAGTAATCCAATGAAGTGGCTGATGTGTACATTTCTTCGTAGCAGTGCCCGAGGAGTAAGAGGCTGAGGTGTGAGTACTGGCCTGGCGAGTGACATTTGATCCCGATCTTTCTACTATGACCTTTGAGATGTTAACAATTTTGTCAAATGGATTAAAGCCAATCTATAGGGCTATTTCCCATTGGTGATCCGTGAGCCAATTGATAAATCTTAGGTAACCCCACAAATCTCCAAAATTGTCTAGTGTAACCATAAGCTGGCCATATACTTCGGTTACCCATTGCGTAACACCCAACAATTGGCGAATCTCAGAACTCGTTGCTTTCATCGTAGCGGCTGCCTCAATTACCCTTGCATCTTGTAAAGGTATTTTTATATCCTCTTCCATTTGTTTGAGGAGATTAGTCAGACCAATGATAGATGCGGCATTGGAATGTTGACAACAAAGCTGAATTGTTGGCGGCATGCATGGTAAGTATGACAATCTTCGAAGTGCCCCACACGAATTGTGGCTCCTATTAGTGATCTGCCTTGGTGTAATCGAACCATTAGATAAGAAACTTTTAGGGGTTCAATTGTGATTTGCCGATTGAGAATTTCTGTTTCGACCTCTCTGAGGAAGTCGTAGACTGAGGCTGTACTATCCTCTCTTGTCAATTTGAGGCGGTTAACACCGTCCAAGTATATGGACTGTGGAGGGGGGCTTGATTCGCCATCGTAGGGAGAGTGTGAGGTTGCGATAGTGTGGAAGTAGTTACTGTACTAAGCTGAGACGGTGCGTGAGAATGGACTGTTTTAGTGGCAGTGGTGTATGTTGGGGTTGGTGGTGGTGTATGTGTAGTAGAAGGTAAGGACATAGGCTTTGGTGAAGGCTGTGGGAATTCTAGAGAATCAGTTGGGGAAGATGATAGAATATCTGGTGTCAATTTATCTGGATCAGCAGCAGCAGCAGTGGTATGGTTGGTATAGGTGGTAGTAGGCGTGGTGGTAGTAGTAGTAAGAGTAATAGTAGTAGTAGTAGTAGTAGTAATAGTAGTAGTTAGAAGTTGTGTTATTCTTGTTATACGATTTGCCACCACGAAGATACGTTACACCATCATCACATACATGATCATCAGTTTCACTGTCAGATTCAACTGGGGAGAGATCTACCTTAAAAAATATATATATATATATCATTGATAGAGGAGGAAGCAAATGAATAAATAAATAAATGAATGAAAGAATGAATGAATGAATGAACATAATTATAGCATATGAAGAAATATGATTTATATACAATCAGTATGAGTGGGAATGAATGCGTTATGTACAGCGAAGTGTGACGGTAACTGGGAGAAATGGGACGAAGTAGGAGTGAGTGAATGGGAAATTCTGAGTGAACGAAAACTAAGGGACGAAGAATGCAATGAATGAACAGGAATAAATGAATAAAATAATCACAATCTATAGAGATAGCACACGATCTCTGTAGAAAAGAATCGAGTAAGTTAATCTATCTACCTATATATATACTTAGGCTGCTTCCCCCAAGGAACGGGAGGTAGCCAAGACAGGACAACACACTCCCAATTTACTCATCCACCCAAACACATTCATTCGCATCTTAACCCCAGAGGGGTGAAGGGACATATCCTCACTGCACCACACCACACGAGGGTCAACTGCGCATTGCAATCAGTGATATCCGCAGCAGGGCCAGACAGCAGAGCTGGTTTACCCCTACCACATCATAATAGACCCATCCCCTTACCTGCACCTGACCTGATCAGCTGATCAGACAAAATGTGGGAGAATATCACCTCAGGGCTCCATCATCATTTATTCATGCACAATTTCTCTCCATTTATTTCTGTCACTCTTCCTTGCTCAACACACATCCTTCTCGCATCCAACGCTCTCTTCGCACTGTCTGTCCTTCCTATTCATGGTCTTCCTCTCAGCCTTACACCTCTCACATCAGATCTAGTTATTTTTTCACCAATCGCTCATTATCCATTCTCTCTATATGCCCAAACCATCGCAGCACCCCCTGCTCAACTTCATCAGCCATCTCCCGAACAACTCCAGTTCTCCTTCGCACTTCATCATTACTCACTCGATCCATATGCGTCACTCCACACATACCCCTCAGACACCTCATCTTCATTACATTCAAACTTTCCCTCTCTGCTACACCCATATTCCATGTTTCAGCCCCATATAACGCAGTCGGTACAACACAACACCCACATACAGTCTTCTCTTTACATCCATTCTAAGCAAACGGCATCTAAACTCTTTTTTTCATTCCCCCCTGCAACATTCCTACTTCATTCATTCTAAACTTCTCTTCTGCATCTCTTCTTCCATCCACAGCAACATGTGACCCCAAATACTTAAAACACTCTACCTCCTCAAGCAACTCACCATTCAAAGCTATATTCATCCTCCTATGATCTACCAACCTCGTACACTTCATCACTTTACTTTCATTCTCATTTACTTTCAATTTCCTCCTTTGACACACCCTTCCAAACTCCTCTACCAACTGTCTCAATCTCTCTTCTGAATCAGCCACCAGTGCAGTATCATCTGCAAACAGTAGCTGCTTCATATTCCACTCTCTGTCATGAACATTCACCAGAATCAGACCTCCACCTACAACTCTTGCGTTCACCTCCCTTACAACACCATCCATATAAATATTAAACAACCAAGGCGACATTACACATCCCTGTCGCAGCCCCACTCTCACGGGAAACCAATCACTCACAGTATTTCCCACTCTTACACACGCTTTGCTATTTACATAAAAACTTTTCACTTCTTTTAATAACCTACCATCAAGTCCATACAATCTTAAAACAGTCCACAAAGCCTCCCTATCAATTCTCTCATACGCTTTCTCTAAATCCATGAACGCCCAAAACACATCCTTGCCTTTTGCTAAGTATTTTTCACACACCTGTCTCACAGCAAACACCTGATCCACGCATCCCATCTCTCTCCTAAAGCCACATTGCTCATCACCAATCACTCCCTCTGTACCCTCTCTAACTCTTTTAATTAACACTCTGCCATATGCCTTACCTACAACACACAACAGACTTATACCCCTAAAGCTAGTACATTCATACCTATGAACCCTTACCTTTATACAGTAGGGCCACAGAAGCACTTGCCCAGTCAATTGGCACCATACCTTTCACAAAGCACAAATTCAATAATATTACTAACCAGTCAACCATCTTTCAGGCATTCCACAGCACACCCATCCATACCTGCAGCTTTCCCTGTTATCATCTCCCTTACTGCCTCCTGCACTTCCTCCATCGTGATCAAAGAATAATTCAACTCTCCCAACACATTTACTCATTGCACCTTTCCATCTACCACAATCTCAGCCTTCTTTTCCTCCTCTACATTTAACAATCTTTCAAAATACTCCGCCAATCTCATCCTTACTGCATCCATCTCAACATCTTTCCATCCTCTACTTATACTCGCTGTTCCTTCTCAGATTCTCCATTTTGCACCCTTTTCACCTCCTTCCAAAACACTTTCTTATTCTGTTGAAAATTCACAGTCAACTACCTACTCCACCTCTACTCTGCTGCCACTTTAGCATAACACACAGCCCTGCTCGCCCTATTCTTCTTTTCTTTATACCCCTCAAATGACACTTCATCCTTCCTCTGCAGCCACACTTCATATGCACATCTCTTCTCAGCCACAGCCTTACTTCCTCACACCACTATTCACTTCCCTTCTTACACCACCACCACTCGTCTCACGCCACACACCTCCTCCGCATGCCAGACCACAGCACCTGTGATCAACTGCCATTCCTCCTGCACACTGCCATTCTCATGATCTTTCACTGCGTTCCACTCATCTTTCAATTTCTTCTGGTACTCTATCAGTTTCTTGCTTTTTTCCAACTCACTCACTTTCAGATCCTCCCTGCCTCACCTAACTCCTAATTTGATGAGATAAGAAAATGCATGAAGAGGCACAAAAAAAAATATTCACAGTATACTTGAGATAAAAATGTAGTTCACTTGATGGCAGGAGGTAGAGTGAAGGCAGCTTTCTGGGCAATTCCCTCCAGGCAACTCCCTCCTCCCACCGAAGGCGTTGTTTGGGCAGAGGAGGCCGTGACGTAACTGGGTGGCATTCAGGTTCTGGGCGAGGTGAGAAGCTGATAGGAACTGTCCGTGAGTGGCTATGCTCTTTTCTTCATAACGTCAGGGCTGGCTGGTAGGAGGGGAACGACGACGGAACATCATTAGGCAGTGGCTGGGGGCTACTTCCTGTAGTGGGGGTTGGTTGGGGTTATGAGAGCTAAATCACTAAGCCTGTGCAGCGTGGTAATGTAATAATGGGTTACACAGGACTGACAGTTCAAGCAGGTAATGAAGTTAGTGGTAGAGGCTCACTGTGGATGTGGTGGCGTGGTGGTAAGTGGGAGTTGGTGTGGGTTAGATAGTCCCATAACAGGACCACACCAAAACTACAAGGATGTTCCCGTAACAGAAACACGGCAGAACCACACCAAGATTGCAAAAAGGCTGGAGGCTGGGGACAGTGATAGACTGTCGTCGTGGGAGGTACAGCACTGTGGGCCACATTGGGCAATAGCGCCGAGACTGCCCGCAGAGGACATGAAATGACGTTTATCCCGCTTGCTATCCACCAAATGTTAAACCCTCACTCGTCAATTGTAGGTGAATCCAAAGTCCGGGGTGAGTTTCTGATTATGTATTAAGCACTCATATATTGTACACATCCACCCTCCACCACCTCAGTCCTGTAACTAAGGGAATAGGAAGCCGGCGTGCTTCTCTTGAATTGAGTCTGTCAGCAAAATTTGAAGTAGGCCAGACCTTAGGTAAGGGATTTTGGTCACGTCTGCCTTATTTAGAGCACTTATAAACTACTGGTAGAACACACTTACAACATACATACTATTGTATTACAAATGGTTACAAAAGGGAGGGAAGGAAGAGGGGAAGATGTTGGGAGGAAGGAAGGATGCCATGGGAAGGAGTGAGAGGGGATGGATGTTGTGGGAAGGAAGAAATGAAAGAGGGAGGGAAGGATGGAGGGATGACATAGGGAGGAAGAAGGGAGGGAAGGAAGGAGGGATGATGTGGGAAGGATGGAGTGGCAGAAGGGGAGATGATGTGAGAAGGAAGGAGGGAGTGGCAGAGGGTGAGGGATGAGGTATGGTGTCAGAGAAGGTATGAGAAATAATTGTAATGGCAACATGGATGAACTACAGCATTAAATATCTGGCCAAAGGTAAGATACATAAAACTCAGAAGGAACCCCTCCAGTTGAGCATTTGAAGGACGAGAATTACTTGTTTCACCCTAACTCTACTATGCTCTTTGATTTCCATATTTTACGCTTACATGTAGGATAAGTAATTTATACTACTTTACTGTTGATTTTAAACACGATTGCTCTCCTATCTTTTTCTTCAGCTCATAGAAGTAGATATCATAGGCCAAATTTTTCTTTTTCACAAACATCCCCAAAGGACCAATAGACCTGCTGCTGTTTGCTTTCCTTTGTATTCCTTTGTACTCCTTTATACAGCATTATAATTATTTCCTCCATGTCTGTAAAATCATAACCTGTGGAGAGCGATGATCGTTCTTTAGGTTCCTGCTGGGAAGCTACGACTTAGCCGAAGTTTTGAGTATTCCAGAATTGAATGAAACACACATCATCGTCTTGGAAATGTTCGCACGCATCCGGCAATATATATATATATATATATATATATATATATATATATATATATATATATATATATATTGTTACATAGCCTATGATTTCATCATCCTTTGTGTAATTCTAACGTACTGTATGCTGCATGTTTGATCACGAGCATGTTCTGCCTCACTCCCCCCTTCTACCCTTATCGTAGAGTAAGTCGTTCTTTCTGTTGCTCAGAGCAGGATTGTCAACTCTTTGTCCCCTATGGCTTCATTTGCGCGTCCTTCTTACAAGTTGTATCAAGCTCTGCCGGACCCTATATAATGAGCTCAGTCTTTGCATTAATTGTCGCTTAGATCTACTCCTTATTTTGTTCTCATCTCTGTCCTCCCCTGTACAGTTGTTATTATTGTGACTGCTCAGGAAGTCTCCAACCATCTAGCAGCTGTGTAATTTGAGTATAACTGTTATTGCATTTTTTCTTGTACTATGTAGCGTAAGGTGTTAATTCTTAGGCCTAGTGGGGTTTTTGTGATTCATGTGTTTTTTGTCAGTCATTAGTAACAATAT
The DNA here is from genome assembly GCF_032717465.1 of Coenobita brevimanus. Classification (NCBI taxonomy): domain Eukaryota; kingdom Metazoa; phylum Arthropoda; class Malacostraca; order Decapoda; family Coenobitidae; genus Coenobita; species Coenobita brevimanus. The sequence continues at coordinate 7,671,011 of NC_136985.1, read as the reverse complement.
TTTGTATCTGTAATAATATATCTTGCATTCACTGAGTATTATCTGGTGTTCTCATTTTATCAGGGCTGACTTAGATAAATTTCTATCTATCTATCTATTGCCAGACGCCTCAATCCCGTTTGGGGTGGCCACAAACAAATCGCCTCCAAGTCGCCCTGTCCCCCGCCATTTCACTGCCCTGCTCCCAACTCACACCCCCCTCTCTCATATACCTCTCCACCCCATCCCTCCATCTCATCCTCGGCCTCCCCCTCCCTCTTACCCCCTCCACCTCACTCATATACACTCTCTTCGTCAGTCTTTCACCCTCCATCCTCTCCACATGGCCAAACCACCTCAGTGTGTTCCTCATAACGCTTCCTATCACATCCACATCCACACCACAACGCTCCTTTATATCCTCATTCGTCAGCCTGTCTCTCCACGTGACTCCACAGGCTCCTCTTAAATAACTCATTTCCACTGCTCTCACTCTTGACTTGTGTCCTTCCAACAATGTCCAAGCTTCACTTCCATACGTTAGAGTTGGTATCACAATACTGTCATGTAGTAACTTTTTCACTTCCATGCTCACTTCCCTGTTTCTTATCACTGCTTTCAAGGAACCAGCAACCTTTCTTCCCTGCTGTACCCTTTCAAGCACTTCACCCTCCAAACCTCCATCCTTACTCATCACACTACCCAAATACTTAAACGTACTCACATTTTCCAATTCCTCACCATCCAACCTCACTGTACATTCACTAACTTCACCTCTCTCAAAGACCATCACTTTACTCTTCCCTACATTCACCTTTAGGTTCCGTTTCTTACACACTCTCTCAAACTCATCCACCAAGCCTTGCAGCTCCCCTTCGTCTTCACTCAACAACACAGTATCATCTGCAAACAACAGTACAGGGAGTTTCCAAACACTATCCTCTTTCACCAGGGCCACTCCAACGTCCACTACCCTACCTTGTACCTCTTTTATTACCCCATCCATGTACAGATTGAACAACCATGGAGACATGACACATCCCTGTTTCAAACCAACTTTCAAAGAGAAAAATTCACTTAGTTCACCATCCACACGCACTGCAGCCTTCGCACCATCGTACATACTCTTCACAGCATTCAACAACTTCCCATCTACTCCATATATTCTTAACACTTTCCACAATCCTTGTCTATCCACCCTGTCATATGCTTTCTCCAAATCCATGAAAGCCGCATACAACTTCTTTCCCTTCTCTAGGAACTTTTCCACTAAAGATCTAAGAATGAATATCTGATCTACACAATCTCTTCCCTTCCTAAAGCCTCCCTGTTCTTCTCCAACTAATTTCACTGTTCTTTCGCTAACTCTGTCTATATGTATCCTACCATACACTTTTCCTATTATTCTAAGAAGACAAATGCCCCTATGATTACCACACACTTCTTTTTCCCCTTTTCCTTTGTACAAGGGAATAATTATACCGGACTTCAAATCCTCCGGGACTCTACCTTCCTCCCAGGTCAATCTGCACATCTTCCACATCCATTCTACTACTATCTCTCCCCCATGCTTCAGCATTTCACCACACACTACATCAATTCCTGGGGCTTTCCCCGATTTAACTTTCTTCATTGCTTCCACAACTTCTGTCCTACTGATTTCTTCCTGTCTTCTCACCTCCCTCCTTCTCCCAGCCATTCCCCAGCCACTTATACTCGCATTACTTCCATCCTCTACGTTCAACAATTCCTTAAAGTGTTCTCTCCATCTGCTCACTTTTTCTCCCTTCTCCACTAGTAATCTACCATTTTTATCTTTCACTCCCCTGCTAACTTCACTCCCACCCTGTCTTACTCTTTTCACTTCTCTCCAGAACATTTTCTTACAGTTCCTCCACTTTACACTCAAATTCCTTCCAAATTCCTCATCCACTCTCTTCTTACTCTCTCTTACTAATCTTTTCACCTCTCTCTTCCTTTCCACATATAACTGTCTCTTCCGCCTCTCAACTTCTTCCACGCCCCTATTTCTCATCCATTCATTGTATGCTTTCTTCTTTTGTGCCACAGCCTGTTACACCTCTTCAGTCCACCACGCTGTTCCTTGCACCCCCCTCCGTCTTCTCTTACTTCCACACACCACATCACATGCTGCACATATTTCTTCTGTAAATATCTTACACACACCTTCCACGTCTCCCATCTGCTCCAATTCATATTTGCCCAATCGTTCCTCCACTTCTCTCTTATACTCCTCCTTTTTCTCATCCTCTTGTAACCTTTCCACTCTCCTTGCAACTACTCCTTCCTCTCGTCTTTCCCTTCTTCTATTCCTCCATCTTACTTGCATCCTAATTCTGGCCACCACCAAGTACTGGTCAGAAAGTCCACTCCCCCAACCTCCATACACTCTTGCATCCTTTACACATCTTCGCATCCTTTCATCCACACACACATAATCAATCATTGCCTTCCTTTCATTCAGTTCAGCACCCACCCTTCTCATCACTCGCCATGTATACCTGTGGATCATTTTATGCCTGAAGAGGATATTGGCTATCACCAACCCCCTCCCAGCACAAATGTCCACTAACGCACTCCCATTCTCATCTATCTCAGCAGGCACACCCCACTCACCAACTATTCCATCCACCTTCACATTACCAACTTTACCATTTATAACACCAATCAAAAACACTCTCTCATTCCTTCCAAACTTTTCCATGCACACTTCCACCTTTGTCCAGAACTCTTCTCTCACTCATGTAGCACGATCTTGCGTTGGAGCATACACACACAATCGCCCACATTTGTATTCCAACTTTCAACTTTACCCACACAATCCTTGACCCAACTGATCCATACTGTCTTATGCTCTTCTTCCATCTTTTACTCACAAGTATACACACTCCTTCCTTTGCCCTCTCATTCTCATCTACTCCTGCACATATACCCCATCCATACTCCCATTCTCTCACACTTTCTCCTCTCCATTTTGTTTCAGTTATTCCACATACATCCACTTTCGCACCCTCAAGCACATGGACAATCTCTCTCTCTTTCACCTCATGCTAATTTCGTGTTAATAGAGGCTATTGCAGTTAACCATATATTTAACCTGTTTTTGCCATTACATTATCCTTATGAGTCCTGAATGCTTTGTTGTTAGTTTGAGCATCAAACTTTAACTTGTAATTTTACCTAACTCTTTTGTTTTGAACCTGGAACTTTACGGGACAGTAGTGATTTTTAGTATTCTCACTTAAAGTGTACATTATCTTCCTCTGTTCCGTAACATAAATTTGGCGACCTCGCCAGGATATTCAGGATATTGTGATAAGGATTTTGCTTGATATTTTGCGACTGTGATTTATTCATGATGTCTACTATTACTACACTTGATGAAGCCAAAGATATTTTGTCAAATGTGCAAACAGTGTGTGATGTAGAAAACAGAACAAAGAATGAACTTAAGCTTGTTGCTCAAGAATTGGGAATTGCAGTTCACTCTCATCATTCTAAAGATCAAATTGTTGGCATGATTAATAAAAGCTTGTTTAATGTAACTCCCCCAAATGAGCAAACGCAGATTGAAATAGCTAAGTTACAGCTAGCTCTGCAGGAGGCTCGTGTTAAGGAAGCTGAGTTTCAGGCTCGTGCTAAGGAGACTGAGTCTCAGGCTCGTATTCAGGAGGCTGAATTTCAGGCAAATGCTCGTATTCAGGAGGCACGGGCACAGGCTCAGGCACAAATTGAACTAGCTAGGATTCAGGCAGACCATGAGTATCGCATGAAACAAGGATGGAACTGGATCATCTAGCTCTGATGATTTTGATGTGGCTAAAAATGTTAAACTTGTCCCTCCTTTTAATGAATCTGATTTAACAAAGTATTTTCAGTTGTTTGAGAGGGTAGCTACAGGTTTTAATTGGCCCAAGGAGTATTGGCCAGTACTCCTTAAAACTGTTCTCACCGGTAAAGCTCAAGTAACTTATGCATCTTTGCCTCAGGATCAATCTGATAATTATGATGTAGTTAAGAGCTTGATTCTTAAGGCCTATGAACTTCTTCCTGAAGCCAATAGTGTAAAATTTAGGACAACTTATAAGCAAGATAAGCAATCCCATGTTGAGTATGCAAAAATCAAAGAAGATCTGTTAGAGCAGTGGTTAAATTCTAAGAATGTGGATTCTGATTTTGACAAATTTAAGCAGATGATTTTGCTGGAGGACTTCAAAAGGTGTATTAATAAAGATGAAAGCCTATATCTTGATGAGAAAAGAACAGATAATTTGTCTGATGCTGCAGTTTTAGCTGATGAATATGTTCTCACTCACAAGAGATATTATTAAGAAAAAAGGAAAGCTGAGAGTAAGTACGTTGCCTCTACTCAGAGTACAGGTAACAGGAAAGAGAATAAAGATGATGTTTCTCAAGAAGTAAATACCAGCTTCACTCTAGATTTCAGAAAAGTAAATGTACTTATTGTAGTAAGCTTGGTCATACTACGGAGAAATGTTTCAGGAGACAGCGTGATGTGAACAAAAAGGAGTCTTTAAATATTCAGTCAATTGGTCTAGTGTCCACCCTTGAGAGTTCCCAGAAGTCTTTAACTGAGTTAACTGAACCTGCTTTGAGGGGTAGCTTAAATTCTCATGATGGAGCTCTTCTTTTGAGCAGTAACGTGGGTGACACTCTCAAGAGTTCATGTGCTAATTTCCTGTCTGAAGGTTTTGTCAGTCCTCTGGACAGTAATGACAGGAAATCAGTTAAAATATATCGTGATACAGGTGCTTGCTAATCCCTTATGCTGACCAGTGTTCTAGGCTCTAATGTTAATTCCTCTGATGAAACTGTAATCTTACAAGGTGTAGGGAATAATTACTTCTCTGTCCCTCTGTTCAGAGTGAATTTAGAGTCTGGTTTTGTTAATTGTTCCGTTATGGTTGGGTTGGTTGAGACACTCCCAATGTCAGGTGTAACTTTCTTACTTGGAAATGATATTGGTGGAAGTCAAGTGTGTCCAGCTCCTCAGTTGTCTAGTGAGCCAGTGGCTGCGTCCCAGGATTGTGATGTCCCTGATGTGTTCCCTGCATGTGCTGTCACTAGGGCTAAGTCTAAAGTTACTGGTGACTTAGAGGATAATGATGATGATGATGTTATCCTAGCTGAAACTTTTCTTGCTAATTTGGACCAATCACTAGATGAGGCAGTACCCCGTAGTGTTGATAATTTGTCTCGTCAAGAGTTGATTGAGTTGCAGGTTGCTGACCCTGAGTTGAAAAGGTCTAGCTAACTCTGCTTGCAGTGAGGAAGAGTCAGCTGGTGCTTCTACTTGTTATTATATAAAGTCAGGAGTACTTATGAGGAAGTGGAGACCCCCAACAGCATCAGCCGACTGTGAGTGGGAGGTTGTACATCAAGTTGTCATCCCTCGTGTTTGTAGGCAAGATATCATTCGAGTGGCTCATGATACCAGTTTGGCAGGACACCTTGGAGTGAGGAAGACTGTGGCACGCATTTTGAAACACTTCTACTGGCCAGGTATCTTCAGGGATGTTTCCTGGTATTGTAAGTCTTGTCACACCTGTCAAGTTGTGGGGAAGTGTAATCAGACCAAAAAGGTTGCACCTCTAGTTCCCATTCCTCCTTTTAAGGCGCCTTTCACCCGTGTGTTGGTGGATATTGTGGGCCCTCTTCCTAAGACTTCTTCAGGATTTTCTTATGTGTTGACCCTGATTGATATGGCTACTCGTTATCCTGAAGCCATACCACTTAGAAATATCTCAGCAAAGAACGTGGTTAAGGAAATGCTAGGGTTCCTCACAAAGTTTGGTCTGCCCAAGGAGGTACAGTCAGACCGGGGAAGTAATTTCATGTCAAATGTTTTCAAGCAGTCTCTGAAAGAGTTGGGCATCACCCAGATCACGTCTTCAGCTTACCATCCCCAGACCCAAGGAGCGTTGGAGAGATATCATCAAACACTCAAATCGATGCTCAAGAAATACTGTTTGGAACATCAGAAAGACTGGGATAAAGGTCTTCCATTCGTTGTATTTGCCGCAAGAGAATCTCCAAATGAATCACTGGGCTTCTCACCCTTTGAACTACTGTTTGGCCATGAAGTAAGAGGACCCTTTAAGCTACTCAAGGAATGCTGGCTGTCGGAGGAAGATGACGTCAACCTGCTGGAGTATGTGATGAAGTTCAAAGAACGGCTGTCCACTGCTTTACAGCTGGTGAGAGAGAATTTAGGAGCTGCTCAGGAGAAGATGAAAACTTGGTATGATAAGAAGTCCAGGTTACGCCACTTTCAGCCAGGAGATCAGGTTTTTATTCTGCTACCGGTGCATGGGCAACCTCTTCAAGCCAAGTTTAGTGGTCCTTATTTCGTGGAGAAGAAACTCAGTGATGTCAACTATGTCATCGCCACACCAGATCGTAGAAAGAACAAGCAACTTTGTCACATCAACATGTCAAGGGGAAAGAAAATGTTATTGCAGATTGCTTATCTAGACTTTAGACAGATTGTTTTAGAGTAATAAGAAATTTCCTTTGTAAATTTCTTTTTCTTTGTGGGGAGGTGTTACATAGCCTATGATTTCATCATCCTTTGTGTAATTCTAACGTACTGTATGCTGCATGTTTGATCACGAGCGTGTTCTACCTCAATCCCCCCTTCTACCCTTATCGTAGAGTAAGTCATTCTTTCTGTTGTTCAGAGCAGGAATGTCAACTCTTTGTCCCCTATGGCTTCATTTGCGCGTCCTTTTTACAAGTTGTATCAAGCTCTGCCGGCCCCTATATAATGAGCTCAGTCTTTGCATTAATTGTCACTTAGATCTACTCCTCATTTTGTTCACATCTCTGTCCTCCCCTGTACAGTTGTTATTTTTGTGAGTGCTCAGGAAGTCTCCAACCATCTAGCAGCTGTGTAATTTGAATATAACTGTAATCGAATTTTTTGTTGTACTGTGTAGCGTAAGGTGTTAATTCTTAGGCCTAGTGGGGTTTTTGTGATTCATGTGTTTTTTGTCAGTCATTAGTAATATTTTGTATCTATAATAATATATCTTAAATTCACTGAGTATTATCTGGTGTTCTCATTTTATCAGGGCTGACTTATATATATATATATATATATATATATATATATATATATATATATATATATATATATATATATATATATATATATAGATATATATATATATAGATATATATATATATAGATATATATATATATATATATATATATATATATATATATATATATATATATATATAGATATATATATATATATATATATATATATATATATATATATATATATATATATATATATATATATATATATATATATATATATATATATATATATATATATTGTTACGGAACAGAGAAAGATAATGTACACTTTAAGTGAGAATACTAAAATCACTACTGTCCCGTAAAGTTCCAGGTTCAAAACAAAAGAGTTAGGTAAAATCACAAATTAAATTTTAATGCTGAAACTAACAACAAAACATTCAGGACTCATAAGGATAATGTAATGGCAAAAAACAGGTTAAATATATGGTTAACTACAACAGCCTTTATTAACACGAAATTAGAAAGTGTAAATTTATCTAAATCATCGCTGATAAAATGAGAAAACCGGATAATGCTCAGTGAATGCAAGATATATTATTACAGATACAAAATGTTATTAATAATGGCTGACACCCAAAACACATGAATCACAAAAACCTTACTAGGCCTACGAATTTACACCTTATACTATACAGTACAAGAAAAATGTAATAACACTTATACTCAAATTACACAGCTGCTAGATGGTTGGAGACTTCCTGAGCACTCACAAAAATAATAACAACTGTACAGGGGAGGACAGAGATGTGAACAAAATGAGGAGTAGATCTAAGTGGCAATTAATGCAGAGACTGAGCTCATTATATAGGGGCCGGCAGAGCTTGATACAACTTGTAAGAAGGACGCGCAAATGAAGCCATAGGGGACAAAGAGCTGACAATCCTACTCTGAACAACAGAAAGAACGACTTACTCTACGATAAGGGTAGAAGGGGGGAGTGAGATAGAACACGCTCGTGATCAAACATGCAGCATACTGTACATTAGAATTATACAAAAGATGATGAAATCATAGGCTATGTAACTCCTCCCCACAAAGAAAAAAGAAATTTGCAAAGGAAATTTCTTATTACTCTAAAACAATCTGTCTAAAGTCTAGATAAGCAATCTGCAATAACATTTTCTTTCCACTTGACATGTTGTATGTTTAATGAATACTCCTGAAGAAGTAGACTCCATCTTGCCAATCTCTGATTTTTATCTTTAAACTTACTAAGGAATTTCAGTGGGTTATGATCGGTATAAATGACTATGGGGTCAAAACCAGAACAAAATGAAATGAAAAATGCTGTAAACCCAAAATCAAGGCCAAAAGCTCTTTCTCAATAGTTGAGTAGTTCTTTTGATGTGAAATGAACTTCTTACTGTAAGAAGATACAGGTTATTCAATACCCTGATCATCCTCTTGCAGCAAAACAGCCCCAGCTCCTGTATCACTTGCGTCAACAGCCATCTTAAAAGGCTTAGCAAAATTTGGAGTAGCGAGCACTGGCTGACTTAATAGGATAGCTTTAAGTTTACTGAAAGAGGATTCGCAGTCATACTCAACATGGGATTGCTTATCTTGCTTATAAGTTGTCCTAAATTTTACACTATAGGCTTCAGGAACAAGCTCATAGGCCTTAAGAATCAAGCTCTTAACTACAACATAATTATCAGATTGATCCTGAGGCAAAGATGCATAAGTTACTTGAGCTTTACCGGTGAGAACAGTTTGAAGGAGTACTGGCCAATACTCCTTGGGCCAATTAAAACCTGTAGCTACCCTCTCAAACAACTGAAAATACTTTGTTAAATCAGATTCATTAAAAGGAGGGACAAGTTTAACATTTTTAGCCACATCAAAATCATCAGAGCTAGATGATCCAGTTCCACCTTGTTTCATGCGATACTCATGGTCTGCCTGAATCCTAGCTAGTTCAATTTGTGCCTGAGCCTGTGCCTGTGCCTCCTGAATACGAGCCTGACACTCAGCCTCCTTAGCCTCAGCCTCCTTAGCACGAGCCTGAAAGTCAGCCTCCTTAGCACGAGCCTGAAAGTCAGCCTCCTTAGCACTAGCCTGAAAGTCAGCCTCCTTAGCACGAGCCTGAAAGTCAGCCTCCTTAGCACGAGCCTCCTGCAGGGCTAGCTGTAAGTTAGCTATTTCAATCTGCATTTGCTCATTTGGAGGAGTTACATTAAACAAGCTTTCATTAATCATGTCAACAATTTGATCTTTAGAATGATGAGAGCGAACAACAATTCCCAATTGTTGAGCAACAAGCTTAAGTTCATTCTTTGTTCTGTTTTCTACATCACACACTGTTTGCACATTTGACAAAAAATCTTTGGCTTCATCAAGCGTAGTAATAGTAGACATCATGAATAAATCACAGTCACAAAATATCAAGCAATATCCTTATGATAATATCCTGAATGTCCTGATAAGAGGTCGCCAAATTTATGTTACGGAACAGAGAAAACTGTCCCGCAAAGTTCCAGGTTCAAAACAAAAGAGTTAGGTAAAATTACAAGTTAAAGTTTAATGCTCAAACTAACAACAAAATATTCAGGACTCATAAGGATAATGTAATGGCAAAAAACAGGTTTAATATATGGTTAACTGCAACAGCCTCTATTAACATGAAATTAGAAAGTGTAAATTTATCTAAGTCAGCCATGATAAAATGAGAAAACCGGATAATGCTCAGTGAATGCAAGATATATTATTACAGATACAAAATGTTATCAATAATGGCTGACACCCAAAACACATGAATCACAAAAACCTTACTAGGCCTACGAATTAACTCCTAATACTATACAGTACAAGAAAAATGTAATAACACTTATACTCAAATTACACAGCTGCTAGATGGTTGGAGACTTCCTGAGCACTCACAAAAATAATAACAACTGTACAGGGGAGGACAGAGATGTGAACAAAATGAGGAGTAGATCTACGTGGCAATTAATGCAGGGACTGAGCTCATTATATAGGGGCCGGCAGAGCTTGATACAACTTGTAAGAAGGACGCACAAATGAAGCCATAGGGGACAAAGAGTTGACAATCCTGCTCTGAACAACAGAAAGAACGACTTACTCTACGATAAGGGTAGAAGGGGGGAGTGAGGTAGAACACGCTCGTGATCAAACATGCAGCATACTGTATCTCAGAATTATACAAGGGATGGTGAAATCATAGGCTATGTAACAATATATATATATATATATATATAAATATATATATATATATATATATATATATATATATATATATATATATATATATATATATACTGTTACGGAACAGAGAAAGATAATGTACACTTTAAGTGAGAATACTAAAAATCACTACTGTCCCGTAAAGTTCCAGGTTCAAAACAAAGAGTTAGGTAAAATTACAAGTTAAAGTTTAATGCTCAAACTAACAACAAAACATTCAGGACTCATAAGGACAATGTAATGGCAAAAAACAGGTTAAATATATGGTTAACTGTAATACCCTCTATTAACACAAAATTAGCAAGAGTAAATTTATCTAAGTCAGCCCTGATAAAATGAAAATACACTAGGTAATGCTCAGTTAATGCAAGATAAATTATTACAGATTCAAAATCTTATCAAAAATGACTGACAAAAAGAACCTTTACATAAATCAAAAAAAAAAACTCACTAGGCCTAAGAATTAACCCTATGCTACACAACACAAGAAAAAATGCAACAACAGTTATACTCAAATTACACAGCTGCTAGATGGTTGGAGTCTTCCTGAGCACTCACAACAATAACTGTACAGGGGAGGACAGAGATGTGAACAAAATGAGGAGCAGATCTAAGTGGCAATTAATGTAGAGACTGAGCTCATTATATAGGGGCCGGCAGAGCTTGATACAACTTGTAAGAAGGACGTGCAAATGAAGCTATTGGGACAAAGAGTTGACAATCCCGCTCTAAACAACAGAAAGGACGACTTACTCTATTATAACGGTAGGAGGGGGGGACTGAGGCAGAACACGCTCGTGATCAAACATGCAGCATACTGTGCGTTAAAATTACACAAAGGATGATGAAATCATAGGCTATGTAACACCTCCCCACAAAGAAAAAGAAATTTACAAAGGAAATTTCTTATTACTCTAAAACAATCTGTCTAAAGTCTAGATAAGCAATCTGCAATAACATTTTCTTTCCTAGTGTTACAAAACATGAGATTTCCCTAGCACGTTCAGTCATAGGTACTTGCCAGTATCCCTTTAACAAATCAAACTTACTTATGTACCTAGCCTTTCCGATCTTGTCTATGCAATCTTCCACGCGAGGGAGAGGGTAAGTGTCTGTTTTGGTTATCTGATTAACACGTCTGTAGTCAATGCAAAGCCGCTGTGACCCCCCTGGCTTAGGGACTAGAGTGACAGGAGAACTCCACTCGCTCTGACAGGGCTCAATCATCTTGTGGTCCAACAGGTAGCCAAGCTCCTTCTGGATGAGAGGAACTTTCACTGGGTTCACACGGTAAGGAGGCAGTTTAATTGGCTTTGCGTCTCCAACATCGACATCATGCATCAACACAGTGGTTCTTCCTGGAGTGGCACGGAACACTTGCGGGTATTCCTGCAGTAATGCCGAAAACTCCTGCCTTTCCTCGGGAGGTAGATGAGAAAGCTTAGTCTGGAGATCATTCATGATATCAGGATTCTTCCCCAAACTATCACTCAGGCTCATACTGCATGGGAGAGCTTCACTTGCAGACTCGGGTGGAACAGCTACAGTGTAGATTGGATTATTTTCGTCCCGCCTGTGATATAACTTTAGCATGTTGATGTGACATAGTTGCTTGTTCTTTCTACGATCTGGTGTGTCGATGACATAGTTGACATCACTGAGTTTCTTCTCCACGAAATAAGGACCACTAAACTTGGCTTGAAGAGGTTGCCCATGAACTAGTAGCAGAAACAAAACCTGATCTCCTGGCTGAAAGTGGCGTAACCTGGACTTCTTATCATACCAAGTTTTCATCTTCTCCTGAGCAGCTCCTAAATTCTCTCTCGCCAGCTGTAAAGCAGTGGACAGCCGTTCTTTGAACTTCATCACATACTCCAGCAGGTTGACGTCATCTTCCTCCGACAGCCAGCATTCCTTGAGTAACTTAAGGGGTCCTCTTACTTCATGGCCAAACAGTAGTTCAAAAGGTGAGAAGCCCAGTGATTCATTTGGAGATTCTCTTGCAGCAAACACAAAGAATGGAAGACCTTTATCCCAGTCTTTCTGATGTTCCAAACAGTATTTCTTGAGCATCGATTTGAGTGTTTGATGATATCTCTCCAACGCTCCTTGGGTCTGGGGATGGTAAGCTGAAGACGTGATCTGGGTGATGCCCAACTCTCCCAGAGACTGCTTGAAAACGTTTGAAATGAAATTACTTCCCCGGTCTGACTGTACCTCCTTGGGCAGACCAAACTTTGTGAAGAACCCTAGGATTTCCTTAACCACGTTCTTTACTGAGATATTTCTAAGTGGAATGGCTTCAGGATAACGAGTAGCCATATCAATCAGGGTCAACACATAAGAAAATCCTGAAGAAGTCTTAGGAAGAGGGCCCACAATATCCACCAACACACGGGTGAAAGGCGCCTCAAAAGGAGGAATGGGAACTAGAGGTGCAACCTTTTCGGTCTGATTACACTTCCCCACAACTTGACAGGTGTGACAAGACTTACAATACTAGGAAACATCCCTGAAGATACCTGGCCAGTAGAAGTGTTTCAAAATGCGTGCCACAGTCTTCCTCACTCCAAGGCGTCCTGCCAAACTGGAATCATGAGCCACTCTAATGATATCCTGCCTACAAACACGAGGGATGACAACTTGATGTACAACCTCCCATTCACAGTCGGCTGATGCTGTTGGGGGTCTCCACTTCCTCATAAGTACTCCAGACTTTATATAATAACAAGTAGAAGCACCAGCTGACTCTTCCTCACTGCAAGGGGAGTTAGCTAGACCTTTCAACTCAGGGTCAGCAACCTGCAACTCAGCCAACTCTTAACGAGACAAATTATCAACACTACGGGGTATTGCCTCATCTGGTGAGTGGTCCAAATTAGCAAGAAAAGTGTCAGCTAGGATAACATCATCATCATCATCATCATCATTATCCTCTAAGTCACCAGTAACTTTAGACTTAGCCCTAGTGACAGCACATGCAGGGAACACATCAGGGACATCACAATCCTGGGACGCAGCCACTGGCTCACTAGACAACTGAGGAGCTGGACACACTTGACTTCCACCAATATCATTTCCAAGTAAGAAAGTTACACCTTACATTGGGAGTGTCTCAACCAACCCAACCATAACGGAACCATTAGCAAAACCAGACTCTAAATTCACTCTGCACAGAGGGACAGAGAAGTAATTATTCCCTACACCTTGTAAGATTACAGTTTCATCAGAGGAATTAACATTAGAGCCTAGAACACTGGTCAGCATAAGGGATTGGCAAGCACCTGTATCACGATATATTTGAACTGATTTCCTGTCATTACTGTCCAGAGGACTGACAAAACCATCAGACAGGAAATTAGCACATGAACTCTTGAGAGTGTCACCCACGTTACTGCTCAAAAGAGGAGCTCCATCATGAGAATTTAAGTTACCCCTCAAAGCAGGTTCAGTTAACTCAGTTAAAGAATTCTGGGAACTCTCAAGGGTGGACACTAGACCAATTGACTGAATATTTAAAGACTCCTTTTTGTTCACATCACGCTGTCTCCTGAAACATTTCTCCGTAGTATGACCAAGCTTACTACAATTAGTACATTTACTTTTCTGAAATCTAGAGTGAAGCTGGTATTTACTTCCTGAGAAACATCATCTTTATTCTCTTTCCTGTTACCTGTACTCTGAGTAGAGGCAACGTACTTACTCTCAGCTTTCCCTTTTTCTTTAGAATATCTCTTGTGAGTGAGAACATATTCATCAGCTAAAACTGCAGCATCAGACAAATTATCTATTCTTTTCTCATCAAGATATAGGCTTACATCTTTACTAATACACCTTTTGAAGTCCTCCAGCAAAATCATCTGCTTAAATTTACCAAAATCAGAATCCAGATTCTTAGAATTTAACCACTGCTCTAACAGATCTTTGATTTTTGCATACTCAACATGGGATTGCTTATCTTGCTTGTAAGTTGTCCTAAATTTTACTCTATAAGCTTCAGGAACAAGCTTATAGGCCTTAAGAATCAAGGTCTTAACTAATTATCAGATTGATCCTGAGGCAAAGATGCATAAGTTACTTGAGCTTTACCGGTGAGAACAGTTTGAAGGAGTACTGGCCAATACTCCTTGGGCCAATTAAAACCTGTAGCTACCCTCTCAAACAACTGAAAATACTTTGTTAAATCAGATTCATTAAAAGGAGGGACAAGTTTAACATTTTTAGCCACATCAAAGTCATCAGAGCTAGATGATCCAGTTCCACCTTGTTTCATGCGATACTCATGGTCTGCCTGAATCCTAGCAAGTTCAATTTGTGCCTGTATCTGTGCCTCCTGAATACGAGCATTTGCCTGAAATTCAGCCTCCTTAGCATTTGCTTGAAATTCAGCCTCCTGAATACGAGCCTGAGACTCAGCCTCCTTAGCACGTGCTTGAAATTCAGCCTCCTTAACACGAGACTCCGCCTCCTTAGCCTGAGCCTCCTGCAGGGCTAGCTGTAACTTAGCTAATTCAATCTGCGTTTGCTCATTTGGAGGAGTTACATTAAACAAGCTTTCATTAATCATGTCAACAATTTGATCTTTAGAATGATGAGAGCGAACAGCAATTCCCAATTGTTGAGCAACAAGCTTAAGTTCATTCTTTGTTCTGTTTTCTACATCACACACTGTTTGCACATTTGACAAAAAATCTTTGGCTTCATCAAGTGTAGTAATAGTAGACATCATGAATAAGTAACAGTCAGAAAATATCAAGCAATATCCTTATGATAATATCCTGAATATCCTGATATGAGGTTGCGAAATTTATGTTACGGAACAGAGAAAGATAATGTACACTTTAAGTGAGAATACTAAAAATCACTACTGTCCCGTAAAGTTCCAGGTTCAAAACAAAGAGTTAGGTAAAATTACAAGTTAAAGTTTAATGCTCAAACTAACAACAAAACATTCAGGACTCATAAGGATAATGTAATGGCAAAAAACAGGTTAAATATATGGTTAACTGCAATAGCCTCTATTAACACGAAATTAGCAAGAGTAAATTTATCTAAGTCAGCCCTGATAAAATGAAAATACACTGGGTAATGCTCAGTTAATGCAAGATAAATTATTACAGATACAAAATCTTATCAAAAATGACTGACAAAAAGAACCTTTACATAAATCACAAAAAAAAAAAACTCACTAGGCCTAAGAATTAACCCTATGCTACACAGCACAAGAAAAAATGCAACTACAGTTATACTCAAATCACACAGCTGCTAGATGGTTGGAGACTTCCTGAGCACTCACAACAATAACTGTACGGGGAAGGACAGAGATGTGAACAAAATGAGGAGCAGATCTAAGTGGCAATTAATGTAGAGACTGAGCTCATTATATAGGGGCCGGCAGAGCTTGATACAACTTGTAAGAAGGACGCGCAAATGAAGCTATGGGGACAAAGAGTTGACAATCCCGCTCTAAACAACAGAAAGGACGACTTACTCTACTATAACGGTAGAAGGGGGGGACTGAGGCAGAACACGCTCGTGATCAAACATGCAGCATACTGTGCGTTAAAATTACACAAAGGATGATGAAATCATAGGCTATGTAACAATATATATATATATATATATATTGTTACGGAACAGAGAAAGATAATGTACACTTTAAGTGAGAATACGAAGAGTCACTACTGTCCCGTAAAGTTCCAGGTTCAAAACGAAAGAGTTAGGTAAAATTACAAGTTAAAGTTTAATGCACAAACTAACAACAAAACATTCAGAACTCATAAGGACAATGTAATGGCAAATAAACAGGTTAAATATATGGTTAACTGCAATAGCCTCTATTAACACGAAGTTAGCAAGAGTAAATTTATCTAAGTCAGCCCTGATAAAATGAGATACCAGATAATACTCAGTGAATGCCAGATAAATGATTACAGATACAAACTATTATCAAAAATGACTGACATAAAGATCCCTACACGAATTACAAAAACTTCACTAAGCCTACAAATCAAACTTATGCTATACAGTACAAGAAAAAATGCAATAACAGTAATACTCAAATTACACTCAGCTGCTAGATGGTTGGAGATTTCTTGAGCACTCACAATAATAATAATATCTGTACAGGGGAGGACAGAGATGTGAACAAAATGAGGAGCAGATCTAAGTGGCAATGATGCAGAGACTGAGCTCATTATATAGGGGCCAGCAGAGCCTGATACAACTTGTAATGAGGACGCGCAAATGAAGCCATGGGGACAAAGAGATGACAATCCCGCAAAGTATAACAGAGATGTCGACTTACTCTACTATAACGGTAGAAGGGGGGACTGAGGCAGAACACGCTCGTGATCAAACATGCAGCATACTGTGCGTTAAAATTACACAATGGATGATGAAATCATAGGCTATGTAACACCTCCCCACAAAGAAAAAGAAATTTACAAAGGAAATTTCTTACTACTCTAAAACAATCTGTACATGGCATTACAGAACATGCAAATGTCTTTCCCAATGTTACAAAAAATGAGACCTCCCCAGCACATTCAGTCATAGGTACTTGCCAGTATCCCTTTAACAAATCAAACTTACTTATGTACCTAGCTTTTCCGATCTTGTCTATGCAATCTTCCACACGAGGGAGAGGGTAAGTGTCTGTTTTGGTTATCTGATTAACACGTCTGTAGTCGATGCAAAGCCTCTGTGACCCACCTGGCTTAGGGACTAGAGTGACAGGAGAACTCCACTCGCTCTGACAGGGCTCAATCATCTTGTGGTCCAACAGGTAGCCAAGCTCCTTCTGGATGAGAGGAACTTTCACTGGGTTCACACGGTAAGGAGGCAATTTAATTGGCTTTGCGTCTCCAACATCGACATCATGCATCAACACAGTGGTTCTTCCTGGAGTAGCACGGAACACTTGCGGGTACTCCTGCAGTAATGCCGAAAACTCCTGCCTTTCCTTGGGTGGTAGATGAGAAAGCTTAGTCTGGAGATCATTCATGATATCAGGATTCTTCCCCAAACTATCACTCAGGCTCATGCTGCATGGGAGAACTTCACTTGTAGACTCGGGTGGAACAGCTACAGTGCAGACTGGATTATTTTCGTCCCGCCTGTGATATAACTTTAGCATGTTGATGTGACATAGTTGCTTGCTCTTTCTACGATCTGGTGTGGCGATGACATAGTTGACATCACTGAGTTTCTTCTCCACGAAATAAGGGCCACTAAACTTGGCTTGAAGAGGTTGCCCATGAACTGGTAGCAGAATCAAAACCTGATCTCCTGGCTGAAAGTGGCGTAACCTGGACTTCTTGTCATACCAAGTCTTCATCTTCTCCTGAGCAGCTCCTAAATTCTCTCTCGCCAGCTGTAAAGCAGTGGACAGCCGTTCTTTGAACTTCATCACATACTCCAGCAGGTTGACGTCATCTTCCTCCGACAGCCAGCATTCCTTGAGTAACTTAAGGGGTCCTCTTACTTCATGGCCAAACAGTAGTTCAAAGGTGAGAAGCCCAGTGATTCATTTGGAGATTCTCTTGCAGCAAACACAACGAATGGAAGACCTTTATTCCAGTCTTTCTGATGTTCCAAACAGTATTTCTTGAGCATCGATTTGAGTGTTTGATGATATCTCTCCAACGCTCCTTGGGTCTGGGGATGGTAAGCTGAAGACGTGATCTGGGTGATGCCCAACTCTTTCAGAGACTGCTTGAAAACATTTGACATGAAATTACTTCCTCGATCTGACTGTACCTCCTTGGGCAGACCAAACTTTGTGAAGAACCCTAGCATTTCCTTAACCACGTTCTTTGCTGAGATGTTTCTAAGTGGAATGGCTTCAGGATAACGAGTAGCCATATCAATCATGGTCAACACATAAGAAAATCCTGAAGAAGTCTTAGGAAGAGGGCCCACAATATCCACCAACACACGGGTGAAAGGCGCCTCAAAAGGAGGAATGGGAACTAGAGGTGCAACCTTTTCGGTCTGATTACACTTCCCCACAACTTGACAGGTGTGACAAGACTTACAATACCAGGAAACATCCTTGAAGATACCTGGCCAGTAGAAGTGTTTCAAAATGCGTGCCACAGTCTTCCTCACTCCAAGGTGTCCTGCCAAACTGGAATCATGAGCCACTCGAATGATATCCTGCCTACAAACACGAGGGATGACAACTTGATGTACAACCTCCCATTCACAGTCGGCTGATGCTGTTGGGGGTCTCCACTTCCTCATAAGTACTCCTGACTTTACATAATAACAAGTAGAAGCACCGGCTGACTCTTCTTCACTGTAAGCAGAGTTAGCTAGACCTTTCAACTCAGGGTCAGCAACCTGCAACTCAACCAACTCTTGACGAGACAAATTATCAACACTACGGGGTACTGCCTCATCTGGTGAGTGGTCCAAATTAGCAAGAAAAGTGTCAGCTAGGATAACATCATCATCATCATTATCCTCTAAATCACCAGTAACTTTAGACTTAGCCCTAGTGACAGCACATGCAGGGAACACATCAGGGACATCACAATCCAGGGACACAGCCACTGGCTCACTAGACAACTGAGGAGCTGGACACACTTGACTTCCACCAATATCATTTCCAAGTAAGAAAGTTACACCTGACATTGGGAGTGTCTCAACCAACCCAACCATAACAGAACCATTAACAAAACCAGACTCTAAATTCACTCTGCACAGAGGAACAGAGAAGTAATTATTCCCTACACCTTGTAAGATTACAGTTTCATCAGAGGAATTAACATTAGAGCCTAGAACACTGGTCAGCATAAGGGATTGGCAAGCACCTGTATCACGATATATTTGAACTGATTTCCTGTCATTACTGTCCAGAGGACTGACAAAACCATCAGACAGGAAATTAGCACATGAACTCTTGAGAGTGTCACCCACGTTACTGCTCAAAGAGGAGCTCCATCATGAGAATTTAAGTTACCCCTCAAAGCAGGTTCAGTTAACTCAGTTAAAGAATTCTGGGAACTCTCAAGAGTGGACACTAGACCAATTGACTGAATATTTAAAGACTCCTTTTTGTTCACATCACGCTGTCTCCTGAAACATCTCTCCGTAGTATGACCAAGCTTACTACAATAAGTACATTTACTTTTCTGAAATCTAGAGGTGAAGCTGGTATTTACTTCCTGAGAAACATCATCTTTATTCTCTTTCCTGTTACCTGTACTCTGAGTAGAGGCAACGTACTTACTCTCAGCTTTCCCTTTTTCTCTAGAATATCTCTTGTGAGTGAGAACATACTCATCAGCTAAAACTGCAGCATCAGACAAATTATCTATCCTTTTCTCATCAAGATATAGGCTTACATCTTTATAAATACACCTCTTGAAATCCTCCAGCAAAATCATCTGCTTAAATTTACCAAAATCAGAATCCACATTCTTAGAATTTAACCACTGCTCTAACAAATCTTCTTTGATTTTTGCATACTCAACATGGGATTGCTTATCTTGCTTGTAAGTTGTCCTAAATTTTACTCTATAGGCTTCAGGAACAAGCTCATAGGCCTTAAGAATTAAGCTCTTAACTACATCATAATTATCAGATTGATCCTGAGGCAAAGATGCATAAGTTACTTGAGCTTTACCGGTGAGAACAGTTTGAAGGAGTACTGGCCAATACTCCTTAGGCCAATTAAAACCTGTAGCTACCCTCTCAAACAACTGAAAATACTTTGTTAAATCAGATTCATTAAAAGGAGGGACAAGTTTAACATTTTTAGCCACATCAAAATCATCAGAGCTAGATGATCCAGTTCCACCTTGTTTCATGCGATACTCATGGTCTGCCTGAATCCTGGCAAGTTCAACTTGTGCCTGAGCCTGTATCTGTGCCTCTTCAATACAAGCCTGAGATTCCGCCTGCTTAGCATTTGCCTGAAATTCAGCTTCTTTAGCACGAGCCTCCTGCAGAGCTAGCTGTAACTTAGCTAATTCAATCTGCGTTTGCTCATTTGGAGGAGTTACATTAAACAAGCTTTTATTAATCATGCCAACAATTTGATCTTTAGACTGATGAGAGCGAACAACAAATCCCAATTGTTGAGCAACAATCTTAAGTTCATTCTTTGTTCTGTTTTCTATATCACACACTGTTTGCACATTTGACAAAAAATCTTTGGCTTCATCAAGTGTAGAAATAGTAGCCATCATGAATATATCACAGTCACAAAATATCAAACAATATCCTTATGATAATATCCTGAATATCCTGATATGAGGTCGCCAAATTTATGTTACGGAACAGAGAAAGATAATGTACACTTTAAGTGAGAATACGAAGAGTCACTACTGTCCCGTAAAGTTCCAGGTTCAAAACGAAAGAGTTAGGTAAAATTACAAGTTAAAGTTTAATGCACAAACTAACAACAAAACATTCAGAACTCATAAGGACAATGTAATGGCAAATAAACAGGTTAAATATATGGTTAACTGCAATAGCCTCTATTAACACGAAGTTAGCAAGAGTAAATTTATCTAAGTCAGCCCTGATAAAATGAGATACCAGATAATACTCAGTGAATGCCAGATAAATGATTACAGATACAAACTATTATCAAAAATGACTGACATAAAGATCCCTACACGAATTACAAAAACTTCACTAAGCCTACAAATCAAACTTATGCTATACAGTACAAGAAAAAATGCAATAACAGTAATACTCAAATTACACACAGCTGCTAGATGGTTGGAGATTTCTTGAGCACTCACAATAATAATAATATCTGTACAGGGGAGGACAGAGATGTGAACAAAATGAGGAGCAGATCTAAGTGGCAATGATGCAGAGACTGAGCTCATTATATAGGGGCCAGCAGAGCCTGATACAACTTGTAATGAGGACGCGCAAATGAAGCCATGGGGACAAAGAGATGACAATCCCGCAAAGTATAACAGAGATGTCGACTTACTCTACTATAACGGTAGAAGGGGGGACTGAGGCAGAACACGCTCGTGATCAAACATGCAGCATACTGTGCGTTAAAATTACACAATGGATGATGAAATCATAGGCTATGTAACAATATATATATATATATATAGATATATATATATATATATATATATATATATATATATATATATATATATATATATATATGACCACATAAAGTCACGTGCTTATTAGATAAAATGGCCAGAAGATGAACAGCTGGTGACGCAATGCTTATTAGATAATATGGCCAGAAGATGAACAGCTGGTGACGCGAGCAACCCACCAACCACACCAGTGATTGAGGCAGGTCATTGTCCGGGAAAAACACCCTAGGTTTACTATGGCCTTGGGCAAGGATCACGTGATTTCTCTCTCTCTCTCCCTCTCTCTCTCTCTCTCTCTCTCTCTCTCTCTCTCGTGTGTGTGTGTGTGTGTGTGTGTGTGTGTGTGTGTGTGTGTGTGTGTGTGTGCAGATCCCCTTTATTTGTTTTCTCCCTTTCTCTCTCTCTCTCCCTCTCTCTCTCTCTCTCTCTCTCTCTCTCTCTCTGTCTCTCTCTCCGAGAGAGGATGCAGGGAGTGGAGAATGAAAGACAAGAGGGAGGTCATTCATTCATTCAAAGGGATGAGGGGATGCTGTTTCTCCAATTCCTCTATTTTATTCTCTCTCTCTCTCTCTCTCTCTCTCTCTCTCTGAGAGAGGAGGGAGGAAATGGACAATGAGAGACAGACGAGGGTAAGGGTGTAATGTGGATTTAAGAATTAAATAAATGTTATATGTTTACTTGTAAATAGAGACAAGGAATTGACTTGTGAAAGTCAAGCAGTAAGTTTTACTTTATGCCGGCTTACTTCGCCGATTCTCTAAGGACGAGAATTTATAAACTTTCTCAACAGTACACAGCAGAGACTAATTACTCACGAGTGCTGTTTGTTAGTACTGTTAGCCACACGAGAAAGTGACTCCACCCCTGATAATCAGTAACTAATGCTATTAATGATAAACAAGTTCTTGCCAGTGCATTAACTCCTGGCTGGCACAACGGATTTAATCTTAATACAAAAGGACTGACCTAAGTACAAGTTATGAATAATGCAAAGCGTTTATGCAAAATAGGAGCAGCAAGTAGAATAAACTTAATGTGGAGAAATAAAACACGATTTTAATTACATTAAGCTCAAAGAAAAGAACTATAAATTTATTAATTACAATGAAATAAATTTACGTTACATGAGTCTCAAAATGAATTCAAATAACAAGAATATACTCACTCGCTCATTCAAATGCTACCACTTAAACCTAGGAAAAACGAAAAGAAATACTGGTCAGTAGAGGGGGCTAAGCGGAATGACTGGGCGCCGGTACGTAGGACGGACGCTGCAATACGCTAAACCTCTTCGCCGATTCACCGTCTAGGTGGAGATTTCAGGAACTTGCTGTGGCGGCGCTGCTCCATGCTGGGCACGAACCTGTTCGCACGATGATCAAAGCCTGACTAACTTCGAATTATGAAAGAGGGTGAGGGCCGGCCGTGTTTGCTTCAATGGTGAACGGAAAGAAAGTGAGCGATATACGCTCACAATAAATCACTCAGTGAAGGCGTTAATGTCGCGCACAAGGATGATCACTTATGAACAGTGAAAAATGTTCTGAAAACTGTCCCATTCGAGTGAATGCTAGGACGGTTGAACTGAGTGATACACAGTGGGAATTCCACTAGAATTCGCGGTTTCCACACTGAAACAAAAATGTCACGAACTTATAAACACGCTCGCCCGAATTCGTGATATTATACCTCATCAAAATAATTTTTTTTTTTCTTCAGAAGAAAAAAAAAATCGATATACATACATATAAATCCTAACTCAGTCACACAAGATTCACACTGTGGTGTGTGTACTATCCTGCTACAGGAGAAAATCACAGTCGCCCATGAGTGTTAAAACCTCGTATTTACGTTAATAGAAGCAAGCTTGAGGAAAAAACTCCGAGACGATGGTGAAAAAATCCTGTACTTAGGTCAAACTGAGCGAAAAGTTCGCTACATTTACATTAACAACTACTTGTTATGTAGTGTGATGTATGTAATACATGGTGTAGGTGTGACAGTTGTGGTGTAACTGTGCCCACATGTAAAATTATGTAATATAATAATAAATAATGATGACGAGGCAGTAGAGAAGAGGTGGCAGCACGCGGCAGAGACGATCAGCTGATCTCCACGACAATGCTGCACCCACCAGCTGCACCCGCGAAAGCAATCAAGGTGGAGCATTAAAAGTGTCATTTCTCTCTCTCTGCCTGGCAATCAGTACTTATGTTAAAAAAGTACACTATTATTTTATTAATGGATACATTATTAACCAGGAAACGTAGTCTTTGGATTGCTCAAATCTCTCAGGACCCTTGTAGTTTACTGGTTAACCTACATTATTAACCAGGAAACGTGCCAGTTCTTGGATTGCCCAAATCTCTGAGAACGGGCAGTTCGCTGGTTAACCTACATTATTAACCAGGAAACGTGCCAGTTCTTGAATTGCCCAAATCTCTGAGAACGGGCAGTTTACTGGTTAACCTAATATTATTAACCAGGAAACATGCCAGTTCTTGGATTGCTAAAATCTCTGAGAATGGGCAGTTTACCGGTTAACCTAACTCTACACTTATGATTAATGACATGAAGCTGAGAATCCCTATGCAGACTTGGGCAGGTCACATTTTAACACCCACCGTGGGTGTGAACACTCATGTGGATAATGTGCATTCTCCGGGAATCCTCAGAGAGGCCCACTGCTCGAGACGTTCCACAAGGTAATTCAAACACAGCCTCTGATTGTCTCTATGGGGTTCTTGAACTTCCCCATTAACCTACGGTACATATGTATGTACAGGCCCTGGACATGATGTGTCCTGTGGGGCCAACGGGCGAGACATCAGGTCTGCACCCACATTACCACTGCCCTGTCTCTCAACTGACTCTGAGATTATGGGTGTGGATTCAAACGGCACAGGAAGGACATGTCCCTGATTCGTGGTATGTTGACACACATTGCAGGGACGCACAAAACTATCTATTTCCGGTCCCATTCCTGGACAGAAAAAGTCAGCACGGATATGGCCCTGGGTTTTCCTTTTGCCCATGTGACCTCCTGAGTCCGAACAATGACCCCATTCTAACACTGGTAGGCGATACTTGGCGGGAATGACAAACTGCAGTCGAACCTTGCCCTGGGGTGTTCGTGACTCATGGTACAGCCGATCTTGTTTACGTAGGAACTTGGCCTGACCTCACCGTGAATACTTAATCACCCTACCTTTTTGTTTCTTCCGCACAGCAGTAAGTGTCGGGTCAAAATGTTGTTCTTGGACAACAACTTGGCTACAAATCAGATCTTGCGGCGACGCAATGGTCACCGGGATGACACAATTTGGAGCCTCGGCCATGGCTCGTGTTACTGCAGCCGAAGTCTGAGTAGCGTCATCTTCGGTGCAACTTGTTACATAGCCTATGATTTCATCATCCTTTGTGTAATTTTAACGCACAGTATGCTGCATGTTTGATCACGAGCGTGTTCTGCCTCAGTTCCCCCCTTCTACCGTTATAGTAGAGTAAGTCGTCATTTCTGGAGTTCAGACCAGGATTGTCAACTCTTTGTCCCCATGGCTTCATTTGCGCGTCCTTCTTACAAGTTGTATCAAGCTCTGCCGGCCCCTATATAATGAGCTCAGTCTCTGCATCATTGCCACTTAGATCTGCTCCTCATTTTGTTCACATCTCTGTCCTCCCCTGTACAGATATTATTATTGTGAGTGCTCAAGAAATCTCCAAACATCTAGCAGCTGTGTGTAATTTGAGTATAACTGTTATTGCATTTTTTCTTGTACTGTGTAGCATAAGGTTGATTCTTAGGCCTAGTGAGGTTTTTGATTGGTGTTGGGTTATGTCAGTCATTTTTGATAATAGTTTGTACCTGTAATAATTTATCTGGCATTCACTGAGTATTATCTGGTATCTCATTTTATCAGGGCTGACTTAGATAAATTTACTCTTGCTAATTTCGTGTTAATAGAGGCTATTGCAGTTAACCATATATTTAAGCTGTTTATTTGCCTTTACATTATCCATATGAGTCCTGAATGTTTTGTTGTTAGTTTGTGCATTAAACTTTAACTTGTAATTTTACCTAACTCTTTTGTTTTGAACCTGGAACTTTACGGGACAGTAGTGACTCTTAGTATTCTCACTTAAAGTGTACATTATCTTTCTCTGTTCCGTAACATAAATTTGGCAACCTCATATCAGGATATTCAGGATATTATCATAAGGATATTGCTTGATATTTTGTGACTGTTACTTATTAATTATGTCTACTATTACTACACTTGATGAAGCCAAAGATTTTTTGTCAAATGTGCAAAAAGTGTGTGATGTAGAAAACAGAACAAAGAATGAACTTAAGCTTGTTGCTCAACAATTGGGAATTGTTGTTCGCTCTCATCATTCTAAAGATCAAATTGTTGACATGATTAATGAAAGTTTGTTTAATGTAACTCCTCCAAATGAGCAAACGCAGATTGAATTAGCTAAGTTACAGCTAGCCCTGCAAGAGGCTCGTGTGAAGGAAGCTGAATTTCAAGCACAGGCTAAGGAGGCTGAATTTCAGGCAAAAGCTAAGGAGGCTGAGGCACAAGTTGAAATTGCTAGGATTCAGGCAGACCATGAGTATCGCATGAAACAAGGTGGAACTGGATCATCTAGCTCTGATGATTTTGATGTGGCTAAAAATGTTAAACTTGTCCCTCCTTTTAATGAATCTGATATAACAAAGTATTTTAAGTTGTTTGAGAGGGTAGCTACAGGTAATATTGGCCTAAGGAGTATTGGCCAGTACTCCTTCAAACTGTTCTCACCGGTAAAGCTCAAGTAACTTATGCATCTTTGCCTCAGGATCAGTCTGATAATTATGATGTAGTTAAGAGCTTGATTCTTAAGGCCTATGAGCTTGTTCCTGAAGCCAATAGAGTAAAATTTAGGACAACTTACAAGCAAGATAAGCAATCCCATGTTGAGTATGCAAAAATGAAAGAAGATCTGTTAGAGCGGTGGTTAAATTCTAAGAATGTGGATTCTGATTTTGACAAATTTAAGCAGATGATTTTGCTGGAGGACTTCAAAAGGTGTATTAGTAAAGATGTAAGCCTATATCTTAATGAGAAAAGATTAGATAATTTGTCTGATGCTGCAGTTTTAGCTGATGAGTATGTTCTCACTCACAAGGGATATTCTAGAGAAAAAGGGAAAGCTGAGAGTACGTTGCCTCTACTCAGAGTACAGGTAACAGGAAAGAGAATAAAGATGATGTTTCTCAGGAAGTAAATACCAGCTTCACCTCTAGATTCCAGAAAAGTAAATGTACTTATTGTAGTAAGCTTGGTCATACTACGGAGAGATATTTCAGGAGACAGCCCGGATGTGAACAAAAAAGGAGTCTTTAAATATTCAGTCAATTGGTCTAGTGTCCACTCTTGAGAGTTCCCAGAATTCTTTAACCGAGTTAACTGAACCTGCTTTGAGGGGTAACTTAAATTCTCATGATGGAGCTCCTCTTTTGAGCAGTAACGTGGGTGACACTCTCAAGAGTTCATGTGCTAATTTCCTGTCTGATGGTTTTGTCAGTCCTCTGGACAGTAATGACAGGAAATCAGTTCAAATATATCGTGATACAGGTGCTTGCCAATCCCTTATGCTGACCAGTGTTCTAGGCTCTAATGTTATTTCCTCTGATGAAGCTGTAATCTTACAAGGTGTAGGGAATAATTACTTCTCTGTCCCTCTGTGCAGAGTGAATTTAGAGTCTGGTTTTGTTAATGGTTCTGTTATGGTTGGGTTGGTTGAGACACTCCCAGTGTCAGGTGTAACTTTCTTACTTGGAAATGATATTGGTGGAAGTCAAGTGTGTCCAGCTCCTCAGTTGTCTAGTGAGCCAGTGGCTGCGTTCCAGGATTGTGATGTCCCTGATGTGTTCCCTGCCTGTGCTGTCACTAGGGCTAAGTCTAAAGTTACTGGTGACTTAGAGGATAATGATGATGATGATGTTATCCTAGCTGACACTTTTCTTGCTAATTTGGACCACTCACCAGATGAGGCAGTACCCCGTAGTGTTGATAATTTGTCTCGTCAAGAGTTGGCTGAGTTGCAGGTTGCTGACCCTGAGTTGAAAGGTCTAGCTAACTCTGCTTACAGTGAAGAAGAGTCAGCCGGTGCTTCTACTTGTTATTATGTAAAGTCAGGAGTACTTATGAGGAAGTGGAGACCCCCAACAGCATCAGCCGACTGTGAATGGGAGGTTGTACATCAAGTTGTCATCCCTCGTGTTTGTAGGCAGGATATCATTAGAGTGGCTCATGATTCCAGTTTGGCAGGACACCTTGGAGTGAGGAAGACTGTGGCACGCATTTTGAAACACTTCTACTGGCCAGGTATCTTCAGGGATGTTTCCTGGTATTGTAAGTCTTGTCACACCTGTCAAGTTGTGGGGAAGTGTAATCAGACCGAAAAGGTTGCACCTCTAGTTCCCATTCCTCCTTTTGAGGCGCCTTTCACCCGTGTGTTGGTGGATATTGTGGGCCCTCTTCCTAAGACTTCTTCAGGATTTTCTTATGTGTTGACCCTGATTGATATGGCTAATCGTTATCCTGAAGCCATTCCACTTAGAAATATCTCAGCAAAGAACGTGGTTAAGGAAATGCTAGGGTTCTTCACAAAGTTTGGTCTGCCCAAGGAGGTACAGTCAGACCGGGGAAGTAGTTTCGTGTCAAACGTTTTCGGGCGGTCTCTGGGAGAGTTGGGCATCGCCCAGATCACGTCTTCGGCTTGCCATCCCCGGACCCAGGGAGCGTTGGAGAGATGTCATCAAGCACTCAAGTCGATGCTCGGGAAATACTGTTTGGAACATCAAAAAGACTGGGATGGGGGTCTTCCATTCGTTGTGTTTGCCGCAAGAGAATCTCCAAATGAATCACTGGGCTTCTCACCTTTTGAGCTGCTGTTTGGCCATGAAGTGGGGGGACCCCTTGGGTTGCTCGGGGGGTGCTGGCTGTCGGAGGAGGATGACGTCAACCTGCTGGAGTATGTGATGAAGTTCAAAGAACGGCTGTCCACTGCTTTACAGCTGGCGAGAGAAAATTTAGGAGCTGCTCAGGAGAAGATGAAGACTTGGTATGATAAGAAGTCCAGGTTACGCCACTTTCAGCCAGGAGATCAGGTTTTGATTCTGCTACCAGTTCATGGGCAACCTCTTCAAGCCAAGTTTAGTGGCCCTTATTTCGTGGAGAAGAAACTCAGTGATGTCAACTATGTCATCGCCACACCAGATCGTAGAAAGAGCAAGCAACTATGTCACATCAACATGCTAAAGTTATATCACAGGCGGGACGAAAATAATCCAGTCTGCACTGTAGCTGTTCCACCCGAGTCTGCAAGTGAAGCTCTCCCATGCAGTGTGAGCCTGAGTGATAGTTTGGGGAGGAATCCTGATATCATGAATGATCTCCAGGCTGGGCTTTCTCATCTACCTCCCGGGGAAGGGCAGGAGTTTTCGGCATTACTGCAGGAGTGCCCGCAAGTGTTCCGTGCCACTCCAGGAAGAACCACTGTGTTGATGCATGATGTCGATGTTGGAGACGCAAAGCCAATTAAATTGCCTCCTTGCCGTGCGAACCCAGTGAAAGTTCCTCTCATCCAGAAGGAGTTTGGCTGCCTGTTGGACCACAGGATGGTTGAGCCCTGTCAGAGCGAGTGGAGTTCTCCTGTCACTCTGGTCCCTGAGCCAGGTGGGTCGCAGCGGCTTTGCATCGACTGCAGACGTGTTAATCAGATAACTAAAACAGACACTTACCCTCTCCCTCGTGTGGAAGATTGCATAGACAAGATCGGAAAGGCTAGGTACATAAGTAAGTTTGATTTGTTAAAGGGATACTGGGAAGTACCTATGACTGAACGTGCTAGGGAGATCTCATGTTTTGTAACACTAGGAAAGGCTTTTGCATGTTCTGTAATGCCGTATGGTATGAAGAATGCACCAGCCACATTTCAGAAGCTCATGAATGTTGTAACAGAGGGTTTGGCAGGGTGTGTTGTTTATATTGATGATGTATTAATCTTCAGTGACAACTGGAAAGATCACCTATGCCATGTCAGTAAATTTCTTGACCATTTAGTTCATGCTAATCTTGTAGCTAATTTATCAAAGTGTGAGTTTGGTCAAGCTAAAGTTCAGTACCTTGGGTATGTAATTGGTGATGGACATGTTGCACCACCAGGAGCTAAGGTTCAGGTTATAAGTGATCTTCCCAGACCTAAAAGTAGGAAAGAGCTACAAAGATTTTTGGGAATGGTAGGTTATTACAGGAGATTTGTTCTTAACTTTTCTATTCTTGTATCACCACTTACAGACCTACTGAAAAAGGAAGTTGAATTTGTCTGGACCGATAACTGTGAATCCTCTTTCAACAAACTTAAAGCTATTCTATTAAGTCTGCCAGTGCTCGCTACTCCAAATTTTGCTAAGCCTTTTAAGATGGCTGTTGATGCAAGTGATACAGGAGCTGGGGCTGTTTTGCTGCAAGAGGATGATCAGGGTATTGAACATCCTGTATCTTATTACAGTAAGAAGTTCACTCCACCTCAAAAGAACTACTCCACTATTGAGAAAGAGCTTTTGGCCTTGATTTTGGGTTTACAGCAGTTTTCATTTTATTTGTGTTCTGGTTTTGACCCCATAGTCATTTATACCGATCACAACCCACTGAAATTCCTTAGTAAGTTTAAAGATAAAAATCAGAGATTGACAAGATGGAGTCTACTTCTTCAGGAGTATTCATTAGACATACAACATGTCAAGGGGAAAGAAAATGTTATTGCAGATTGCTTATCTAGACTTTAGACAGATTGTTTTAGAGTAATAAGAAATTTCCTTTGTAAATTTCTTTTTCTTTGTGGGGAGGTGTTACATTGCCTATGATTTCATCATCCTTTGTGTAAATTTAACGCACAGTATGCTGCATGTTTGATCACGAGCGTGTTCTGCCTCAGTTCCCCCCTTCTACCGTTATAGTAGAGTAAGTCGTCATTTCTGGAGTTCAGACCAGGATTGTTAACTCTTTGTCCCCATGGCTTCATTTGCGCGTCCTTCTTACAAGTTGTATCAAGCTCTGCCGGCCCCTATATAATGAGCTCAGTCTCTGCATCATTGCCACTTAGATCTGCTCCTCATTTTGTTCACATCTCTGTCCTCCCCTGTACAGATATTATTATTGTGAGTGGTCAAGAAATCTCCAAACATCTAGCAGCTGTGTGTAATTTGAGTATAACTGTTATTGCATTTTTTCTTGTACTGTGTAGCATAAGGTTGATTCTTAGGCCTAGTGAGGTTTTTGATTGGTGTTGGGTTATGTCAGTCATTTTTGATAATAGTTTGTATCTGTAATAATTTATCTGGCATTCACTGAGTATTATCTGGTATCTCATTTTATCAGGGCTCACTTAGATAAATTTACTCTTGCTAATTTCGTGTTAATAGAGGCTATTGCAGTTAACCATATATTTAAGCTGTTTATTTGCCATTACATTATCCTTATGAGTCCTGAATGTTTTGTTGTTAGTTTGTGCATTAAACTTTAACTTGTAATTTTACCTAACTCTTTTGTTTTGAACCTGGAACTTTACGGGACAGTAGTGACTCTTAGTATTCTCACTTAAAGTGTACATTATCTTTCTCTGTTCCGTAACAAACTATACTTGGCACCTGGAATATTGCCTATGATAAGGTCAAACAAAGGTTCTGGCATGACAACTGCAACTGTCGTACCAGTGTAAAATGGAGTTGCCACCTGGATACTTGCCTCAGGGAACAATCTCACTGATCCATCAATAAGCTGAGCTTGGATCTGTCGACCTGTGTACTCCTCAGACCAAACTAGACTCTGCCTAACAGAGCAATGTGAGGAACCGTTGTCTCTCAGGACCTTCACAGGAATGCTTCCCACAAACCCTGGCTCAACAAGGAAGGCACTGTCACCTGTGGGAGGGCCTGTGGAGGAAGCAGCCAGCCACTGATGAGGCTGCTGAATAAATGATGCGGCAAACATGGTGCCCTGAGAATTAGATACCTGAGGGGTCGTTCTCACTGTCTGGGGAGATGGAGCGTTGACCCCCTGTGGCAGAGTGTTCACTGTCGCTGGGGGACTAGAGAACTGTTGGGAAGTACCCGTACTGCTAGGAATGACACCACCGTACTGCTGTTGAGGAATAAAGGCTGCGTTCGCCTCCTGCCTCTGATTCACTTGGGCTGGTGCTGAAAGAGATTGTCCTGACCTTTGATTCCGTGGCTGATAATGCTGCTGGTTAGGGTACTTGTTGTACCGCTTCCACTCAGGTTTCTGAGTGTTTTGCCCCGGGTCCTTCTGCAGTTTGTTTGGACCTTGGCCATTATTCTGAGAATGGCCCTGTTGCTGGGGTTTAGTTTGAGACGGTTTCCCAGATTTGTCAGCTTTCCTGTTCCAGGTGTGTTGCTTACGAGTTTAATACCCGTATGCAGTGAAGAATGCATCAGCCTCCTCCACCATTTGGCTGGCATCCCTTACCTGGCAGATTTTAAGCTGAGCCATAAGTTCAGCAGGCCACAACTTTTCTAGCTGCGTGCGCAGCATAAGGTCAATTATCCCCTCACGTGTGGAAGGAGTTTTATCTTTCTCCATCCACTCATCTAAGTAAGCAGTAAGCCGATCAAGAAACTGAACAGCGGTCTCCTTTTCTTCTAAACGCGCCCTCATAAACTGACTCGGCGTCGTCAACTGTGAGACCGTACACTTTGATGAGTGCGGCCTACATCATCTCATACGTGAGATTATCTCCACGAATTCTGTGGAGAATATCGAGGGCAGGGCCCTCAAACAGGCTAAGAAACTGGAGCCGCTTAGCTGCCTCATCCAGCTGGTACAGCTGAGCCATGTCTTCGAAACGAGCTATGAATGGCTCGATTCGCTAACCTTCCTTGTATGGAGGAAACTTGACGTGTGGGGTCGCCAAAACATGTGCAGGGAGAGTGCTCGTGGAGCTTAGGTTAGCTGCACCAGATGTGTCTGAAGCCAAGGAGTCTTGCTTGAGCCTCAGCATCTCAAGTTCATGTTTTTCACGTGCCTCACGCTCGGCACGTTCGTGTTCTCGTTGTTCTCGCTCGTATTCACGTTCTCTCTCACGTTGTTCTAACTCGTGTTGACGTTCTCTCTCTCGTTGTTCTCGCTCGTATTCACGTTCTCTCTCACGTTGTTCTAACTCGTGTTGATGGTCTCTCTCACGTTCCTCGCGCTGTTCTCGCTCATATTCGTGTTCTCTTTCTGGTTTCTCACGCTGAATTCGACGCTCTTCACGAGCATCGTTCTCACGTTGCTGCTCGTAACTAAACTGAGAGAGTACATACTCTTTGACTTTTTCGGGGTCGCTAAGCCCCATATCTTTGGCTTCCTGTAGATAGATATGAGTAGTCATGATGCTAACTCAGTCTGAGTGAACTAAAGACTAAGTACTGACTGGTATTTTGCAGAGAAATGCCAATAATCAAGAATAAAGAATATAGGCACAGGTTAGTGGTGACCAGTTTTATCTAGTTAAACGGTAAAAAAAATAAAAATAAAAAACAATTGACTATAAAAACCATTACATAAAATTAATAGAAATGAATCAATAATCACCAGTAAGATATTGCCTATAGACTTTAATAATAAATACCTAAGTATAAGTGAGTGAGTATTATCTCGTTAATAACTTTGGAGCTAGGAGTTAATATCCTGAAAAGAGGTCACCAGATATCACGGGGGGACGTGAATTTAAGAATTATGAATGCTTTAAATGTTATATGTTTGAAAATATGGACAAAGAATTGACCTGTGAAAGTCAAGCAGTAAGTTTTACTTTATTCCGGCTTACTTTGCTGATTCTCTAGGGACAAGAATTTATAAACTTTCTCAACAGTACACACCAGAAACTAATTACTCACGAGTGCTGTTTGCTAGTACTGTTAGCCTCACGAGAAAGTGACTCCACCCCTGACAATCAATAACTAATGCAATTAATGATGAACAAGTTCTTGCTAGTGCATTAACTCCTGGCTGGGACAATGGATTTAAGCTTAATACAAAAGGACTGGCCTAAGTACCAGTTAT
Source organism: Coenobita brevimanus (assembly GCF_032717465.1). Lineage (NCBI taxonomy): Eukaryota > Metazoa > Arthropoda > Malacostraca > Decapoda > Coenobitidae > Coenobita > Coenobita brevimanus. The sequence goes on along the minus strand of NC_136985.1, from coordinate 7,637,469 downwards.
GAAAAATGCAAAGCGTTTATGCAAACTAGGAGGAGTAGACTGTAGCACCAGTCGAGCAGGGCAGTACTCCTGAGGTGGATGGAAAGCTGATGACAGGGAATGCTGGAGCTCCCGTTTCATCAGCCCTCAGGACTAGTTCCTCACCATCCCCCTTTGCTGAACTTTTTCAATGTCTCAGTTACACAGAGAGGAGGCCAGCATGCTCTCCAACACAAATTTCTCTATCTGCACCAAACTACATGCACAGTACACACTACACTTCCTTTTCCAAAATTCAAAAAATTATGGCATCTCATCACCCAGCCTCGGAGTCCCCTGGGGGGGGGGGACCATAAATGCCCCCACCTTCTGCCCTTCTCCCGGTGACGACTGTCTGACTCTCTTCTTCCTCATTTCTGCAACATTCGTGGCCTTTCCTCTAACTTTTGCTCCGTTGAGCACCACCTCTCCTCCTCTAAACCTCACCTTCTTTCTCTAACAGACTCAGGTGTCTGATGCAACTGACAGCAAACCCTTTTCTGTACCATCCTACTTTCTCTATACTCATTTCAAAGCCAAAGGTGTCTGTTGTGTATATATACGCAAACGACTTATCTTGCTCTCGTGTTCCTGAACTCGATTCTTCTTAATTCTCTACACTTTCTTCGGCTTTCCTGTCATTCTCTGACTAAATATATCTGTGCTGTTTACTTATCCCCTAATTCTACTGACTATCCAAAATTCTTCGACTACCTTACATCTACGATGGAACACATTCCATCCATTTCTCCTTTCTCTGAAATCTCCATTCTAGATTTCAATGTTCACCAAATCCTTTGGCTCTCCTTTCCTGTCACTGATCCACCTGGTGAACAAGCCTACATCTTTTCTATCCTTAATGACCTAGAGCAGCTTGTACAGCACCCTACCCATATCCCAGACCGCCTTGGAGAGAGCTCCAACATACTTGACCTCTTCCTTACAACTAATCCTTCGGCTTACACTGTTAATCTTTTCTCTCCGTTGGGCTCCTCTGATCACAACCTTATCACCTTAACCTGTCCTATCACTCCAGTACGGCCTGTGGACCCTCCAAAGAAACGTCGTCTGTGGCATTTTGGAGCCGAGGCTTGGGAGGCCCTCAGGCAGTACTCTTTCATTTTCCCTGGAATGATTATTGCTTCCATGGCTAGGAGCCATCTGAGTGTGCCTTGCTCATTATGGAGGTTATTCTCTCCGGCATGCAAGAAAGCCTTGGTTTAATCACGCTTGTTCTAATGCTGTCCGCAACAAGGAGAGGGCCTACAAAAGGTACCGGAGCCAACCCACCCCTGAATCACATCATCTTTACGTTTCTGCCCGGAATCGTGCTAAGTCTGTTCTTCGCTCTGCTAAAAATAATTTCATCCGTACTAATTGCTCTCAGCTCTCCTGCTCGAATTCTTCCCGCTCCTTCTGGCACCTTGCCAAAAACCTTTCTAACAACTTTACCTCATCATCCTTCCCTCCTCTTTTCTACTCTGATGGTTCTGAAGCTATTTCTTCTACTGACAAACACAGACTTTCTCCTCCAATTCTACCTTAGACGATTCTGGTGCTGTTCCTCCATCACTTCCCCCCTCTGACTTCCTCATGGCTGACATTAAGATTTCTTCAGCTGATGTATTTTCTGCCATCACTGGCCTCAATACTAACAAGGCATATGGGCCTGATGGAGTCTCTCCTGTTGTTCTCAAGAACTGTGGTTCTGTGCTTACACCCTGCCTAGGCAAACTCTTTCGCCTTTGTCTGTCAACTTGTACATTTCCTTCTTGCTGAAAGTTTGCTCTCATTCAGCCAGTCCCAAAGAAGGGTGACCACTCCCAACCCTCCAACTATCGTCCAATTGCTTTAACGTCCTGTATTTCAAAAGTTTTTGAGTCAATTCTCAATAGAAAAATTTTAAGGCATCTTTCCTCTCACAACCTTCTTTCTGATCGTCAGTACGGGTTCTGTCAGGGACACTCCACTGGCGATCTTCTCACCTACCGTTCAGACTCCTGGTCATCCTCCTTTCGAGACTTTGGCGAAAGCTTTGCTATTGCACTTGACATCTCAAAGGCTTTTGATCGAGTCTGGTATAAATCTTTAATATCCAAACTGCCCTCTTACGGCTTCTATCCTTCTATCTGTGCCTTCATCGCGAGCTTCCTTTCTTGTTGTTCTACAGCTGCTGTTGTAGACGGCCATCGTTCTTCTCCTAGATCTATCAACAGTGGTGTTCCTCAGGGCTCTGTCCTATCACCAACTCTCTTTTATTCATCAATTACCTTCTAAGCTGTACATCTAACCCTATCCACTCATACGCTGATGACTCCACCCTTCACCTTTCCATTCGGTTCCTGCAATGCCCATCTCAGCAGTTACTTCAACAAACAAGGGATGAGGCTATGACACACCTAATGTTTGACTTGGCTCGTATCTCTGACTGGGGTAAAAATAATCTGGTTGTTTTTAATGCATCTAAGACTCAGTTCTTACACCTATCAACCCAACAAAATCTTCCACAGGAATACCCACTAATGTTTAATAATATTCAGCTTAATCCTGCATCATCCTTTTACATGCTAGGGGTTTCATTTACTCAAGACTCATCTTGGAAAGATTATATTACATCTCTTGTAAAATCTGCTTCCAAGAGATAGGGTGTGCTAAGCCAACTCCGTTCTTTCTTTACCCCTGCACAATTGTTGACTCTATACAGGGGTTTTATCCACCCCTGTGGGGAGTACAACTCTTATGTGTGGGGAGGCTCCCCACATACAGCTCTTCTCAATAGGTTTGAGTCAAAGGTTTTTCGTCCCATTAACTCTCCTCCTCTTACTGACTCCCTTCAACCTCTGTCTCTTCATCACACTGTTGCCTCTTTATCTCTTTTCTGTTGCTACTTTAATGGTCAGTGCTCCTCTGAACTGTCTGCATGCATTCCTCCACCTCTACGACGGGCGTGTAGCACCCGTCTAGCAGCAAACTCTCATCCCTTTTCTGCCCAACTCTCTAATGCAAGAGTTAACTGTTACTCCCAGTCCTTCATTTATGCAACAGGTCAACTCTGGAACTGTCTCCCTCCGTCTGTATTTCCTGCTGCCTATGATCTCCAGTCTTTCAAACGCAGTGTGTCCAGGCATCTCAAAATGATCGGATCTTGAATTTGGCTCTCTATTGTATTTTGTTTTTCTCTTGGAGGGAAATGTTATTGTGGGCTCATGGCCTTTGGTTCCTTCTTCCTCGCATAAAAAAACTAGAATAAACTTAATGTGGAGAAATAAAACACGATTTTAATTACATTAAGCTCAAAGAAAAGAACTATAAATTTATTAATTACAATAAACTAAATTTACGTTACATGAGTCTCAAAATGAATTCAAGTAACAAGAATACACTCACTTGCTCATTGAAATGCTAACACTTAAACCTAGGAAAAATGAAAAGAAATCCTGGTCAGTAGAGGGGGCTAAGGGGAATGACTGGGTGACGGTGCATAGGACGGACACTGCAATATGCTAAACCACTTTGCCGATTCACCATCTAGATGGAGATTTCAGGAACTCGCTGTGGCGGCGCTGCTCCATGCTGGGTATGAACCTGGTGTCACGACGATCAAAGCCTGACTAACTTCGAATTATGAAAGAGGACGAGGGCCGGCCGTGTTTGCTTCAACGGTCAACGGAAAGAAAGTGAGCAGTATACACTCACAATAAATCACTCATTGAAGGTGCTAATGTCGTGCGCAAGGATGATCACTTATGAAACAGTGAAAAAATTTCTGAAAACCGTCCCAATCGTGTGAATGCTAGGATGGTTGAACTGAGTGATACACAGTGGGAATTCCACTAGAATTCGCGGTTTTCACACTGAAACAAAAATGTCACGAACTTATAAACACGCTCGTGTGAATTCGTGACAGAGGGATGGCTGTCACGCCCTATCTCCCCATTTGCAAGGGACCACGCTGTTTCTCCCATTCCTATATACAGGGTGTAACAGAAGGTTATGTCACAACTTCACAGGGTGAATAATTAGGTTAATATCAGTATGATATGTTATATGACTATTTGTGTTATTTTCAATAGTAATAAAGTTATGGCACTGGAATGTGGCTTACAGGTAAGGAAGGTACAGTAAACCACACATGTAAATAGCACCAATGTATAACACATTTTGTGGGAAAACTGTGTTTCACTGACTGTGTGAACCATGTATTTGAATCACTGAGCACGTCATTATGAGTAATGAAGCTTTAGTAATGAACTACATCATCTCAGTACCACAGAGTGTGGTCACAGTCAGGAACTGGTTCAACTTGACTGACAGTAGTCTTGGAGGTACCATTTTTGTTTACGAACGTGGAATACACAGATATGCACTATATTTATGGGTTTTGTGATGGGAATGCGGTTGCAGCCGTTGAAGAATATAGACGACGGTTTCCAGGACGACGAACTCCTGATCGACGAGTGCTTAATAATGTCCATAAAAAATTGCGAGAGTCTGGATTGGTTCTTGGTGCGGGGAGATTTGTGGAACGTCCCCGACAAAGCAATCAGGCACACAGGAGGCACATTAAGTGAATGATAGAGCATGATCCACGAACCAGTACCCGACGACTTGCTGCCCATCTACATACATTGCATATGACTGTTTGGTGAACACTACACAGTGAGGAACTGTATCCATATCATATTCAACGTGTACAACACCTGGAACCTGCAGACATGGATAGGTGACTATAGTTTTGTCGGTGGTTTGTTGCACACCATCAACAGTGCACCTACATTTTATTTACTGATGAGGCGCAGTTCACCCATGAGGGAGTTCATAATACTAGGAACTCCCATGTTTGGGAGCATGATAATCCGCACCCAATAGTCCAGCGTAATCACCAACGCCATTTTTATGTGAATGTGTGGTGTGGTGTCATTGGAAACCAGTTAATTGGACCATTCATCATGCAGGAGCGTCTGACAGAACGGGTTTACGCACAGTTTGTGGAACATGAGTTGCCAGCCCTTCTTGAGGATGTTCCACTACAAACACGAGCACAGATGTTCTTCCAGCATGATGGAACACCCGCACATTATGCATTAATCGTGAGGAATTACCTAGACCAACACTTTCCTGGCTGATGGATTGGCCGTGGTGGCCCAGTGAGTTGGCCACCACGTTCCCCAGTCCTCACCCCTTTAGACTTCCACTTATGGGGATACATGAAGGAGCTGGCGTATGAACGTCCAGTAGACACACAAGATGATCTAGTACGTTGGATATTTGATGCAGCGACACCCGTGAATGACCCTGCTGTTCTCCACACTGTTACAAGGTCGATGTTGCACCGCGTTGAGATGTGTATGCAAGAAGATGGTGGCCACTTTGAACACCTACTTAACTAACTCTTCCATAAGACAATAAAACCCATACACGTGTGTTACAATAAAGCTTTACAAGGTTGATGTTGCACCGTGTTGAGATGTGTATGCAAGAAGATGGTGGCCACTTTGAACACCTACTTAACTAACTCGACCATAAGATTATAAAACCCATACACATGTGTTACAATAAAGCTTGGTGTTACGTGTGTTTTCCTCTACCTGTTTTACCTATAGTCTACCTTCCAGTGCCATAACTTTGTTACTATTGAAAATAACACAAATAGTCATATAACATTTCATATTTATATTAACCCGCCCCGTCCCGGCCACTTTTCGACCACTGGTACCCCCCAATCCCGGGCAATTTTCGACCTTTTTTTTTTTTTGCTAAAACTTTCGCTTTTGGTGAGAAACATCGAAAATTCATAGAGAAATCGCTCACCTGAGGTTTAAAATACTCATTACAGGTAGGAGAGCCTCCTTACCTTACTGGGTTCTCTATCAGGCTGGCACCAAAGAAAACGAGTTCTATGGGAGGAACTATTTCACACCACTCATAAACGGTATTTATTTATTTATTACGAATTTATATGTAGTACAAAAGTATATTGGTTTTCAAGCAGTAATATAGGCATTATAAGCATTGTTTCACTCACTAATACCTGACCTTTTTTTGCCACATTACCTGATCATCATTTCTAACTGTTTCTTCCTTTAATGCTATGTAAAGTTTGTCCTCCACATTGTCATTGATTGGGGAATCACTCTGGCCCTGAATTTCGTACCGTGGCATGACATGGCTATACTGGCCAGGTCACTGATAACAGGTGAATTGCTGAGAAAAGGGCATGCAGGGGGGGGGAGGAGGTCATGCTGGGTAAGGCATTGTCTCTGCCTGGCATCTTGTTGAGGCAGGTGTCCCGTGTATACGTACCAAAAATGACTCGCGAAAATTGAAAATTGTGGAAATTATGAACCTTGCAATTGCAGGACGTTGAAGTACGTCCTCGGGATTAGCTGTGACAAAACGTGAGGACGTGGAAGTACGTCCTCGGGACGGCGCGGGTTAACCCAATTATTTAAGAGTGCTGTGGTGGGGCATGCAGAAGAGGTGTGTGGTGTGAGACGTGTGGGTGGTGGTGTAAGAAAAGGAAGTGAATGGTGGTGCGAGGAAGTAAGTATGGCTGTGGCTGAGAAGAGACGTGCATATGAAGTGTGGCTGCAGAGGAAGGATGAGATCTCATATGAGAGGTATAAGGAAAAGAGGAATAGGGCGAGAAGGGCTGTGCGTGATGCTAAAGTGGCAGCAAATGAGAAGTGAGGTAGGCAGCTGACAGAGAATTTTCAACAGAATAAGAAAATGTTTTGGAAGCAACTGAAAACGGTGCGAAAGGGAGAGTCTGGGAAGGAAGAACGAGTAAAAGCAGAGGATGGAAGGATGTTAATTGAGATGGATGCAGTAAGGAAGAGATGGGCACAGTATTTTGAAAGATTGTTAAATGTAGAGGAAGAAATGGTGGCTGAGATTGTGGCGGATAGAAGGGTGCAAGGAATAAATGAGTTGGGAGAGTTGAATGATTCTTTGATCACGAAGGAGGAAGTGGAGAAGGCAGTAAAGGAGATGGAAACAGGGAAAGCTGCAGGTATGGATGGGTGTGCTGTGGAATGCCCGAAGGGTGGTGGAGTGACTATTGTTGACTGGTTAGTAAGATTGTTGAATGTGTGCTTTGTGAAAGGTATGGTGCTAGTTGACTGGGCAAGTGCTTATGTGGTCCCGTTGTATAAAGGCAAGAGTGATAAGTATGAATGTACTAGCTTTAGGGGTATAAGGCTGTTGAGTGTTGTAGGTAAGGTGTATGGTAGAGTGTTAATTATGAGAGTTAGAGAGGGTACAGAAGGAGTGATTGGTGATGAGCAGTGTGGCTTTAGGAGAGGGAGGGGATGCGTGGATCAGGTGTTTGCGGTGAGACAAGTGTGTGAAAAGTATTTAGCGAAAGGCAAGGATGTGTTTTGGGCATTTATGGATTTAGAGAAAGCGTATGATAGAATTGATAGGGAGGCTTTGTGGACTGTTTTAAGATTGTATGGACTTGATGGTAGGTTAGAAAAAGGGGTGAAAAGTTTTTATGTAAATAGTAAAGCGTGTGTAAGAGTGGGAAATGCTGTGAGTGATTGGTTTCCTGTGAGAGTGGGGCTGCGACAGGGATGTGTGATGTCGCCTTGATTGTTTAATATTTACATGGATGGTGTTGTAAGGGAGGTGAATGCAAAAATTTTAGGTGGAGGTCTGAGTCTGGTGAATGTTGATGGTGGAGAGTGGAATCTGAAGCAGCTGCTGTTTGCAGATGATACTGCACTGGCAGCTGATTCAGAGGAGAGATTGAGACAGTTGGTAGAGGAGTTTGGAAGGGTGTGTCAAAGGAGGAAATTGAAAGTAAATGAGAATAAGAGTAAAGTGATGAAGTGTACGAGGTTGGTAGATGGTAGGGGGATGAATATTGTTTTGAATGGCGAGTTGCTTGAGGAGGTAGAGTGTTTTAAATATCTAGGGTCACATGTTGCTGTGGATGGAAGAATAGATGCAGAAGTGAAGTTTAGAATAAATGAAGTAGTAAAGGTGCTGGGAGGAATGAAAAAAGTGTTTAGATGTCGTTCGCTTAGAATGGATGTAAAGAGAAGGCTGTATGAGGGTGTTGTGGTACCGACTGCATTATATGGGGCTGAAACATGGAATATGGGTGTAGCAGAGAGGAAAAGTTTGAATGTAATGGAGATGAGGTGTCTGAGGAGTATGTGTGGAGTGACACGTATGGATCGAGTGTGGAATGATGAAGTGCGAAGGAGAACTGGAGTTGTTCGGGAGATAGCTGGTAGAGTTGAGCAGAGGGTGTTGCGATGGTTTGGGCATATGGAGAGAATGGATAATGAGCAATTGGTGAAAAAGATAACTATATCTGATGTGAGAGGTGTAAGGCTGAGAGGAAGACCACGAATAGGATGGATGGACAGTGTGAAGAGAGCGCTGGATGCGAGAGGGATGTCTGTTGAGCAAGGAAGAGTGGCTGTGCGTGACAGAAATAAATGGAGAGAAATTGTGAATGAATAAGTGATGACGCAGCCCTGAGGGGATATTCTCCCGCATTTGGTCTGATCAGCTATTTCAGGTCAGGTGCGGGTAAGGGGATGAGTCTGTTATGATGTGACAGGGGTAAACCAGCTCTGCTATTGGGCCCTGCTGTGGATGTCACTGATTGCATTGCGCAGTTGACCCTTGTGTGGTGTGGTGCGGTGAGGATCTGTCCGTTCTCCCCTTTGGGGCTAAGATGCGAATGAATGTGTTTGAATGGATGAGTAAATGGAGAGTGTGTTGTCCTGTCTCGGCTATCTCCCTTTCCTTGGGGGAAACAGCCAAGGTATATAGATAGATAGAATTATTCACCCTGTGAAGTTATGACATAACCTTCTGTTACACCCTGTATATTTTCTCTCTCTCTTTCTCTCTCTCTCTGTCTGTCTCTCTCTTGTGTATGTGTGTGTGTGTGTGTGTGTGTGTGTGTGTGCAGATCCCCTAGCACCTGGTGTGGGGTTAGCAGCGTCACAGGAGGAAAATGAGGAAAATTTACGTGCACACTCCACGGTGTCTGCGTGCGCATATTCTGAGCATATATGGGGCAGTGTGGGGTAGTGCTTGGGTGATATTGAGAGTTGCCACCTGCCCCAATTTCCCATACAAATTTCAGCCACCTACTCCTCATGGCGCAGTTTTGGTACTCCTTTAACCTGCCCCGTCCTGACCACTTTTCCACCACTGACTCCCCCCAATCCCAATCATTTTTGGAATTTTTTTTTTTGGCTCAAACCTCTGCTTTTGGTGAGAAACATCAAAAAATCATAGAGAAATTGCTCACCTGAGGTTTAAAATACTCGATACAGGTAGCAGTACCTCCTCACCTTACTGTGTTTTCTATCAGGCTGGCTCCAAAGAAAACAAGTTCTATGGGAGGGTAACCATTCCACACCACTCATAAATGGTATTTATTTATTTATTTGGTACTAGTTTATATGTTGTATGAGAGTATATTGGTTTTCACACAGTAATATAGGCAATATAAGCATTGTTTCACTCACGAAACACATCAACATACCTGACCTTTTTTGGTGACATTACCTGATCATCATTTCTGACTGTTTCTTCCTCTAATTCTATGTAAAGTTTGTCCTCCACATTGTCATCGATTGGGGAATCATTCTGGCCCTGAATTTCGTACCGTGGCACAACATGTCTTTACTGGCCAGATCACTGGTAATAGGTGAATTGCCGAAACAATGGCATGCAGGGAGGGGAGGTCATGCTGGGTAAGGCATTGTCCCTGCCTGGCATCTTGTAGAGGAAGGTGTGTCGTGTATATGTACCAAAAATCACTCGCAAAAATTTAAAATTGTGCAAATTAGGGACCTTGCAATTGATTCGCATTTATGTATGTCAACAGGATTGGCAGTGACAAAACGTGTGGACGTTCATTCACGTCAACGGGATGCAGTGGGTTAAAAATCTCACTCATTTGAGGCCTATCTCTTTTGACTTTGATAAGTCCCAAATGAGGCCTATCACTCTCAACAGGTAAATAGCCATCTTTATCTGTAACATAAAGGGGCGGTACGAGGTTAATATATCAAGATGTTTAACCCCTTAACCACGGGGCGTCACTTTCGTGATGCTTGGGAGCAAGGGATCATACCACGGGGCGTCACTTTTGCGATTCTGTGTTATTTTGAATTCACCCGGGCTTTCAAGTGGTGGCTTGTATCATCTATCAGTACTGCCAATGTCCAACACTAGTCAGCACTCCCAATCTCATCTGTACTCCCATCCATTGTTGACAATATTAGCCATTTCTCCCCGTTCTTGACTCCCCTCCCTACCTCCCCTCCATTACCCTCTCCTCTTGCCTGCTAGGCAGTGCTACGCTAAGTAAATCTTTCCTGGAATTTTCCACTGATTTCACCCATTGAAATAAGCCCTATGCCCTATTCTTATACCAAATAATATATACCAAAAAGTAATAAGGTAAGTGATAGTGCCATACATCTGGAATTGGCTAATTATCACCTGACAACACCTCACTTGCACTCGTTCGCTATTTTTCGCTGTTTATTTGCCCTAGAAATATGCTGTATAATCTATTCTCGTAATAAAAATATATATAAGGAGGGAAGGGAGAAGCCTAAGTGATATTTACATTCACCTGGAACTACCTAATTTATAATGTATTGTCTAGATTTCCTGCCAATCTTTTCATAGCCATATATTAGCAGCTCTCACGAGGCTGGCGTTGGCAGTAATGCATTCTCCCTAGGTAGGCCACCCCGGCCCACCAATATCAGTTTACTGTCGTCTTTCAAGGTGAAAGTACGTCGGATTCGCTCCTGCAAACTTCCGCCGCTTTTTAGCCCCATGCAAAGGGCCCTGTGACCTCTACCTCCTACTAAACCTCGTGTGGAAAGAGGTAAAGGGCTGACAATTGATAGAGAGTGACTACGATCTTTCTGGTGGGTAAAACAGTGCAAGTGGAATTGTAAATAATGTGTAAACAGCAAATGAAAGCAATGAATGTAAATATAAGTGAACAGTGGAAAATAGTTTTATAAGTTACTTCAAGTGACAGTGCATAACACAGTGTAAATAAAATAGAAATGTAAATAATGTAAATAAAATAGAGAACTTAAATAGAAATGTAAATGATAGTCCATGAGCCTGGGTCGATATCGGTACCATCTGGTGGGGCAAATTCTAATTGATATTTTTGAATTCCCTCATGTCCTTGATTAAAAATTTGATATGACAGCAGTCGCAGATGAGTAGCTTTTTATGAGTAATTGGCCATATAAAAATGGCCGCCCCCTTAACTGATAAGGGTCTATAACTTTACTTTTACTACAGGTAGATACATGATCTTGGTGTTTAAACTTATGTTATGGAGTATTTCCTAGTCCCTGGTGGCCACTACAAATGCCTAAGAGAGTCGGCCATCCTTATTTGACTGGAAAAATTCAAAATGTTGATTATAGATACTTCCAGATACTCGGTGCTTTCAATGTATAGTTGCTAAACTGAGAATGTACAACTAATTTGTATCTTTCACTTTCAGGTAGCTTGCATGCTTTGGTGTAGAAATGGAAAGTGAAAGGACATTGGATGTAAGTCAAGCGACAAATTATGGTGGTGGTGATAATGCTCAAGATGGACCGGGTCCTTCAAAACGTGCAAAAACTGTACCAGAATGCATTATACATAGCAGTACTTGTGATGAAAAACTGACCCTGAATCTCTCTTGTTTGAGGGACATGAACTCATGAAGCACACTTCTTAAGGCAGCACAAAAAAAGAAACATCTACCAATTCTAAACATTGCCCAAGAAACTCCAGAGGGCATCATTCCAAAAATTCACTACCATAGGAAATGTAGAAGTCTGTTTACAATGAAAAGGGACCTTCAATCGAAACAAAGTACAGAACAAGCATCCAGTGACAAGGAAAAATTTGAAAGAAAAAGACTTCTGAGGAGATCAATGACAGTATCTGAAGAGTCTAGAATATACAGCAAGGTCTGTATCATACTGTATGTGAAAAGGACAAATTTATGCCAGGCAGCCGGACAAGGGAGCGACTTACACAATGTGTTGAGCTACGGTTAGATGATACTCTTAGGAACACAGCAATTTCCAAGCAAGACAGCAGGATCCTAGCCTTATTGGCAAGGGATTTAGTAGCAGCAGATGGCCACTATCATAGATCATGCTACAGAAGCTATACCAGAACAAGGCCACAGGTGATTCCCATAGAAACAGACTTAGAAGAATATCCAGGTGTAATGAAGGAATCCTTTCAGAAGTTGTTTGCCTATATCAGAGAAGATGTTTTTGAAAACCCCAGGGTAATTAAGCTGACTGAGCTTACAACAAAACTGACCTGCTGGATGCTACATGAGGGAGTTCATAAGGTGGAAGATTCTACAAAGAAACATGTCAGAAGATATCTTGAGACAGAATTTGGAGAGTGTCTGCATTTTGTACAAGATGCAAAGGGAAAGGTGCTGGTGTACCCTAATAACTTGTCCCGAAATGCACTAGTCAAGCAAAATGTCATTCTGATGGACGCAGTAGAGGACCTGGAATCAAAATGCGACATTGAAGGACTCTTGAAAAAGTCAGCTCACTTGCTTCATAATTCGATAAAAAAGCATAGTGTGTCCATATCTTGGCCCCCACTTGCATCAGAACTGAACAATTCTTCAGCTTTTATTCCAGGCAACCTAAAGGGATTCTTGCAACACTTAATAGCAGGGCCTCAGGATGAAGCTTCCCTTTCTCCAAGAATTCAGTGCCTCATTGAATCTGTAGGCCAAGATATTGTCTATGGGGTGACCCGAGGACAGCTGAAGCCACCAAAACATCTAATGCTGTCATATGCTATCAAGGCCCTCACAGGCTCAGAACTCATTAGGATGATTAATCGTCTTGGGCACGGTGTGTCCTACACGCAAGTTGAGGAGTTGGAAACTGCATTATGTATTCAGAAACTTGAGTCCCAAGGAGATGAAAGTGTAGCCATACCTGAGCAGCTCCAGCCACTCATCCCAACAACTCTAGGCTGGGACAACATAGACCGGTTGGAAGAAACCTTGAGTGGGGGAGGTACATCGCATCGAGTAAATGGCATAGCAGTGCAACCCAGAGTGTATGGACCACATACTCCTAGGAAAGCTCTACCCAAATCTGTTGTAAAGAAGAGGACCCTTGATGCAAATCCTATCATTCTACCTCCATACAATGCTGGTGAACGGGTAGGACCACCATCATGCTGCATATTGCGTTACACTATAAGGAGGTAGTACAGCAAGCCCAGAAGAATAATTTGATTTGGATCTTGTCTAGATTGCATACTGCCAGTAGTCAAGAGAACCCAGTACCTGGATGGACAGGGTTCAATATTGCTACTAGAGATAATGAAGAAGTTTCTCAAAATACTGTGGCATATCTACCCACCATCCATGCTCCAGCTACTGAAATGTCCACTATCCATGAAGTTGTGATTCGTTCGCAGAAGATCAGGAATATTTTGGAGCTCAAAAGCATTGTCGTAGTGTGTGACAAAGCGATATATGCAAAGGTCACTGAGATATTGTGGAAGTGCAAGGACACGTTTTCGCACATTGTACCACGACTTGGGGCATTCCATACAATATGCACATTAATGGCAGTGATTGGGAAGCGTTTCTCTGATGCAGGACTACGAGACCTTTGCATCGAGTCAGGTGTCATAGCAGAGAGATCCATTTCTGGTGTGTTGGAAGGACGCAAATACAACCGTGCCATTCGACTTCATAAGCTTCTGTATGAAGCTTTGATGTGCCTGGTTTGGAGAGAATTCCCATCCTGGTGTGAGGAGCATCATAGTGATAGTGCACATCATCTTCAGTCATTGGTGGTTGAGATTGAAACCATGTCTGCAAACCTGTGCCAGACTTCTTTCACAGAGCTCATCCAGTCTCCTTCTTTCCAAGTGATGGCTGAACTGTTTGACAAGTTCAAAGAACATCTTCACAGTAAGTGTGGTCCTTTGGCCTGCTTCTGAATGAGTTATGTTGAAATGGTGGAGATTGTGCTGAATTTCGTGAGAGCCGCTCGTGAAGGAGATTGGCACCTGCACCTGGCAGCAATCCAGGCTGATACCCTGGTGCTTCAGTTATGATAACATTAACTAGGCCAGATACCTTTCATGCTACTATGCTGGAATGTCACGTCTTCCCACAGAAAATCCCGATGTCTATGAGAATTTGAAGGCAGGAGGTTTGTCTATACAGCTTGGAACTGAAAATACATTTGGAATGGTTCCAGTTGACCAGGCTGTGGAGGAGACGATTATCAGAGACACTTAGACAGCTGGCGGTACAAAAGGCTTCAGTCTAAAGCCAGCAGCAGTTAACCTTTACTACTTGACTGCAGAGTATCATAGCTCATATCTTAGAACCCTGAAATATGCATTGGACATGGATCAACCAAACAGTATGCACAAAGATCTTCAAAAAACAAGAATCCTCAAAGATGAAGAAGATGTCAAGAGGTTGATGGAGATTCTGGACAATAGCTGGATCAATCCTGTCAGTACTGAACAAATGGATCTTGTTTGCTTGTCAAGTGGATGTGTGGCTCCAAAAGATATTGCAACAGACCTTCTCGAAGCAAGACAATTAGAACAAAGAGCATATCAAAATTTCAGAGAGGAAAGGCTACAAAGCAGTCCACCAGTAAAGAAATTCCATGACCCTCTGCCCAAACTGAACCTGAAGACATTTGCCAACTTGAACAAGAAAAAGAAGACAAATAGCAACACTCTAAAGGAAATAATCATGAAAGCTGACCGAAATCTATTTGCTCACATGGTACTCATTGCTCAGAGCAGAAGCTTGAATCTGCAGGAGGTTTTTCAGTAGGCTACCCACTAGGCCCACTTCCGTGGTCCCTAGCAACAGCAGATGATAGCCTCAGAAAGACAAATAAAGCTGCACTGGCCAAAGAGCTACAGAAGTATGTCTGTCCAGCGGAATGTGTGCCACGGAAAGCTGCTTGTCTTATTGATGGTATGGCTCTGATCCAGAAAATAAACCTTTGCTGAAGTTGCTGACCATGCTCTTTCCATTGTAATTGCCGAAGGTGATGATTCTCCACGCATTGATGTTGTATTTGATGTGTACCAAGAAAATTCCATCAAAGCTGCTGAGAGAGTTCGGCGAGGTGAGTCTGAATCTATCCAGTTCAAGAGCATCTCACCTGGCCATACCATCAAACAATGGAGAAAGTTCCTTGCCAGTTCCAGAAACAAGGAAAACCTAATCAAGGTCATCACAGATGAGTGGAAACATCCAAGACACCAGAGACGGTTTGTTGGCTAAGTCATATATGTCACCTGTGGGGAAACCTGTTATCGACTGACTGAGCATGGTTCCTTGGTAGTGGATGGATTAAAGTCCACTCAAGAAGAAGCAGACACACGACTTCTTCTTCATGCTGCCCATGCAGTCTCACAGGGCTATACAGCAATGAAGGTTATATCAAATGACACAGACGTTCTAGTGCAATGTGTGGCCTTCTCTAGTGATATCCCAAGCAGCATCTATATAAAAAGTGGTACCAAAAACAGAGTAAAGTACATAGATGTTACCAAAGTTGCAGCCACACTTGGACCAGACAACACAAAAGCACTTCTGGGTCTTCATGCCATGACGGGCTGCGACACTGTGAGTGCCTTTGCAGGAAAGGGGAAGGTCTCTGCTTTGAAACTAATGAAAGGTAACACAGAGCACCGAGAGGCCCTGCAGAGGGTTGGAGAGGGCTGGAACCTAAGTCAGGAGCACTTTCAGAAGTTAGAGGCCTTCACGTGTCACTGTACAGTATCCAGGGAGCAACTAGAGTGGATGAGCTACGTTACCAAATCTTTTGTGCCAAGAAAGGAGAGGCTGAATCCTGGCAGCTACCACCATGTAAATCCGCTCTGTATCAGCATTGTCAGTGTGCTAACTATCAGGCAAGAGTGTGGAAGCAGTCATTGGAAAGATACCCAACCATTCCTCCCCCAACAGGAAGAGGCTGGTATACAGAGAATGTGGATAACAATAAGCAACTCATGATTGATTGGTCTGATGTTCCTGCTGCCCCTGATGCTATTCTGGAACTACTCTCCTGTAAATGCTCACGCTCATGCAAGAATCCAACATGTCCATGTCATGCGAATGGATTGCCTTGTACAAAACTCTGCAAGCTACAAACATGTAGCAACCAAACACAAGTTGAGATTATGAATGACAACACTGAGGATAGCGATGATGAAGCACATGACGAATGGGTGTAATATTTTCAGAATTTCTTTTTAGTTTTTACCTACATTCACTAGAATGAACACAAACAACAAGCAGATTACATACTTTTCAGATTATTTCAATGAAGTCTTTGCTTTGTCAAGTGCCAAATAGCCGGGTGTGGCTTGGCGCTACAGGTATATCCATTGTAATAATAATTTGCTTAGTCTAAATGTTTAGTCTTCTATTCTTTCACTTATGAACCTTATGGACGGTCTAGGGAGATATGTGTGACTGTATATTGTAAAGTAGGTAGCCATTTTGAATGATTATTATTTTCACATGTATTCAAACTGATAATTGTATAATTTTTGTATTATGGTGATAGTTTGATGTATATTTCATACACAAGGTATTTACAGTTCTCATACCAGAAGCAGTTTTGTTACACAAGTTTGTTTTATCTCTATAAATGGGTCATATATTGTGTTATATATTGTTATATAGATAAATGTGATTGAATACTTTCAGTATTAAAGGTTTGAAGGATTATTTTGTAACTCTACTGATCATTACTTACCATACACCCACACCGCCTCGGAAAAGTTTGATTATCGGTACCATTGAAAAGTGGCTCTTTATGAATAAAAAGCTACTGCTTTCGAAGTGCTATCATACAAAAATGAAAAGTAGAGACATATTGCTATTTTAAAATGCACGACAGAAATTGCCCCGCCAGATGGTACCGATGGTCAAATTTCTGGGACCAAGCTCAAGGCCTATGAGTGGTATTATAAGAATACGAGTATATATACTAGGAGTAATGAAAGTGAAAGTTTCACTCTAGCATGTATGAATACTATGAGTTATGAGAGTGAAAGTGAAAGTGACATTCACTCTCAATGCTAGTATACAGGACGAGAAAGTGAATGCTACGTATTTTACTGAAAGAGAAATTGAATCCCTACAGTGACAATAAACTACTCTTACTGAAGGAAACTTATGGATAAAGACTGTAGATATATATAAGTGTCATATAGTAATAGAAATATAAACTGTGAGTGTTTTTATGAATAATAAATGACAGAACACCAGCGGCGAACGATGTCAAGTGGGAAGGTCATACGCCCTCGTAATCTTCATTGCTTTCACAGTGTTTTTTTTTTTTTTTTGAGTATGGATTCCAAACTATTTGAGAATCATAGAATACTGTTTCTAGTGATAATACCAGGCTGTGGTAATCATATTACGGGTTGTTGGGAAGTGTAAAGTGGAGACTTCGTTACCCAACTTCAGAGGTCTCCACAAGTCCTACGGTACTCGGTGAAGGTTCAACAAACACCCCAGGAGAAAGCTGAAGGTATGTGCCATAAGCATATTTGATTTTAATATTCTAGGATTAATAACTGATTTTTGGCAAATATTTTTAGAGAGTCTGTCGGAGCGCGAATATGCCAGCGGGAGCCGCAAGAAAAAGCAAAACAAGCCCGCGGTTAAGGGGTTAAGAGGAGAATGACCAACACCTCATCCCTGAGTAGCATTTTGTGAATAATTAACCCTACACAACCTTCAGAATTTGATCCACTATGGCCACATGCGGTTGGAGCACCATGACCTACTAGACCACCAGGAGTTATTGCAAATTGCTCTTAACGGTAGAGAATTATGAACGGGTACTTATTAAATATTTTCTAATGTCCTCAACTTTTTACTTAAAGTTCTTAGATGCTTACTGAAGCTTATTATTTAGAAAAACATGAAACAATGATATTATTCTGATGTGGAGAAAGATCTTTGAAAATAATAGATATAATCGATGTCTGGCAAAGTAATGTAACACAGTTTTTTTTTCTTTTTATAAAATTGCTGTCACGTGAGGCATGGATTCCCTCTATGTAATTTTTTTTAACTTTAAGCAAGACACTTCTCTCTCCCACCTATAAAGTAACTTAATACATAAAGAAATAAAGTACATAAAATGTCCATAATTAAGTTGCACCAAGAAACACTGCAACTAATTCTTGAAATTCAGTGAACGAGTCTGCACAACTTCAGTGTAATCAGACGGTCAGACAATGAAGCTCTAATGATAACCAAGCTGGAAGAGTATGGGTTCTTACCTGTGATTGCCAACCCACCTGTCACTATAGAGTCACATTGGTAAGTCCCGCTTTACCCCTGCCTTGTGAGGTGGACAAGTGGTGCTGATATTTGCCACTGATATTTGATGGTGCAATTTATCTGATGATGCATCAACTGGCCTGACCTGGTGTGATCCAGGTGGGGTGTGCTGCCTCACCTGCCGTGTGATCTGTGACATGGCTTGCAGTAGCAGGTGGTCTGGCGGCAGTGTCTTGCCATTCATCCTGGTGGCATGCTTGAGAACGATGAGGGCGCTGTTGTAGCGACGTACCCGCACCAGCCACCGTGGGGACTCTGGCAGCAGCCTGTAGGCCCAACCAGAGGAGTAAATACCACCCAGTGGCAACATTAATCCAACTGTAAGAAACTAGTGCGGTTTAGGGATCACGAAGCATATACTGAAATACTTCATTTTGCTCCTGTGTTTTATTTCATGCAGTAACATAAAAGATCCCAGCAGGTGAATGTTGTAAACACAATGATATGGGGTGGCAAGTCTGAACAGAAGTAGGAGAGGGCAGGGAGGATAGGCAGTGGCTCAGCTGGGGGAGGCGGTGGCTCAGTCGGTATAGAGGTGGCCTGCAGTCCAGCATCAGAGTGTGCAACTGACAGTTGGTAACTTCTGGATGGAAAGAGTGAAAACCATGAATAAAGTACATGACATCACAGACCAGGATGACCGTCAGTGGGTTGGGAGTTGAGTGGTGTAAGGTGCAACTCTCATGGACGGCGTCAGTGTGCATGGAGACAGTGACATTCTCACGTCCTACCTTTATGAGTACACAAGAGCTACCTCATGTGCCAACTGGCCTTTTGCAGTTTTCTCTTTCCTTGTGCTCCGACATAACATTTGTGAGAACAGTAATTATAAAGCTAAATCTCTTCTCTAACCTCCCCACCTACAGTATAACAACTCCTCCATTGTACATGCCAGAGTCAAGGATGGCGAGGGGGGGGGGAGAGGGCTGATGGTGATGTACACAGACACACTGGGTGAGAACACAATGACTTTGGCCAGGAGAATGTGCAGGACAAGGAGCCAGAGCACCACCTGCTCCCAACTACACCTGCGGCCAACACAGTCACTTGTGGGTACTCTTTACTTATTTTTTTTTTTCTGATATCTCCATTTTTTTTTTTTTTTTCAAATTAGCACAAGCCTTTTCCAGAGAAAATGTTTAAAAAATTTACTTTAACCTTTTCAGTACCATGACCTGTCTTCATTTTATTAATACTACCACCGGATAGAGTCTTTTTACTCTAACCTGGCCTAAAATACCCACGTATCCATCCTGAATGCTGAGTTGTGAGAACAGCTTGACACTGGATTGCAATGCTAGTCACAAAGATGTGCTACGGAATGGAAGTAAAGTGCTAGCATTGTCTCTCTGCCGAAGAGCTACGTGAAGTAAGCTGCAAAAGGACGACATCTGGGCCAAGTTAGTGTATAAAGGATAGGGAAAGACCTCTCAGGCTCGAGGATTATTCAGGATGGTGATGTTAGGCAGTAAATGCATGGCTACAGTATCATCGACCCTGGGAGGTACTACCATGAGAGAGAAATATGACTAGACGCATGATAAATGGCCACACCAGAGAGAGAGAGAGAGAGAGAGAGAGAGAGAAATACCAACTTATCGCAAAGCATCCCAGTGACGAGCTTACCAATTAAGACCTCCAACACTGAGGGCCCCTTGGGTGGAGGAATACAGGACTCACCCCTCACACACCAGGTCCCACTGCACAGGCCATGGAAGAGGTGATGGATCCTACCTTAGTCGTGCAAAAACTGGGTCATTTTTGTCTGACGAGTTACAGAAGAGAAAGTGGGAAAGTGGCAACACCCCTCACATATCTCTCCATGACACCACTCCCTCACTCTCCCCTCTGTAACCTGTCATCCAGAAATGACCCAGTCTTGTGCACCAGGGCTAAGCAAGGGTTCTTACTTTTGTCCGCACTTCTACATTACATCAGGTTATGTTAGATAAGATGAAGGCCTATTTTCTTGTCGATTGAAGGAGCTCCCTAGAAACTTTTCCTAAGTGATTTATTTTGCTTATTACACCTTACTGTTCTCTTTAACGGGGTGAAGTCCTCTAATGTGTTAAATAAATCCTTCCAATACCACAATACTCTGCATAGATTATGTACAAAAGGATACTTACCATACAGAGCCAAAAGTAAATTGCTAAAGGAGACGTGTTAAGGAGCTTCCTTAACTGATGAGAATACAAGCCTGGGGTAGGATGGAGTTCTGGTGCCAGGTAAAATTATTAAGGCAATCTCAGGGGAAGGAATATATGGCAGCTTAATGTATCAGTGGTGAGATGTAAAAGGAATACAGTACCCCATGCCAGGTGAAGGAAATTAAGAGAGTTTTACATGTCAGTGTTTGTGATATACAGTAGATCCATGATTTAACATACACAATAGACTGGATATCCGACTGAATGGACACCACAAAGCAACCGGACTTCCGTCGACTATAACAAACAATATCCGTTAAATGGGGCACAATGGGACACAATTCGTCTGTTACATGAAGAAATACAATGACAAGGATGTGAAACAAATGCAAAAGTGCAAAGTTATGGACGGAGTTATTGTAAAATGGGTATAGTTTTCATTTTTAATACTAGAATATGCTACTGTACTCATTTATTATCAAACATGTTTTCGAAATTCCACCTCGGGAGGGGACCATCAGATATCATGGATTATTGGCTTTATCAGATCAGGCTTGTCCCCCTATCAATCCAAAATAGCAAGGGTCCACTTGTAACCTTCTAGGCATTGGTTCTGTAAAAGTATCTACCACTGTAACAATGGGAAATTGTTTTCAGTGCAATTATATCTCTTACCTCTGTAATGACGGTGGGCCAGTACTGTGAGTGCTTGAAGTCTCTTTTGTGGCAGGTGATGGTGTGGTTGGTTGAGGGAGTCAGGTTCCTCACAGCAGCCTTGTATCCCAGTTCTGCCGCAGCCTTGTAGTTGCGCTCGTACATCTAGTAGGCCTCGTGGTGTCCAGTCACGTTGCTATGGATACGACACACCAGATGCCACTAACTTATCCTTTTTTTTTTTTTTATCAGTCTTTTTACCCCACTGCATGACAAGATTCTCACCGAGGAGGGGTTGAGTCATACCTTGGTCCGTATTCTCTTCCTTAGCTAATTATTTTTGCATATGGCTGGTTGTTATCAATTTGTATGTTATTTATTTGTCTGTTGAATGATTTAAATAACACAGAAGAGGAAAGCAAGGAGTAATAAGCAAAATAAATCACACAAGAAAAGGTGTTTGGGAGCTTCCTTAACCGACAAGAGTATGAGCCCTTGTCACACTGCCTCTATCAAAAACTACCCCTTCTTCAGAAAAAAAAAAAATCCCATAGACTCAAATACAATCAAGCTAAGAAGTGAAGGAACTGTGTCTAAATAGTAGTGCTGGGTAGGTGCGTAATGACTTCCACAATGCTCAATTGCGCACCGTTGCACTCCAGTGAATATTGTTTGTGCATTGCACACAATGCGAGACCTTGCGCAATGTTGCGCTTTTGCACATGAAAAGGCAAGTGCGCATGCGCAAATTTAGTTGCGCTTGGACAACTAAATTTGCACTTGTGTACCTGCCTTGTGCATCTGTCCTGTGAATTGCGCATTGCAAGAGCGGGGTGTGAGCTGGGAGCAAGGAAGTGAAATGACAGGGGACAGGGTGACATGAAGGCGATTTGTTGTTTGTGGCCAGTGACCACCCCTAATGGGATTAAGGTGTCTGGCAATAGATAGATAGACTAATAATAAATAAAAGTAAGTAAGGAAGTATGCCAATTTATTTAAATATCTCAATATTTTACAGAAATTCCCACAAATATATGCAAATGGTTTGTGCTAGCACTTTGCGACATTGCACAAGCTAAATATTAGGTTGCTCACTTGCACAAATTACAAATAACAGAAAATAATAAAAATAAATAAAAGTAAGTATGCTAATTTATTTAAATATCTCAATATTTTATAGCAATTCCCACAAATATATACAAATGGTTTGAGCTTGTGCTTTGTGACATTGCTCAAGCCAAATACTAGTCAGATTGCGCACTTGCGCTTACGGAAGGTAATGAACTGTGGATTCTGCATTGCGCTTGTGCAAGGTCCTTTTTCATTTGCGTTGCCCACCACTGCTAAATGGTAGTTGTAATGTATTATAGTCATTGTGAGGGTCATACGATAGTGTATAACTCGACCTGATTGAATGAAAGCTACACAGAATGGAAGAGCCATGATTCCGGGAGCTTGAATGGGAAGTGAATGGAAGTGTAGCCCATTCAGTTAAGCCAAGTTTGATTAGCATCTCATTCTGTCAACTTTTTTTTTTATTTTCCTGGTTCTCTGGGCCTTACATCAACCTCATCCGAGAATGGGAAAGGAAGTCAAGATGATGATAATGATGATAGTGGTGATGATGCTAAGGACAATGATGGTGATGATGGTGATAATGATGATGATGGTAATATAATGATGAGGGTGATGATGATGATGATTGTGATGATGATGATTGTGATGATGGTGATGATGATGATGCTGGTGCTGCTGCTGCTGATGATGATAATGATGATAATGATGTTAATGATCATGATGGTGATGATGATGATGATGATGATGATGATAATGGTGATTGTTATGCTAGGTGTTTAAGGGTCAGCTTCCCGTCCCTTGAACGCCTAGTGTGCAGCTGGGTTCTCTTTCTAGACCAGAGCTTAGACAAATAAGAGAGAGGCAGGACACAAAAACTCAAGGCAACAACCTTACACGTGTATTGACTAATTCTATTTGTGGAACAGGTAGATGTCACTACAAGAGGAATCTGAGTAATTATAAGTCATGTACTAGTATCGTTGTATCGTGCAGGATACTATTTGGTCAGTGGTTCAGGATAGCACGTGAATGGCACAATAAATAGTGTTCATAGTATTTCAGGCAGGAGGAATAGTTCACTGTCACTTATAAGGAAGCAGCAACTGTACTTAGGCTGGGCAGATATTACACATGTCTTGTACTGCAGAGGAATTATACTATAAAGGCCGAATCTGTTATTTACTGAAATCACTGCACTCTTATTAGATCTCTTCTTACTCTCACTGTGTCACCTTTCGCCCGGCTCTTAAGTGGCACACATTCCTAGGCCTTGGACTTATATTCTTTTGGATATCACCTGCCCGATATTCTAGTCACTATCACACTGTCACTGCACTATTCACTGTCACTCACGGTTGGTGGGGAAGCGGTGTGGTTAGTGGGGCGGCGGGAGGACTCACAGCCTGACTCCTGATGGTGGCTGAGTCCTGCCTGTGGCCTCGGTCTCCAGCAGCCACAGAATCACTCATAGGGACGTGATCTCTCGTCCGGAGCTAAGGGTGGCGAAGGGCCCTGCACTGTCAGGGTTGGGGCTGAACAGCTCCCTGAAACGCACACTCAGGCGCCTAACGGAGGACGATGGTCGTCTGCGTCGGAGTGGGGATAGGCCTCACCCAGGGGTCCTGGAGGTGGCCGTGAGGGCCCAATGACTGCGGCCTCCTGCCGTCGGGGATGCCATCAGGAGTGAGCTGCGGCATCTGTCGTCATCGGAGTCCATCAGGTAGGGTCCCTCTGGAATCGGCTGGGCGGAGTAGAACCCTGGGGATAGCACAGGGCCTCTCCACAGGTCCTCGGGACTGGGACCCTCCTCCTGGAGGATGTCACGTCGTGGGGGTGTGGCAGCACCTGACGGAGGAGCGGCTGCTGGCCGTCTCCTGCTGTAGGGCCCAGCTATTGGCCGTGGCCTTTTAGGGGCCCAACTACTGGCCGTGCCCCATGTGGGGGAGTGGCTACCAGCCATCTCCTGAAGGAGTGGTGAGTGGCTACCTGCCATCTCAAGGGCACCTTCGGAGCGGCTACCAGCTGTCTCCTGATGAAGGAGGGAGTGGTTGCCTGCCATCTCCTGAAGGAGGGACGAGTGGCTCCTGGCCGTCTCAGGGGCACCTTCGGAGCAGCTACTGGCCATCCCAGGGACACCTTCGGAGTGGCTACCGGCCATCTCCTGAGGGAGGGGTGAGCAGCTATCAGCCGTCTCAAGAGCACCTTCAGAGCGGCTACCAGCTGTCCCAAGATGAAGGCGGGAGTGGCTACTGGCTGTCTCCTAAAGGAGGGGTGAGCAGCTACAGGCCGTCTCAAAGGCACTTTTGGAGCAGCTACCGGCTGTCTCAAGATGAAGGCAGGAGTGGCTATTGGCTGTCTCTTGAAGAAGGGGTGAGTGGCTACTGGCCATCTCAAAGGCACCTTCGGAGCGTCTACCGGCCGTCTCAAGACAAAGGCGGGAGTGGCTACCGGCCATCTCCTGAAGAAGGGGTGAGTGGCTACAGGCTGTCTCAAGAAGGGCGTGGCTACCACCCGTCGCTAGGGTGCTGCCTGGAGCTAGAGTAATAGCTCCACCCCGATCCTGTCGAGAGTCAGCTCGCCGGCAAGGCAGTCTCCTTTTCCTGCTGTGGCGGCAGCGGGCGAGTTCCTTGTCATAGGGGTGCTCGGCCCTGGCGGATCTATGTCCCTGTCGCCCAGGGTCGGGTCGCGCTCTGTTCACCCCTCTGTAGGCTCCTCCTGGGGATGTCATGTTGCCCTCAGTCGCTATTATTCCCGGCATTTTAGTGATAATGATGATGATGAGGGTGATGATTATGGTGATGATGAGGGTGATGAGTATGGTGATGATGAGGGTGATGAGTATGGTGATGATGATGGTGATGATTATGGTGATGATGGTAATGATGATGGTGATGATGATGATGATGATGATGGTGATGATAATGATGATGATGATGATGATGATAATGATAATGATAATGAAAATGATGATGATGATGATGGTGATGATGATTTTGATGATGATAATGATGATAATGCTGCTGCTGCTGATGATGATGATGGTGATAATGATGGTTAAAAGTGTATGTATATTTCCAAAATTGCTCTAAGGTGGATGATATTTGGCTAGTCGTAATCCAGCCAGCAGGTCGTTCAGTCAGTGGGTCATACTCGTCAGTTAAGGAAGTTCCAACACCTTTTTTTAAGCGATTTTTTTTGCTTATTACACTTCTGTTTTACATAAATCATTCCAATATCTTTATACTCTCCAGAAATAACGAACAAAAGGATATTAACCAGCCACATCAATAATAAATCACTAAGGAATAGGTGTTAGAGAGCTTTCTTAACCGTAGTTACATGAATTTAATAACAGTGAAGTATTGTCACACTCCCCACCATGCTGTCAATTTCCTTACCTCCATCTTTACTCATTTTTGCAAAGAAAGGAATTCAAGATTGGCCGTAAAGCAAACACCTGGATGGCAGAAGTGTAATGCAAAAATTATTCCCATTCAAAAGGAAGTACGTGGATAAAGTTGCAATTTCCTTCCATTTCAGATATTTGGTCACTTATTTATTTATTTATTTTTTGCATCGGGGTGGGACTCAGACCCACCTCTCCACTGCAGGTTTAAACAATGTGTGGACGTTACGTATTTTTTCTTTGTGCAAGGAAGAAGGAACCAAAGGCCAGTAGCCCGGAAGATTGTTTCCTCCAAGAAAAAACAAAAACAAGATAAGAGAGAGCCAAAGTCAAGATGCGTTCATTTCGAGATGCCTGGACACACTGCTTTTGAAAGACTGGAGACCATAAGCATTAGGAAATACAGACAGAGGGAGACAGTTCATGCTGTTGTTCCTTTATATCCATGCATCTTGGCCTATTGCAGTGCGGGTGGTAATGAACTGAAGGTTTTCCTATCACGTTGGTTAATATATATACAACCTATGAACCATAATGACTTGAAGAGCTTAAACTATTACCCACAATGCAATAGATCGGAGTGCATAGGGAAATTGTCATTAATACGTGACAGCCACATATCTTTTGAGCCTGCAGTGACGAGGTGGGTTCGAGTCCCACACAGGTGAGGGTGCTTCACGGTGCGATGTTATTTAAAATGTGGCTAATATATGCATGTAACCTGTGCATCAATACTGATTATACACGAACGCTAGTACAAAAACACGAGAACTTTCTTACATTTTACCATCAGTGCTTGCCTGTTACTCATTTATCTTCTCTCCATCCTCGTCTGTACAGGAAGACGACGATGGCGCAAAAGAATAAAAGAATATTTTTTATGTGTTCAGTGGGGAGTTGTCTGATATGTTTAACGATAAATCTTAATTACATATACTTCTCTTACATTCTTTTCAGGCTAAAAGTTCATTGATTATTATTTTAAACTGATGTCCAATATTAACGCCAGAAATTGAACGAAGAGATGTCATCAAATTTAGAATAGGTGTTTTGTAGAATTTTAGGTACAGCATTTTCCCTTTTAGAAGTGATGTATAACTCTGGGTCAAGATTTAGTAGAAGCCACGGCAGGAAGTCAATTAGTATTAAGCGTTTTCAGTCTTTATCCCATCATTGCTGACACTTTTCTCCTATAACACTTCCGTCGCAGATTAATTCCTCCCCCCCCCCCCGGGGTCATTAATCCTGCCTGGGGGTCATTTGCGACGGAAAAGTTAAAGATGAAAAGTGTCAGCAAATGATGAGGTATAACAGAGAACACTTCAAAACACTTCAATTCCAATCGTGGCTTCTGCTTCCCAAACCTTTACCACCCAATAGTCGTTTTCCAGTACTAGTTCAAAAAGACAACCATCCGCTCACTTGATGCAGTGCTACCTACTCAGGCATTCACCTTTACTATTCTTTTCTTTTTCTGTCTATCCTCCTCTCTTCCTATTCCTCCCATCTTTCCTGCCACTTTTTATTACTCTTTTTGCGTTTTCAGGTGGCTTTACATTCGTTTTCAGGTGGCTTTACATTCCTGGTAGCTAGGAAACCATTTACAACGCTGGGTGGTAACCATGTAACCAACCTATACGTGTTCCCTACATGTCAACACATGGGTAGGGGGAGGGTTAGTGCCCCTCCCCGTAAAACAACAAACTCAGAGACAAACGGTAATCCCTTACGGGATTCTGGCATCAGCGATAGATGGATAAATAGACGGGAGAATAACAGGTAATTACAATAGCTTTGGGGGTTGCCAGACACCGCTTCATGGCACTATTGCCCAACGTGGGGTAATTATATACGCATTGGCTAATTCGGATGATTTTCCGCATCTGCAGGGCTGTGTAGGGTAATATTAGTAAGAGTGCACAGATTATAATTTTGTATTATCTTCATGCTTATTGTTATTATTATTATTATTATTATTATTATTATTATTATTATTACTAGTAGTAGTAGTAGTAGTAGTACTACTACTACTACTACTACTGCTACTACTACTACTGCTACTACTACTCTAACCCACTTGTTGACACGTAGAGACCACTTGTGAGTTGGTTGTATGATTACCACCCAGCGCTGTAAATGATTTCCTGGCTTACAGGAAACCATTAGGCTTGTTAAGCCACCTGAAAATGAAAGAAGAGTAATAAAAAGTGACAGGATAGATGGGAGAAATAGGAAGAGAGGAGGGCAGACACAGATAATGATAAAGGTGAAGGAATAAGTAAGCAGCACTACATCAAGTGAGTGGATGATGGTGAGAAACAGGATGAGAGGAGGACAGACATAGAAAAAGAATGATAAGGGTGAGGGAAGAAGTAGGCAGCACTACATGAAGTGAGTGGATGATGGTCGCCACTCACTTGATGTAGTGCTGCCTACTTCTTCCTTCACTTCTATCATTCGTTTTCTGCCTTTCATGCATATCCATCCAGTTTATTGAGTCCTTACAGTAATTTAACTCTGGGTATTTATCACAAGATCTGATACGATATATAATACAGTATATCAAACCAAGTTAGTTAGAATTAAATATAATCCTATCATCAAGGCCCGCATTGTCCTGATACCCTTTCCTAAGCTACTTACACCTTACTGTCCTCTTGTGTGTTACATGAATCTCACCACTATCTTCATATTCTGCATGAATATCGTACAAAAAGCTATTAACCAGCCATATCAACAAATAGATCGCTAAGGGAAAGATGTTAGGGAGCTTCCTTACCCGACCAGAATCATCTATCTATCTATCTATATACCTAGGCTGCTTCCCCCAAGGAAAGGGAGGTAGCCGAGACAGGACGACTCACTCTCCATTTACTCATCCATTCGAACACATTCATTCGCATCTTAGCCCCGAAGGGGAGAACGGACAGGTCCTCACCGCATCACACCGCACAAGGGTCAACTGCGCAATGCAAGCAGTGACATCCACAGCAGGGCCCGACAGCAGAACTGGTTTACCCCTGCCACATCATAACAGACCCATCCCCTTACCCGCACCTGACCTGACTAGCTGATCAGACCAAATGCAGGAGAATATCCCCTCAGGGCTGCGTCATCACTTATTCATTCACAATTTCTCTCCATTTATTTCTGTCACGCACAGCCACTCTTCCTTGCTCAACAGACATCCCTCTCGCATCCAGCGCTCTCTTCACACTGTCCATCCATCCTATTCGTGGTCTTCCTCTCAGTCTTACACCTCTCACATCAGATCTAGTTATCTTTTTCACCAATCGCTCATTATCCATTCTCTCCATATGCCCAAACCATTGCAACACCCTCTGCTCAACTCTACCAGCCATCTCCCGAACAACTCCAGTTCTCCTTCGCACTTCGTCATTTCGCACTCGATCCATACGCGTCACTCCACACATACTCCTCAGACATCTCATCTCCATTACATTCAAACTTTTCCTCTCTGCTACACCCATATTCCATGTTTCAGCCCCATATAACGCAGTCGGTACCACAACACCCTCATACAGCCTTCTCTTTACATCCATTCTAAGCGAACGACATTTAAACACTTTTTCATTCCTCCCAGCACCTTTCCTACTTCATTAATTCTAAACTTCACTTCTGCATCTATTCTTCCATCCACAGCAACATGTGACCCTAGATATTTAAAACAATCTACCTCCTCAAGCAACTCACCATTCAAAACAATATTCATCCCCCTACCATCTATCAACCTCGTACACTTCATCACTTTACTCTTATTCTCATTTACTTTCAATTTCCTCCTTTCACACACCCTTCCAAACTCCTCTACCAACTGTCTCAATTTCTCCTCTGAATCAGTCACCAATGCAGTATCATCTGCAAACAGCAGTTGCTTCAGATTCCACTCTCCTCCATCAACATTTACCAAACTCAGACCACCTAAAACTCTTGCATTCACCTCCCTTACAACACCATCCATGTAAATATTAAACAACCAAGGCGACATCACACATCCCTGTCGCAGCCCCACTCTCACGGGAAACCAATCACTCACAGCATTTCCCACTCTTACACACGCTCTACTATTTACATAAAAACTTTTCACCCCTTTTAGTAACCTACCATCAAGTCCATACAATCTTAAAACAGTCCACAAAGCCTCCCTATCAATTCTATCATACGCTTTCTCTAAATCCATAAATGCCCAAAACACATCCTTGCCTTTCGCTAAATACTTTTCACACACTTGTCTCACAGCAAACACCTGATCAACGCATCCCCTCCCTCTCCTAAAGCCACACTGCTCATCACTAATCACTCCCTCTGTACCCTCTCTAACTCTCATAATTAACACTCTACCATACACTTTACCTACAACACTCAACAGACTTATACCCCTAAAGCTAGTACATTCATACTTATCACCCTTGCCTTTATACAACGGGACCACACAAGCACTTGCCCAGTCAATTGGCACCATACCTTTCTCAAAGCACACATTCAATAATCTTACTAACCAGTCAACAATAGTCACTCCACCACCCTTCAGGCATTCCACAGCACACCCATCCATACCTGCAGCTTTCCCTGTTTTCATCTCCTTTACTGCCTTCTCCACTTCCTCCTTCGTGATCAAAGAATCATTCAACTCTCCCAACACATTTATTCCTTGCACCCTTCTATCTGCCACAATCTCAGCCACGTTTTCCTCCTCTACATTTAACAATCTTTCAAAATACTCTGCCCATCTCTTCCTTACTGCATCCATCTCAATTAACATCCTTCCATCCTCTGCTTTTACTCGTTCTTCCTTCCCAGACTCTCCCTTTCGCACCCTTTTCACCTCCTTCCAAAACATTTTCTTATTCTGTTGAAAATTCTCTGTCAGCCGCCTACCCCACCTCTCATCTGCTGCCACTTTAGCATCACGCACAGCCCTTCTCGCTCTATTCCTCTTTTCCTTATATCTTTCATATGACATCTCATCCTTCCTCTGCAGCCACACTTCATATGCACGTCTCTTCTCAGCCACAGCCATACTTACTTCCTCGCACCACCATTCACTTCCTTTTCTTACACCACCACCCACACGTCTCACACCACACACCTCTTCTGCATGCTCCACCACATTACTCTTAAACAACTGCCATTCCTCCTCCACACTGCCATTTTCCCGATCTTTCACTGCGTTCCACTCATCTTTCAATTTCTCCTGATACTCTATCTTTTTCTCTCTTTTATCCAACTCACTCACTTTCAAAACCTCCCTGCCACACCTAACCCTCCTAGCTCTCACCCATCTCTTACCTACTCTTAACTTTCCCTCCACCAGGTAGTGGTCAGACATACCTCCACCCTCCCCTCTCAGAACTCTCACATCCAACAATCTTCCTATTACATTCCTAGACACAACCACATAGTCCAGAATCATGTAAAATAAAAAATGTGATATATTCCTAACACTTCCAGGTTCCTATGCCCCGTATTCTGGACGGGTAAGGTGGCTCTTAATACCTCTTCCCTAGCGATTTATTTTTGGATATTGCTAGGTAATAGCCTCTTGTACATTATTTATGCAGAGACACTAGAAGGATTAATGTAACAGCCAAGGACAGTAAGGTGCAAGTAGCAAAACAAATCTCTAAGGAAAAGTTGTTAGGGAGCTTCCTCAACTGACGAGAATACCAAGTGAAGACTCAGGCTTGTACTCTTGTCGCATAAGGAAGCTTCCTAACAACTCTTCCTTTGCGATTCCTTTTGCTTAGTAATTATTTAGTATTTACTTTGCCTGGAAGAAGTTCAGGGATCTGTTGCCTCTCCTAATAGTGAGAGACCACTCCTTCCATGCTAAGGGGTCTTTGTATGCAGCATGTGTTAGAAGTGTAATGCTGTATGATAGTGAGACCTGGGCAGTAATGGAAGAGGATATTAGGAGGCTCAAGCATACAGAAATGGCAATGATTAGGTGGATGTGCAGTGCGTCTTATACACTGTGGACTGGAGTGTATTGGTGTTGTGATGAGGAGAGGTAGACTGAGATGGTTTGGGCATGTAGTGAGGATGGGGGATGATAAATGGGTGCGGAAAGTAAGAAGTGTTAATGTTAGGGGTAGGATTGAAAGAGGTAGACCGAACAAGACCTAGGACGAGGTCATTGAGTGTGACCACAGGGATAAGAGACTGAACAAGGAGGCTGCCAGAGATCAAGCAGCATGTAGAGCCGCCATTAGGTAACCAAGGCCGACGTATACAAGCATGTTGCATGTTGAAGCCATTAATAAACGAAACGAAACTAGTGCACGTTGCCGTCCTCTTCCGCATTACTTAAATTATTCAAATATCACAATACACTGCATAAATAACTTATAAAACGATATTAGCCAGCTGTAACCAGAAAAATGAATCGCTAAGGAAGAGGTGCTTGGGAAACTTCTTAACCGAAGAGAATACGTACAGTCAGCCAAAAAGTGTGGAGCCTCTAACAGCAGGTATCATTCAGAAAACTAGACGAAGCCTTGTGATATACGGAGCAGCCTGGGATTATAAGTGTCACTATTATCCTTGGTAATTAGTAGCACTGCAAATGACACAACAGGTCACATTGTGGCGGCTGGGTTTAAGGCACTAGGTTAATTGATTCTCGTGTGGCCAACAAAACTCGGCCATTATCACAGCCATCGTACCCCAAGTGTGCCATACTTTTTCTGTTGATTGTACTTCAGGCTTTCATCTTCACCCTGTCTATCTATCTATTGCCAGACACCTTAGTCCCATACGGGGTGGCCACAAACAAATCTCCTCCACGTTACCCTTTCCCCTTCCATTTCACGCCCTGCTCCCAGTTCATATCCCCCTCTCTCATATACCTCTCCACTTCATCCCTCCATCTCATCCTTGGCCTTCCCCTCCCTCTCCCCCCCTCCACCTCACTCACATACACTTTCCTCGTCAGTCTCTCACTCTCCATCCTCTCCACATGGCCAAACCACCTCAATGTGTTTCTCTTAACGCTTCCTATCACATCCCCACCACAACGCTCCTTCACATTCTCATTTGTCAGTCTGTCTCTCCATGTGACTCCACAGACTCCTCTCAAATAACGCATTTCCACTGCTCTCACTCTTGACTTGTGTCCCTCCAACAACGTCCAAGCTTCACTTCCATACGTTAGAGTTGGTGTCACAATAATGTCATGTAGTAACTTTTTCACTTCCATGCTCACTTCCCTGTTTCTTATCACTGCCGACAAGGAACCAACAACCTTTCCTCCTTGTTGTACCCTTTCAGGCACTTCATCCTCCAAACTTCCATCCTTACTCATCACACTACCCAAATACTTAAACGTACTCACATTTTCCATTTCCTCATCTGCTAAAGGTGAATGTAGGGGAGAGTAAAGTTATGGTTCTCGAGAGAGATGAAGTCAGTGAATCTTCATCTTCAAATGACTAAGAATGTTTGACTTCAGTTGCAATAAAATACTACCTTTATTCTAATCATGAAAGTGTTAATTTTGATTATATTAACACCATCTGGTTCTCGTAACTTACCTCCAGCCGAATATAACTGGTGTTAGCTGAAGTGATGTAATAGACATGACCACTATATTGTTTTGTTAATAAAGGCTCCAACCTGCTTGCGTATGCCAGCCTTGGTCACCAAATGGCGGCTTTCCACTCTGCACGTTCTCTGGCAGCACATTACAGTCTGATCATGCTGCATCCCACATTACAGTCTGATCATGCTGCATCCCACATTACAGTCTGATCATGCTGCATCCCACATTACAGTCTGATCATGCTGCATCCCACATTACAGTCTGATCATGCTGCATCCCACATTACAGTCTGATCATGCTGCATCCCACGTTACAGTCTGATCATGCTGCATCCCACATTACAGTCTGATCATGCTGCATCCCACATTACAGTCTGATCATGCTGCATCCCACATTACAGTCTGATCATGCTGCATCCCACATTACAGTCTGATCATGCCACATAACAGAGTGTAGTCAGTAAGGATGCACAGACACCCATAACATTCATGCTTTGTTACCTGCTTTACATAACATTGTCACACTGTGCCAGCGTGCCTTCCACATGCCGATGTAATTCACCACACGCCTCTGCGTAACAATAAAATGCATGGAATTCGTCAGTTATCCTATTGTGTTATAAATGTGATGGTGGAGGATTGCAGAAGCGCCAATATCTGATGATGCCATTGCATGCGCGAGGAAAGTGACATCACCAACCACCCCTGAACACATGCACAGTTGTATATGCAAGCACGTTAACTGCCACCCCAAAGGAACCACTCCATATACGTCTGTCTATTAATCCGTCAGTCTTGGGATCTGTCTTTCAATCTGTCTGTCTATCTACCTACCTCCCTCCCTCACTCCCCTCACTCCCCTCACCCCCTCTCTCTCTCTCTCTCTCTCTCTCTGCACATGTACTGTGTGTGTGTGTATATATATATATATATATATATATATATATATATATATATATATATATATATATATATATATATATATCAATCTATCTGTCTATATGTCTATCGGTCTATCTATCTATCTACATATCTATCTATCTATCTATCTATCTATATCTATCCATCTATCTATATATATAGGGCTCCACCGAATGTAACGAATAAGGTGACACAAAAATTACATCTCATCAGAAACTTTGTGGCAGGGAGGTGAGATTATTTGAAGCAGACTGTAGCACCAGTCGAACAAGGCAGTACTCCCAAGGTGGATAGAAAGCTGATGACAGGGAGAGCTGGAGCTCCCGTTTCATCAGCCCTCGGGATTATTTCCTGACCATCCCCCTTTGCTGAACCTTTTCAGTGTCTCAGTAACACAGAGAGTAGACCAGCATGCTCTCCAATACAAGTTTCTCCAACTGTCAACACCAAACTACATGCACAGTACACACCACACTTCTATTTCCAAAATTTAAAAAAATAATCATGGCTTTGAAATATATAGCCTCCAAGTCCCCAGGGGGGGGACCATAAATGCCCCCACCTTCCGCCCCTCTCCCGGTGACGACTCGAGCTGCCTGGAATCACTGTCTGACTCACTTCTTCATTTCTGCAACATTCGCGGCCTTTCCTCTAACTTTCGCTCTGTTGAGCACCACCTCTCCTTCTCTAAATCTCTCCGTCTTTTTCTGACTGAGACTCAGCTGTCTGAGGCAACTGACAGCAAACCCTTTTCTGTATCCTCCTACTTTCCCTACACTCATTTCAAAGCCAAAGGTGGCTGTTGTGTATATATACGCAACGACTTATCTTGCTCTCGTGTTCCTGAACTTGATTCTTCTGAATTCTCTACACTCTGGTTTCGGCTTTCCTGTCATTCTCTGACTAAATATATCTGCGTTGTTTACTTATCCTCTAATTCTACTAACTATCAAAAATTCTTTGACCATCTTACTTCTATGATGGAACACATTCTATCCATTTCTCTTTTCCCTGAAATCTCCATTCTAGGAGATTTCAATGTTCACCACCATCTTTGGCTCTTCTCACCTTTCACGGATCCACCTGGTGAACAAGCCTACATCTTCTCTATCCTGAATGACCTAGAGCTTGTATAGCACCCTACCCGTATCCTTGACCACCTTGGAGAGAGCTCCAACATACTTCTTTTCCTTACAACTAATCCTTCTGCTTACACTGTTAATCGTTTCTCTCTGTTGGGCTTCTCCGATCACAACCTTATCACTTTAACCTGTGCTATAGCTCTGGTATGGCCTGTGGACCCTCCAAAGAAACGTCGTCTGTGGCACTTTGGAGCTGCAGATTGGCAGGCCCTCAGGCAGTACTTCTATGACTTTCCCTGAAATGATTGTTGCTTCCATGGCCGGGAGCCATCTGAGTGTGCTTTGCGCATTACAGAGGTTATTCTCTCGGGCAAGGAAGCATACATTCCTTTCTCATATCCTTTGACTAATGCAAGAAAGTCTTGGTTTAATCACGCTTGTTCTAATGCTGTCTGCAACAAGGAGAGGGCCTACAAAAGGTACCTGAGCCAACCCACCCCTGAATCACATCTTTTTTATGTTTCTGCCCGGAATCGTGCTAAGTCTGTTCTTCGCTCTGCTAAAAATAATTTCATCTGTACTAAATGCTCTCAACTCTCCAACTCGAATTCTTCCCGCTCCTTCTGGCACCTTGCCAAAAACCTTTCTAACAACTTTACCTCATCATCCTTCCCTCCGCTTTTCTACTCTGATGGCTCTGTAGCTATTTCTTCTACTGATAAAGCAGATCTCTTCCTCAGACTTTCTCCTCCAATTCCACCTTAGACGATTCAAGTGCGGTTCCTCCATCACTTCCCTCCTCTGACTTCCTCATGGCTGACATTAAAATTTCTTCAGCTGATGTATTTTCTACCATCACAGGCCTCAATTCTAATAAGGCATATGGGTCTGATGGAGTCCCTCCTGTTGTTCTCAAGAACTGTGCTTCTGTGCTTACACCCTGCCTAGACAAACTCTTTCACCTTTGTCTATCAACTTGTACCTTTCCTTCTTGCTGGAAGTTTGCTTTCATTCAGCCAGTCCCAAAGAAGGGTGCCCATTCCCAACCCTCTAACTATCGTCCAATTGCTTTAACATCCTGTATCTTAAAAGTTTTTGAGTCTATTTTTAATAGAAAACTTTTAAAGCATCTTTCCTATCACAACCTTCTTTCTGATCGTCAGTATGGGTTCCATCAGGGACGTTCCACTGGCGATCTTCTCACCTACCTTTCAGACTCCTGGTCATCCTCCTTTCGGGACTTTGGCGAAAGCTTTGCCATTGCACTTGACATCTCAAAGGCTTTCGATCGAGTCTGGCATAAATCTTTAATTTCCAAACTGCCCTCCTACGGTTTCAATCCTTCTATCTGTGCCTTCATCAATAGCTTCCTTTCTGGTAGTTCTATAGCCACTGCTGTAGATGGCCATCGTTCTTCTCCTAGATCTATTAACCCGCCACATCCCGACCACTTTTCCACCACTGACTCCCCCAATCCCGACCATTTTAGGAAATTTTTTTTTTTGGCTCAAACCTTCGCTTTTGGTGAGAAACATCGAAAATTCATAGAAAAATCGCTCACCTGAGGTTTAAAACACTCGATACAGGTAGGAGTTCCTCCTTACCTGACTGGGTTTTCTATCAGGCTGGCACCAAAGAAAACGAGTTCTATGGGAGGATAACTATTCCACACCACTCATAAACGGTATTTATTTATTTACTTGGTACGAATTTATATGTAGTACGAGAGTATATTGGTTTTCAAGCAGTAATATAGGCATTATAAGCATTGTTTCACTCACTAATACCTGACCTTTTTTTGCCACATTACCTGATCATCATTTCTAACTGTTTCTTCCTCTAATGCTATGTAAAGTTTGTCCTCCACATTGTCATTGATTGGGGAATCACTCTGGCCCTGAATTTCGTACCGTGGCATGACATGGCTATACTGGCCAGGTCACTGATAACAGGTGAATTGCTGAGACAATGGCATGCAGGAGGGGGGAGGAGGTCATGCTGGGTAAGGCATTGTCCCTGCCTGGCATCTTGTAGAGGAAGGTGTCACGTGTATACGTACCAAAAATCACTAGCGAAAATTGAAAATTGTGCAAATTAGGGACCTTGCAATTTTTTCGCGTTTATGTACGTTGACGGAGATTGGCAGTGACAAAACATGTGGATGTTAAAGAATGTCGACGGGACACCACGGGTTAACAGTGGTGTTCCTCAGGGCTCTGCCCTATCACCAACTCTCTTCCTTTTATTCATCAATTACCTCCTAAGCTGTACATCTAACCCTATCCACTAGTACGCTGATGACTCCACCCTTCACCTTTCTCTTCGGTTCCCACAACGTCCATCTCAGCAGTTACTTCAACAAACAAGGGATGAGGCTATGGCACACCTAATATCTGACTTGGCTCGTATCTCTGACTGGGGTAAAAATAATCTTGTTTTTAATGCATCAAAGACTCAGTTCTTACACCTATCAACCCAACAAAATCTTCCACAGGTGTACTCACTAATGTTTAATAATATTCAGCTTAATCCTACATCATCTTTGAACATGCTTGGGGTTTCATCTACTCAAGACTTGTCTTGGAAAGGTCATATTACATCTCTTGTAAAATCTACTTCTAAGAGATTAGGTGTGCTAAGCCGACTCGGTTCCTTCTTCACCCCTGCACAATTGTTGACTCTATACACGGGTTTTATCCGCCCCTGTGTAGAGTACAACTCTCATGTGTGGGGAGGTTCCCCACATACAGCTCTTCTCAATAGGGTGGAGTCAAAGGCTTTTCGTCTCATTAACTCTCCTCCTCTTACTGGCTTCCTTCAACCTCTGTCTCTTTGCTGCACTGTTGCAACTATATCTCTTTTCTATCGCTACATCAATGGTCACTGCTCCTCTGAACTGTCTGCATGCATTCCTCCACCTCTACAACGGGCGCATAGCACCCGTCTAACAGCAAACTCTCATCCCTTTTCTGTCCAACTCTCTAATGTAAGAGTTATCCGTTACTCCCAGTCCTTCATTTACGCAATAGGTCAACTCTGGAACTGTCTCCCTCCGTCTGTATTTCCTGCTTCCTATGATCTCCAGTCTTTCAAACACACTGTGTCCAGGCATCTCGAAATGATCGGATCTTGAATTTGGCTCTCTCTTATATTTTGTTTTTCTCTTGGAAGGAACAGTTATTGCTGGCTCGTGGCCTTTGGTTCCTTCTTCCTTGCATAAAAAAAACTAAACATGGGTTATAATGCAAATGATTTGATGGGCGTTCGTGTTGGAACATTATCTACTAAACGTCCAACCGCACTACCTCCTGTGCTTAAGTGCAGTGTGCCACCGAAAGTGAGTAGGCACTGTGTTGGCAAGTTAGACTCTGGGATATTAAAAGAAATTGAAATTCATGAAGATCTATGCATACAATGTAAGAAGTCTCACAGAAGGTCACAAACTTGACAACTTAATGACTGAACTGGAAAACATTAGTTGAGATATTATAGGTTTGAGTGAGATCCACAGAAAAGAAGAAAAAGTAATTCAGCTAAATGACAGCAACCACCTATTTTACTATGAAGGAAGGCAAAATGAAATAGTGGTGTAGGATTTCTAATTAACAGAAGTCTTGTAGACTACATTGTTAAATTCAGCAGTGTAAAATGCTGATGCATGGGGGAGAGATAGTAGTAGAATGGATGTGGAAGATGTGCAGATTGGCCTGGGAGGAAGGTAGAGTCCCGGAGGATTGGACGTCAGGTATAATTATTCCCTTGTACAAAGGAAAAGGGGAAAAAGAAGTGTGTGGTAATCATAGGGGCATTTGTCTTCTTAGTGTAATAGGAAAAGTGTATGGTAGGATACTTATTGACAGAGTTAGAGAAAGAACAGAGGAATTAGTTGGAGAAGAACAGGGAGGCTTTAGGAAGAGAAGAGGTTGTGTAGATCAGATATTCATTCATAGATCTTTAGTGGAAAACATGCTAGAGAAGGGAAAGAAGTTGTATGCTGTTTCATGGATTTGGAGAAAACATATGACAGGGTGGATAGACAAGGATTGTGGAAAGTGTTAAGAATATATGGAGTAGATGGGAAGTTGTTGAATGCTGTGAAGAGTATGTATGGTGGTGTTAAGGCTGCAGTGCGTGTGGATAGTGAAATGAGTGAATTTTTTTCTTTCAAGGTTGGGTTGAAACAGAGATGTGTCATGTCTCCATGGTTGTTCAATATGTACATGGATGGGGTAATAAAAGAGATACAAGGTAGGCCGTGGATGTTGGGGTGACCCTGGTGAGAGAGGGTAGTGTTTGGAAACTCCCTGTACTGTTGTTTGCAGATGATACTGTGTTGTTAAGTAAAGACGAAAGGGAGCTGCAAGGCTTGTTGGATGAGTTTGGGAGAGTATGTAAGAAATCGAATCTAAAGGAGAATGTAGGGAAGAGTAAAAGTATGGTTTTCGTGTGAATTTAAGCCACTGAAAGTACAGTAAGGTTGGATGATGAGGAAATGGAAAATGTGAGTGCATTAAGTTACTTGGGTAGTGTGATGAGTAAAGATGGAAGTTTGGAGGATGAAGTGCTTGAACGGGTACAACAAAGAAGAAAAGTTGCTGGTTCTTTGAAAACAGTGATTAGAATTAGAAAAGTGAGCATGGAAGTAAGACAGTCACTGCATGATAGTATTGTGATATCAACTGTAATGTATGGAACTGAAGCCCGGACCTTGTAGGAAGGACGCAAGTCAAGAGTGAAAACAGTGGAAATGAGTTATCTTAGAGGAACATGTGAAGTTACATGGAAAGTCAGACTGACAAATGAGGCAGTAAGGAAGCGTTGTGGTGTGGATGTGAATGTGATAGGAAGTGGTAGGAGAAATACACTGAGGTGGTTTGGCCATGTGAAGAAGATGGAGAGTGACAGACTATCCAGGAGTGTGTATTTGAATGATGTGGAGGGAGGGAGAGGGATGGGGAAGCTAAGAATGAGATGGAGGAATGGAGTTCAGAGGTATATGAATGAAGGGGGTGTGAGCTAGGAGCAGGGTAGCGAAATGGCGAGGGACAGATATGAAGGCGATTTGTCTGTGGTCACCCCTTTCGGGATTAAGGCATCCAGCGATAGACGGATGGGTAGATAGACAGACTGAATGACTACTACTGTTTGCTGAAGAATGTGACAGGCAACCATGTAAGTTACTCTCAGGTCCCCAACTGCACTGCTGAGAAGAGAGACACAGGGAGAACATGCTTTGTCACGGAATTTGATCAGGCCAGGAACTGAACTCGGATGATTGCAGTTGTGGCCTGATGTGCTAACCACTGCACCACCACCTGAGCAGCCTCACCCTACCTCCCCTGCCCCATCCCCCACCCCCACCAGTATACTTCTCTTGTGACCCATTGGTTGTTTGTCTGTCTGTTGGGCCTGGTATTACACACACACACACACACACACACACACACACACACACACACACACACACACACACACACACACACACACACACACGCAAGAATACTCTCTCTCTCTCTCTCTCTTGATCCATGGCTGGCTGTGTGTGTGTGTGTGTGTGTGTGTGTGTGTGTGTGTGTGTGTGTGTCTCCTGACCCATCTCTGTATTTGTCTAGTTATTACACACACACACACACACACACACACACACACACACACACACACACACACACACACACACAAACATAAATTAAACTTGCATCTGCCATATTCGTTAAGTATCTTGAGAATGTCTGGCCATTTCAAGAGAATGAAGAATAAGAGACTGACTAGGAGAGAGTATGTAAGTGAAGTGAAGGGGGATGGGGAGGGGGAGACTGACAGTGAGATGGGTTGGAGAATATGAGTAAGAATGGTGTGAGTTCGAGAAAGGGCAGCCTGATCCCAGAGGACAGGGTGGCACTGAGGCCATTCATTTGTGGCTTTCTGCTACGGGCATGTGTCTGGTTATGGAGAGGGAGACAGATAGACAACAGATACAGTAACTAAGCAGACAGATATTCTCAGACATAATGAATACCTTCACTGGCAGGAGCAGCAAAATAGTTGTAAGGCAAGTGGTTAATTAATGAAGGAAAAATGTGACATGATACTGTAGATGTATCATCCTGTCAGCTCACCAAGTCAGACCGGCAGCTGACATTTTCAGTATACAATAACACCCTCTCCTCCCACCAGCAGAAAATGAAATGCAAGGCATCGCTCAGTATGCCGCCGCCCAGCCTTGTGCACGGACTCACCTTACATCCTCCATGACCTTGCTGACCTAATCAGTTCATTGTCCCTTCATACTGTACGAGTATCACAGATAAGAGATTGGTAGAATTCCACCCAGGGGTTCAGGAGATATCGAGCCCAAATGCATAAACTAAGTCGACCCCATATAATCATTATCTTTGAGCCCTTGTCCCAGCTGACCGAATCAGTTTATCAGTTCCTAATACCGCATCATTGACAAAAGCTTGGTGGAAATCCGTCGATGGGTTCAGGATATATCAAGCTCACAGTAATGTTACAGACTCATGAACCCACACATGCACGTTGAGACGAACAGACCAATCACTAAATGCCTCCTCCAACACAGGTGGGCGGAGGCACAATGAGGAATCAGTGTGTGTGTGTAATTCACCGGGTCGGTCAGGATCACTTGATGGTCGTGATGGTCAGCTTTTACCCTCCCGGAAGGGAGCTGAGAGCTCATATAGTCCGATCTAAGGGCAAGGCTGTGACCTTCACACACGCACACACCCGTCCCCTTGCTCAAGGGGGACAGTAACCACCCACTTCGTCAGTGAAACTTTTTCGCAACCTGAGCGAGGCGCGAACTGTCGTCCACCAGTTGGCAAGCGAGAGCGTTACCACTGTGTGTGTGTGTGTGTGTGTGTGTGTGTGTGTGTGTGTGTGTGTGTGTGTGTGTGTGTGTGTGTGTTCCTAGTCTTTCACATGCTTGTTACTGTTATTGTATTCTCATCTTTCATTTCAGTCCTTTGCTGGCATCCATTCTCGACCCACTTGCTCTTTTTCTCCACTGCTGTTTTAACCCCTTCATCCTGCAATGCTCTAATTTTCTTATTATTTTCTAACCTCGTGACACCACATGCTGCGTTATTATTCTTAACTAATCATTTCCTATATTTATTCCACTAATACTCCAGATCCATTTCCTCTCGGTTCACTGACTTTTAACTCCTCCACTACCTTAGCCTAGTATTGATCAGCCACATCACTGTGTCTCACCTTCCCCACTTTCAGTTCTTCACTCAGACTGCTCGTCTCTCTTATCCATGTCACTCCTCTTAAGCATAACCATGCATACCACAACCGTATGGTCATATTGACCTTAGCATCGTCCTCTCACCTCCCTCGTATCTGTAGTACTCCCAGGCATCCCTCTCCCTACATGTATGTAATCAATCAGACTCCTGTAAGTACTGTCTCCTTTCCTTCTGTACCATGTAGATTTGTGCATAACACGTGTTACAAATGCATAAGCCCCTTTCCTGACACATACCTTTCAGTTGTCTTCCATAAGATATAATTCCTGGTACTCCATAATAAACCATTACATCAATCACAGGTGCAGTGTCAACTCAACCCTTCACATCAGCCATAACACTCTATAATTCCTGGGCATCTGTCATATCACTTCATCCAACTGATCCCCAAACATATCTTCCTATCATCACGGGGCACATGCGCAACGGTCACTGCAACTTTTACCTACCTGAACTGGATTTTAACGTACACACACACACACACACACACACACACACACACACACACACACACACACACACACACACACACACACACACACACACACACACACACACACACACACACACACACACACACACGTCAAGTTGACACAGTTGTTATCTGTCGTTCCCCTTTGCCACTTATCATTCATCAGGTACACACTTACTTTTCTGCATATTCCACCCACAATCATACCCGACCTTACACATTCTACACCCTTCCTCTCCTCCACTCGACATCGGTTCATCTTTGTTGCACACACAGTGTTGTCGTGGCACACATGGCACTCTTGAACACAGTCATCACTTCCATCCCCTTACAGTCCTTACCTACGTCTTTCACATTGACATGGTCGTACAAACCTTCCCACTTTTCCCGGCCTTGGTAGATACTGGATCCTCTGAGACTTTGGAGTTTTCTAAGCAACACTAACCCTGCCATCTCCCTCCATTTTGTCTAGACTCAAAGAGAATACTGAGTTATAAGGCTACCACCCAGCGTTTCAGGATACTATTTGACTCGTTAGTCAATGTTGATTTTACTCATAGACAGCACTACGTTGGTAAGTGGGTGAAAGGTAATTACTATTTTCTTGAGCAAGCATTTTTTTTTTTTTTTCATGGGAAAAGGTGTATTTTTAAAAGTAATCTAGTAACAGTTTCATGCCCTGCACAGCAAGCAGTGATGTCTGTGGCAGGACAAGATGGTTCTGTGAATGACAGTGCAAGACAAAAATGCCATACTTGGGTTTATGCCATCGATAATAATTTCTGGGTCCAGCTCCTGGTCCTGTACGTCTGCCTGCCCGCGCCTCCAGTGAACCAGCCTCTCATAGAGCAATCAATGCCAAGGCTGTTGCAGGATCCGACCTGCAATAGCCTTGTACGTGCCCTTGCGGCCTTTAGGAAGAGAGGGAAACAATTCAAGCTTCAATCTGTTCTCTGCACCAGCTGCCATTGAAACAAGAAGCTCACAGTTCCCATTCTCATCCGTCTAGTTTACTACCACCTTCCATGCTGTCATTTGTTTATGTAAGCAACAAAACATTATACCTGATACATAGTAATTACTACTTATAATATTATTGTTCTGTTTTGAACAAGAAATATTTCTGTATACATTGTTTTAAACACTCAGCACCGACAAAATTATTGTTATTTAGGTGGTACAACATTTCATCAAGTACTTAGTGACCGCGCCGATGTATACACATATAAGATATACAGTGTTTCATTTATGCATTAATAGTGAAAATAATCATGTTGGGAACATCCATGATTACTA
Source organism: Coenobita brevimanus (assembly GCF_032717465.1). Classification (NCBI taxonomy): domain Eukaryota; kingdom Metazoa; phylum Arthropoda; class Malacostraca; order Decapoda; family Coenobitidae; genus Coenobita; species Coenobita brevimanus. The sequence continues at coordinate 7,593,156 of NC_136985.1, read as the reverse complement.
AAGAAAATGTGTACTTATTTCTGTACTAAAAATAAAAGCAACAACCTTAACATATCATTACTACAAGCAGTCATACACTTTATCACTTAAACACTCTCACGAGCCCCAACACAGTCTCACAAACCCCTGCCCACACACCCCTACACACTCTCAGAAAACCCCTGCACACTCTCACAAACCAAACACCTGCACACTCTCACAAACCTCTGCACGCTCTGACAAGCCTCTACACACTCTGACAAACCTCTACACACTCTCACAAGCCTCTACACACCCTCACAAGCCCCTAAACACTTTTACAAAGCCCTACTCAGTCTCACAAACCCCTCCTGGTTGCAATGTACCACGGAGGAACGTGAGGGAAACTTTCTACCTGTAAGTATGCCCAGTGGAAATGTTTGCAAAAATTTGTCCCTAACAATATAGCAGCGTCATCTCTTTCTTTACCTCCGTCTCCATCCTTATATCTGCCACATGCTGCCTTGACCCAGATCCCGCCACCTATCCCTCTTTACATCACTCAACCCTTCCCTGCCTACTCGTACATGAGTTGCATCTCAACACTGACTATATTCAATTATCTACTAAGTAACACAGTGTTTGTCCAGTCCATTAGGTCAATGCCTAATAATGTACGGGTATCCTTTTTCTGCAGTGTAATATATTGTGTGTGCAGTCCATCAGAGCAGTGCTTAGCAATATATGTGGTTCTTTGCGAAGTAATATATCGTTTGTGGTGTCAATCAGAGCATTGCTTCGCACTGTATGTTGTTCTCCGCTGAATAAAATGTTGTTTGTGCAGTCCATGAGGGCTTTGTTTTGAAAAACTATCTGCATCAGATTGTGTGGTAATTTGTTCAGTGCTTGTGCAGTCCACAAGGTGTTTATAGTGGCGATGAAACACACAGGTGTTGTCACACATACCTTTGTTGGTGTTCACGTCCTGGATGGTGTGTTCTGTGTTGCAGTCACACACAGCCTTTGCTGTCTTCATCGCTGCCTCCGCCTCTCGTTGTTAGGTGCATAAGCCAGTCACTCTGCGTTAGTTAATCAGATATGGCAATAGCTCTGTAAAGTTAACTGAACCGAGTGGCCAGAATATAGAGGCTACTTTGTTAATTGTTCTTGGGCAAAATTTTCCTCCTCTGTGTTGAATGGTATATCTGATTTAAACAACAGTGAAAAGATAACTCCATGTCTAAGGGTGGGATGTTAGGCATTTTTACTCTTTAGAGGGAAATTAGTATAACTTAGAATATTCAGACATATATTGTTTGATGTTAGGATTGCCATGGTAACCAAGACAGTTGTTAGGAAAGTATGTGATGATGATAAACGTTGTACAGTATAAATATAAGCGTGTCTTTATAAGGGTGTGCCCAGTATCAGTCATTTCGCTATATTGCTATTGCCAGAGAACAGTACTCACCTCAGGACAGGTTTTCCTCACCGTGATGGTAAATACAGCCTTCAGTACAAGAGGTTTGTGCCAGGATTAACCTGATGAATCCAGTGACGTATTTCCCACTATATTGTTGCTACCACCAGATGCTGTTAGTATGGTATGGGGAGACTTCCAAGTACAGGGGTCTTATATGGCCTTGATTAACTCCCACTACTCTTACACACTCTTCATAAGTTGATTACAGTTGTGTGGTGAGAGTCTAAATTGATAAAGATGTCAACGAGGTGAAGGGGCTAATAACGCAGTGTGACGATAGCTAAAATATAATACACAATAATACCTCGCTGGACTCAAGAGGGTAATACTGGATAGTAAATGCTGTAAGTCCTTTATTCTCCTTCACTATAAACAAATCCTATCTCAGTTTTCTTTCCTTACATTCCTCTCTTCCTTGGCCTCATTTAACCCCATTCTATTCTGTTTCCTTCAGGTATTTTTATCACTTTACTACCTTTGTTTTTTTCTTCCCTGCTTTTCCTCCTCTTTTACGTTTTTCTTTCCCTGCATTTTTTCTTTATGCCTTTGTTTCTCTTACCGGTAACTATATACTTTTTTTTTTTTTTGAAAAGTCCACATCTTCATCATTTCCTCTTCTACCCATATTCTCTCTCTCTCTCTCTCTCTCTCTCTCTCTCTCTCTCTCTCTCTCTCTCTCTCTCATCATCATCATCATCACTTCATCATTAGCATTAGGCTTAACCTCCTTACCCCATCTGTCACACTTCCCTTACAACAAATCGCTAAAATTACTTCATACATCAGGTTATTAACAGTAAAAATATGATCAGAAAGCATTTTATTGATATCCAATTATTCCAGAAGCATTATAAATTTACAATCAGTAAGTGTGTTTGGTATAATCTGACACAAGTAGCATTATGAAGGAACACATTTTGGTGGGAATACCTTGTTACATTATACATTGGAGTTGTTGCCTTTGTGTTGGAGGTCTATGTCCTCTCATTTTCCTGCTCTTTCTTCTCTCAGTCAATTATCAACAAACAAAAGAGTGCCTAAAAATTAGTTCCACCAATGGACAAGGAGTTAATGTGGTCAGTGTTGAAAGTTACAGCAAAACACTTTGGTGCTACTGGTGCCAGTCTTTACCTGCTTATACTAAAATAAAAAAAGGGAATGGTAATACTTATTGCAGCTTTGAGAGCGCCTACCAATCAACAAAATCATTATAGACCATCAAGCTCAATCACATTTTATACTTTTTTTGTCTTTTATTCTTTGGAAGGGACCAATTCTGGTGAGTTCTTACCCCGTGATGTCACTAGCAGCCTGGCTACGGCCACACTGCCTGCCACACCATGTACCAGAGCTGGCCTTCCTGTACCCTGATTACTTGCTCCTCACACCCTCAGGCTCACTCAGTCTGGCCAGTGGCCACAGCCCACATACTGACGATATTTGGTGAGATGATACAGTGTGCAGTGTGAGCAGAATACAGTGTGTGTGCACAGTGTTGTCACAGTGTTGTGTGTGTGCAGCAGAGTACAGTGTGTGTGCACAGTGTGTGTCAATGTTGTCAGCAGAGTACAGTGTGTGTGCACAGTGTTGTCAGCAGAGTACAGTGTACAGTGTGTGTGTGCAGGTGTTGTCAGCAGAGTACAGATGTGTGCACAGTGTTGTCATGTAGTGCAGTGTGTGTGCACAGTGTTGTCCAGCAGAGTACAGTGTGTGCACAGTGTTGTCAGCAGAGTACAGTGTGTGTGCACAGTGTTGTCAGCAGAGTACAGTGTGTGTGCACAGTGTTGTCAGCAGAGTACAGTTTGTGTGCACAGTGTTGTCAACAGAGTACAGTGTGTGTACGCAGTGTTGTCAGCAGAGTACAGTGTGTGTGCACAGTGTTGTCAGCAGAGTACAGTGTGTGTGCACAGTGTTGTCAGCAGAGTACAGTGTGTGTGCACAGTGTTGTCAGCAGAGTACAGTGTGTGTGCACAGTGTTGTCAGCAGAGTACAGTGTGTGTGCACAGTGTTGTCAGCAGAGTACAGTGTGTGTCACCAATGTTGTCAGCAGAGTACAGTGTGTGTCACCAATGTTGTCAGCAGAGTACAGTGTGTGTCCACAGTGTTGTCAGCAGAGTACAGTGTGTGTCCACAGTGCCAGTGAGGCAATGGCATAACCATGGTATACAGTGTGACAGGCAGGGCCACCCAGCCAAGCATGGGATGGACAGGTGGCCAACACATCTTTATGCTTACAAAGCTTTTACCTGATACATACACGAATAGTGCAAAATAACAGTGATTAGGGACAGTTAATAAAGGGTTTTACCTGATACATACACGAATAGTGCAAAATAACAGTGATTAGGGACAGTTAATAAAGGGTTTTACCTGATACATACACGAATAGTGCAAAATAACAGTGATTAGGGACAGTTAATAAAGGGTTTTACCTGATACATACACGAATAGTGCAAAATAAGTCATTACAGACAGTCAATAAAGCATTGTTTTATACATACATAAACTGTGCCAAATAATAGTGATCACAAATAGTTAAAATACACTGGTCTGCCTGGCTGTGCTCTGGTGGTGCTGACACCATGTACAGTACATATCATATCACGAAACTCAAACACATTGCAGCACTTGTACTACCACACTGCAGCACTTGTACTACCACACTGCAGCACTTGTACTACCAGCAGTAATATACTACCTGCAGTAATATCAAAACTGTGGCACATGTTATCCCCACTGACAACATTTACATAAAGCCTTAACTCAATTACCGCCATAAATCCGCGTCAGGTGCTTTTCAGTATTTTCTCCTGCTACAACATCATTTCCTTCAGCTTAGGAAGGACCCTGGTATTCCCTGGGGTTTATACGGCTGTATCTGACCCATTCACTTCCACATTATTATCCATAGCTGAATAAAACCGTCTGCTGGCCAAAAGAGTCAACAAAAACCCACGTGGCGTGGATTTAGATTAACCAACAATATACCCTTGCACCAGATAACATGATAACAGTGGTGGGGTATAACTTGTATTTCCTTGCACCAGATAACACAGCGTACATGATAACAGTGGTGGGGTATAACTTGTATTTCCTTGCACCAGATAACATAGTGGGATATACAGTAACTTGTTGTAATACATCAGCCTCCTGTTCTCTCTGCTTACCAGACAGACAAACAAAATATTAATTTACTTTATCTTCTTGGCTCTCTGCATCCTCAGTGCTACTGGGAAAGACATGTTAAATACACCCTTCACTCTCTGTATCTTACTAGCATTACTATCTCTATCTATCTATCTATATACCTAGGCTGCTTCCCCCAAGGAAAGGGAGGTAGCCGAGACAGGACGACACACTCCCCATTTACTCATCCATTTAAACACATTCATTCGTATCTTTGCCCCAAAGGGGAGAACGGACAGATCCTCACCGCACCACACTGCACAAGGGTCAACTGCGCAATTCAATCAGTGACATCCGCAGCAGGGCCCGACAGCAGAACTGGTTTACCCCTGCCACATCATAACAGACCCATCCCCTTACCCGCACCTGACCTGACTAGTTGATCAGACCCAATGCAGAAGAATATCCCCTCAGGGTTGCGTCATCACTTATTCATTCACAATTTCTCTCCATTTATTTCTGTCACGCACAGCCACTCTTCCTTGCTCAACAGACATCCCTCTCGCATCCAGCGCTCTCTTCACACTGTCCAACCATCCTATTCATGGTCTTCCTCTCAGCCTTACACCTCTCACATCAGATCTAGTTATCTTTTTAACCAATCGCTCATTATCCATTCTCTCCATATGCCCAAACCATCGCAACACCCTCTGCTCAACTCTACCAGCCATCTCCCAAACAACTCCAGTTCTCCTTTGCACTTCATCATTTCGCACCCGATCCATACGCGTCACTCCACACATACTCCTGAGACACCTCATCTCCATTACATTCAAACTTTTCCTCTCTGCTACACCCATATTCCATGTTTCAGCCCCATATAACGCAGTCGGTACCACAACACCCTCATACAGCCTTCTCTTTACATCCATTCTAAGCGAACGACATTTAAACACTTTTTTCATTCTTCCCAGCACCTTTCCTACTTCATTAATTCTAAACTTCACTTCTGCATCTATTCTTCCATCCACAGCAACATGTGACCCTAGATATTTAAAACAATCTACCTCCTCAAGCAACTCACCATTCAAAACTATATTCATCCCCCTACCATCTATCAACCTCGTACACTTCATCACTTTACTCTTATTCTCATTTACTTTCAATTT